>NC_142011.1:133384877-134079877 GCF_049901735.1 Notechis scutatus | reverse complement strand
CTATAAAACTTTTTCTGGTTAGCCATGATTATTGGATGAAAACAAAACATGGAATATTTTGAGTTGTTGGACGAGGGCAATTGAGAAGTGTCCCAGAGTGATTTCTCTGGTTGAGTAAGGTCAGGCTGCTGTATGTTGTACTTTTTCTCTCCCTTCCCCTGTAACCTTCCAATATGTCTATAAGTAGTCCTTATTTAACAACTGTTTCATAGAGACCATTCACAGTTATGGCCACGATGAAAAAGTAACATCAGAATTTTATGTTTGATGAGGAAAAGAATGTAATTTTGACTTTGGATTTTACAGATTAGATTGATAGATATTTATAGAATGACTTGTTATTATTATGGAAAAACAAAAAGCTGTGATTTGATGTTAATGCTCTATTCTACTCAACAGAGAGCATTGGAAGTCAATGCTTCTTTTTCTTTTTTCCCCCTACATTTCCTCACTTCTCTCTCCCCCTTCCCCTCCCCTTTCACTGCTCTTTTATTTACTTTTGTATTTTGCATTTTATAATACTTTATAACCTAATAAAAATGTTTTGGGGAAAAATAGATAAAAAGTAACTTCGTAACAAATGGTTACATTTATGAATTTAGCAGCTTTGCAAAGCAAAGGAAACCTGAATTAAGATCATAAACACAGCTACAGTTTCACATAGCAACTGCTTCACATATTGACTGAGTTGCTGGTTCCAATTGTGGTTGCTAAAAGAGAACTAACTATGCCAGGGAAATCCTCAGCATTAGCTTTTTCACACTGTTACTCAGACCAGCCATTCCTATATAGAGCAACCACTTTCAGTCCACATCCAGAACAAAACAATTTTGTAAGAACTACAATAACCAAAGCTCATATGTTTTAATTGAGTCTGGATCATGCAAAACCAGTATAGCATAGTTCATATGTGGAACACCTAACATTAATGCAACTCACTTTTGAATACTAGCATAGCATTTCCATTTTTACTTCTAGCGGAACACATTACTCCTCAAAATTCCCCTGAGTGTTGAACCATTTTGAAAAATTCCCAATTCTCCTTATGCTTTTGAGTGTGTGTGTTGTGTGTGTATTCCCTTTCTTCTATTTCTCAGTTGATTTATCACATTATTTTGCAAATAACTCTCCATTTTAGTTAATTTATTTTTATTATTAGATTTATATGGTAACTTTATTTAGTGTGTCTTTATTCACTTATTCTTAAAAGTGTGTGATGGAATGTGTCTGGAGTCAAGGAGGGAGGGGTTTCTTCCCAAAGGGCTTCCTATAAGGTAGGAAGCGGACTATAGCAATAGCAGTTAGACTTATATACCGCTTTATAGTGTTTTACAGTCCTCTCTAGGTAGTTTTACAGAGTTAGCATATTGCCGCAACAATCTGGGTCCACATTTTACCAACCTTGAAAGGATGGAATACTGAGTCCACTTTGAGCTGGTGAGACTCAAACTGCTGAACTGCTGGCAGCCCACAGTCAGCAGAAATGCCCTGCAATACTGCAGGCAGGCAGGGAGAGAGAGTGGAGGGGAGGGAGGGAGGGAGGGAGGGAGAGAGAGAGAGAGAGAGAGAGAGAGAGAGATGCAGATAATTGCTTTACTCTGACAGGATTAATGTCAGGCCCAAAGAACCAAGAATTAACATGGAGTTAATTCTGAGTAGTTTATTTATTACTGTTTCCCTAAAGGCAGAAGCTTACCATACTAAAGGAATTATTTACATAAATATAGATATACTTTGTAAACTGCTGGTGTGGGGTCCACTAGCAGTTTATAAAGTATGTGAGGAAAAAATGAAAATTATTTTTCTAAATCATCTTGTTATCTCATAAAAAAGGTTGGAAATAAGTGCAATAAACCAAATAAATATATCAAAATTGTCATTTTTAGTGAACTCAACAGACTGAAATAGATTTTTTTTTTTTACTGGGATACTACCATTAATACTATAAATATCAGTCAGAAAGGTTAAAATACATCTCTCACTATATATATTTCTTTGAATAACTCTGATATTCACAGAATACCAGCATTCAAAGTATCACAGCAGCTATTGCATTTGACTGATTTTACAGGTTTATTTTTACTTTATGTTATAAGTGAATAGATACTACAGGCAAATCTGTTTGTTTTACAAAGGCTCATAGAAGTAAAATCACTTCACAACTAACTGGTACTTGCGGGGGAGGGCAAGAAGATGGAAAATATACCAAATTTGGAATGATGTGTCTATGCTTGTGTGTGTTTTGTGGTTTGGAGGTATGTGCCTGAGATAAAGCTAACCTACCACAAGATGGCAGCTAAGGCCAGCAAACATTTGCAATTTAGCAAGTTAAATACAGCAGTTGCAAAGCTGCCTACTATTAGAATTCTTCAAGGAGAGATCAGTTTTTCAGAAGACAATATTCCCTTTGATTGGAAAGTGAATAGCCTTACTGCTCTCTATATAGAGAAAAAAAACTTGTCTTCAATGTTCTTAAAGTGATAAAGAACATGGATACCTGCTTTGAATCTCCCCTTAGAGTTTACCGATCTGTTTTTCAGGTAAATGGTACCTCAAAGAATATCATCACTCTAAGTGTTACAGGCAGGGAGGAAGCTCAGTAGGGATCTGTGTAACAAAATGAGGCTTCTTAGGGTAACAAATTAGCGGGTTAAGTGAAAGCTTCAAGGATATGGCTCATTTTGTGAAGGGATTTGAAAGAGATAGATATAACATCAAACTGCTGTAGCCCAAACAGATGTTGTTGAGAAAGTATCTGCAAGAGTAAAGGGAGAAAAGATCAGAGAATAACTACACAACTGAAGAAGAAGAAGAAGAATTGTGGCATTATCAGATGAGGTCAGAAATACAAAGTTTCAATTAAGGGAGCGTAGAAAGTCAGCTACCCCCATCTTAGAAGAATGAAATATTTTAAGGAATATTAAAAAGGCAGAATATTATATTTCCCTAAACGAGAAATGGAGAAACAGGTTTTTTTAAGAGGCAGGAAGCAGCCCCAGTCTCCCTGCCTCCAAGCAGAAACTGAGGAGGCAGCTTTTAGAAATGCAGATTTGCATTTGTAATTCAAGACAGGATAGTTTGAAACTCCCTGCAGCAAAGTCTGAACAAAGGTGGAATGTTAGGGTTAGCCTTCATTCAAAATCCAACACAGGACAAAACCATTAAGCCACAATAGGAATTGCCCAACTCCCTTTCAGAACACAAGTCCCTTCATTGCACCATTCCAGAGCAGTCCAAACTTTACCTGGGAGCTCAGATAAACAATAAACCAGAGGCAAACCAAATTAGCTCAGACAAATACTTAGGATTTGCATTTTCTCTTTTGCCTATAGAGCCAGCTATGACTGCTACATAACCCCTACATAACCCCTAGGAATATGACAACAGCCAATAGAATACATGTTCTTGCACAGGAACAGGAAGCTTAAGTTCAAAGCCCAAAGAAGGTATAACGCTATCACTCTCAACTCCATTTTGTCAGCTGCCCAGAACCACAAACCCATGTGGTTCTGCTTCATCAATAAACCATCTTTCCAATCAACCTCCATGTTTCCAGTGTCTTTCTTCCAGCTTGGAACTGAACCAGATGGATATTTTTTCCCACAGGAGAATGCTTCCTACCTAATAATTAATTGAGACTGGTTGGAGAAAGTTCTTCTTCTTTTTTTTTTACTTTCCTCAAACTCTTGCCTTACAACTCTGCTGTTCTCTCTCATCTTTTGGTAGGTTCCACATTCACCTTATTAGTTGCTGCCCACTAAAAAAAAAAAAACCATTAGTTTCTATCACAAAAGGATCCACATAAATATCCTGAGCTATGTTACTAAATAAGTCTTTGTTTACTTATAACAACTCAGTGATGGGGCTACCAGATGCATACTGCACAAATTCAGTAGCTAGCAGCAAATCATTAGAGAAAAGTCTACTAGCACAAGCCAGGTAACTCTACTAAGTGAACAATTATTGATATTAAAAGTATCACAGGATGTAAGTTGTTCCAACTGAAGCTGCCTATGCAACTGACTGCTGGTAATTTTGTCAGTGCTGATGGTATGCAATTAGCACCTCAGATATTTGGGGATTGCACCCAAACACCTATTATTATTGGTACTGTTTTCTTTCTTTTGTTACAACTGTTCTACTTCTAGTTGCAAGCTTTTCTACTTTCCCCCCCAAATTTTTACTCTTCTCCTTTGCTTACTCCACATATTACCATGTCCACTATGCAGACTTTTTTATATTTCTTAGTAGCAATTGTTAAGCCTCATATTTCATAGGGCTACACATTTGGACCAATGGTGTGTTTCAAAATTGTCTACCACCGGTTTGGTGGGTGTGGTTTGGTGAGCGCACTTTGCGCACTTGCACACATTTTGCGTGTGCACGGGTGCCCAATGTGCACTTTGCACAGGCGGCAGAGGCGTTCCAACTCACCTCCTGCAAGCCTGCACTCTTCCAGTTGCTTCAGCAGCTGGCGCGCGCCACTCTGCTGTGCCATGCAAAGCAGCTGCACTTCAGAAGCAGGGAATAAAGGTGAGTGTGGGAGCACGGGTGAATGGGCGGGCCCAACAGCAGAGCAGCAGAGAGAACTGGTTTGGTCTCCATTGCTCATTGGTGCTACCAGCTCAGCTGAAGCAGGCCGAACTGGTAGAATACCACCACTGATTTGGACTGCAAAAACCATATAACCACAGGATGCCATCTTGTGATCATATGAGTCTTTAAGACCAGTTTTGGTAGCCCTTCTCTAAATATATGTAGAAAACATGGAATTTTGCCAGCTATTTCTCATAAATATGGTCTATACATGGTAGCATAGATTCGAAATTGTTATACAATTTGTTGATGGCTCATATTTCTTCCTGAAACATATATCTCCATAGTAATGACAATACAAATCTTGTTTCTTGTAATTTTTTCCTTCTCTTCTTTTGTGTTATTAGTATCTAACTGAAATTTCAATGAGCCTTGACACTGGGTTAACAAGCCTTTGCTGTTAGAAGCTTTTCAAGATAAACTTGCTAAAGCACTTTCAGTTTCCCTTGGATAATAGTAGTCAGCTAAACCATTAAGGTAATTACAAAGAGAAAGATGTGAACTGAGGTACTTTGTCAGTGCAAGGAAGTGTAGATCTACTTTAATTGAATTTCCTGAATAAAAATGTATTGCCTAAGAAGTCAAGCTGAATTTTAAGCAGCCTAGTACTCATTATATAGAAAATGCTGAGTTAAAGCAAAATCATTTCAATATGCTGGATTTAAAAACTTAATATAGTATAGAAACAGTGCACCTTTAAGGTGTAACTATTAAACCATGGAGAATATAAATACAAATGCTACCCAAGTGTCTCACGTACAATCACTGAGATTTCAAATAATTCATGGCCTTGTTTCCTTATAATAAGCATGTAATAGAATGAAAATAAACTTGGTAGCAATGTACTTTTTCTAAATAAATACATCCCTTGAATCAGATTATAGGTTGAGATTGATCGATAATACCTAAACCAATGAGGGTTTTAAGATTTTCAAGGTTTAAGCAATCAATGGCAGCTAAACCAATTCTCCTCTATTGGCACTTTGAGAAATGTCAGTAGCTAAAGGTAGTTATGGCACCACCATTTGTTACTGTCCTCCACAGGCCAACATCACATGGGCAGGAAAGAAAGAAAGATACATACACACATTTTTTGTAGTTTTTTTCTTATCTGCCTTTAATAAAATATTTCTAATGGATGTGGAATAATTTGGTTACTTTTTCTAGCAGTGGCTCTATTAAATCTTTAAAGCCATATCAAAACAGGTGGACAGATGGAAGGACACTCATAATTATCTCTCTATTCAGCAAGTGGGGAATAGTGATTCATAATTTTATCAAAATCCACATAATTATTTTTTAATCTTTGTACTGGTAGTTTTGATTGTAGCTGCCAAAGATGAAAGAATTATGACTGAATACTGTGTAACTTAATAATTCAAATAAATAGCCTATAATTAGAACTAGCCATTATTCACAAAGAATAGCATTATCCATCAGTAAATAACCAATGCCTACAATTTTCTAAACATTTTAGTTTAGGGCCTACAGCTCCAATTAATTTTCCATTAATTAATTTTGGCGCTATCAAACAGAAGCTTTGCTTTTAGTTCATTACATTCGAAACCAATTACTAGATCGATAAATCACTATATAAATATTTAAGAGTTGTTTCTCTTTTCTTTTAAGGTTACCATATATTTTATTTCTGATGAAAATATATCTGTTTCTATTGATGCTCAACATATAAATCACCAAGAGCTTCACAGATGTTCAAATTAATTGGACATCTGTAAAAGGAGATAAAGTAATGACAAGTTCTGTCACTGATATTCATTTCTGGGAAAACATCGGCTGGCTCAGACTTCAAACAGAAGAACTGTATACCGTATAGGGCAGCTCAGAACAATCAGTTTCTGTCTAAGAAACTGCTAGCTTGAACATCTTTCTTCAATTCATGGAAATATCCCTCATCTCTTATTATATATACACATAAACTGACTTTAAAATTTCTAAAATGGTCCTCTTCTATAAATTAACCTCATTCATGAAAATTGCCTATTGTATTTGTAACATGGAACCACAGAAGAGTTACTAGGTCTCTCAGGTGTTAATCCTATATTCCATGATATTGGTGGCTGCTGACAGGAATCAGAAAACTTACCACTAGATGAGCTTAATATTAAGAATATATGAATAATATTAGATGTTCTAAGCATGAAAATAGCTCAAGTATTAGTCTTGAACTATTTGCTTTTAGTTGTAGTTTTTAAGGATCATGCATACAGTTGGAATCTTTTACAGACAATACAGATGATACCAAATGAGTTATGTTTTCATATTTCCTGAATAGTACAAACATTCCTACAATTGCATTTTGTGTTACATGTAGCTTGTGGACCATCTTTATTGGAAGCTCCATATAATATCCAATGAAGTACTTGCATTTGGAAGTACTGCAGCTCCAGTTTATAGAATGCAAACTTAAGTTCCTAAAAAAATTTCTATGATTTATCAGGCAATATGTATCTATGAGTACTCTCAAGTTATATATCTGTTTTTTTCAAGAAAATACATTGCTATCAAGATCTGAGGATTCTGAAAAATCACAGAAACATCATCTTTTCCATATTAAATTTTAGGTTGTTTTTTCCTCATTCAAGCATTGAATAAATATTATTATTAACATTCAGGCAAAATATCTGGCTCACAGCTGTAGAGGAAACACAACAGCTATTAGAGGAAATATGGGATTTTTTTCAGATCATTATTTTGGGGAAAAAATACAGTATTCATTTCAAGGAGTCTTTCAAGCCACACAGGATCTCATCAAACTTTTGTTAACATACAGTTGTATTCCATTCTATAACTCAGAGAAGAACATTTAAAGGTACAATAAATTTATTAGTTAAGTTAACAAAGTTTGAATTGATATCAAACCAGTGCTGAAATAAAAAATATATTTATATATTTAGAAAACTATTTCTAAATTTCCTTAGCAATTCTAGGTGGCTTACAAAAATACAATGCAACAATATTAGATTGCTATTAAAAGCAATAAGCACTAAAATCTAAGGCAATGGTTATTTAAGTTTGAAATTTTTTAAAAAAGTTAAGATATGTTTCTAAACCATGGTGAATGGATGGATAATAGACAGCCAGGCAGGCAGGTAGGTAGACAGAAGACAAAGAGTGGGGTTTGGAGGTGGTAGTTAGCACGTTCTGATCAGTTCTGGAGAACCGGTAGTGAAAATTTTGAGTAGTTCAGAGAACCAATAGTGGAAATTTTGAGTAGTTTAGAATACAACCTCTGACTGGCCCCGCCCCCATCTATTCTCTCCCTCCCAAGTCCCAGCTGTTCGGCTGAGTCTTCTTTGTTGCCCTGCACAGGAGAACGGAACTGGAAAGCAGGTTAGTGGGGTGGGGAGACAATGGGGATTTTGCAGTATCACTCCCCTGCCACACCCACCAAGCCACAACCACAGAACCAGTAGTAAAAAAAAATTGAATCCCACCACTGGTGGGATTGTTTCAACTCTAGTTGCATTTGTGCTGTAATGTTGGCTTGCTATGAAGAAAGCAAATTCACTTGATATCAGACAACACAGTGGTATATGGGTTCCCTATTGAACTAAGAGAGTAGGATTTAAGTCTATATTAAATTGCTTTGAATTAAGATGTAATTGGTTTTATAAAGAGCATCCTAATTTGGATCAGGAAACAACTGGAAACCAGTGCAAGCATTTCAACACATGAGTTGATCAGATACATATCTGAAAACCGTAGAATCCACACTATGTCATCTCACAACATGAGGAGAAGGGGAGGTTGTTCCATTGAGAAGGTGCTACAACAGGATCTAGAAATGTATAAGTAGAAGCAGATATTGAAATCATACACACAACCTTCTATAATGCTATTACAAATCTGGGACTGGAACAACTAGTAACCAACAACACTAGACTAAACAACTGCCTCAATCTCATCTTCTGCAATAGTTTGAATTTAATTTACGGAATACAAACTAAAGAACCCTTTTCCAGTAGTGACCACAATATGATTGACTTTTGTCTCAACATACGTCCACACAAAAATCACCACAATGATGTAATCCCCAATTGTAACTTCAAAAAAGGCAACTATGATCTTATAGACAACGATCTCTCATCCCTTGATTGGCAATCTCTATTCACTGGATGCAATACTGTTGAAGACCATTACAACATATTTTTACTTGAAGTCAAAAGAGTCATCAAACTATATGTTCCAACAACAACTCCCAAAACAAAACAAAAAAGCAGATTACCCATATCAATAAGGAAACTTCAATCCAAAAAGAGATCACTCTGGCGGAAAAACAAATCTGGTCACGTTGCCAATTTCAAAAAACCGATACAAAAATTTATGCCACCAGATAAAGACCGAATGCACCAATTATCACATTAAACAAGAGGAAAACCTTCTAAGCACCAATTCCACCCGTGCTTTTTTACAATTTTGTAAACAACAAACTAAAAGACTCAAGGTCCATCCCTCCCTTGATAGGACCTGATGGTAAAGACTGCAACGACGACACCATTAAAGCCAACATCTTTAACACATTCTTCGGCTCAGTATTTGTAAACAGCAATGGATCATGCCCAGTATTTCCTAGCCGTACCACAGATAACAACAATGATCTAATACATATCGATTTCACAGAAGACAATGTTGAAAAATCACTACGCAATCTAAAACCATCTCTATCTATTGGACCAGATGGAATATGTGCCTACTTCTTAAGAAAGCTATCCACTGCCATAGCCAAACCTCTAAGCATAATCTTTGAAAAATCTTTCAGAACCAGCTCCTTGCCTAACCTATGGTCACAAGCCACAGTCATCCCCATCTTCAAAAAGGGAGACCCAAGCCTAGTTGAAAATTACAGGCCAACCTCCTTATGCTGCGTCACCTGTAAAGTCATGGAATCAATTATTAACCAATCCATTATCCTCCACTTAGAGACAAACAACCTACTCTCCAATAAACAATTTGGTTTCAGAAAAAAACTATCCTGTAATCTGTAACTCTTACACTGCAAAAACATATGGACGACACAACTCGACCAGGGCAAAGCAATAGACGCAATCTACATAGACTTCTGTAAAGCCTTTGATTCAGTGGTACACGACAAACTACTCCTAAAAATAAAATCCTATGGTATCTCTGGACAACTGAATAACTGGCTAGAAGCATTCCTGTCAAACAGACAACAAATGGTCAAAATCGGGAGCGTCCTATCAAATCCAGTACCTGTCAATAGTGGTGTCCCCCAGGGCAGTGTTCTAGGACCAACTCTCTTCATACTCTACATAAATGACCTCTGCGATCATATTAAGAGCAATTGCGTTCTTTTCGCTGATGATGTAAAGCTGTTCAATACCACAGACAATACTGCTACCCTTCAAAAAAGATCTCGACTATGTATCTGAATGGTCAAACAAATGGCAACTTCAAATCTCAACAAATAAATGCTCTGTCTTACATATTGGCAAAAAAAAATCAGAAAATAAAATACAAGCTGAATAGTCAAGAACTTGTTGATGACCCAAGCTCTGTAAAGGACCTTGGAATACTCACCTCTAATGATCTAAGTGCTAGAGCCCACTGCAACTACATAGCCAAAAAGGCATTAAGAGTTGTTAACCTAATCCTACGTAGCTTTTTCTCTGGTAATATCACACTACTAACCAGAGCATACAAAACATTTGCTAGACCAATACTCGAATACAGTTCATCAGTCTGGAACCCTCATTACGTATCTGATATTAGCACAATTGAGAAAGTCCAGAAATATTTCACAAGGAGAGTTCTCCACTCTTCTACTCGTTGTAGAATACCTTATGCCACCAGACTTGAAATTCTAGAACTAGAAAACCTTGAATTACGCCATCTTCGGTCTGACTTAAGCATGGTATATAAAATCATACATTGCAATGTCCTACCTGTCAATGAATACTTCAGCTTCAACCATAACAACACAAGAGCACACAATAGATACAAACTCAAAGTAAACCACACCAAACTTGATTGCAGGAAATACGACTTCAGCAACAGAGTGGTCAACGTCTGGAATACTCTACCCGACTCTGTAGTCTCTTCCCCAAACCCCAAAAACTTTAACCTTAGACTGTCTACTATTGACCTCACCCCTTTCCTAAGAGGTCTGTAGGGGGCGTGCATAAGCGCACTAACGTGCCTACCGTCCCTGTCCTATTGTTTCTCTTATTCTTTTATTTTTCTGATATGTACCCATTTCATGTATTCACAACTATGTATACGCTTATACTTATTATCTTGTAAACAATTGGCAAATCAAATAAATAAATAAAAAAATAAATATGAGAGCAGAAGTACAGCAGAGCTGAACTTCCAATCCTAATCTCATTCAAGCACTCTAACAAAATACTCTCATCAGCAATATCAAGAGCTACCTAAGAGGGACCCTCCTCTTGCCATTCTGTTAGGCTGGTCAGCTCTTTTTGTGCAAAATGCAGCCTGGAGGCCAATAAAGCCAACCATCATGATACAGCAGAAGTATTAGATTTGCCTTTGAAGTATATGGCAAACATTATATATTAGGTTTATAGCATTAGGAATTTGTATATCCTGATACCACTGTATTAGGAATTTGTATATCCTGCAGAGTTTCTAGAAATAATTTCACAGGACAGCAAAATAGTGTTGGAAGTGCTGTTTTCCCGCCATTGCTGTTATAGTATAGGCTTAATAATGAGCATTTGTTAATTTTTCAGCTTATCTTCTTTCTTTAGTACTGTTCTAGCCACTTCCCTATCTAGTCTATTAGGCCCAGCGGAGGCATATACCAAGTAGCTAAACAGACTTTGCTTAGTGGTAGAGAATGCAATCAGTTCAATCAGACACAAGAACAATTATGTTGCACAAAAACAACTATTTCAACTGCTCCCCCCCAAAAAAAGCTTAATTGTCCCTTTATACCATTTTTCTTGCAGAAGTCACTTCTAAAATATTCTTGTTCAGTAGACATTTTCTGCATGAGCCAAGACCTATTTTACATTCTTATCAGAGTTAGAAATCATATTTTCATTTTTCTGCAACATTCTGTTTCTAAAGCATGTACCACAATTATTATTTGTGCCTTTCTAATCCTTCAAGCTTCTGTGATTTATAGTTTAATATAAAAGCACACATTTAGAATACTTAAAGACATTATGAAATTATGACATGTTTGCCTAGATAATCAGCAATTGATAAAAGCCTTGAATATAATATGAAATATTATGCTGTAGTGATGATGGACAAGGAACAATAAACTAATTAAGTTTCTTAAGTACAATTTGGGCTTCAAAATTATTCCTGTAAGATTATTTGCCTCTGACACCAATTACCATTACTTATCTGCTCATTTATTAAATGGGAGTTTTGTTGAAATTTTTAATCTACAATTCAAGTGCTCATGCTTGGATACATTTGTTTTTCAGAATTGGATTGGAAAATGAATTCCACATGTCCACAATATTTGAAAAATAGTACTAAATTTAAAAATAAACATGACAATTTTGAAATGTCTCAAAAAACAACAACAACCCTGATAAAAACAACAACAACCCTGCAAACAACAGGTCTTATTTTCAGAGAAACACAGTGGGTACCACTTCAGTGGTAAGATGAGGCATTCCAGTACCTCAGTGTGTAGTCATGTTGACCACTTGACCATAGAAGTGTATTCAAAGGTGGTTCCTTTGGCTAAGAAACGGAGATGATCTCTACCTCCAAGAGTCAGACACAACTAGACAGAGTTTACCTTTACTTTTATGTGGTAGGCCAGCCAGGAAACACAACCAGCTGAGCCAATTCTACTTTATTTTAAGACTACATTCACAAAATCTTGCCAATCTGAAAAGCACAAATTTCCAATTACCACTTTTAACCACCTGATCAGTTAGGGTGGATCCTTCCTAAATTTCTTCCTTTGAACATTAACCATAGAGAGATCCTCCCTATGATTGTTTTTTCAGCAGCATCTCGTCCCCTCATTTCTCAAAGTCATTCTCACATACCATTACAGTTTGGGTATACCATAGTCCAGTTTTATAAGCAAACAAAAACTAATTCCAAAGATTATGGGCTGCACCAAATTGCATTAGATTCTTGAGAAGAAGAAAAAGGAACATTTCATAAATTGAGAGAGAAAGTCAGCTGGGGATGTATAATAAATATACTTTAAGGCCCTATTGATAATAGAGCATATTTTTTCCCCTAATTGAATGGATTAGTTTCCAAACTTCTCATTCTGTTTTCTTGCAATTTCTGCCTTACTCTCAACAGTACAGCTAGATATAAAAGTGGGAGCAATAGACTTTAAAATGAGAACTATGGTCTACTGAGGTTGAAATGACAGTTTCATACCCTGAGCTTGTCTTGCTATGAGAAGTTTAAAAGGGAGTTGGTGACAGTGTCATATGATCCACTGACAGAAATTATGGGCACAGCAGGCTCCTGTCATAGTAGGAAAGGAGGGAATTTGCCCAGAGAATAATCAAGGGACAGCTAGGCAAAGTCTCATGGGAAGCTAAAAAAAAAATGTGTTGGGGAATGAAATGGACCTTTTTTCAGATATTCAGAGAAAGAACTGCCTGTCAAATTTCTTGGAGTGAAGCATAATTAGGCTGCATAGGACTAATTGTAGAGTTAGAAAAGCTTGAAAGTACAAACTGCAAAAGAGAATAATTTACTCCATTGCATTTTCTTCCCTTTTCCCCTTGGCTAATATTTGATTAGAGGGCCATTTGCAAAAACAGAAAGGGCTGAATTCTACATATGTTCTCAAAAAAGTATCCAAAGTAGCACTGAGGGCACTAGTCATTTTCTTTTTTTATTTAAATGAAAATAAGTTCCTCACTTTTCCAATACGGAAGAGATTATCACAAATGTGTAAGTAAGGACTCTGAGATCCCTAAAGCCAGAGAAGAATAAAAACAACTTTATTGATTCTTGGGAATGAAGAATCCTTCCTTGCTGCTTGCTTTCTTCCACACACAACAAAACTCCAGTGGTCAACTACAATTATAAAAAAAAAAAAAAGGACAGTTATACAGAAAAGTAATATATTAATTGGAACACCTGACCGAATCCTTTCTGTGGTATTTAGAGTGCCTGCATAATAGATCTAGCATTCTAGCTCTTTTATATATATATATACATATATATTTGTTTGAAGATGAAGAGTAATATGCAAGATGAAGAGTAATATGCAAGTTAAAGATTCTAGTTAAACTCAACTCACTGGATACATCAATGTGGTCTGTTTGGTAACTATATGAAGCAACTTGCCTTTGATTTCTTCTAGGGTATTTTTTGACCAGTCCAGCCTACAACCTGAAGTTTCCTCATGATCTCCACTTAAGTAATAACAAGATCCAATCCAATTTAGACCTTCTGATATCAAAGTCAGCTATATGCCGTCTTCTTCTTCATGATTATACTAGTTACCCCAAAAAGTGCCAAATTCAATATCTGTAAATTATGAATTGGGCCAGTCATTCTTTGTCAGCCTAACCCATCTCACAGGATTATTGTTGCTGTGGGGAACTAGAAAGCAGGAGTATTAAATTTATTTGTCACCTTTAATTATATGTTCTGAATTAAAAATGGCTTTGTAGTTTATAATATGAATGCAGAATCTTAGGATGTTTGTGCTTTTAGGTATCTCTAATCTGTACTTTTCAACTAACAACAGAGCAATCGACAATAAAGATGCTAAAGTTTAATTTTACTCTGAAAAATAAATGTTCACTTCAAGGATAGTGTTACTTGTATTATGCAAATTACATGCAAAAAGGATTGCAAGCATATTTCTTTCCAAGTATCATATAAATGTACAATTATTGTTTTCCTGACTTTTGGAAAGAACGCATTATGTTGAAATGAATTCATTTTGTCATTTCATTTATAAGTATACAGTGTAATTACATGTGTTAGTGAATGAAACAATTAGCATGTAAAATGTCACAATCATATTACTCTGGTTTTTCAGGGAAATTGTTAGTGAGAATGAAAAGGGAAAGAATAAGCTAAGCCCTTTCCAGAATTCATTTATACAATATAGTACAAAATGACAGCTCTGCGTGAAATAATATCACACAATGGAAAATGAGGGGAGAGAAATTCTTCAGTGGAAAATATGTTTACATTGACATCTGTCTAGAACCCAGAAGGAACATTTTTAATAGTTTTCAGATGCTAACTTATTAAAAATTCAGTGAGAGCTATAGAGATACTGTAAGTACAACAGAATCAACATAAAGGCTTCTCAGGCTTCTCTGTTCTTTACTTTCTATGATAACAGAAGGGACATCCATGAATGCACATTTTATGGAGCCATAGCAAATATTTCACAGGGATTAAATGGATAGCCTCTGTACCAGCTTTCAAACTCTAGTACTTTCCTAACGCTCCGGGACTCCATATCCCATGCTAGTTGGAAGTTATGAGAAATGTTGTTCACATTTATCTGGAAAGGTACCAGACTTTGTCTAGTATATCAGGAGAAAGCATATTTGTGCTGGTACCTTTTCTATTGATTAAATTGATAAACAATGCACAAAAAGTCCTGCTTTAGGGTTTTCCAGTTTGAGCTTCTTTGGTGACAGACCGAAACCGCGACTCTGCACAGTTTTGATCCATGCTCACCACTGGAGCGCCCAGAGCCAGCTGGTTTCGGGGGCAAGCCACCCCGTAGAGGTGGTGAAGAAGCGGGAGACGGCCTGCAGGGTTGAGGAGAGCCGCATCTCTCCTCCTCAGCTGGCCATTACTCCCTTTTTTGAAGGCGGTTGTAGTGGTGGTCAGAAATGGCCACCACAAAGAAGAACTTGACTGGAAAAGAATGTGCAGGAGGAAGATAAGAAGAGAAAGTTTTGGTTGACCGGGTCAAACAGCAAAAGCAACAAATAAGGTACCCTGGAATTTAAACTATTAAAAAAAAATAACACAGTTCCCAAAGAAGATTTCTAGGCAGTGAAGGAGAGAGAAAAGAGAAAGGATTTGGTTTTTTTCCTCTTCCTATACTGACAGCTAAGAGACTTAAGCAAGAAATTGGAAAAAATCCACTTTGACATCAATAGGCATTTAATGCTGAAAATAAAAAGTCAAAGGGATAATAAAGATTTCTGGATAATTAAAAGCTTTTGAAAACAGGAAAGGAGAGAAAAAGAATAAAAAGGCAGAATCTGGAAGGGAGGAGCCTGGAATGAAAAAGAACTTACAGTAAAATCTCAACAAGACTTCTAAAAGATACATCTTAACTGAAACATTGCAACAAAATAGTAAAACCCCAGGAAGAGAAAGTGAAAAAAGAAATAAAAAGAAACAGCTTGGGGGTATTTGGATTACTTGGTGATCTCTGGATACTTGGTTACTATATTTGAATGACTAAAATCAATCGGGTGGTTGTTTAAAAGTGTTTAAAATGGCTCCACTCTTAGAAGAACTGAAAATGGAACTTAAAAAGTACAAAGAAGATGCACAAGAAGGGAGAGGTTCTTTTGGCTTCATATTTCAGTTCTTAGAAATGGAGATTTGGATGAGAAACAACAAGAAATGCCTGCAGAACAAGAAGATTGGGACAAAGAAGAAGCCATCTTTAATGAACAAGTAATCTTAGATGGGGAAAAAAAGGAAAGGGGGGAAAGAGAATGGAAAGTTTAAGATTGGGAAAAACAACCCCCAAAAAAGAATAGATTGAAAAATAAGTATAAAATCAGAAAGCAACAGAAGAGGGAAATGCAGAAGAGAGAATTAGAAGTAGAGAGACAAGGGGGTAAAAAGGGGAGGGTGAAGAAGAGAGGGAAGAAAGAAAGGAAAAGAAGTTATAAAGGACAGAAACAAAATATAGAGAAACAGGGCCTATTTAGAGATAATGGGTGAAAATTTAATTGAAAAAGGGTTTCTGCAAAGGTACACAAGATAGTATTGTTATATTAGAAATAGAAATAATTTCAGAAAATATGAAACAATGTATGATTCAAATGTTTGATAAAATAGTTATCGTAATCTAGTGGAATGTTTGTCAATAAATAAATGTAACAAAATGAATATTTAATTATTTATAAAATATATGTGAAGAGAAATAAGGGAAAAATTAATTATGGAGATTATACGTGTCTTTAAGGAAGTATGATATTTAATTGAAAAGAAATGTTAAAGATGTTAAGATTTTAATGAATATTAATGATGGAACTGAATTGGAATGGAATGAGGGTTTTAATTACATATATTTATAATCCTTTTTTAAAAGAATATAGTGTGTATTATAAGAATGTACCAAGCAGAATTCGATTGGAAGTTATGTATTATGTATTATATTGAATGTCACAACCTTAAGGTATATATTGAAGTTTAAATAAGAGTTGAATGGATAAAATTAAAAGATATAAATGTGTCATACTCCAATTAGTAATTACAGGAGAAAATTTGTTTAATGAAAAAAGATAATATGAAATTGAAACGGAACAGACAAAAGTATAAATATAATGATTTGAATTAAGATGAGATAATCAAAATAAAATTGAGAAAATTAAAAGAGGGGAAAAACTATATAGAATATGCAAAATAGTAATAAGATATGGAATAGAACACAAAAATGAGCATGAAATTGAGTTTGTGTCTATATAAAGAAGTGCAACCCGGGACCATGCTATTTTCAAAAAAGATGTTTTACTTGTATTTTGTGTGTGTGAAAATCCAAATAAAACTTTATTTAAAAAAAAGGCCTGCTTTAGAAGCCTACTTGAAAAGAACAAGAGCTACAGTAGAGAGAGCCTAAGGAACAGCAGACAAGATTTAAATGAAACCTCCATCATATATTAAATTAATCAAGTATATGGTAATATTCTGTAAAATTAAGGGAAACATTACCATATTGTATCAATGGCTTTCATTAAGCCTGAATGATATGTAACTGTCTAATTCTGATCAAATTCATTTTTTATGTCCAGTGCATCAAACTTATATCATTCTGCAAATTTTTAAAAAATTTAAGAAAACTTAAAAAAAAATTTTTTTAAAAAAAATATCCTAGTACAAACTCTTATTCCAATCTAACCTGACTCCTAGAGACTTCATGGACCAACTTATTCAGATTTCCTATTTTACTATGAAACTACTTTGCTACTGCCTGCTTCCAAACCTCTCACCCCCTGCCCCAATGCCTTTATTTGACTTACCAGTTTATCCAATAGTCTGGTATTCTCTATATCCAAATATTCTCTATGTTTCCTATCCAACTATTAAAGAATCCTGATCCCGCTTTGCACTCACTCCCAAAGACAGTCAGATATCATTGCCTACTGAGATCTTCTTAATATGGATTGGGGGATAGTATTTTCACTGATAAAATATAGCAGTTCTGCCATTTGATGTCATGAATATAGTATAAATCAAGGGATCTTAAGGAAAATTGTGACCTATCCTAATGGTAGTCCAGCAAGCTAACTTATTTGTTGACTGCATAATCAAACTGGAAGTGCAAAGATGTATCAGGCACATTTTTTTCACATGTGGTGGACCTGCAATGCTGCAAAAAAATATTGGAAACTGAGCCAGACATGGGTGGAACAAATGGTAGGAGAGTGTATTCCATTTAAGCCGGATATTTTTTTTCTTTTAGGGATAATACCAGAAGGATATAGGAAGGATTTAATTTATCTAAAAGTACATGTGTTGACGGTGGCTAGAATAATATATGTGCAATACTGGAAGAAGGAAAACATACTGCCAGAAACAGAGATAATGAGGAAAATTATGGCCTGTGTAGAATTGGACAGGTTAACCATTGAATTAAAAAACAAGGGGGAATCTGAATACTATGAAACATGGAATAAATTCTATCAGTGGTTACATAGAAGAAGGCAAGGTCAGAACATAAGTAGCTATGATGATTAGAATAATTAGTAAACAATGTGTCAAACAAGAGGATTGTAAATGATGAAGTAAAATTTATATATGTATAACAATTGTAATGCCAGAATGGATGCACTGTGTTTATAATTAAAAAAAAATAAATAGAAAAATAAATACAGTTTAAGAGACCTGATGAAGTGGAATTAGTAGGTCAAAAGTACAGAGCCAAAGAGGGAGAGTTTGGGCAATGCCAATTAAATTTAATTCATTATTTATAATTTCCTAAGTAACTTGAATTGCACTTACTTTTTCTACTGTATAGTCCCAGCTACAACCAGGGGTGGGATTCAACCGGTTTGGTGAGCATACAATCCACTGTGCCGTGTTAATCAGCTGAACTGCAAAATATGGAAATAAAGGATAGACTAGAGCAGGGCGGATGGGCAAGTCCAAATTATAACTGGAACTACCCGTTTGCCAGAACCGGTTCAAACCAGTAGAATCCCACCTCTGGCTACAACCCACACTGTGGCAGTAAAATTTATGTCTGATGCTTGGTCCATGAACTTTAAGTACTGGTATATGTCTGCATAGGGAAAAATAATCAGCAAAACATTTAGTCTAAAAACTTCATGCTTGTGCTAACAGAGTCAGGAAAATGAAGTATAGAAAGGGAAAGTTATATGAATATTACATTTCAAGCAAATTCATCAGTATACACTCTAACCATTTTTATTTTTATTTTTTTGCAACAGGCTTTCCTATTTGCTTCCAAAATGGGTAGCTGAAGGTCCAAACAACCACTAAATATGTGTTGGTTATGAAACAGACATTCTTGCATTGAACAATCCTTATAAGATAATAAAAATACAGAGCTCCCCTCTGTATTAGGCCAGCATTACTTAGCCACTTAGAAAGGGGAATTAACAATAAAACAAGATGAAATAAATCAAAACTATAACAAAAAATAAACGTTTTGTTACTTCCTTTCCTCCCATTCTCCCAAAGAAACATTATTCAGATATTTTAAAAAGAAATCAGAAGGGAAAGGGGGAAAACTATTGCTAGATAATGAAAACTATACTGTCCAAGCAATAGAGAGAGAGAGAGAGAGAGAGAGAGAGAGAGAGAGAGAGAGAGAGAGAGAGAGAGACCAATGTTTTAAAGTGCTCAATCTCTACATGCATAGAAGGATGAACTTTTGAGAACTGCTGGAAAAGATAGTTCCACCTTATCTAACATAAAGACAATAATCTTTTCCTGTTAATTGATGCCTTTTACTTTACTGATTTTCCTTTCTCTTATCCTGTCCCATATAATTTATTAGTTTATTAGATGTCTATTTGTTTCAAAGTAAGAAAAACACAAAGTCTTAGTTATCACAAAGTGATAACTGGCTGAAGTCAACCCTTCATGATTTTTACATGTTTACTTTTTAAAGATATTTAATCTTGTCTTTATTATTTTATAAATAACTCAAGGATGTGAACATCCCTGATATTTTTTTTCCTCCTATTTTTCCACCACAAGAATCCTGTGAAGTCAATTGGGCTGAAAGAAAGTGACAGCCCCCAAATCACCCAGCTGGCTTTTATGTCTAAAGTAGGACTAGAATCCATTGTCTCTTCATTGCTAACCTGTTGGTAACGACTAGGCCAGGGGTATCAAATGCACATCATCATGATGGCATCACATGATGTATCGGGACTTTTTTCTCCTTTGCTAAACCATGCGTGGGCATGGCTAGCACATGACATATCTGGCCCACGGGCTGGGACATTGACAGCCCTGCACTAGATCAAACTGACTTTCATTTTTGACATTTTTGTCTGCTGGTAGGATTATTATGCTGGTGTCTTCTTTCAGGTTACGTAGTGCAGTTTGTTCTTCTTTGGATAAGTTGCTTTTGGGTGCACTAGCAAACCACCCAAAAGCAACTTATCCAAAGAAGAACAAACTGCACTACGAACCTGAAAGAAGACACCAGCATAATAATCCTACCAGCAGACAAGGGCAACGCGACAGTGGTTATGAACACATCTGACTACCAAACCAAGTTAACCAACCTACTCCTAGACCCCACATACAAACCCCCAAAGACAGACCCCACCACCTACCTAGAAAAACCACCAGATCCAAAATAAAAGCCTCCCCCATCAGTGAAGAAATCCAGCAAAGAATCATACCCAGAGAGAAATCATCCAGATGCCCTAAGCTTTATGGTCTCCCCAAGATACACAAAGAAGGAACTCCACTTAGACCAATAGTCAGCTCCATAGGCTCACCTCTACAAAACCTAGCCAAATTTCTCGCCAAACAACTACAGCCCTATGCAGAATCCATCAACTCACATGTAAGAAACTCATTCCAGTTCATCGAGATCATAAAGAAACAAAACTTACAACCCAGCGACCTACTAGTTAGCTTCGATGTCATATCCCTCTTCACCCAAGTGCCAATAAAAGAAGCCTTGACAGCCATCCAAAACAAATACAACCCCCAAGCACATCCTAGATCTGACCAACCACTGTCTATCCAATACATACTTCACCTACAATGGACAAAAATACAAACAAATAGAAGGAGCACCCATGGGATCACCCTCTCACCTGTCATTGCAAACCTCTACATGGAACACTTTGAAACACAAGCTCTAGAAAAATATGATCACAAACCCAAACTCTGGCTCAGATACGTAGATGACACCTTCATAATCTGGCCACACGGAAAGAAAAACTGAACAACTTCCTCACACACCTCAACAGCCTACACCCCAAAATACAATTCACCATGGAAACAGAAGCTAACAATCAACTTCCCTTCCTAGATGTCCTGGTATACAAAAACCCAATGGCTCCCTAGGACACACCATCTACCAAAAGAAAACACATACAAACCGCTATCTACACGCACTCTCACACCACCACCCAGCACATATCAATTCCGTAGCTGAGACACTCATCTCCAGAACAAAATGCTTAGCTGATGAACAACACCTAAAAACCGAACTAAACACTCTCACCAACGTACTAACAGCCAATGGATTTCAAAGAAAGAAGATCACCCACCTAATCCAAAAAGAAACCCCAACCAAAATCCAAGACAGAGAACAAGAGAACGGCAAAGCCCTCCTCCCATATATAAAAGGCACTACAGACAAAATCAGCAAGATCCTCCAAAAACACAACATTAAAACAGCATTCTGCACAAACAGAAAAATATCCACCATCCTAAGAAACCCTAAAGACAAAATCGAGTTAGAAAACCAAGGAGTATATGAAATCCCCTGCACTGCCTGCCTCACCACATACATTGGACAAACTAACAGAAGAATAAGTGCACGCGTTGAAGAACATAAGAACTCAATCAAAAAGAAGAACCAACCTCTTCCTGGTCCAACACCTCAAAGCCACAGGACATGAGATTGACCTTAAAAATACCAGGACTATCGCCAAAACTGAACACCACAGCAGCAGAATAATCAGAGAAGCCATAGAGATAGAAAAACGCCCACACAGCATGAATAAAAGAGATGACACCTCCCGCTTACCAGCCATTTGGAAACCCGCCCTCATGAACAGACGCAGTACCCAACATGATAAATGACACCAGACCCACACCCATGAGGGCCACACAAGATGCCACCACCACACTTCCACGTAAAAATCAGACTCACACCCACACAGAAGATGAGACACGACCACAGACCAGAAGCCGCACTGCAGCTGCATCACTACCCACTTCAAACTCCTCTGAACCATACATGAAGCGAACTGACCCCCACCATGAAGATGTGGCACGACCACGAACTCGAAGCCAAACGAACACAGACCCAGACCCCAAACTCAAAGCCATATTAAAAACCCAAAATGCTACATCACAGCCACCCGCTCAGGACATCACATCAGAAAACTCAAGAAATTACACCCAAGAACTCAAGAAGTCACAACACAGCAAATGACCCAGGATATCACAGCACAAGACCAAGGATACCACAGCAATAAATCTCACAAGGTCATCACACAACCCATTACCCAAGCTGTTACTACACAGGAGGCTAATGGAAAAGAGATCAAAACACAAACGACCCAGGAGATTACAACGCAAGACCCAGGATACCACAACAAAAGAACTCACAAGCCCATCACACAACCCATTACCCAAGCCGTTAAAACACAAGAGGCTAACGACCCAGGAGATGACAGCACAAGATCCAGGATATCTCTACAACAAAAGGCCATTACACAGCCCATTATACCAACATCAACTCCATCAACCAATCAAGAGGCTGCAGCACAGCCAACCAGCCCAGCACACCATCCCCACCACTTGTATATATAGAGATGGCAGCTCCGGTCACACACTGCTTGCACTGGCACTAAGCCGAAAGCACCAGCCTGAAGATGGCGAGTGGGACCTCGCCGAAACGTTGCCTAGATACTTTGAATCTTACGCGGGAGAAAACCCGAATAACCAAAGATCCATATATATATATATATATATATATATACACACACACACATACATATACATATACATATACATATACATATACATATACATATACATATACATATACATATACATATATATACATACACATACACATACACATACACATACACATACACATACACATACACATATACATATACATATACATATACATATACATATACATACATGCATACATACATACATATATATTTGTTTTCTTAAGTTTTCCCGGGTACTTACATGTATGGTATTCAGCTTTGTTCGGGTATTTTCCCATGTCATTGTAGTTGTGCTTTTAAAGTTGTAGCAACGTTTTGGCAGAATCTCATCTGCCATCATCAGGCTTCTGCATTGTGTTCGTCTGTGAGTCAGACTTTTACAGTGGTTTCTGTTGTGACTGAAAGGACCGATCCTGCTGTGAGTTTTGATTCTGATGACTCTGAGGATGAAAGGCTGGAGCCTGCTGAGAATTTGGAGTCTGAATTGTTAGAAGACACAGATGTGAGCCAGGGGGATGAGAGGTTATCACACAGACATTCTTCGCCTGAACCCTCGACCTCATTCATGCCTGCAATTGAGCCACAAAATGAGTCAGAAGAGTCGAGCGAAGAAGCTGACAGATTGTGGCTTGATGCCAGAACAAGAAGGAGGCTGAAACGTCAAGCTGTGGGGAGACATCAGGCCAGACGTTGATTTAGGGAGATTGACACGCCCATCTAAGTGGTTTACGGAGGCAAACTCAGTTAGAAGGGAGGGCGAGTCAGTAATTAGCGTTGCCTCAAAGTGTATAAAAGAACACAGCTGTGTGGGGGAAGATTGTCAGGAACAAAGTGACTGATTAAATGCAGAGGTTTTTCAGCAGAGGCTCGGAGCTTTGAGAATTTGTGCCAGGACTGTTTTGATAAACAGGGCGTGTGGAATATAATCTTGTAGGACTCCTATCTGTTGGATTTAAGTTTTGGAATGGCTGCTTTTGGTTTTGTGTTGTTTGAACTCTGAAGGGGGGGCCATAACAGGTTTCAGTTTTAAATTTGGGGCTAGCCTATTGCTGTGCCAGAATGGTTTTTTCTTCATCCTGATTGGTTGGGAGTCTTGGTCTGTGTTTATTGGTCTTGGAGTTTGCTGTGTTCTGCTTGATTGGTGTTTCTAATATCTTCTCTCTGTTTTGGGGCTCTTTTTGTGTCTTGATTGGCTGGCAACATTGTGTTCCTTTATTGGAGGCCTTTAGTGCAGCTTGGCTCCGAGTAAATGGACGGCTATCATTTGTTAGGAAGCTAGGTTTCATCTGGATGCCTGGTTGGGGTGTGTTTGAGCTGGAGGTATCGGGGGGATCTGTTTGTGCCCAGGTGTTTGCCTGGCTAGTGGTGTGGAGATTTTTTTGTTTGTGAGTGCAGGCTTCCAAATGATTGACAGTCGGGTGGAATCATCTCTTCTATTCATGCTTTCAGGTCTTTTTTTAAATCTCTATGGCTTCTCTGATAATTCTGTGGCTGGGGTTTTCTATAGTGTTTAGGGTTTTGGTGCCATTGAAGTTGATGCTATGACCTGTGGCTTTCATGTGTTGGACTAGTGAGGAAGTGTGTTCCAGCTTTTTTACTGCATTTTTGTGTTCATCCAGGCGGGTACTTATTCTTCTATTGGTCTGTCCAATGTATGTGGCCGGGCATGATGCACAGGGGACTTTGTATATGCCTTAGTTTTCCAGGTCAATTTTATCTTTGGGGTTTCTAAGGATGGCTGCTATTTTTCTGTCTGTTTTGAAGGCAGTCTTGATGTGATGCCTGTGTAGTATCTTACTGATTTTGTCTGTAGTACCTCTTATGTAGGGCAGGACAGCTGTTCCATAGGTCTGTTCATCTTCTAGGTCTCCATTATGTCTCCGTGTGTTTTTGTGGATCAAGCCGGTGATTTTGCTTTTGTGGAAGCCGTTGGCTGTCAGTAGTTTAGTCAGGGTGCATAGTTCAGTCTTTATGTGCGTCTTGTCTGCCAGGCGTTTGGTTCTAGCAATTAGTGTTTTGGCCATGGAGTTTATCTGTGCTGGGTGGTGGTGGGATTGGGCGTTGAGGTAGCGATTGGTTTGTGTTTTCTTTTGGTATATGGTGTGTCCTAGTGTGCCATCTGTTTTTTTGTAGATTACTACATCTAGGAATGGTAGTTGTTTGTTTGTTTCCATTTCCATGGTGAACTTAATTTTGGGGTGTGTGCTGTTTAGGTGTGTTAGGAAATTGTTTAGGTTTTCTTTTCCATGGGGCCAAATCATGAATGTGTCATCAATGTATCTTAACCATAGTTTGGGTTTGTGGGTGGCATTAGCCAGGGCTCTGGATTCAAATTCTTCCATGAACAGGTTTGCAATGACAGGTGACAGTGGTGATCCCATAGGGGCTCCTTCAATTTGCTTGTATCTTTGTCCTTTGTATATGAAATATGTGTTGGTTAAGCAGTGTTCTGCTAGTTTTATGAGGTGTTTAGCTGGTTGGTATTTATTTTTGATGATTTCAAGGGTTTCTTTTATCGGGACTTGAGTGAATAGTGAAACCACGTCGAAACTTACAAGCAGATCTTCTTGCTCCACGTGTAGATCTTTGATCATTTCCAAGAAGTGGTATGAGTTTTGTACATGTGAACCTGCTGTTTCAGCATGGGGCTGTAGCTGTTTTGCTAAGTGTTTAGCTAGGATTTGTAGCGGTGCTCCTCTGGAGCTGACTATGGGTCTGAGAGGTATGCCTTCTTTTTGGGAGGCCATGTAGTTTGGGGCATCTGGAAGATTTTTCTCTTGGGATGATCGTCTGTTGGATCTCTTTGCTCATGTGGCTGGTTATAATTTTCTTCTTGGTTAATTTTTCCAGATATGTGGTTGGGTCCATGTTTATGGGTTTGTATGTGGAGTGTTGGAGTAGGTCTGTCAATTTTGTTTCGTAGTCTTTTCTATCCATTACTACTGTGGCGTTCCCTTTGTCTGCTGGAAGTATGATTAGGCTGCTATCTTTTTTCAGGGCTTGTAGCGCTTTTAGCTCTTCTTTCTGCAAGTTGCTTTTGGGTGGTTTGCTTGTGCATAGGATGTTAGTAACTTGGTGTCTTATTCTATCAGCTTCATCTGTATTTAATTTAGTTAGGCTGGATTCTACTGCACATATGATGGATTATGTGGGGATTTTTTTGGGTGCTATAGCATAATTGAATCCTTTGGTTAGGACATCTGTTTCTGTTTTGGTGAGTTCTCTGTTGGAAACGTTGTATACTAATTGTTTCAGGTGTTGTTGTGAATTGTTGGGGGCTTTCTTGTCATGTTCTAATTTCTTTAGTTTCTTCAAGAGTTTGTCATTTTTGTATGTGGTTTCAGTTTCAGCTCTCCAAGTTGTAAGTTGTTTTATCTTGTCCCAAAGTAGAGGGTGGATTTTGCTGCTCAATTCCAGGTGTAGTGCTAGCAAATCTTTGTTTAACTGATCCAATTGGAATCTCTTGCTGTGGAGCTCGTTCCTGAGTAGAGCCATTTCAGTTCTTTTCAGGATACGTTTAGTAGCTGCTGTGCTGTGATGAAATGTTAATTTGAAGCAGGTTGGTGTTGCATTGTTGTCTCTGCAGCTGCATAGGAATTTGAGGTCACACAGTATTCCTGCTCTTTTAACTTCCAGCTTCTCATAGGTTTTGGTCTGGCTGTTTATTTCCTCCCCATAGAGGTCTGATATTTGTTTTCTTAAGTTTTCGCGGGTACTTACATGTATGGTATTCAGCTTTGTTCGGGTATTTTCCCACGTCATTGTAGTTGTGCTTTTAAAGTTGTAGCAACATTTTGGCAGAATCTCATCTGCCATCATCAGGCTTCTGTATTGTGTTCGTCTGTGAGTCAGACTTTTACAGTGGTTTCAGTTTTAAATTTGGGGCTAGCCTATTGCTGTGCCAGAATGGTTTTTTCTTCATCCTGATTGGTTGGGAGTCTTGGTCTGTGTTTATTGGTCTTGGAGTTTGCTGTGTTCTGCTTGATTGGTGTTTCAAATATCTTCTCTCTGTTTTGTGGCTCTTTTTGTGTCTTGATTGGCTGGCAACATTGTGTTCCTTTATTGGAGGCCTTTAGTGCAGCTTGGCTCCGAGTAAATGGACGGCTATCATTTGTTAGGAAGCTAGGTTTCATTTGGGTGCCTGGTTGGAGTGTGTTTGAGCTGGAGGTATCAGGGGGGATCTGTTTGTGCCCAGGTATTTGCCTGGCTAGTGGTGTGGAGATTTTTTTGTTTGTGAGTGCAGGCTTCCAAATGATTGACAGTCGGGTGGAATCATCTCTTCTATTCATGCTTTCAGATCTTTTTTCAATCTCTATGGCTTCTCTGATAATTCTGTGGCTGGGGTTTTCTATAGTGGCTAGGGTAGCCACTATAGAAAACCCCAGCCACTTTAAAAGCACAATTATAATGACATGGGAAAATACCCGAACAAAGTTGAATTCTCTCTCTCTCTCTCTCTCTCTCTCTCTCTCTCTCTCTCTCTCTCTCTCTCATACATACATACATACATACATACTGTGTATGTATGTATGTATGTATTCAGCTTTGCTCGGGTATCTTCCCATGTCATTATAGTTGTGCTTTTAAAGTTGTAGTGACGTTTCGGCAGAATCTCATCTGCCATCATCAAGCTTGTGTATTGTGTTCGTCTGTGAGTCAGGCTAATGTATATATATGATGGAGAAGTGGATATTCTTAATGGATTGCCTAAGGCGAACACTTTCTCACCATTTTTTTAAAAAAAGCCATATGTTAATATATTAATGAAAGAAGAAAAAAGAAAATATTCTCACAGCACTCTAGCTTTAGTGTGACATTCATGTAACATGTGGACTGACACAGGCAGGCTTTGAGGATGAATGTTTTGCTGAAGCACCAACTCTCCAAGGAATATTCATTGCATGTAAGTGCCACTAAGGAAGACAACAGAAATGTCATGGGAGAGAGGAAGGGGGGAAAAAATCACATCTTCAAGCAACTGAAAAAATGGGTGACAAGCCTGCGACTGATTTTAAGTGAACTTACGTAGGAACCACAAATACACAACAATAGTAAGAACAAAACAACAACATTTGGTGGGGCTACCTGCTCTGGGCTGCAAAAGGAAGAAACAGAAAAACAACAACACAGTTCTGCCATCTAATTATAGTTTGCATATTTATTTTTATTTATTTATTTGATTTGTTAAACACTTACAAGATAATAGGTATAAGTATATACATAGTTATGAATACATGAAATGGATACATATAAGAAAAATAAAAAGAAACAATAGGACAGGGATGGTAGGCACATTGGTATGCTTATGCATGCTCCCTACAGACCTCTTAGGAAACGGGTAAGGTTAATAGTAGACAATCTATGGTTAAAGTTTTTGGGGTTTGGGGAAGAAACCACAGAGTCAGGTAGAGTATTCCAGACATTGACCACTCTGTTGCTGAAGTCGTATTTCCTGCAATCAAGTTTGGTGCGATTAACCTTGAGTTTGTATCTATTGTTTGAGTGAATATAGTCCTTTAATATAAGTAAATTTTGGGATGGGCCTACTGAAGAACAAATAACAAGTAATAACATCAAATAATCATGTCCTAGTTCCTGAAGTCAACCCAACAGAATACTTAAAGCCATAGAGAGATCAAAGAACACCTAAATTGGCATACCGTCCTCAACCTCACAGGTCAACAAAAAGTATGACCTACATTGTCCCATACTAAACACTGGCCAAAAACTGGACTGAAACATGTCAAAATAAATTTTATAATTGTTCATGTAGTATAAAGTGAGAATAAGATGGACCATTAAAGTTTCTTAGTAGCATTGATGATACTGAAATCAAGAGTACAACAGTAATATATAATGGAAATCTACAGTATTATTTCTTTAAAATATTAGTAGGCAACTCATGCCTTTGGTTTATATAATTCATCAATATTTGTTCACTCCAAATCCAAACCCTCACTCTGTAACACTTCACTAATAAAACTGTTTTTCAGCAGAATATTTTAAATGAGTCTAAAGTGTATTTATGTCACAAGTTCTCAGTGCTTCTTATTTCAGGCAGAAAACCAGACTAGTCTAACAAAAAAGCAATGTTCTGCTCACTCTGCAAATGTTCCAACTCACAACTCCTTTTGCACCAGGGAAAGGATTCATTCATCCTGTTAAAAAAGATAAGTAATACTATATTAAAATATGTTCATATTCAATGTCTGGAAAACAAGATGGTAAGAAAGTTGCATTGAATAGAATATAAAATTCTATTCTATTTTCTATTTACACACACACACACACACACACACACACACACACACATTGTCTGGATATTTGTAAAGGTCAAGCATTTTATTTTTTTCAATCTGGGAGTGGGAGAAAAATAACTTATCTCCTATCAACTTGAGGAATTACATAGGATACAAGGCCAACTTTTCTGTGTATTGGATTATTTCATTTATTGCTGTGACATTTGTACTGGAAAACATTACACCAAAATAAGAGCTCCGCATATGCAATATTGAAGGTGCTAAATTTGAGCAAGGAAAAATGTCCTAATGCTTCCAGGGTGGGGAGAGTTTTGTAATGTTGATGCAAGTCAGAGTTATTTGATTAATTTAATGATAAAATCAACGGTTGTATTATATGAATGAGTACTATATCTTTTTCAGGTAAGTTTTGGAAAAAAAACTGATGTGGATTGATACTTGTATTTCTTATAGCAACCTGACAGTTGAATGTTACAAAGTAAGCCATGGCAATCTCAGTTTGCTTCACATCAATTTATAGTTTGAAAATTTGATAAAGTTTGATGAGCTGTTTGCACAGATTGCTAAGAAACAATATACTAATGCTAAGTAAGCTTTCCTGTAATTCCATCCGATAGAAAAGAAATGGTTTTCATTTTCAAATGAAAATTCTCATGGGTTGGGTTTAGTTGCGAGATAGCTAAAGGCATGAATGTATTCATCTTTTACAGTTTTATCATCTTCAACCTTGCTAACTTCCAGTGCTTTGATTAAATTCCAAGAGAAGATATCAAGGAGAACTTTCTCACCACACAGAGAATTGTGGACAGCTAGGGAAGATATTAAAAAAAATGGGTAGGGGGTGAGGGTGGCTCAGTGGCTAAGATGCTGAGCTTGTTGATTGAAAGGTCGGCAGTTCAGAGGTTCAAATCCCTAGTGCCACCTAATGGGGTGAGTTCCCATTACATGTCCCAGCTTCTGCCAACCAATCACTTCGAAAGCATGTAAAAATGCAAGTAGAAAAATAGGGATCACTTTGGTGGGAAGGTAACAGTGTTCCATGTGTCTTTGGTATTTAGTCATGCTGGCCACATGACCACGGAGATGTCTTCAGACAGAGCTGGTTCTTTGGCTTTGAAATGGAGATGAGCACCACCCCCTATAGTCAGGAACAGCTAGCACATATGTGCAAGGGGAACCTTTACCTTTACCTTAGCGAAGATACAAAATAGATGAGAGATGCATAACAACATTCCTTCCATAGTATTGCCACGGGACAATATTTCTTCAAGGTTTTTTTTTAAAAAATAAACATACCAACAAACACATCTAAACAAAAAATGAAAAAACTAAGGCTCTGCCCCACTAGTACAAGATTAGAAAACAGAAGCCTCTTTGGAAAGAGAAATTACATTTTAGGAAATCAATCTAATTTTAGCAGTGTTATACAGTAATATAGATTTAAAGTTAGGAAAAAAAATATTATCGGGCCAAGACATAGAATGTTGATGAAAAAAAAAAAAGAAAGACACATGTTTTTTTTTTCTTATATCCACATTGAAATAGGAGACTATATGGAGACTTTAGCAGTTTTTTTATGGCTCATCTAAGGACAGTGAATATTAATATTAGAGAGCAATAGTAATAGATTTTCATGAGAATTTGGAATGTAACATTTACAGTTAATGGTCTTATAACTTTTCTCCAGTGCTTTAGAATTCTCTCAATATTATTGTTGCATTTGTCATTTCCCTACCCTAAACCTCCCCCCACCCGGCCCCACTGTTTGACAGTCTCAGCAGCCTAGCCACAGGCTTTCTTTCTATACAAAAAGAACAGCAAAATATCATGTTTCAAACTTGATACTAGCACAGTGGTGTGATGTAAAGCATGATGAAAAGTAAACCTGCCTTTTAGATGACAATAAATTCCTGGTCTAAAGATGTTAAGATGTAAGTGACATGTTCATTTTAACATCACAAATCAAGCCAATCCATTTTCTTGCACGAAGCTTTAGTAGAGTAGTTGTACAGATTTATAATGCACTAGCTTGATACTTGTGCCTTGCTATGAAACTATGTGGTCGGGCTTAGTTTGTGGAAAAGAAAATAAGAAAGCAAAAAATTCTGCCTCTGCTCACCAGCATTCATTGGTATTCATCTAGCTAGCATTCTGTCAGTGTGTGAGACAGCTGAGGGCTGTTTGGAAAGTGAAACAGTATTTGCTGTGTGAGCAAGAAGGAGACAGCAAGGAGCCTGGGTGTGGCTTAGCTCAACTGTTCTGTACTAAAGTTGCTTGGTGCTGTGAAAAACTGTAAAACTGAAACTGAAACTCCTCTCCTCTGCTTGTGTTTTGCATTTGGAACAGATTTCTTTTTAGGTGGAGAAGGGGAGTAGAACTCCTTAGCATCAGAGCGTATTAATAATAATATATGAAATACTAATGCTCTGATGGTCATTTCGAAAAATCCTTTCTTAGTGAGCACTTAGAAGCCAAGAAGAACATACGTGGCAAATTTCAACTTTGTAGGCTTTACAGTTCTGAAGATTTTGTGATGATGGGTGAGTGGTAGTTTGCTTTTATATAGAGAGATTTAAAAGCAAACGTATTTAGCTTTTTGCAACATTTTATTTTTATTCAGCTTCTCTGCACTTCTAACATGTATACTAGTTACTTCCAGTTAAGATATTCAGCACCTCCTGAAATATTTCTGAGTAGGAAAACTGGGACCAATATTTTGAATAATTACATAATACAGAATAACAGAATTGGAAGGGATGCTCACCTTAAACCTATTGCAGCCCACCACTGGTAGTAGGTTGATCCTCAATTCTATGTGACAGCCCCTCAAATACTGTAAGATTGCTATCATGTCACTCCTAGTCCTCTTCATTAGTCCAGACATACTCAGTTCCTGCAACTGTTCATCATATGTTTTAGTCTCCAGCCCCCTAATCATCCTGTTGTTCTTCTCTGCAGTCTTTCTAAAGTCTCAACATCTTTCTTTGTATCATGATAAGCAAAACTGGACACAGTATTCCAAGTGTGGACTTATCAAAGCAGTATAAAGTGGTAATAACACTTCATGGAACTTAATATTATTTTATTGTTCCTCCATTGATGTAGCCAAAGAGTACATTGTCTTTTTTGGCAGCTGCAGCACACTGTTGGCTCATATTTAAGTGATTGTTCACTAGAACTCCTAAATCCCTGTTATAGTCACTGCTGTTGAGCCACATACCATCAATTGTATACCTGTGAATTTGGATTTTTATTGCCTAAGTATAAAACCTTAATTTTCTCACCACATCTTGTTGAATAGGGACCAATGTTCAAGTTTTTCAAGATCCTTCTGGATCTTGAGCCTATCTTCTAAATTGTTGGCTATTCCTCCCAGCCTGCTGTTGTCTGCAAATTTATATGTTCCCCTTCTATCCCCTTATTTAAGTTGTTCATGAAAATATTAAAGAATACTGGGCCTAAGACAGAACCTTGTGGTATCCAATTGTATGCTTCTCTCCATGTAAATGTAGTTCAATTGAAGACTAGATGCTGGGTATGATTGGTCAGCTAATTATGAATCATCTAGTGGTGATGCTGGCTATCCTATATTTTTCTATCTTACCAAGAAATAGGTTATGGTCTACTTTGTCAGATGCCTTGCTGAAGTCCAGGTATACTATCGCATGTCTATAATATTTAGTCAAATTGTCAAAGAATGCAATAGGGTTTGTTTGGTATGATCTGTTCTTGAGAAACCCATGTTAGCTTCTACTAATACCTTTGCTTGTTTCTAAGGTGTTCACAGATCTGTTACTTAATTATATTTTCCAGGATTTTTTCAGGTATTGATATTAGGCTAAAAATTCTGTATATCAGCTCTTTTCCAGTCCTCTCTTAGTTCCCTGGTGATCGGGGATCTTCGAAAGATATAGTTCAGTGGTTCTGAAATCACCTTTGCCAGCAGCCCTTTCAGATAGATGTAATCTATCTGGTTATAGGGAATTGAACTCAGGATGAATACATGTTGTCTTACCATTTTCTCACCTATTTTATATCATTATTTTGACTTTTACAGTATTATTTTTGATAGTTTGACTCTTTTTTCTTTTGAGTAAAAAAAGATGCAAAGAATGAATTAAGAAGTTCGTGCTGTCCCCACTCACCCACACTTCAGGGTTGGTGTAGAGAGTTCTATCCAGTCTGTTCCCTGAACAGTTCTATATCAGGTTTTCAGCTAACCCCCAGCTGCAAGCTTAACACAGTAATTGGCTCGTGACCAAGTAGATAATCAAAAGCAAAACAAGCTTACACCCAAACCAAAAACAGTCTTGGAAATAAAGGTTTTGCTTGGGTAGGTTCCAAAAACAAACATCCCCAAATCCCCTCCCAGGTCAGGGGCTTCCACTGAGGTTTGTCAACAAGTCTGGTGGTACGAGATTCACGGCTTGTAAGGAAAAGTCATGGGAATAGTCCAAGGAGTTCAGGGGGTCATTTTCAATGAAGCCAACCAAGAACTAGCTCCAGATTAACCTTCCAGGCAAAGGTCAATTAATCCACCCAACAGATAACTAGCTGCTCCAAATACAAACATAAATGCTCCTTGCAACTGAATTAAATCCTTGAGCTTCAGAGTCCAAGAAACACAAATAACTATCTGGCCATAATCCCAGTGGTGGGATTCAAAACTTTTACTACCGGTTCTGTGGGTATGGCTTGGTGGGTGTGGCCATGTGACTGGGTGGGCATGGCTTTTTTTTTGCAGCCCTCACCCATTTTTGGGAGCTTCCTAGCCTCAGAGGAGCCTCTGGGAGGGAATTTTTGCCCCCCTAAGGCTCCTCTAAGGCTCAGGAAGAACAGAGAATGAGAGGGGCATGCAGCACCCCTCCAAGCTCCGTTTTGGGAGCTTCCTAGCCTCAGAAGAGCCTCTGGGGAGCGTTTCTGCTTCCCTAAGTCTCCTCTTGGGCTCTGGAAGGCAAAAGATGGAGGGGGGACTAAGCTCCTCCCTCCATTTTTTTCCTTCCTGGGCCTCAACAAGGGGAATCCCGGCAGAGCTGATTGTATCTACAGCTGATTGTCAGGAGGGGGGAAAAAGAAAAGAAATGCCTTAGGCGAATGTCAGGCGGGCAGGCGGGGTGAGCGAGCATCGGGCGGAAGGGTGACGGGGTGGGGGGCATGGCCAGCCAGAACTTACTACCAGTTCGGCGACCCATGCCATTCTTGCTACCGGTTCACCCGATCCGGTGCGAACTGGCTGAATACCACCACTGCATGACTCACACATGTTTCCAGCAATGCCTCCCTCTGTCTGTCATGCTAAATAGCCCCTCCCAGTGCAGCCCATTAAGAGGGCAGGTCTTTTCTCCATCAATCTAGCAGATCTCTGCCTCTCTGCTCTGCTTACTCTAGCATCTACCAAGGCCTTCTTCCTCATTGGCCTGTGAGCTCTCCCCAGCCTTCCTCATTGGCCTGTGAGCTCTCCCCAGCCAAGGCATGTTCTGCTGGCAGTTCAGGGTCAGTGCTACCAGACATGCCAGAACTGCTCTCTTACTCCCTCGAGGGCTCTGAGGAAGATGTGGAGGAGCCATCATCCAGAGGTGACACCACACAGTTCCACTTTCTCCCTGCTGCCCATCACCACCTTTCCATCTTCTCCCATTACTGATCATTTCCTTTACTTTTTTTTCTTGTTTTTCACTTGTTGAAAGAAACTTCTAAAAATTATTTCTGACATTTGTTGCAAATCTTAGTTCATTTTGAGCCTTAGTTTTCCTGACTTCATCTTTGCAGATTTGGGCTACATGTTGGTATTCTGCTTTGGATTCAGCAATCTCCCATTAGACATTCTTCATAACAATTGTGATCAGACGAAAATTTGCATTTTGTTTTGATATGTGACACATACTGTACAGGATTTGCATGTGGAATGAAAAGAAGTACCAAACCAGTAGAAATAGAGTATTTATTTGATTTGTTATGGACTAAGACATACACTTCCCAATTTGAATTATATATATATATATATATATATATATATATATATATATATATATATATATATATATATATATATATATATATATATATATATATATATATATATATATATATATATATATATATATGTTTTCTGAGGTTCTCGGGTATTTGTATGTGGATCTTTGGTTATTCGGGTTTTCTCCCGCGTAAGATTCAAAGTATCTAGGCAACGTTTCGGCGAGGTCCCACTCGCCATCTTCAGGCTGGTGCTTTCGGCTTAGTGCCAGTGCAAGCACTACATATATATATATGTAAAAGTCTGACTCACAGACGAACACAATACAGAAGCCTGATGATGGCAGATGAGATTCTGCCGAAACGTTGCTACAACTTTAAAAGCACAACTATAATGACGTGGGAAAATACCCGAACAATACCATACATGTAAGTACCCGCGAAAACTTAAGAATATATATATATATATTCACACTTAAGAATATATATATATATATTCATATATATATACACACACACACACACATACATACATACATACACATCTACATCTACATCTACATCTACATCTACATCTACATCTATCTATCTATCTATCTATCTATCTATCTATCTATCTATCTATCTATCTATCTATATACACACATGTATGTATGTATGTATGTATTTGTATATATATATGTATGTATGGTATTTAGGTTTCTTCGGGTATTTTCCCATGTCGTAATATTTGTGCTTTTATTATAGGTGGGAAAATACCCAAAGAAACCAAAATACCATACATATAAATACCCGCGAAAACATAAGAATATATATATATAGAGAGAATAGAATTATTATTATTATTATATACATGCATGAATATATAATACTTTGTGTTGCCAAAACGTAACTAAGATGCCAAGGCATTTACTGAAACAATGACCTCATAAAGCACATGTCTTCTACTAACTGAAGCAGATGTTTCCGAGCTATTAATTAATATCAACCTGTTCCACTTCTGTAAAGAAACTACCTGTCATGCCCCTGGTGGAGACTGACTCTGAGGCAGAGGAGGAACAGCTGACAGGGAGTAGAAGTGTGGCTCTGGAGCTTGTGAATGAGGCTGGGGAAGGGCAGAGGCCAGCTGAACAGTCAGAGGAGGATCCAGGCCATCCCTTATCCATCCTAGGGCAGGCAGGGAGGAGAGGATAAGGGACAGATGTGGTTTACTCAGGAGGAGAGGGCCTTGATCCTCTTTATGGACTGCAGCTGTGATAACTGAATAAGAGTTTGGACTTGCATACTGGCAAATGCTGAAAACAAAGCGTGTTTTATTTTGGTCTGAAGTTATCTTGGTTGGCATCCTTCCAACAGACTGTGTCTTGTTAACTCCTTGAATTTGGTAAATACTTCTGTTCCGTTGTGGAAATTTCATTGTAGTTTTTTTTTGTTTTGTTTTTTATTTCACCTCTTATCTGCTCCTTAAGTTCGGACTGTATTGCTTTCTTTTGAAGACTATTTTTGAGTACGTTTTATCTCCAACTGAGTATTATTGAACAGTGGAGCCAAATTGGAGGCATTAAAGGACATTTATTTACGTTTTGGATTTTGTGACATTTGGGTCATCACACTACCATCCATTTTTTTATACCAAAGGAAGTATACCAAAGGAAGAGAAGATGTTTGTTCAGGATACAAATAACAAAGAAAGTAGAAGAAAATTTGCAAGTGAAAAGGATGGCTTCAATAGAAAACTGTAAATATTAGGGAATAAGGTCGATTAATTGTAACTCAGACTTGCAATCTGAATTTAATTTTTTTTAAATTTTTGTTAATGTGGATTAATTATCTTAGATATTGTTACATTTCATGTATCAGTCAAATAAAGCATTTGCAAATGTCTGTAGGATGTTTTGCCTTCTGTATCTTCACATATTTTATACATGACAATAAGCTGAAGACTTGATCTGGAAAGTGAAAAACATGTTACCCTTCATTTTTAGTATACCAAAGGAGATGCTTGTTCAGGATACAACTAATAAGAAAAGAAAGATAATTTGCAAGTGAAACGCAAGCAGAGTGTAAATATTATGGAATAAGACTGATTAATTATAATTTAAAATTGCATAAAATGTATGGAGAAAAAGCAGAATAGAATTATACTAATTTGATAACGCCACTATTATCGTAGCTACTGTGCTGTGCTGCTGCTTTGATTATGAACAATATGAATTATTTTTCTGCAATTCCCATGATTTACGAACAAAGGGACATCAAAGGCTTGCAAATGTTGCAAACACTAGATCAGCATGTTGATGTTAAGATGTCCTCTGTTGATGCTAAAGTTCCTCAGTTATGATTGAATAGAATAGTATTTCTAAACATTTCAATCAAGTCATGTTGTTGTTTTCAGATTTCATCACCTCTCCAACCTTAGGCAAGATGCTATGCTATTTTATTGGCTTTTTTCTGTTTCCCTAAGTAATGTAAGCAACTTCTACAAATTCTCTCTGTTAGCCCCACTACTGCCTTCTCAAGTCTTTTTTCTCTTGCATTTCTAGGAAGAGAAAACCATTTATTGAAATACACCTCCTTACAACTTCTTTCCACTTTGATCTTTTCTAAAAGGAATGGACAGCTTTCCTGTCTGTTTTAGCTATATTTGAAGAGCTTAATATGACATTATAGATGAAGGTATTTTTTTTCCCTTTTATAAGGCTATAGAGGCTGTCCCACCCACCCCTTCTGCTAAAATTCTCATTTTTTCCCACTCCAGGGTTTTTCATCACCTGCTTTCAACAAGCTGTGGTAGTGCAGAGAATAGAATGCAGTATTGCAGGCTAATTCTGCTGACTACCAGGGTTTGATCCCACTAGCTAAAGGTTGACTCAGTTTTTCAAATTCTGAGGTTGGTAAAATGAGGACCCAGATTGTTGGGGTCAATATGTTGACTCTGTAAACTGCTTAGAGAGGGCTGTAAAGCAGTGTGGAACAGTATAATAAGTCTAAGTGCTATTGCTATTGCTACAATCCTAATAATAATGTATTTCTAAGTATTTTTTTTAACCGTAGAATCTATCTAGCGTAAACCACAATTTTGCATTCTGTTCTCTGAAACAGAAACTTAGTATAACACTTTAGAATAAAAAACTGTACATTATTTATGCATGGAATTTTTTTTATTTTTTTTTTGAACAGATTGGAAAATTTTGAAACATGTGCTTTCTGGTACATGTCACATACATTCCTTTCCCCTCTCACCATATCCTAAAAATCTGAAGTTGGTTCAAAACTGCCTTTACTTTTCTAACATCTGAAGATGGGGAAAGATCAAATATAGAACATATCAAATTACAAAGGAACACTTTTGTCTAAAATTTCAGTTTGGAGAAAGCGGGAGGAAGGCTGTCTGACTTTGGACCTCAGGGACCACCAAACTCATAATTTTAAATCCCGGGGACCACTAATATGAATTTTGACTGACAGTGGCTTGCTGACGTTGGTGGGAGAGAGAGAGAGAGAGAGAGAGAGAGAGAGAGAGAGAGAGAGAGAGAGAGAGAGAGAGATCTGATCTAACCTCTGTCTCTCCCCCCTTCTCTCTCTCTCACACACACATACAAACACACAGAAGCAGGGATGGGATTCAAAGTTATTAACAACCAGTTCTGTGGGCATGGGCTAATTTGTGGATGTGGCTTGGTGGTCATGTGACTGGCTGGGCATGGCTTGAACGTATATATTATAAATATTGATATAAATATTGATTTTTTTTAATAAAAAAGAGCAACTTTTATCCAAAATCAGGCAAAGCAGGCAGGCAGATTGAGTTGCTCAGAAAATCACAGATTCACTTAGAGATCTGTGTTTCTGCCATCGGCTACCTTAGTCTGCACTGCTTCAGTCCTAAGAAAGATTCAGCTCTGCTTAAAAGCAGAGCTGAAGATCTAAATAATAGCTAGAAAGCAAGAAATCCAATGATTTCCTGCTTTCTAGCTAATCTAAATCTCCTGGCAGAGCAGAAAAGCTGATGGTCAGAAAATGGAAAAATAGCAACAAGTTTGTCAGGTAAGGAGTGAGTGGGCAGGGAGCGTTCCCGCGGGCCATGTGGGCAGCACAACCTTGTGTTCCCATGCAGTCTGGATTAATTGCTTTGGGGGGTGCTCTGGGGTGACATTTCTCTGTGGACCATCAAAATTTTCTTGCAGTCCACCAGTGGGCCGCAGACCACCAGTTGGTGACCGCTGATCCAGAGCATATTCTCTTTGGGTAAATTTTAAAAAAAGTGATATACACTAATAGGTTACCTCCTAAAAATAAAATAGGACAAACCCTCTTCCTTCTTTATCTAGTGTTTTGTTTTGGTTTTTTTTTTTTTTAAATCTATGCCTTATAAAAAAACAGAAAAATAATGCCCTTAAAATAATGCCCAATCCAGCAATAATAGCTGTATTTGTATTCTAGAGGCAGATGAACCTAACCTTAGTGAAAGTAACTTTTAACTTTATTCTTGCTTTCTTACCTTGCCATATATATTTCAACACAATTTTATTTAAATCTTCAAAATAATTTTTTCCAAGCCTAACTGGAATTGTTTGGAACAAATATAAAATTCTGAGTAATATATTCATCTTGATTGTTGATATTCTCCCTATTAATGATAGTTGTAAATTTCCCCATTTCGCCAAATCTAGCGCTATCTGCTGCTTAAGTTTGATATAATTATTCTCTTTTAGTGTATTACATCTTGTCAAATGTATCCCCAAGTACTTGATCTTATTCGTGACCTGAATTTTCAATAGATCCACCAGTTCTTTCTTTTGTCTTGATAGCATATTCTTTGTCAAGATCTTTGTCTTATCTTTATTTATTTTCGAACTAGCCACCTTTCCATATGTCTCTATCTTTTCTATCAATTTTGATGCTGTTTCTAGTGGGTCTTCTAAAATGAAAACCAGATCATCTGCGAATGCTTGCAACTTAAATTCTTCCTTTTTAATTTTCATCCCTTTTATATCCTTTTCTTCTCTAATATTTCTGTTTTGCACTTCCAAGGTTAACACAAACAACAGAGGTGACAGTGGGCACCCTTGTCTTGTTCCTTTTCTTATATCAATAGAGTCTGCCAGTTCTCCCTCTATCATTATCTTTGCCGTTTGCTTATGATATATAGCTTCTATTGCTTGAATAAATTTTTTAGCAAAGCCCATCTGTTCCAGCTGTAATAACATGAATCGCCAATTCACATTATCAAATGCCTTCTGTGTATCTAAAAATATCAAAGCCCCATTTGTTTTTCAGGGTGTGCCTCATAGTATTCCAAAATGTCCACGATTACTCTCACATTATCTTTACTTTCTCTCGTTGGCAGAAATCAATTTTGATCAGGATGGATAAAATTGTTTAAGTATTTTTTAAGTCTTTCTGCCAATATTGAAGCAAAAAATTTATAATCTGCGTCTAATAAGGAAATGGGTCTATAGTTCTTGATTTGTAATGGATCGGCCTCCTCTTTTGGAAAAAGTGTAATATAAGCTTCTGACCATGATTTGGGTATCTTCTTCTTTAACATAACGTCATTCATGATTTCTAGCAATGGAAGGTTCAACGATTCTTGTAGTGTTTTATAAAATTCTGCCAGAAGTCCATCTGGGCCTGGTGCCTTTCCATTGTTTTGTTTCTTGGGTGCTTCAGTTAACTCCATCATCATTATATTGCTTTCTAACTTTGTTTCAATCTCTTTAGGTATCTGGGGTAGGTTAGCATTCTGTAAATACTGTTTAACTCTTTCCTCATCAATGTTATGTTGTGTGTATAGTTTCCCATAATAGTCTTGTATGATTTCCTTCTTCTCTTTACTACCATAGCAAATTTGGCCTTGGTCATCTATTTATTGCAATATTTTCCTTGATTCTTTCTCCTTTCTCAATTTATATGCTAACCATCTACCTGGTTTATTTGCATCTTCAAAGTAGTTCTGTTTCACACCTCTGACTTTCTGTGCTAGTTCTTCTTTTTCTATTAGACCCATTTTATGTTTAGTTATATCAATTTTTAACTTAATGTCCTTTTTCTGTGGCATTTTCTGTAGCTCTTTTTCAAGCCCTTTATACTCATCCTCTAATGCCTTAGAGGCTAGTCTTTTCATGGTGTTTCTTTTCCTTGTATAGTCTATTATCAAGCCTCTGGCATATGCCTTCATTTTATCCCATACGTTCTGCATTGATGTATCTTCTTTTTTGTTTTCTCTAAAGAAGAAAGCCAGTTCTTTCTCCATCCACTGTGTGAAGTCTTTTTCCTTTAATATAATATTATTTAACATCCATCTAGATCTTCTTCTTTGTCCTTTCCATTTAATTGTCATTGGATTGTGATCTGCCCAAGTACTTGTTTCAATATTTATTTCTTGAATATTAGCTAACAATTCCGTTGACATCCATATCATATCTATTCTGGACCATGATAAATGTCTATTTGAATAGAAGGTGTATTGTTTAGTTTTAGCATTTCTTTCTCTCCATGTATCTTTTAAATTTATTTCATCTATCATTATAAAAAAAGATTTAGGGAGAGTCTTTCTGCTTTGCTTTGTTGTTTTCTGTGCTGTGTAGTCCAGTTTATTATCTACAATTCCATTAAAATCTCCCATCATAACTATATTAGCATAGTCCAGTTCAATTATTTTCATATGTAATTTTTTATAAAATTCTTCTTGATTGTCATTCAGGGCATAAATTGCAATCAGGAGTGTTTTCATATTATTGTCCATTATTTCCACCATTAGTATTCTTCCGTCGTCATCAGTATAGATCAATTTCACTGGTATAATATCTTTAATGTATAAAACCACTCCTCTTTTCTTGCATTGAGTCAAAGAAGTAAATATTTTCCCTAGTTTTGGCTATATCAGCAATTGTTCGTGTTGCTTTTTGATATGTACTTCTTGTAGGCAGATTATATCAAATTTTAATTTCTCTAATTTATGGAAAGTTTTCCTTCTTTTAACAGCTGAATTAAGTCCATTTATGTTAATTGTAATCAGTTTTTTTCTCTTTCATGGTTATATTTTGTAGTTAGGTTTAGCAGCTCTCGTAGATCTTGGTTCACATTAGTCTTTGACTTCCACCTTTCCACCTACTGCACCTTCTTCTTTTTCAGTCGCCATTTGGCAGTCCTCTTGGAGTTCAATTAGTGACATTTCTTTTTCTGCCTCCTCCTCTTTCCCTCCAAAATATTCTGTGTAAAATAATTCAGCTTTCTCAATTGAATCAATTCTATGTCTGTGTTCTTGCCATGTGAACATTAAACCTTCTGGAATCAGCCATCTATAATTCACCTCTTTTTTAAGTAGCATTTTGGTCAGAAATTGGTATTCTCTTCTCATCTCTCTCACTCTTTTGGGTACTTGTTTCAGGACCACAATCTCCTTGTCTTTATATTTCAATATTTTCTTTCTTGCCGCTTGCAATATTTGCGTTTTAATGGCTTTCTTTATAAATCTGATGTGAACTTCTCTTGGTAATCTATTTCTCATTGCATATCTTGTGAAGACTCGATAAGCCTCGTCTATTCCATCCATCATCTTCTCTTCAGTTATTTCCAAAGCTTCAGCCAAAATTTCTATCATTGTCTCAGCTAGGTTTTGTTCCTTTTCTTCCTCTATGTTTTGGAATCTGAGATAAAATTCTGTGTTTACACAGACCAAGACTCCCAACCAATCAGGATGAAGAAAAAAACATTCTGGCACAGCAGTAAGCTAGCCCCAAATTCAAAACTGAAACAACTGTAAAAGTCTGACTCACAGACAAACACAATACAGAAGCCTGATGAAGGCAGATGAGATTCTGCCGAAATGTTGCTACAACTTTAAAAGCACAACTACAATGACGTGGGAAAATACCCGAACAAAGCTGAATGCCATATATGTAAGTACCCGTGAAAACTTGAGAATATATATATATATATATATATATATATATATATATATATATATATATATATATATATATATATATATATATATATATATGGTATTCGGCTTGGTTCGGTATTTTCCCACGTCATTGTAGTTGTTCTTTAAAGTTGTAGCAACGCTTTCAGCAGAATCTCATCTGCCATCATCAGGCTTCTGTATTGTGTCCGTCTGTGGGTCAGACTTTTTACAGTGGTTTCAGATTTAAATTTGGGGCAGCCTATTGCTGTGCCAGAATGGTTTTTCTTCATCCTGATTGGTTGGGAGTCTTGGTCTGTGTTTATTGGTCTCGGAGTTTGCTGCGTTCTGCTTGATTGGTGTCTCTAATATCTTCTGTCTGTTTTTGGTTCTTTTTGTATCTTGATTGGCTGGCAGCATTGTGTTACTTTATTGGAGGCCTTTAGTGCAGCTTGGCTTCGGGTAAATGGACGGCTATCATTAGTTAGGAAGCTGGGTTTCATCTGGGTGCCTGGTTGGGGTGTGTTTGAGCTGGAGGTATCAGGGGATCTGTTTGTGCCCAGGTGTTTGCCTGGCTTGTGGTGTGGAGATTTTTTTGTTTGTGAGTGCAGGCTTCCAAATGATTGACAGCCTGGTGGAATAATCTCTTCTATTCATGCTTTCTGGTCTTTTTCAATCTCTATGGCTTCTCTGATGACTCTGTGGCTAGGGTTTTCCATAGTGGCCAGGGTTTTGGTGCCATTGAAGTTGATGCTATGACCTGTGGCTTCCATGTGTTGGACTAGTGAGGAAGTGTGTTCCAGCTTTTTGACTGCATTTTTGTGTTCATCCAGGCGGGTACTTATTCTTCTATTGGTCTGTCCAATGTATGTGGCTGGGCATGATGCACAGGGGACTTCGTATATGCCTTGGTTTTCCAGGTCAATTTTATCTTTGGGGTTGCTAAGGATGGCTGCTATTTTTCTGTCTGTTTTGAAGGCAGTCCTGATGTGATGTCTTTGTAGTACCTTACTAATTTTGTCTGTAGTATCTCTTATGTAGGGCAGGACAGCTGTTCCATAGGTCTGTTCATCTTCTGGGTCTCTATTATGTTTCAGTGTGTTTTTGTGGATCAAGCTGGTGATTTTGCTTTTGTGGAAGCCGTTGGCTGTCAGTACTTTAGTCAGGGTGCATAGTTCAGTCTTAATGTGTGTCTTGTCTGCCAGGCGTTTGGTTCTGGTAATTAGTGTTTTAGCCACGGAGTTTATCTGTGCTGGGTGGTGGTGGGATTGGGCGTTGAGGTAGCGGTTAGTGTGTGTTTTCTTCTGGTATTACGGTGTGTCCTAGTGTGCCATCTGTTTTTTTGTAGATTAGTACGTCTAGGAATGGTATTTGTTTGTTCGTTTCCGTTTCCATGGTGAACTTGATTTTGGGGTGTGTGTTGTTTAGGTGTGTTAGGAAATTGTTTAGGTTTTCTTTTCCATGGGGCCAAATCACAAATGTGTCATCGATGTATCTTAACCATAGTTTGGGATTTGTGGGTGGCATTGGCCAGGGCTCTGGATTCAATTCTTCCATGAACAGGTTTGCAATGACGGGTGACAGTGGTGATCCCATAGGGGCTCCTTCAATTTGTTTGTATCTTTGTCCTTTGTATAGGAAATATGTGTTGGTTAAGCAGTGTTCTGTTAGTTCCATGAGGTGTTTAGCTGGTTGGTATTTATTTTTGATGATTTCAAGGGTCTCTTTTATCGGGACTTGAGTGAATAGTGAAACCACGTCGAAACTTACAAGCAGATCTTCTTGCTCCACATGTAGATCTTTGATCATTTCCAAGAAGTGGTATGAGTTTTGTACATGTGAAGCTGCTGTTTCAGCATGGGGCTGTAGCTGTTTTGCTAAGTGTTTAGCTAGGTTTTGTAGTGGTGCTCCTCTGGAGCTGACTATGGGTCTGAGAGGTATGCCTTCTTTGTGTATTTTTTGGGAGGCCGTATAGTTTGGGGCATCTGGAAGATTTTTCTCTTGGGATGATCATCTGTTGGATCTCTTTGCTCATGTGGCTGGTTATAATTTTCTTCTTGGTTAATTTTTCCAGATATGTGGTTGGGTCTGTGTTTATGGGTTTGTATGTGGAGTCTTGGAGTAGGTCTGTCAATTTTGTTTCGTAGTCTTTTCTGTCCATTACTACAGTGGCATTCCCTTTGTCTGCTGGGAGGATGATTATGCTGCTAGCTCTTTTCAGGGTTTGTAGCGCTTTAATTTCATTTTTCTGCAAGTTGCTTTTGGGTGGTTTGCTTGTGCATAGGATGTTGGTAACTTGGTGTCTTATTTTATCAGCTTTATCTGTATTTAATTTAGTTAGGCTGGATTCTACTGCACATATGATGGATTCTGTGGAGATTTTTTGGGGTGCTATAGCATAATTGAATCCTTTGGTTAGGACATCTGTTTCTGTTTTGGTGAGTTCTCTGTTGGAAACGTTGTGCACTAATTGTTTCAGGTGTTGTTGTGAGTTGTTGGGGGTTTTCTTGTCATGTTCTAATTTCTTTAATTTTTTCAATAATTTTTTCCTGTTTGTAAATGCCTTCAGAATCAGCTCTCCAAGTTGTAAGTTGTTTTATCTTGTCCCAAAGTAGAGGGTGGATTTTGCTGCTCAGTTCCAGGTGTAGTGCTAGCAAATCTTTGTTTAACTGATCTAATCGGAATCTCTTACTGTGGAGCTCGTTCCTTAGTAGAGCCATTTCAGTTCTTTTCAGGGTACGTTTAGTGGCTGCTGTGCTTTGATGAAATGTTAATTTGAAGCAGGTTGGTGTAGTATTGTTGTCTCTGCAGCTGCGTAGGAATTGGAGGTCACATAGTATTCCTGCTCTTTTAATTTCCAGTTTCTCGTAGGTTTTGATCTGGCTATTTATTTCCTCCCCGTAGAGGTTTGATATTTGTTTTCTTAAGTTTTCGCGGGTACTTACATGTATGGTATTCAGCTTGGTTCGGGTATTTTCCCACGTCATTGTAGTTGTTCTTTTAAAGTTGTAGCAACGTTTCAGCAGAATCTCATCTGCCATCATCAGGCTTCTGTATTGTGTCCGTCTGTGGGTCAGACTTTTACAGTGGTTTCAGATTTAAATTTGGGGCAGCCTATCAAGCAGAACACAGCAAACTCCGAGACCAATAAACACAGACCAAGACTCCCAACCAATCAGGATGAAGAAAAAACCATTCTGGCACAGCAATAGGCTGCCCCAAATTTAAATCTGAAACCACTGTAAAAGTCTGACTAGGGTTTTGGTGCCATTGAAGTTGATGCTATGACCGGTGGCTTCCATGTGTTGGACTAGTGAGGAAGTGTGTTCCAGCTTTTTGACTGCATTTTTGTGTTCATCCAGGCGGGTACTTATTCTTCTATTGGTCTGTCCAATGTTTGGGGTTGCTAAGGATGGCTGCTATTTTTCTGTCTGTTTTGAAGGCAGTCTTGATGTGATGTCTGTGTAGTACTTTACTAATTTTGTCTGTAGTACCTCTTATGTAGGGCAGGACAGCTGTTCCATAGGTCTGTTCATCTTCTGGGTCTCTATTATGTTTCAGTGTGTTTTTGTGGATCAAGCTGGTGATTTTGCTTTTGTGGAAGCCGTTGGCTGTCAGTACTTTAGTCAGGGTGCATAGTTCAGTCTTAATGTGTGTCTTGTCTGCCAGGCATTTGGTTCTGGTGATTAGTGTTTTGGCCAGGAGTTTATCTGTGCTGGGTGGTGGTGGGATTGGGCGTTGAGGTAGCGGTTGGTGTGTGTTTTCTTCTGGTATATGGTGTGTCCTAGTGTGCCATCTGTTTTTTTTGTAGATTAGTACATCTAGGAATGGTAGTTGTTTGTTTGTTTCCGTTTCCATGGTGAACTTGATTTTGGGGTGTGTGTGCTGTTTAGGTGTGTTAGGAAATTGTTTAGGTTTTCTTTTCCATGGGGCCAAATCACAAATGTGTCATCGATGTATCTTAACCATGGTTTGGGTTTGTGGGTGGCATTGGCCAGGGCTCTGGATTCGAATTCTTCCATGAACAGGTTTGCAATGACGGGTGACAGTGGTGATCCCATAGGGGCTCCTTCAATTTGTTTGTATCTTTGTCCTTTGTATATGAAATATGTGTTGGTTAAGCAGTGTTCTGTTAGTTCCATGAGTTGTTTAGCTGGTTGGTATTTATTTTTGATGATTTCAAGGGTCTCTTTTATCGGGACTTGAGTGAATAGTGAAACCACGTCAAAACTTACAAGCAGATCTTCTTGCTCCACATGTAAGATACATCGATGACACATTTGTGATTTGGCCCCATGGCCAAAAACGTTGCTACAACTTTAAAAGCACCACTACTATGACGTGGGAAAATACCCGAACAAAGCTGAAGGATATATATATATATATATATATATATATATATATATATATATATATATATATATATATATATATATATATAAAAATTCCTACTCCAGGTTTCATCACCACTACTGACCACTATTACATATATTCGTGTACTGTAATAGAAATAGGGTTTATTTCTGAAATGTGTTGCTTTTCTTAATGCTTTCTCAATTGAGAAAATGTTGCAAGGCCAAATAAGACCAAGTGCTTACTATTTTGTATGTTCTATTTAAACATAATAAGGGCTTAGCAGAGAATTCAGACTTGTATCTTTGGAATTTATTGCCCTGCTGTTTCTATAATTTCTTAGTCTCTCCTTAAATGCAGATTATCTCTCACATAGACCAGCCATCTGAACATTAAGATGAGTGGTGAAAGTTCGTAATTAGGTAATATTTGAATATATTTTTATCATGTGTCATTTTATATTAACTATTATATTTGTTGCTAATAGTGTCCTTTTTCCATAGTAAAAACTCATTTTGTCATATTTATTAGGTATTAATTCAATATGATGAATAATGTAAGTCTATCATTAAGATTAATGGTATTCATAGAATGCTTAGGCAAGAAACACCACAATTCATACAAGAAAACATTTCTTTGGTTATGTAAATGTTCTAATTATATTTAGTTTCATTAAACTGTACATAAATAAATAGACTTTTTGGGCCTATAAAGGTTGAATTAGGGTACCAAATTGGTTTTATGTTCTAAAAGGGCATACTTTATACTTACAAATTTGGAGCCAAAAATATATATACCAGTGGTGACATTCAATTTTTTTTACTACCAATTCTGTGGGCGTAGATTGATGGGCATGGCAGGGGAAGGATACTGTAAAATCTCCAGTCAGAGGGGGTATTTGTCAGTTCTCCAAATTACTCAAAATTTCCGCTACCAGTTCTCCAGAACTGCTCAGAACCTACTGAATACTACCTCTGGTTTATACACCATCTATCTTTTTTTAAAAAATCCACTTAGTTATGATCTATAGATGATTTTCTAAAAGTTTATATTTAGCTTTGTTATTTTATGATAATTTACTGTTGTTATTTTTTCTTCTTTTCCATCTATTTCTCCACTTTCCCTCCCAGTTTCTTCTATCAGAAATTACAGAAATAAATTATAATGTGTTCCTCTTTTCTTCTAGACTAAGGAAGTTCAGTATCTTCTTTAGAAAACTTGTAGTTTCTTACAAAATACCATTTTCAGCCAACCAACCTTTTTTAAAAAAATATTTTTGCTTCTGCCACTGCCACTTTCCCCCCAAAGATAAAAGACTGCCACGTGGCTCCAACCCTCATCATTGCCAGTATTCCACTAATTGCCAACCAGTGGACTGGTATAGTCCTTTGCAGCCTGCAATCATTTTGAATTTATCAATATGGACCTTTTCCATTTATAAGTTGTACAGGCCAACTCTGGAGGCTTACATTATTTGACATGCAAATTATAGGGTCTCAACAGATAATATAAGTAGATTACTTTCCCCTTATGACTTTAAGTCTCATGTTATAATTTTTCTTTATGTATTTTAATAGAGGCATCAGACGTTGGTAAATTCTGCTTTTTATGGCTTTCTGTTCTAGCTGGCAAAATTCTTCTGATCTATGCCTCTTTCCAAGACCAAATATTTTTGCTTTGTCCTGCCTTCTTTCAAATACTTCCAAACATTTATCTGGGATATTATTCTGAGTAAAAAAATTATATTGCTTTGTCCATTTTATAATGGACAACTGTTATGCAAACTGAAGTTTTCAATTAAACAGTTCTTTGCTTTTGTTCAATCCTTATTAAATCATGATTGGGGTTTTCATTTAATAAAGCACTGTTCAGTTTTGCAGGTATATGGCTCTTTAAATTTGGTAATTAATGTCTGGTATAGGTTATAAATGCTTTCAGGTGATTTTTTTATTTGTGAGAATATTCTACAAATTGATTATGCCATGTGTTTCCATCGGCCGTCCTGTACGGCTAGTATAAAAAGATACCATTGACTGAAAGACTCTGCTCCTATGGCTCAGGAGATATGGAGACCATTGGTAACATAACTCATTTGATGTTCCTTTTACAGAGAGATTCAGAAAAAAACATATTATTTCAATAATTGCTAGGTATCCTGGCCATTCAGACACTGTTTATCTCCAGTGCCTGCTTAAGGATGAACAGTCCATAACTACAGTGTAGGTGGCTAGATTTTCTACAGAAGCACTGGAGATTCATCAAAAACACTTGTCTAATCCACCATAGCTATTTTATACAACAAATGTGGCAAACCTTTTGCACTGCTTATTCCATTCCCTTTTAGTATTAAACTGACTACAGGCCATACATGTTATGGACTGTAATTTTAGTATAATTAGACCATGTATAATTGATATACTGGATTTTATCATAGATTTCAGCTGCTGTTTATTACTTTATACTAGACTTTTTAATTGTATATTTACCTAGTGTTTTTATTTGTTCTGGTCTGTTGTTAGTTTCCAAGTAGTGTCTGACCCATCGCAATCCCATGGACAATGTTCCTCCAAGTCTTCCTGTCCTCTACCATTCCCCCGGAGTCCATTTAAGCTCATGCCTGCTGCTTCAGTGACTCCATCCAACTACCTCATTCTCTGTCATCCCCTTCTTATTTTGCCTTCAATCTTTTCCAGCATTAGGCTCTTCTCCAGTGAGTCTTTCCTTCTCATTAGGTAGCCAAAATATTTGAGTTTCATCTTCAGGATCTGGCCTTCTAAAGAGCAGTCAGGGTTGATCTCCTCTAGGATTGACCAGTTTGATCTCCTTGCAGTCCAAGCACCATAGTTCAAAGGCGCTCAACCTTTCTTATAGTCCAACTTTCAGAGCCATACATTGCAACTGGGAAAACCATAGCTTTGACCAATGGTCACCAACCAGTGGGCTGGGGATCACTGGTGATCTGCAAGAAAATTTGATGGTCCGCAGAGAAATGTCAACCCCGAAGCAATTAATCCAAGCTGTGCGGGAACACAAGGCTGTGTTGCCCACATGGCCCATGGGATTATAAGGCTTGCATCAATTGCATTGCGAACAACATGAGATGGTGAGGAAGGGGTGAAAGGGCGGAGGGAGGGGGAACTTGCCCCACTCACCCCACATGCCTCGCCTGTCCACCGGGCTGCTTCTTTCCTCTTCTTTCTTCTGCATGCAAGAAAAGCAGCAAAAGTCTTTCTTTCTGTCCTCTAAATTCTGCCAGAAATGAGTCTTTGGGACCCTGCAAGGCATCCTGCTCTAAGAGGCTGCACCGGTGCAACAAGTCTCACAAAGATTCATTTCTGGTGGAGTTTGGGGGAAAGAAAGAAATACTTCTTCTGCTTCTGCTGCTTTCCTTGCATGAAGCCAAAAGTCTCTCTCTCTCTCCTGAGAACAGAGCTGGAGATGGTAAAGAATAATTGATTGGTAGGAAAATGGGGTGGGGAATTTTCCTGCAGACTTTTTTGGGGATTTTCCCAGGGTCTCTGGTTCTCGGGATTCAAAATTATGAATTTGGTGGTCCCTGTGGTCCCTGGCCTTGACTATACACACTTTTGTTGGCAGAGTGATGTCTCTGCTTTTTAATATGCTGTCTAGATTTTCCATAGCTTTCCTCCCCAGGACCAAGCATCTTTTAAGTTATTGGCTATAGTCCCCATCTGCTGTGATCTTGGAGCCCAGGAAAATAAAATCTGTCACTACCTCCATTTTCCCTCCATCTATTTGTTCTGGTCTATGATTGTAATAAATTATTTATTTATATTCTTCAAATTAAATGTATTGCCAGAGTTGCTCTTTTTTCACCTTCTTGATCTATTTAATTCAAGGAGGTGGGTTTGATGTCTATCTGGTACAAATAATTTTTTTAAAATATACTAGAGGTAGTCCTCACCTTACAACCACAACTGGGGTTCAAACTTCCATTGCTAACTAATGCAATTGTTAAGTGAGTCATGTCCAATTTTATAACCTTTTTGCTGCATAGTGGTCATTAAGCAAATCACATGGTTATTAAATGAACCCAGCTTCCCTCATTGTTTTTTCTTGTAGGAAGAGCCCTGGGAAAGCTGCAAATAGAAATAAAGTACCCTGGGATGGTGCAACTGTTATAAATATGGATCAGTTGCCAAGCACCTTAATTTTGATCACATGACCATGGGGATGTGGTCATAACCAAAAATGTAAATATTGGTTGTAAGTTACTGTTGCCATCACAACTTCAAGCAATTGTTAAATGAATGGTCATAAGTTGTGGAGTACATGCATTGCTATTTAAAGCCAGATTAGTGCATTTCAAGGAAAATGATTACTAAAAAGAATATCCCAGCTCAAAAATAAAGGATCATATTGATCATTCCACAGGAGGATGCAATGTTTCAACATCTCTCCAAAGGCATCCCAGAAAGCATCATCTCTAAGAAAATTGGTCTCCAGAGTGTCACTTTAAATAATCAAATCTAAGTTATTAATTGTCTTAGTCATGCATCAGCCTGCAAAATTAATTACTCTGTCTCTAGACCTGCATGTTAAAGAGAGAATTGCCTTTGGGTTGAAAACAGAGTAAGAATAATCATGGCTGTGAAGTATATAGTTCATTGTCATTTACACCAATTCTGGCATTAAATTTTCCAATTAGTATTACCAAGGACTTTGGCATCTATTCTGTTAGTGATGTTGCAAGCATTTCTAATTCATATCATTATTTTTCACATACTAATGACTAGGAAAAGTGATACATATTAATAACTATAATAAGACAAAGCCTGAATTGGAGGCATATAGCCATAGCAAATGAGATACAAAATTCTGGTTTAGTTACTACCAGTTCAGTCTAATTGGATACATAGGTATAAGTCTTTTCCTTGGTCTCTCCTTTCAAATCTTCTAGCTTCCCTTCTTAGATCTTCCCCTCTTCCCCCATTGCACCTGTACAATATAATTATCAGGTTTTATCTATCATGCATCCTCTAAAAGAATAATATCATATTTTGACAGAAAATATTCCTATACTTAGGCTGTCATTCAGATATGTTCTACAATATTTTTAATGTCAGTTTGTAGGTACATTTCCAAATTTATTAAACACTCATTTGATACAACTTCCAGAGGCCAGATATAATGTGGATATTGTGACCAATCATCCTCAGATGGAATTTGAAGATGAAGGGAATCTTTTGTCCAGTGTAAGTGATTGCATTCCTGGGAAAGAGTGTTGCCTGTTTTATCCCTACTTCTGGGATTCCAGAACTATAATTGGTATAGGGTAGAGTCAAAGTGCTTATTTTGTGCATGAAATATAATCAGTAGTTTCCTTTTCAAACTTATTAATTCCATTTTATAGAGTATCTTTCTATGGGGTATTCTATTTCCATTAAAATATGATTTTGTTGTTCTTTGAGATTGAATGTATTCTTTTAATTTATCATTATTACTAGGTTAAAACTCTTGATAAATAGTGAAGGGTACTAATTGACTTGGACAGGACTATTCTTTTATTGGACTAATTACATTTATAGTAACTTTCTGCAAACATTCACATGAGATCATTGTATTTTGCATTGTATAAATATCTTGCCTGAAAACTTCAATGTTTGCTAAAACAGCCATTCATTCTTCCCGTAGAATCAGTTCAGCAAGTTGTATTAAAATGTGCCAAGACATTTGGTTTCTTTTGGTTGCAAGTGTGACCACTTGGGCTTTGTTCCTACAAGAACATATGGCAGAAGAATACTTTAGAAGTTGTTTTGCCTAGGAGAAGCATTAAACGACTGTGACTAGAACTTGAAGTGCTGTGGGTGATTTTGTTGCTGTTGTTGTTGTTTTATAAGAAGTAACTATTTTTTTCCTTGGGGGGATATATCAGAAGTTGCCAGGAAGGTACTAAGGACTGTACTGGCAACATAGGTGGGAATGCTAGCAAAGGTCTTTCCTTACTTTTTTGATTTGGCTTGAAACTGGAGCTACACCACTTCCTTGAGATTGATAGAATATTTTCTGCGATGGAAAAGTTCACTTAATAAGCACTGGATCTTTTAGATGACTATTTCTCTCAGTTGATCCTGTTATATGCAATATTTAACTTGAGTTGGTTTGATTTCTAAATATTGGAATTCATACCATCTCATTTCAAGAGAAGTCCAACGTTACTCAGAGGGTTAATTATAGAAAGACAGCTGTATTAGCAACATTGTCTCAAGGACCACATTGATTGATGGTGCTATCTCCCATTTTTAGAATGATTTAGAAGGAGGAATGGCATTGGCAGCTTTGGCTCCTACTTGGCCTTAGTCTAAATCTGGCTTAGTATTGTCTATGGTACAGGGGTGGTATCCTACCAACATAACAACTGCTGTGGTGAGCGCATGCACAGTACTTGTAAATCAACTTCTCCAGCAAACAATAACCTTCTCCTGCTCACACACAGCACTCAGCTGTGTCACACAAAGCAACTAAGGTTGCTTTAGCAGGGAATAAAGGACAGCCTAGAGCCCAGGCAGGCTGGTGGGCCCAACCAAAGCAAAGAAGATCTTTGGAACAAACCAGTTTGGTGTCAGCTGCTCTTTGCAGCTACCGGTTCTATAGAACTGGGCCGAACTGGTAGAATCCCATCCCTGCTATGGTAGCAAAAAGATCAGGAGAACTCTAGTGGCACTTTTTGTTGACTAACAAATATTATTAGAAGAAATAAGCTGAAACTCATGAAAGTGGATGGTTTTTAATAAAATTTATTAGTCAGAAGGGTGCTCATAGGTTCAGTTTGCAATCAGGAATGTATTTGGGATGAGATGGGAGGACATGTCAGGGCTTCACTACATAGCTTGTCAAAGCTATGAAATACATCTTTCAACTTGTCTAATTTCATACTGATTATTGCCATCTGCTCAAATATAGCTGTAGGATTCCTATAGTTAAAAGATACTGTTTAGCCTCAAAAATCATTTATAGAATACTTGTTCAGTAAATTGTTTTGTCTATGTTGAACTATTATATCTAGTTTATGGCATACTTCATAGACAATTTGGTACACATATATAGGATGTTGCTATACCATGAATCATCATCTCTATAATATTACTTTTGTAAAGAGGGTGAAGTGGGATGCAAATAATTATGCACATTAGAAAGAAGATTCTTGCTGCAATATCTGTTAGCAAAATTCTGCTGATTTGGGTTATTTAAATCAGTTGGATTACTCACATATTCTTTTGCTGGTAATAAATCATCTACTTTCAGTAGATGATTATCTGTTAGCAAAATTCTGCTGATTTGGGTTATTTAAATCAGTTGGATTACTCACATATTCTTTTGCTGGTAATAAATCATCTACTTTCAGTTGGTTAAAGTGTTAATTCAATTTGGAGAACCTGGGATGGTTCTAAGTTGCTTTTTCTTTCCCATATTATCAATCTGTTGAAAATATTAGTGATCGAAAGCCTACATTATTAGGGAGTGAAGATATCATTGAGGAAACAGTAAAGGAAAACAAGCAATATAGACATTAAGTGTGTTATTATAAATCTGAAACAGTTTAGGTAAATCTATATTATTCGACAAAGCATCCATCTGATCTGGGGACTTTTCTGAATTTCCAGGTCTCAGAATTTTCTTGCTTATATCTTTTTATATTCCTGGAGAACCATTTCAATATGTTTTTAAAAATGAATAATAATTCATTATTTAGTTATAAAACAGTCTTATTGATTTATATCAATATTACATCAGTTATTGATGTAAATGACTGTACAAATCAATGATCAAGGGCAATATAAAAACTAGAAAACTATTAATTAAAATATTCTGTTTCAGTAAATAAAGTCAGTCATCAGTATAGATTCCAGAAATAAACTTCATGGTTTCAAACAGTAAGCTCCATTTCTCGAGCTTTCTTCCTTGTACTCAATTATTTCTGTTTCATATATTTCAAAGAATCAGTTTGTTCCAAATATAAACTGCTTTAAACTGCTTCTGTGGAAATTTGATATGATTTATCTGTGCGGTTTCTAAGATAAGACAAAATAAAACTCTTAACTGATTGTATAAATTTGGATTTTGAGTCCTTTTTAAAATGAATTAAGAAATAATGGATTCCATAATAAATATTTAAATTCATCCCATGTAATTAAAATGTTGGTTGAAGCCCATTAATGTTTTTTAAAAAATCCTTCTTAACATGTTATAGAAATTCAAGTATTCACTAGTCAAGTCATTTTCTTCATTGGATTTAGGAGCATAGCTAACCATCAAGTTTTCTTCCTGTGTGAATCAAGCACTGCATAAACCAATTTCTTGGCCAACAAAATCTTTGAGGAGTTAAGCTTCAACTGGTCTAACAATCTGATGCCTCACACTTACTTAGTTTGAAACTGGAACCATGCTAGATATGGAAAAACCACACTTAGTGCAGTTCAGGAACCCTGACAGCATGCTTATAACCACTATGACACTGATACATTCCCCTGAGAAAAATTAAAGGGTAGAACAAGTTGGAAACATACCCGGATGCATGCTTATTAAACTGACAGATAAGAAAAGGATTATTTCAGAGATAATATGACACTTACTCCTCTGAGACCTTTCATACAGTTACCATGCATTGTTTAAAAAAATATGCACACCTTTCTAGTTCTGATAAACCAAAATAACAATAAGTAGGCATTGGAAAACTATAGCCAAGAAACTATATCTTGCCATCAGGAATCAAAGCAAATATATTTACTTTCCTGTGACAAACTTTGACTCATTCGTATGCTGAAAAGCTTCAAGTATAATTTTATTTTAATGATTTTACAGTGGAATTATAAGACGTGATTCATTTAGAGTGGTTTAAATAAAATAGTGTGCCAGGGTGAAGCTAATTAGCAATCAGTTTCAAATGTTGCCTTTATTGTCTGATAGTTCCCTGAAGAAAGAAAGAGGTGGGTGTTGAGTAGCATTGTATAGGGATGCAGGCATGACAAATGGGTACTACAACAACAAATAAACAACTCATATTTTCTGTGTAAAGTGTTATACTGCCTCTTTCCCTGAAAAGATGAAAAACTTACCTCTGCCCCTGAAAGTTTTGGGTGCGCATTTCTTTCTTTCTTTATAGAGTTTTATATTACAAAAATATTAACAATTTGCTTAATTAGGGCAATTTAATAGACTGTATTCATGTCTTGACTGTAAAAAAGGGATGATTAATATTGGCACTTCCTTAAATTGTAGGCTTACTGAATTTATTAATTTTTTTTAAAGGTAAAAGTCATACCCTCCTGGTTGTCCCAAAGGTGCTTTTCCAAAAAACAACTGGATTTTGTTTGTTTGTTTGTTTGTTTGTTTTTTAACCTTGAAAATTTTTCAGTGCTCATCCAAGAAGCTGCTTGGATAAGAATGGAAGAAACATGCTTGGGTGAGAAGCAAAATATTTTCAAGGGGGAAAAAATAAGAAAGTCCAATTGCCTTTTGAAAAACACCTTTAAGTCCCTCCTCTAGTGTTTTTATTACCAATTTCTAACTTAGTCAAAATCCGCCAGAGAAGTTCAATATATAGTGAATATACACATACTACCTGCTAAAAACGTGCTCAACGCCAAGGTGTACCCGTACGAATCGAGCAGTCAGCACAGGCCGCTGATGGCGAAGATCAGGATCAGCAAGCCCAAGACCAAAATTGAGTCCTTTTTAAAATGAATTAAGAAATAATGGATTCCATAATAAATATTTAAATTCATCCCATGTAATTAAAATGTTGGTTGAAGCCCATTAATGTTTTTTAAAAATCCTTCTTAACATGTTATAGAAATTCAAGTATTCACTAGTCAAGTCACAGGAAGACCCTGGACATTGACCAGTTTCATGGGATCAACGACGAAGAGGGGAAATTTGATCGTCAACCCCAGAGACGCTGCCGAGAGGTGGCGGCAATACTTCGAGAAGATCTCCACCGAGGAGTTCCCACACCCACGAACCCCCGCGAGGTGACCCCGTCGAAGGCCAGTCTCAGGTATTCCCAGCGAGGTCACCGACGCCATCAAGGCCATGAAAAAGCGGTGAGCAACAGGACCAGGCGACATCCTGCCGACTTCTGGAAAAAGGCACTACCGGGCTCGGCATTGTGGCTGTGCGAGCTGTTCCAACAACATCGTCTCCACGGGAATAGTGCCACACGACTGGTACCCAGCACCACTGTTCGATCTGGAAGGAAAGGGCAGCCCAGCGGACTGCTCCAACTACAGAACCGGTCAGGTTACTGTCACACACTATGAAGATCTTGAGAGCGTCCTAGCGCGCATAAGAGGAACCACTTACATCAGCGTCAGCAGGCCGGATTCATCAAGAACTGCGGCACCACCGATGCACATCTTGGGTGTGCGGATGTGTAAGCTCACAGAAAGAAGAAAATCCGCTCCACACCCTTCTTGGACTTGGAAAAGGCCTATGGGCGAGTCGCCACGAATCTCATCTGATGCGCACTAGAGATCAACGGCGTACTTCTCGTACAATGGGTCCAACTCCTACAGATGTGCGGCAGCTGGGATATCAGAGAGTTCAATATCTGTGGGCGTACACCACACCACTGCTGTTCATTCTGGTGATGGACACAATTACACACGACCTGCACACGCCCGCCCTATGGAAGCTGCTCTGCGCGATGTTAGTGTTCCTGGCCAACCTGCCAAGGCTGAACTTGAGCACCTAGTCCAACAGTGGCACGACCGCCTCGAGCAGTTCGGGCTCGGTTGAACCTAAAGAAGTCGAGCCATACCTGACCACTGACAACGAAACGACAGGCTCCATCCACGTGAACGGGCAGGAGTTACCGCCGCGCTCCACCTTCAAGTACCTGGGAACTACTCTTGGGGAAGAAGGCCTACTACAAACTGAGGTGGCAGCCAGGATCAACGCAGGCGTGGGGCAAATGGAAGTCCGTCACGGGCGTCCTCTGTGACAAGAAGATGCCGATGCGCCTGAAGGCAAAAATCTATAACTTCTGTGGTGCGCCCGCCATTATACGGCGCAGAGTGCTGGCTTCGACGACCAAAGAAGTCGAAAGCAGACTCAGACAATGGAGATGCGAATGTCGATGGTCGGTAGGCCTCACCCTACTCGATCGCGTCAGGAATGAAGAAGTGCGCAGAGACGGTTCAACGTCGTGCCCATCCCCACGGTCATAAGGCAGTCCTGCCAACGATGGTTCGGCCATGTGAGTCGCGCCAAGGAAGAATCCATCATCAAATCTGCGATGAAGGTGATTGTCGGAGGAACGAGACCGCGTGGTAGACCTAAGCACGCTGGATGGACAGACGATCAAGGCCGATCTAGAGATCGCGAAGGCAGACCGACATACGTGGCAGACAGAGAGGCGTGGAAGCAGTACTCAAGGACATTAGCGGACCTCGCCAGAGCGCGAGACAAACGCTGAAGAAAAAGAAGAAGAAGAAGATACACATACTACCTGCAAGACAGTTTAAATTGTCTAGTATTTAAAACATCATCAACTGTGCATAAACATCAACTTGTAGTCATGTTTATGCACAGTTCTCCCAAAGCTATATCTTTTGACACAAGAAGATGGAAGCCTAGTTTCTAAATAAAAGCTTATTCAAAAATAAACCAGATATTAGACTGGGTAATGCAATATACATTCAACACAGCCACTCACAGCAAGAAACAAGTTGAGCTGGATTGTAAGGAGAAAGTAGAATTATCAGCTCTTAGGATTCTTTTTCAGTCTATTTGTAGCAACCGTATGTAGCCTGTTTATAAGGATCACTCTGATTTAAGGACAGATGTGTTCATCACTGAATCCAACATCTCCTCCCATCATCTACCTCCATATTGGAATTGTTCCAACAAAAACTTTGTAAGAGGTAACACAGTTGTCATCATGCCACCCTTCATAGTATGACAGCAGAAATTAGAAATAATGGCTTTGGGGAGTCCCAAAAGAGAATACTAAGTTCCATGCTTATAAATCAAGATCAACTTCTCTCAGTGTACATCCCATGAAAAGTTTGACCTACTGAATTAAATATAATGTATACCATTCATTTATTCATAAATTGATGTATGAAGATATGAACATTTTTTTTTCTAAATAGAGATATAGAAATTGTAGGGTGAGGTCTTTCCTGATCTGATACATTTTCAATGACTTCTTCTGGCAGTAATTTTTTTTTTTTTTTTTAGTTACAGTGGTCTAGAAGTAACATTATTCCTTACAAATGCTTCTACGGAAAGGGATGAAGAGTGTAGAAAAGTCAAAATGGCAGGCAAGCAGCACTATCAAAGCTTTTTATTTATTTTTATTTTTTTGTGTTGATTTCATTTTTCTGCAAGGAGCTTTCAGGCAGATGAGTTTCAATGAATGTAACAAAAATGTTTGACATGAATAATGAAATAAATTTGGTAGTTTTATGTATGAAAATGAATTGAAGTTTGGAAGAAATAACATGTATATATACAACAAATTTCTGTAGACTCCGCTATGAAGAAAAGTAACAGGATATTTGGCCTGCTCTCATAGGCAAAATATTATTTCCCATCTTTCTATTTTTCACTTTTCTAACAACAATAATAAAATCTCGGATGTTCCTATATTGCTGTCTCTGAAGTAATTGTGTTCCCCGGCTTATTTTTTGGCATTTATTATGTGGAAAGATAAGAACCTCCAAAGAAGCTGTCAACTGCATGGAAACAAAAAGATTCAAGAAACAAAAACATCACTATAAATATCTTATTGATTTAAACCAATAAATACTTCAGTCCTGTTTAGCAATTCCCATCAGTTCTACGCAGATATTTAACTGCAAAAGATCTTTCCTCAGACCTAAGTTCTCAGTACTACTGGGATACATTTCCATAAAACTGACAAAGGAATTGATAGTTTTAACTGTTCTATACAAGTCTATCTACCAAAAAGATTTGTTTTATGTACCCATTTAAGACACTGACAGCTAAAGTGATGGGCTCGGTGATTCAATTCTTGAATTCTGTAACATTTTTCAAGTCATAAACTTACACTGAAATGACTGTGGATACTACTGGAAGGGTTTAAGTCCTCTGAGTTTCATTTCTTTTTTTAAGAGAGGAGATAGTGTTCCAGAATAAGAAATTGCAAATTATTTTAGTTGGTTATTTATATTGTTTAGCCAAAATAAACAGACACAAAAGATTTGTTTTGCCATTCATGGTTTTATTATAGTTCAGTTGGAATTTTGGTGGAACTCTTGGAATTAATCATGGGAAAACATTACAGTATTTATATTAGTTATACAAGGACAGAATTATTACTTATGATTCTAGGAGGCTAGCATATATTACTTTCACCAGCTACATATCTGGGAATATGTCAAAATATTTTCCAACACTGTCAAGCTTCATGATTCTAGAATCTCTCTCCTGGACATTTCTCAACAAATGCAAGTTGGTAATTTAATTAATATAAGCTGATAAAATAGAGGCCTTTGATAGCAAAATCCTTTGATTGCTCCATTTATAAAAAAACTAACAAACCCTGAAACAAAATAGTAAATAAAGAGAAAAAGATAATAGCATAGTCAAAGAGGGAAAATAGCTTGTTTTCAAAGTGTATCCTTGAGGATTTCTAGGGCTAGAGGAATTCAGAAACCCAGGTATTTTGCCAAGGGTCAAGGCAATGATCAGATGCCCAGGTAATTGGTTCTTTTGAATCCAGGAACAATAAGTACACTTGTGAATAAAGAGCTTTTAAGCTTTATTACTAACTCAAGCAAACAAATTTAAAAGCATAACATAAAAAAAACCAAACCAAGCAAGATAAGACTCTAATCTGTTACATGCTGTCAGGAGATCCTCAATAAATGACAGCAGAGATACTCCAAGGACGGCCAATTTTCACAGTACCTAGTGTTAGATTCTGCACAGAAGCTCCTACCTTAGAGTCCAGTACTACGATTAGTATGAAAACTTGGCACTGTGACTTTGTGACCCTGTTTCTATGGTCACAAAACTGAAAGACCCTGTGGCAGATTAAGGCTCACTGGTGCCCTAAGCACTGACAAATCTTGGTGCCCCCCTCCTTTATACATACTGTACAAACAAAGACATATTCTCAACTTTGTGGTCTGGTGCCCTAAGCACGTGCTTAGTCTGCTTAATGGTTAATATACCACTGGAAAGACCCAACCTTGACTAGGTATCACATAACTCTGGATTGGGAACTGAAAATCGGAGACTTTGCTGTGTCCCCGGAGCATTAATTTCTTTCTGTTTAACTAGCTAGCCTATAGGTAAATTTAGCAACCATGATCTTTCTGGCCAAAGTAGATGCAATATATTCCCTTCATAAAGAAATGTTCAGGGATTGTTACATATTCCTCTTTCTTGTCTTGTCACTTCTTATTACAAGCATTGATGTGAAAAAGAAGGGAACTGAGGCCATGCCAACCTCCATCTTCCATGCAGAGAAGCCACTCACAGTTTTTCAGCTGCAATCTCAATCCATTTGTGGGTATCACAGGTCAGCAGCATATCTTTACACCTCTTTAGGCTGTTTAGGCCCTTGGGGATATAGCGGCAGTTATATTTTTGGCCGAGACTAGGAATGGGGAACCATGGCCCTTTTATGATTAGTCTTGAAATACAAAGACATCCATATATTACTTTATAAAGTGGTGCATGGAAAGAATTCAAATATGTTTCCTCCTATTTTTATAAATCAGGAGAAAATAAGGATTAGAAGCTCTCTTACTCAAGACACCTCAGCTGTAGAGATGTCACCCAAAATTTGAGACAACTTTTCAGTCGTAGAAAAATATAAATATATAATACCATACTTTTCCCCCCAATAATTGCTACTGAAGGGAAGGCTTGTTGGGTCGGAGGCTTCTGCAAGTTCTCTTTCATGGCATTCATAAAAAACCACAAGGAGCTCAATATGGCCACACATGCATCATTTCAAAACTGGCACAAGGGAGAAATTATTTAATAATATCAGGACATCTAAGTCCCATCATTTGCCCTGCCCTATTTCATCCATGGAGGCTGATACTTTCCAGCTGTTCCTTATTAATACCATTTATCTCCAACCAGAATAATCAGATTCAAACAAGTTGTTTTTTTCCTGAAGTCTTGTCCTTGAAGGTTGAATATTTTATATTCATATGCATATCACAGTTCCATATCATGTATGCATATGTAAAATGTTTCCATAAGATGGAAAAGACTAAAGAATTGAGAATTGTTCAAAAGTACTGGATGTATAAAAGAGGACTACAAAGGTTAATTTGGATGAAATATCCATGAATCAAGTATAGAAAAATAATTTAATCAAAGGCCAAGAAAATGAAAATGAAAATAGAGCTAATAGCTAATGTGACTGAAAGCAAACTTAAATCCTTACCATAGACAATGGAACTCAGAGCCAGAAAACACAAGCTTAAACACAAGCATTTTAATTTCTTGTTAGTTTCTAGGTAGGCAAATATCTGGAAAGCACAAAATAGTTGTTAAAGAAATTAAATTCCAGAAGTTGGGGTATGATCCTGTCTGTATACTACAGCATATATAAATTATCTCAAGAGAATACAAACTAATTCATTCATTCATTCATTCATTCATTCATTCATTCATTCATTCATTCATCACATTTCTATACCACCCAAATCTCAGCTGATACAGTCAGTGTGAGCATGAACAATTAAGTATTATTAGATTAGGAATGGTGAACAAATAGTTAATGTCAGCCTTACATCTCAGTTAATGTCAGCCTTACATTGTAGACAGAGGTGGTATTCAGCAAGTTCTGACCAGTTCTGGAGAACCGATAGCGGAAATTTTGAGTGATTCGGAGAACTGGCAAATACCACCTCGGACTGGAAACTTTACAGTATCCTTCCCCTGCCACGCCCACCAAGCCACACTCACAGAACCGGTAGTAAAAGAATTTGAATCCCACCACTGATTGTAGACCAGAAAGGAAGTGTGACCACAGAGTCAAATCTAGATTACTTTAACAGAATCTTGCAAGTCTGAAAATGCATCTCTTCCTCCATTTCCTTTACAGCCCAAGCAAATAGGGAGGGTCTTTTACTTCCATATTTCTGCTGTGAGCTAAGTTGTCTGTATCTGACTATTCTCTTAACTGTGTCTCATTGATAAGGGCCACAATGGTTCAGTGGTTAGAATGCAGTACTGCAGGCTACTTCTGCTGATTGCCGGCTGCCTGCAATTTGGCGGTTCAATTCTCACCTGATTCAAGTTTGATTCATCCTTCCATCCTTCCGAGGTTGGTAAAATGAGGACCCAGATTGTTGGGAACAATATGCTGACTCCGTAAAACACTTAGAGAGGGCTGTAAAGCACTGTGAAGCGGTATATAAGTCTAAGTGCTATTGCTATTGGTACAATACTGCCTCCCAAAGTCCTTCCCACAAACCATTAATAATGGCGGTTGGGATCAGAATTTCTGTTCCTAAGCATTATGTAATCATGCTGCTTAGCATGGAAATTCTATCACTTCCTGTTGCTGTTGTTAAGTGAATCACCACAGGTCATTAAACAAGGATGTCATATGGTCACCTTTTGCTACATCCTGACAATTTCCCCATTGATTTTGCTTATAGGAAGATGACAAGGAAGGAAGTTTGCAGAAAGTGGTCAAATGACTGTGGGATGCTGTTAGGGCTAAAACTTTGAGAAACTGTTATAAGTACCACTCATTCAATGCTGTTTTGAGCTGAAATGGTCACTGAAATAGTGATTACTAAGCAGGGTCCCCTTGTAAAAATGAATATCATATAATTCATTTGAGCAATCAGTTCTTATTTGCATATGATTCAGGTAGATCTGTAAAACAAATACATGATGAGTCTTAATATAAAAATAGTTACTCTTGGATATACAAGTCCTGTGCCTTGAAAAGAAGCTAATACTCAATTTTGTATGATTTTTGCCTTTTTAAAGTTGAAATAGATTTGTGTTTTAATAAAAAAATAAAAATTCTGCTTAGTGAATACTAAACATTTAAGCTCTAGAGAAATGTACTGTACAGTATACATGATTAATTTTCTGTTTTTTTTTAAGTTGGAAGGTATAACTAACAGCTTATGTGTTGGACTAAGTGTAAACAGCTGTTCTGTTAACAAAATTTATTTGCCATATGGGCTTATAAAAACAGTATTAGGGATGTGACATCATATGGTAGGAGAAAGAAAGAAAGGAAAGAAAGAAGAAAGGAAAAAAAGAAACATAAAGAAAGGAAGGAAGGAAGGAAGAGAGGGGGGGGAGGGGTAAAAGGCACAGTGTCATCACTATAGAGTAGTGTATACATACATACATACATACATACATACATACATACATACATACATACATACATACATATAATTTTTCCTATAACTATCAGTAGGTAACAGGTGACTAGGAAGACTAGAAAGGAGCTTGCCTTTTGCAAAAATAATACTCACCCCCTAAATAAACAAACAAACAAACAAATAAATAATCTGAGACAATGGAGCAGAAAATGCAGGATTTATTTCTGGTGTTCCACACCACTTATGTTTGAGAAGTAAAGATTAAAAAATTGCTACTTGGTAATGTGAGTGAAGCAAAAAAAAAAAAATTAACTGAAGTGTGAGCATTGTTTCTATTCTTAAGAGCAGGAAACTGGTGTGGTAAGGTTATGTTTTCAATTATTTCTAGGCAATACTTCTGACAACTCTAAAATTCCTAACATTTCCCTCAACTCCATCCATTTTCCCTCCTTCAGCTTATATACAATATAGTTAAATTTAATTGCTCTGCATTGGCGGGGTTTGCCAGACAATTCAAATTGATTTCCGTCCTAATGACTAGAGATGTATTCTCTTGATATAGGCTGGAATGTAGGCAGAAAAACATCTGAGCAGAAGCTCACCCACTGCTTTTATAACTCACATCATTGGCCTCCTGACAGAAAGTGACAGGGAACTGGAAGAACAGCAGTTGTGCAGTGAAAGCCACAGAAACCCCTATAAACAATTCTGAAGGCAACTGCTAATCTAGGCAGCATAGCTAAATAGACTGGCCTCTATGGTTCGTCAATGTGATCTACTAGTGCAGCCTTCTGCTCAAAAAGTATTATGGCATTTTACTCATCAACAGTTCCTTTTCAGATTTTTGTCAGGTAGGAATGTTCCATCTCAGCTACATTCAGGATATTTCTCATGCTATGTTAGGAAAGCTGCAGATATCTCAGATGGATGATTTTTTTTAAACTTGGAGGAACCTGCAAGGTCATCAGGTGCTAAGTATCAATTCCACAATTCCTAATAAATGTGCAGCCTAGGAAAGCCATGATATTGCCAGGTCTATACCTGGAGCTGGAGCTTAGAGTTGCCATGCAACTGCTTACATGCTGATGGAAGCAAACCAATTAAACATGGTACATAGCATTTTCAATGAATAAATAACAAAGCATGTTTCTTGTCACTGCTAGGTTAGTTCATGCTCTATTTTTTAGCATCAAAAGAGGACTTTAACTTTTTGCTAGCTAATAGGTTATAGGCAGCACACCAGAAATAGTAGCTTAAGAGCTTGGCTTTGGATCTACCCATTGCTGTTGTCAGCTGATGTCCTTCTAAAGATGAGAGAGAGAGAGAGAGAGAGAGAGAGAGAGAGAGAGAGAGAGAGAGAGAGAGAGAGAGAGAGAGAGAGAATGAGAATAGATAGACACACAGACAGATATGTATGTTGGCAAGAGATGAAACATGGAGGCCCTTTAAATGCTGTTAGATCTCTTCCTTTAATTTCAGTTCCAGACAAGCAATTCAGATATTCAGATAAAATATAAGATAAGATATTCAATTCAGATAAAATACCTTTTTTCCTCAGTCAAGTCAGACCTTCTCAACTATGCAGTTGTTCTGGCAATTCCACCAAGGGCTTCATAATAATAAGTTGAATATGCATACTTTGAAAAATGTTTTTTTTAGGACCAACTCATTCCCCCTCATTCCCATGGTCAAAGCATGACTGGTTGCAATCTGATGCAATCTGTTGTTAAAGTCGAAATGGGACAACTTGCCATGGCCAACTCTCTATGGCCAATTTGCTGCAGGACAACTTGCCATGGCTAAGTTGCTATGGGACAACTCATTGTGGGACAATTTAACAATTCTATTTAATTATTTAAAATAAATTTAACAATATTTTAATTTTTGCCATTTACATTTCATTCTGTCCCTCCTTTTACATACTTTCTTCAATGATTCTATTCCACTATTTTTTGATATTAGTGTAACTCTTATCCTGCAGAGAGTTGTCCTGCAGCAAATTGACCACAGCAAGTTGGCTGCAGCAAGTTGGCCATGGCGAACTGGCTGCAGCCAATTGGTTATGGTGAATTGTCATAGATCCTTTTAAAGTGTATGGGATAAGCAGTCAATTTAAAGAATAAATGTCATCTTGAATCACATAATTAAAACTATATTCCCACATTGTTCTTTTGTTAATTAGACAAAACAGAAAATATTACATTAAAATAACATTGCCAGAAAAACAGAGCCCATCTTCTATGGTCATAACATAAATGAGCATCACTGAAGAAAGAACTTAACAAATATGGGATATAGCTGGTGTGAATATTTTTAATGATAAGATTTTCTATCCAGCAAGACTTTGCTGTATAAGCAAATTCAAGGTAGCCAACAAATACAGAACAGCAAGCAAAGATTAAACATGGGTAAGAAATGCAATTGTTTTTCACAATGTCTGAAAAAATGCAGTAGAAGAATGGACAGTTGAATGATAAGAAATAGGACAGGTCCACAACTTGATAGATTTACATAAGTTGTGCATCTCATTCCTCCTGCTCTTTCAGCCAACAAATACTTACATGGCACTGCAAATTAGTTTGTAAATTCAGTTTCAAAGACACCATAAAGGTGTCATACTGTGTCACCTAAAGTGACAATCCTGCATAATTATATACAGGTTCTTACTTTCTGATATATATAAAAAAACAGAAATCAGCAAGGCTAGTAATACACTTCTGGGAAAGTTCACATCTAAGACCTATAAATAATATCTTATTACTTTTCCAGGTAGTAAGCATTCTGCTTAAATCAGTATTGCTAATTTAATATATTTAACACATTGTAATGGGTGATTTGATTATATAAACACCTTTACATAAGTTTCTTCTTGTGTCTATTGTGAACATGAATGTCTTTGAGGAGACAAACTTTCAAAGAAATGTAGGCTGTGATTTTCATTGTGATATTTGGGTTTTAAGTACTGGAATCCTGACATGAACATGAGTTTAGGAAGAAATCTGATAGGTAGACAAATTAAGAATTGTAGACTTTCATATCCACTTAAAACTGATGAGGATTTCCAATGCACATCATCCAAAATACAATTTGGAGGTTCCAGAAGGGGGAAAAACTTGTGTGAAGTTTCAAAATTCCAAGGGATTTCAGTCCTTGCAGCTTCTACTGTACACTCCAAAGATTTTGTGTAGGAATGGAATTGAATTTAAAATGTAACACAATCAAAATGTATCAGCAGATCTCCATTAGTTTCACTGTCCAGTGCGAGGATACGTTAATCAAAATTGTCCTGAAGCATAGCTCTCTGGAAGCATGATAGGAAGATTGGGGTTGGGATATCCAGAACCATGCTGTTGCACAGAAGGAGGATATAATAAAGATGTCTCAGGTAAGTTGTCCTTGTAGAAAGCATTCCATTGGTAGGAAGAGATTCAACAAGTCTGTTCTCTTAGACCACACCAGTTGGGAAGAATCAACAGGAAGCTAAATAGTGGGTCCATAGTATTGGTGTTATATTAAATCCATGTCACTGTCAGATAACTCTAGGTGGCTTGCAACATCATAAAAATAAAAAATACAAAACATTAAAGCATTAAATATTAAAATTATAGAAATTAGGAACCAAAATACAACCAGGTAGGAGGGTATGAGGATCTTCCACTAACTATATCCAGCCTGGAATGGTCCCATCAAGGCTCCAGGCTTGAGACAGGTGTTGAGGCTATTTCAGAAGGCCAAAAGGGTGAGGATGGCTCTCTCCTCAAAAGACATGAGTGACTGAATGCAGGAACTCACAATCCAGGAAAAGGAGTATCTGTGCACAACGCAAAATTACGCAAAGGCTCTCCTAGCCATGATTGCCACCATTGAACAGGAGTTGTGAGTTCGGGAGAACTGCCAAGTTGCAAATGGGATCTGTCTAAGGCAGTGCAATCCTATCCAGAACTCAAGATGTTAAACTTCCATATCTTGAAGCCCAGCACACCCATAGTCTTAACAGGGTCCAGCCAAAGCCTGTTCTCCCCCAGTCATACTCCCTACAGCCTCCAGGCACTGTGAGAGGGCAGCAAAAGAAACACTTGGCTGGAGATATAAACTTTAGTATCATCAACATACAGATGAAACCTCATCTCATGGGGGTGGATGGTCACACCCAGTGGATTCATGTAGATGTTAAAAAGCAAAGGAAGTGACTACTGTTGTTTCTGTCCCATAGCGTGGACCGAATCCCAACTAGAAGGCATCCATTTCATCCAGGATTCTCTGAAGCTACCAAGTAACCATAGTTGCTCTTTAACACCTGGTCAAGATATAGCCTTTTCCAGGGGCTGCATGTAGATATAAAACATAAGCATGGAAAAGGATTAAAGCATTACCCATAAGAGCATCAAGGCCTCATCATTCTTCAACTCCCAACAGGAATCTGTTATATACGGGTCTCGAGATATCAGGAGATGATCTGGAAAGAGACATTGTTTTAACTTACAAAAAACAACAACTTCTTTTTTGTTTGTTTGCTTTAGGCACACATAGATATAAACCCACACAACAATCACAATTATCAGATTATATTGCATTTTTCATTAAGAATCAACTTCAGAGTATGATATATACTTAGATATGTATCTTTAAAAAATAAAGTCTACCATGAGAGATAAAGTGGACAAATTTCTTGACAGGATAAGAAAAGACAAACTGATTTGACTTTTTTAAAGTTTAGTTTTATTCTTATTAAAAGAATAGTTCTTATTATGAGAGATTGAAATGATTATACCAAGGTAAAGTCCTCAGAGATATAATTGATTTTTCTACAAGTAAATACTGCCCTCCAGTGGCCAACTGTTTAAAATTTTCTTCTCTTTTTTAAAAGTTATTTTATTTTACATACCTGTAGACAGCTTTTCCAGAACAGCTTGACATTTTACACAAATTTTACAAACTTTCTGATACTTGCACTTAAACAATAAAAAAACTTTAAAAATATATGTTTAAAAGAAAATGCATTTATAAATCCATACAGTTTTAAAAGTACACAATGAATAATAATATTTCATATATATGTATGTATGTATGTATGTATGTATGTATGTATGTATGTATGTATATATGTATATATGTATATATGTATATATGTATATCTTTGGTTATTCGGGTTTTCTCCCGCGTAAGATTGGAAGTATCTAGGCAACGTTTCGATGAAGTCTCATTCATCATCTTCAGGCTTCTGTCTTCAGCTCTGTGCTTCTCAGAGTGATGTGAGCTTGCAGCTGCTTCTTCCTTTTAACTGCTAGTGGGGTGTGACTTGATTGGGTGGGGGCTTGGCTGTGTTCTGATTGGGTGGGGGTGTGTTCTCATTGGTTGGGGTTTGGCTGTGTTCTGATGGGTTGGGGGGTTGGCCATGTTCTGATTGGCTGGAGGTGTGTTCTGTTGAGGTGGGGGCTTGGTTGTGCTCAGGTTGGTCTTAGTTACTGGGGGATTTGAGCTGGTGAGCTGTGATCTTGCTGTTTGGCTCCGAGTTCGTGGTCGTGCTGCATCTTCATGGTGGGGGTCAGTTCACTTCATGTATGGCTCAGAGGGGTTTGAAGTGGGTAGTGATGCAGCTGCAGTGCGGCTTCTGGTCTGTGGTCGTGTCTCATCTTCTGTGTGGGTGTGAGTCTGCTTTTTACGTGGAAGTGTGGTGGTGGCATCTTGTGTGGCCCTCGTGGGTGTTGGTCTGGTGTCATTCATCATGTTAGGTACTCGTCTGTTCATGAGGGCGGGTTTCCAAATGGCTGGAAAGCGGGAGGTGTCATCTCTTTTATTCATATATATATGTGTACACTCCAAACGGCGGCGGCGGCTCCAAATGGCAGAGGCAGCTCCAAACACGGAAGAGGAGCCGCCGCCATTTGGAGCTGCCGCTGCCGTTTGGAGTGCCGCCGTCACGTTTGGAGCTGCCACTTCCGTGTTTGGAGCTGCCGCCGTGTTTGGAGTGACGGTGGTGCTCCAAACAGCGGCAGTGCTCCAAACGCGGAAGCGGCAGCTTCAAACGGTGGCGGCGGCTCCAAACGGCAGAGGCAGCTCCAAACGGCAGAGGCAGCTCCAAACGGCGGCAGCAGCTCCAACGGCACTCCAAACGGCGGCGGCTCCAAACGGCAGAGGCAGCTCCAAACGGTGGCAGCAGCTCCAACGGCACTCCAAACGGCAGCGGAATGGGCAGAAGGGAAAGCAACAGCGGCAGGTACCAAAGGTCTGGGGCCTGCAGCAAAGGTGTTTGGTGGGAGTAGGGAGCTCTCTGCGCCGCCATGATCGCCCGTTAGGAGCGGCTGGTGGCGAGGCTGCCTGTGGGCGCTCTAGATCAGGATGAAAGGGGGAAATTAGTTACCCCAAAAAGACGGCCTAGCCGTTTTTTGGGGGCTCAAAAAAAAAATAAGGCCCGGCCTTATTATGTGAGAAACACGGTATATATGTATATATGTATATATGTATATATGTATGTATGTATGTATGTATGTATGTATATATGTATATATGTATATATGTATATATGTATATATGTATATATGTATATATGTATATATGTATATATGTATATATGTATATATGTAGGAGATTCAGCTTTGTTCGGTATTTTCACACGTCATTGTAGTTGTGCTTAAAGTTGTAGCAACGTTTCAGCAGAATCTCATCTGCCATCATCAGGCTTCTGTATTGTGTCTCGTCTGTACAGAAGAAGACTGATCATGGCAGATGAGATTCTGCCGAAACGTTGCTACAACTTTAAAAACACAACTACAATGACGTGGGAAAATACCCAAACAAAGCTGAATACCATACATGTAAGTACCCGTGAAAACTTAAGAAAACAATATATATATATATATACATACACATACACATACACATACACACACACACACACACACACACACACACACACACACACACACACACACATATATATATATATATATATATATATATATATATATATATATATATATATATATATATGGATCTTTGGTTATTCGGGTTTTCTCCGCGTAAGATTGGAAGTATCTAGGCAACGTTTCGATGAAGTCTCATTCATCATCTTCAGGCTTCTGTCTTCAGCTCTGTGTTTCTCAGAGTGATGTGAGCTTGCAGCTGCTTCTTCCTTTTAACTGCTAGTGGGGGTGTGACTTGATTGGGTGGGGGCTTGGCTGTGTTCTGATTGGGTGGGGGTGTGTTCTCATTGGTTGGGGGTTTGGCTGTGTTCTGATGGGTTGGGGGGTTGGCCATGTTCTGATTGGCTGGAGGTGTGTTCTGTTCAGGCGGGGGCTTGGTTGTGCTTAGGTTGGTCTTAGTTACTGGGGGATTTGAGCTGGTGAGCTGTGATCTTGCTGTTTGGCTCCGAGTTCGTGGTCGTGCTGCATCTTCATGGTGGGGGTCAGTTTGCTTCATGTATGGCTCAGAGGGGTTTGAAGTGGGTAGTGATGCAGCTGCAGTGCGGCTTCTGGTCTGTGGTCGTGTCTCATCTTCTGTGTGGGTGTGAGTCTGCTTTTTACGTGGAAGTGTGGTGGTGGCATCTTGTGTGGCCCTCGTGGGTGTGGGTCTGGTGTCATTCATCATGTTAGGTACTTGTCTGTTCATGAGGGCAGGTTTCCAAATGGCTGGTAAGCGGGAGGTGTCATCTCTTTTATTCATGCTGTGTGGGCGTTTTTCTATCTCCATGGCTTCTCTGATTATTCTGTTGTTGAAGTGTTCGGTTTTGGCGATAGTTCTGGTATTTTTAAAGTCAATCTCATGTCCTGTGGCTTTGAGGTGTTGGACCAGGGAAGAGGTCGGTTCTTCTTTTTTGATTGAGTTCTTATGTTCTTCAACGCGTGCACTTATTCTTCTGTTAGTTTGTCCAATGTATGTGGTGGGGCAGGCGGTGCAAGGGATTTTGTATACCCCTTGGTTTTCTAACTCGATTTTGTCTTTAGGGTTTCTTAGGATGGTGGATATTTTTCTGTTTGTGCAGAATGCTGTTTTACTGTTCTGTTTTTGGAGGATCTTGCTGATTTTGTCTGTAGTGCCTTTTATATATGGGAGGAGGGTTTTGCCATTCTCTTGTTCTCTGTCTTGGATTTTGGTTGGGGTTTCTTTTTGGATTAGGTGGGTAATCTTCTTTCTTTGGAATCCATTGGCTGTTAGTACATTGGTGAGAGTGTTTAGTTCGGTTTTTAGGTGTTGTTCATCAGCTAAGCATTTTGTTCTGGAGATGAGTGTCTCAGCTACGGAATTGATCTGTGCTGGGTGGTGGTGTGAGAGTGCATGTAGATAGCGGTTTGTATGTGTTTTCTTCTGGTAGATGGTGTGTCCTAGGGAGCCATTGGGTTTTTTGTATACCAAGACATCTAGGAAGGGAAGTTGATTGTTAGCTTCTGTTTCCATCGTGAATTGTATTTTGGGGTGTAGGCTGTTGAGGTGTGTGAGGAAGTTGTTCAGTTTTTCTTTCCCATGTGGCCAGATTATGAAGGTGTCATCTACGTATCTGAGCCAGAGTTTGGGTTTGTGATCATATTTTCTAGAGCTTGTGTTTCAAAGTGTTCCATGTAGAGGTTTGCGATGACAGGTGAGAGGGGTGATCACATGGGTGCTCCTTCTATTTGTTTGTATTTTTGTCCGTTGTAGGTGAAGTATGTATTGGATAGACAGTGGTTGGTCAGATCTAGGATGTGCTGGGGGTTGTATTTGTTTTGGATGGCTGTCAAGGCTTCTTTTATTGGTGTGTATATATATATATATATATATATATATATATATATATATATATATATATATATATATATATATATATACACACACACACACACACACACACACACACACACTTGTGTGTTACATTTCTAAGAATTTCAAGCCATTTCTATAACAATGACAGCATTCTAATCAACAAAACCTAAAATTAGTGTTTAATTTTTTTTCCAGTTTTGAGTACAAAATCCAAGAGATATAGAAATGTACAAAAATGAGTGTGAATATAGGATTCAAGTGCCTGACTTTCTTGCTTAGTTAATTGGTTTTCTATAAGGCCTCCTCAGCTATATGATTCTGGAATAAGCAGACTTTATACTTGGAGTATCCAGGAAAGGATTTTAAAATAAATCAGCTTTGATATATGCAATATTTGGATTTTTCATTCAAAATGAAAATGTTATTATCCTCCCATCCCTACTTTTATGACTGAAGCTTTTAAAACTATTTATTGTCAAGCTCGAAATTGACATATGTGTAGCCATTTTAGTTAGGCTTAGTATATATTCTTTTTATTATTTTCTCTGTGGCGGTCATGGGGGAAAGGGTTTCGGGCTTGCCATATTTCTAAGGAAGGAGGAGTGGAGATAAAGAGAGTGTTTTGGCTAGGTGATTCTTCTTCCCATGGGAAACGTGCTGTCCGTGCCTGGGCCCCTTGAGGTGGAGATTTATGACATCAAGCAACGTTGAATTACTTCTATTGGAGAATGTGACTTTTGGGGGTTGTTTCTAACTTTATTATTGTGAGGTAATTCCAGGTTGTGGCAGATCTGGAATTACCATGCCAATTTTATGCTTTCTTAAATAAAAGAATTTGTCTTGCAAGATGGACTTTTTTCTTTTCTTTTTAAATGGATTTCATCACTTGAAAACCTGATGTTAGAAATCTGTAGCGATTCTCAGTCATCCAGGTCATGGTTATCTCAAAAGTGCTTTTTCAAGAGCAAAAGAAAAACCCGTAATAAGCACATATCCCTGTCCTTGTAGACAGCTGGTCATTTGCATCCTTTTTGAGGGTAGTTGAAGCACTTAGATGCTATCTGTGTCCTCAGGGTCACCTGAGTAGTGCTCCTGGTTCCTGTAGTTTTTTCTGGAAATCCATTCATGCTTCCACAGCATTTGAAGGGCGTTCATTATTACATAGCTAAAAGTCTATGTCTTGGGATATAAATCCTTCCATTTCCCACCATCCAGTCAGAGCTGAAGAAGCTTCTTGGATGAGAAGCGAAATGTCTTCAAAGAAAAAAGGAAAAACAAAACCAAACAAGAAAGTCCATTGCCTCCTGAAAAAGCACCTTTGGGATATTAGAAAGGGAACACAGTTTAAGCTAGTTTTCAGGGATGTGTGCTTATTATGGGATGTTATTTCTAGAAAATTCTACAGAGAGAAAAAGACTTGAGGTATTTGTTCTCACCTTTTCTCCCTGTTATTTTCTGCAAACTCTTCAAATGCTAAAGAAAAAAGGCATGTTGACCAAAAGAGATAAGTAGGTAAAATAGGCTATATAACATTCTATTTTTCCCTTTGTCTTCTCTCATGAAAGAGAGAACAAGAAAAGCTGAGCAAAGAACAAATTGGACAACCTTATTACACTATGCAAACGTCAAACCAACAGTAAGGCCATACAGTGCATGCCAGGAGCTTATCTTTCTACTCAGTACATGCAGGCCATTTGATAAAATGTGGAGAACAAGAAAGCACAGGGAAGGTAATGAATGTGTGCTCTTACTCACTAGGCATTGTAAATCGCTGTGCATAGCAGATAATGAGTCTTGTCTTCCTGAAGTTGTCTTAGGTTCTCAAAGGAAATAACTGAGTTTGATTGTCTTAATGCCAGTCAACATTCATCTTGAGCTCTGGAAGAAAACAAGGCTTTTCACATTGAGTATGGATCTAAAAATGTGAGGACGTGTCGCGTTCCAACTGCAGGTAAAATAGAGATAGTCTATATAATTATTATAAGATATAACCCTAGATTTTTAGACTTTGCTATTCACTAACTCATTCTCTGGCTGGAGTTGCTATGCCTCCATCAGAGCCTGAATCTGCAGAGGATGACGAACCAGAGCAGGAACCAATGGAGATCTAGGGGATGGCATCATTGGCTTTGGAGGAATGTGGGGAGGAGTAGGATGACGCAGGTCAGGGCCCTTCAGGATTGGGATGGCTTGTTAGCAGGGAGGAATGGGGTCAGGATGACCAAGAGAGGGCAAGCAGTGGAAATGAGGAACAATGGAGCTCAGGTGATGAGCAAGGACTTCCCCATTCTGATCCCTGAGCACACAGAGTAGAGAGAAGCCAGGAACAGCATTGGCCAACCCAACAACTTGGGAGGAGAGCATCCCGCCCCTTTTCACAAGGCACACCTGGGCACTGAGATTTAAGGAGATGCAGTGGGGGTGGCATTTCAAATGCTGAATTTGCAGAGTTTGGTGTGTCAGTACAGACATTTGGAGTTTGCAAGGCTGCAGTGCTTCTTCGTTGCTTTGTGGACTCATTGTTTGTTCCTTGCTTTATGGACTCATTGCTTCTTCCTTGCTTCATGGGCTCATTGTTCTTCCTTCCTCCATGGATTCATTTTCCTGTTCCTTTGCTTTGCTGGACTGTTCACAGCCAGAGGCTTCCGTGTGTGTGTGTGTGTGTATGTGTGTGCGTGTGTGTGCATGCTTTGCTCTGGGACTTGCTAAGAATGTGGGAGAATTTGAGGGAAAAATTGGAGCATTAAAGGGAAGTTTGAACTCTCAGCTGGCTGTGTGGTTGTCTTGGGTCATCACAAGAGTCTAGAGCATTACTGGGTTTGGGAAGGATTGAATATTTTTTATGCAATTCTTACTAGGAAATAAGGATTTTATTTTAGCCTGTCTTGGGAACAAACTTCTTAACTTCTAACAATGATCTAGTTTACCCTTTAAGAACAAAGAAAAAACAAGCATGCTCCATATTCTATGGGAATTTCAGATATCTCATCTCTAACCTAAACTCATCATTTCAATTATTCCTCCAGACCACATATGATTCTAGTTGCCCTGTTCTAAGCAAACTATAATTAGAACTACTTATTAGAATTTGAATTGGCAGAGGAAATAGTCAAGGGCCCAATGATAGCATGGGCAAGGAACATAGGACATAACATTAATTGGAAGACTGGGAAAGAATTTGGAAGCAAAACTATAAATTAACAAAATCAGTGGTCTATAAAGAGAACCAATATAAAATGTGCTACCGGTGGTATCTGGCACCTTCGAGATTGGCCAGTATATATCCAAATTTAAACCCACTCTGTTGGAAATGTAAACAAACAAAGGGTATCTTCTTCCACACTTGGTGGCTTTGCCTGAAGAGTAAAAAGTATTGGGAAATATGTGAAGATGAATAAGAGAAATAACAAATGTTGAATTAGACTTCAAGGCTGAAATTTTTTTGTTGGGAATAATAAAAGATGAAATAGAAAAAGAAATAAAATATTTAATTTTAAATATAATCACTGCAGCAAATATAGCATTAGCTCAATGTTGGAAGGGTGATCAGATGCCAGTGGATAACTTGATAATCCAGAAGATCTATGACTGCGCGGAAATAGACAAACTCACTCAAAAGTTAAAAGATAAGGAAGACTCAAAATATTATACAGTTTAGGAAAACTGGTATAATTGGATAAAGGATAGAAACCAGTGTGTAAACAGATAGGGAAGGGAAAATATAAAGAGGTTATGATAGGAGTATTTACCAGATAGTGGAAGTAAGTATTGGAAAATTGTTTGATAAGAACACACCATTTAAGCAATTAGAAATGTTTATGGTTTTATGTTTATTGACTATGTATATCTATTTGATTTCGTATTTTATGAAATGTTTTGTATTATGTATATATTTTTAATGTTTAATAAAGTTTATTTTTAAATTTTAAAAAATTGTACCTAGAAACTGGGCATAGTTAACTAGCTGTAACCCAGTTAGAACACAATAGGGAGGAAAATAGCTTCTTGTTATCTAGAATCTACTGCAGAAAAGGTTTCTTTAGGCAGCATTCATGTACTAAGGAGTATTGCATTATTGGCTCAAGGAAATATAACGGTAGACTCAGTGGCCTATTTTAATTGAAAAAGACAAATCTCATGTTCTTATCAGGCATGTCAAGAGTTTAATTCTGCTAATATAAAGACATTATGTACTATATATTGCCATTATACATATCAATGCAAGCAATTTGTACTTCATAGTGTCCCAAAATTAATGGAATACTAAAAATGCAATCTTTTCAAAAACCATAATCAGCCTTCTGTTTTCTTGGATCTTCATTTAAACTATTTCAAAGCCATTCATGCCAAGATGAGCAAAGAAAGGTGTATTCTTAATGGCTTAATTTATCAGTTTTTATTAAAAATGATAGAGGTTCTGAATACAATCTAGTTACGTTGGAAAACATAAATCATAACTGTCAAGATCAAGTACATCTTCCCAAACACAACTGCCTGATGATTACATTTTAATTTTAAGAAAGTATTTATAATGACAGAATTTTTTGTTATCATTATGGTTAGATAGCAAAAAAAGTCATTTCTAAATGTGCCAAAGAAGTGAGTAATTGCAGCTGAACCATTCGACCAAGCATAAAGGAAATTAAAGAGCTTTATGATGTTACAAAGTATTTTAATTAATTTCACAAGGTTCAGCTACTCGTTATGACCTTTTTTGATAGAAAAACTGGTAGCAATTGTTTTTTCTTCCAGACCTTAAAATGTTAATTTTCTCATTTGCTCTCTATCCTACAAAGAATTGTATCAGCATGGTAGTTGCTGGAAAGAAAAAAAAATAATATTGGCTGTTAATCAGTGTTGGATTCATGAAAACATTGCTCTTCAGGTGTCATCATAACTGCAATGTAGATTATTGCTTATTTGTTTTAGAAGGGTAACAACCCAGTTCAGGACATATTCAAAGTTCAAGAAAGATCTGGAGAAATTTATTCCACTAAAAGTCTTATAACAGCCACAAATATTCAGTTTTTTGAACTAGGGCAATTTAGTGGATGACATTTCAAAGTCAGCACTATATAGCATATGGTAGTTTATCAAGTAGATTTATGAACTTATTTTATGTCTGTATGACAACATTGTGGTTGAATTCAGGCAATATATGTAACTAAATCTGTTAATGGCCCTGTGAGCATATTAAAGCAAGTATTAATGGGAAGGGAGGAGAGGGCAGGAAAGGAGAACTTTTAATCTAAAATTATAACAGCATTTGTGATAAAATTTGTATGCTGTAGTTAGCTGCATTACATGAATTGTATTTCATCAAATATGGTTAACTATAGGCTATTGGTGAAGATCCATCCATATAATCCTCCAGAAAAAATGAAGAAGAACATAGAACAACAGGCACCTACAAAGCTCACCATCAATGCTTGACAGCCACAGAACACAAATATCACTCTTTTTCTGATCCTTCTCCATCCATGATCTCCACTTGTTCTTGTAATTCTTCATTCATTTCTGTATCCCCACACTGCTGCCTTTCAGAGATTATGGATTGTGACAACCTTCTTCCACATCAGCATGTGGGTGAGGACTGCTGGGAGTGAAAAACATCTGAGAAGTACTTGATTGGCAAAGACTGATGAATATTCAACCATTTATCTTCCATGTTAATTTTATTTCTTTATTTCTTTTATTTGTCAATCATTTACAAGATAATAGGTATAAGTATATACATAGTTATGAATACATGAAATGGGTACATATAAGAAAAATAAAAGAAACAATAGGACAGGGACAGTAGGCATGTTGGTGGGCTTATGCACGCCCCCTACAGACCTCTTAGGAAAGGGGTGAGGTCAATAGTAGATAGTCTAAGGTTAAAGTTTTTGGGGTTTGGGGAAAAAACCACAGAGTCAGGTAGAATATTCAAGACATTGACCACTCTGTTGCTGAAGTTGTATTTCCTGCAATCAAGTTTGGTGCGATTAACCTTGAGTTTGTATCTATTGTTTGCTCTTGTGTTGTTATGGTTGAAGCTGAAGTATTCATTGACAGGTAGGACATTGCAATGTATGATTTTATATACTATACTTAGATCAGACCGAAGGCGGCGTAGTTCTAGATTGTCTAGGTCTAGAATTTCAAGTCTGGTGGCATAAGGTATTCTGCAACGAGTAGAGGAGTGGAGAACTCTTCTTGTGAAATATTTCTGGACTTTCTCAACTGTGTTAATATCAGATACGTAATGTGGGTTCCAGACTGATGAGCTGTATTCGAGCATTGGTCTAGGAAATGTTTTGTATGCTCTAGTTAGTAGTGTAATATTACCAGAGAGAAAGCTATGTAAGATTAGGTTAACAACTTTTAATGCCTTTTTGGCTATGTAGTTACAGTGGGCTCTAGCACTTAGATCATTAGAGATGAGTATTCCAAAGTCCTTTACAGAGCTTGGATCATCAACAAGGTCTTGACTATTCAGCTTGTATTTTATTTTCTGATTTTTTTTGCCAATATGGAAGATAGAGCATTTATTTGTTGAGATTTGAAGTTGCCATTTGTTTGACCATTCTGATACATTGTCAAGATCTTTTTGAAGGGTAGCAGTATTGTCTGTGGTATTGAACAGCTTTACATCATCTATGAAGAGAATGCAGTTGCTCTTAATGACCTCACAGAGGTCATTTATGTAGAGTATGAAGAGAGTTGGTCCTAGAACACTGCCTTGGGGGACACCATTGTTGACAGGTACAGAATTTGATAGGACACTCCCAATTTTGACCATTTGTTGTCTGTTTGACAGGAATGCTTCTATCCAGTTATGCAGTTGTCGAGAGATACCATAAAATTTTAGTTTTAGGAGTAGTTTGTCGTGTACCACTGAATCAAAGGCTTTACAGAAGTCTATGTAGATTGCATCTATTGTTTTGCCCTGATCAAGTTGTGTAGTCCATATGTTTTTGCAGTGTAAGAGTTGCAGATTACATGATAGTTTTTTCCTGAAACCAAATTGTTTATTAGATGGTAGGTTTTTTGTCTCTAAGTGGAGGATAATGTATTGGTTAATAATTGATTCCATGACTTTACATGTGACACAGCATAAGGAGATTGGTCTGTAATTTTCAACTAGGCTGGGGTCTCCCTTTTTGAAGATGACCGTGGCTTGTGACCATAGGTTAGGCAAGGAGCGGGTCCTGAAAGATTTTTCAAAGATTTTTCAAAGATTATGCTTAGAGATTCTGCTATGGAAGTGGATAGCTTTTTTAAGAAGTAGGCACATATTCCATCTGGTCCAATAGATAGAGATGGTTTTAGATTGCGTAGTGCTTTTTCAACATTGTCTTCTGTAAAATCGATATGTATTAGATCATTGTAGTTGTCTGTGGTTCGACTAGGAAATACTGGGCATGATCCATTGCTGTTTACAAATACTGAGCCAAAGAATGCGTCAAAGATGTTGGCTTTAATGGTGTCGTTGTTGCAGTCTTTACCATTAGGTCCTATCAGAGGTGGGATGGACCTTGAGTCTTTTAGTTTGTTGTTTACAAAATTGTAGAAAGCGTGGGTGGAATTGGTGCGTAGAAGGTTTCCCTCTTGTTTAATGTGATAATTTAATGTGCATTCAGTCTTTATCTGGTGGCATAAATTTTTGTATCGGCTTTTGAAGTTGGCAACGTGACCAGATTTGTTTTTCCGCCAGAGTGATCTCTTTTAGGATTGAAGTTTCCTTATGGTTATGGGTAATATTTTTTTTTAAATTTTTTGTTTGTTTTGGGAGTTGTTTTTGGTACATACAGTTTGATGACTCTTTTGACTTCAAATAAAAATATGTTGTAATGGTCTTCAACAGTATTGCATCCTGTGAATAGAGATTGCCAATCAAGGGATGAGACATCGTTGTTTATAACTTTTTTGAAGTTATAATTGGGGATCATTGTGATGATTTTTGTGTGTATCTTACTTTAAATAGTATCTTAATTAGTATCTTTTATTTAATTATGTAATAATTTAATTAATATCTTAATGTATCTTACTTTAATTAGCAGAACGTTATGATAATTTTCTGACCTTGCTCCATTTGCAAAGTCAAGTGGGAAAGGACAGTTAGGGTATAATTGTGTTTGTTGTACTATTGTTTGCAGAAACTGAAACACAATCTCATCTGCCATCATCAGGCTTCTGGATAGTGTTCATCTCTTGCTACGTTGCTACAACTTTAAAAGCACAACTATAATGACGTGGGTAAATACCCAAACAAAGCTGCCTCGCCACCAGCCGCTCCTAACAGGTGATCATGGTGAAGCGCAGAGAGCTCCCTACTCCCACCAAACACCTTTGCTGCAGACCCAAGACCTTTGGCACCCACCGCTGTTGATTTCGCTTCTGCCCATTTCACCACCACGTTTGGAGCTGCTGCTTCCGTGTTTGGAGTGCCACTACCATTTGGAGTGCCACTGCCATTTGGAGCACCACCACCACATTTGGAGCTGCCGCTTCCGTGTTTGGAGTGCCACTGCCATTTGGAGTGCCGCCGCCATTTGGAGCACCGGTCATGTTTGGAGCTGCCACTTCTGTGTTTGGAGCTGCCGCCATGTTTGGAGTGGCCGCAGTGCTCCAAATGGCGGTGGTGCTCCAAACAGCGGCAGTGCTCCAAACGCGGAAGCGGCAGCTCCAAACATGGCGGCAGCTCCAAATGCGGACATGGCAACTCCAAACAGCGGCAGTGCTCCAAATAGCAGTGGGGTTCTAAACGTGGAAGCAGCAGCTCCAAACGTGCTGGCAGATCCAAATGCAGAAGCAGCAGCTCCAAACAGCAGCAGTGCTCCAAACAGCAGTGGTGCTCCAAACGTGGAAGTGGCAGCTCCAAACGCGGTGGCGGCATGGGCAGAAGGGAAATCAACAGCGGCGGGCACTGAAGGTCTTGGGTCTGCCGCAAAGGTGCTTGGCAGGAGTAGGGAGCTCTCTGTGCTCTGCCATGATCGCCCATTAGGAGCAGCTGGTGGCGAGGAATTGCTGCCCACGGGGCGCTCCTAACGGCAAGTCCCCCCGCCCTTCCCCCCATTTTGCATGTTTTAAAATAGGCCTAAATTTGGGGGCAGGGGCTTAATTTTATTTTATGCCTAGAAAGCATGCTGGGTCGTATTGGGGGAGGTCATATTGTTGGAGAAACACGGTATACACACACACACACACACACACACACACACACACACATGTTATACCACCACAAAATAGCATATGATTGAAACCAGGCCCATGTAGGCATATCTCATCAGAACAAAAAATATAGTTGCAACCAATATATTACTAGGAAATGTATGAGAAATGTAAATATGTTACTAAGAAATCTGCCATAGATCAAATAATTCTGCTCTGTTTTGCAGTTCATCTCAGAAGAAATAATACACCACACTTTAAAAAAGGATTCAGTCAAAATGGAAAAAGAATTATGTACAAGTTATAGACGGGGTGGATCAGGGGGCTAGAAACTAAGCCTTGTAAAAAGAGGTGGGGGAGCTGGTTATGCTTAGTCTTAAAAAAAAAAACCACAAGATTGGTGGGGATGTGATAATACTCTTCAAATATCTGAAAGAATGTGACATGGGAGATCAAGACCTTCACTCTCATTCCAGACTCTAAGGTCCAGAATAATGTATTTAAGTCCAGGAAAGCAGATTCTGTTTAAACATTATGAAAAAAAAACCAATCCTAATATTAAGGGCAATTCAAGAGTGGAAGCAATTACTCTAAGTAATGGTGAGCTTCTTTTTACTAGGATGTTCAAGCTGAGGCCAGACAGCCATCCGTGGGATATTTCAACAGAGATTACTACTCTGAGCACGAGATTTGATTTGATTAGCTAAGTAACCCTTTCAAATTCTATGGTTCATTGCAAAAACAAGTAGGACAGACCTGAGTAAACAATGAAGAACAATTTTACTGAGATGAGCACATTTTGATTCACATTTATCTACTGTATATTGCAGAATAATGTATAAATATAAATTCAGAGGTTAGATGTTGGCTATTCCTGAAAAAAATAACAATTTAAAGGCACACAAACCTAATAAGTACAAGACACAGTTAAGAAATAGACTAGCAGTGTTACAGTCTAATATTGTCTATTAATATTATCAATTAAGTATATTACCATGTTTCTCCAACAATATGGCCTCCACCAATAGGGGCCCAGCATGATTTCTAGGCATGAGATGGAATTAAGCGCCGCCCCCAAAATTTAGGCCTATTTAAACCATGCGTTTCCCCACCATTTCTCACATCGTTCATTAGAACTACACCAGGTGAAGAGAAATTGAAAGGGAAGCGGGGGGGAAAACTTGCCTTTAGGAGTGCCATGCAAGTAGCCTAGGCTAGAATACCCTGATCTACTACCGATAGAACATTGGTCGATAGAAGCTCCCCAAAGGCAGAGTGACCAGCTGCTTCTATCGGCCGGTAGAAGCGGCTGCCGACTCTGCCTTTGGGCAGCTTCCATCGGCCGATAGAAACGGCCTCATGAGGGGAGCTCGCATTAGTTGTCTTTGAATCTACCAGTGGGGCAGGAGAGAAAGCACACGTGTATCTGTGTCTGGATGAAAATTGTGAGATTGCGACAGAGGGAATGGGAGAAAACGCCTTAGCCCAAATGTATTCTTGTTTTGCTTTCTTGCCCATTCTCTGATCAATCTCTCCGGGGCAGCTTTTAGCCTAAAATTGCCCAGGTCTCCCTCAGCTAAAAGAGAGGGGAGGTCTCCAAAGACCATCCCTAACCTCCTCCATTTGAGAGGACCAAACTCATTGCTTCTCAAAGTTAGACCCACAAGTTTTTTAAAAGTTCTTCTGAACGCCTCCGACGTCCAATGAAATCAAGAAATGTCTCGTGATTGAACTCAATCAGAAAAAAAAACAAAAACCTGCACCTCGCTGCCAAGTCCCTGGTTTTACGGCTCCTCTCTCGTCCCGAATTATGCTGAAATAAGGGATTCCGAGGCTGGCATTGGTTAATTGGTTAATGATGGGCGCTCTTTCAGGCACTCAGAGAGAGAGAGAGAAAGAAAAGGAGGCGTCGCTGAAGTTATCACACTCCCTCCAACTGTTAGCAATGCCACCCGTGAGCTGTGGCAGGATTGCCTTGGATAATGTTCAGAGTGCCTTCGCCATTCAGCTTCCCCCACCACGACTCAAGGTTCATACTAAAATTAGGCCTTTCCAACCAGCCCCTGCAAATATTCGGCCCTCACCAGAGCAATAGAAAGGACGGTTTAGCTTCTCTCCTGCCCTTCTTCGCTCCATCTCCCTCCCGCCCTCCTGTGCCATGGCGGTGACCCTTTCACACTCACCCCGCTTCCCCACCGCATTCCTACGAGGATCGCTCCCACGTCTCCTTTCAGGAGCCTGCCCGATCTCCCTTCTAAGGGTAGCTGAGCTCTGCTGCCTCCTCTTCCCTCCCTGCCCCCTCCCACTCCCCAAACTAGTGGCGGCAGCAGGTAAAGGGAGGTCGGCTGCCCCCGGACTTTGGCAGGGTGCCCGGAAAAGGTCTGGCCTGGGGAGGAGAGGGCGGCAGTGGGAACCCGCAGATGCTGAGACCTTCCCTCGCCAGAAAGGGCTTGGCTGACCCAGTGCAGGGACGAGGACTAGCAGGGGTGGTGTGCAGGGTGACGAGGGCTAGTTTGTGTGTGTGTGTGTGTGTGTGTGTGTGTGTGTGTGTGAGAGAGAGAGAGAGAGAGAGAGAGAGAGAGAGAGAGAAACTCAGCTTCCTTCCCTTCTGCTAAGAAAAGTTTGCAGCCGCTCTCCCATGTGTACCCTCCTCGCCACGAAGCCGTTTCTATCAGCCGATGGAAGCGGCTGGTGACTCTGCCTTTTGGGAGCTTCCATTGGCCGATATAAACGGCTTCGAGGAGAGTGTGCGTGGGGCGCTCCTCTCAGGAGTGCCCTGTGGGCAGCCACACCTCACCCCAAAGCGGCTGGTGACTCTGCCTTTGGGGAACTTCCATTGGCTGATAGAAACAGCTTCGTGGTGAGGTGAGTACGCGTGGGTGCTTGCCCCGAGGCCACTTCTACCAGCTGATAGAAGCGGCTGGTGACTCTACCTTTGGGGAACTTCCAGTGGCAGTCTCAGTGCACATGGGGCACTCTAGGTGGAGGTGTGCATGGGGGAAGAAATTAAGTCACCCCCGAAAAGTCATCCTAGGCGTTTTTTCGGAGCACGAAAAAAATAAGACTCGACCTTATTTTATGAGAAACACAGTAATATTATCAATTGTTACTCAATAATAACATGGACAGCATATACATTTAATAAATAATATTAGCTACAATATTAGTAGGGAAAAAGAAAAAGCAAAGAAGCACGCACAAAGTTTGACAGGCAGCTGGAAGAAACACAAAAGTTGAAATAAAAGCAATCCATGATTCTACAGAGCCTATTGTATGAATGCCATTGTCATTTGACACTTTGTTAATGCAAATATATGTGACTTTTCAAGCAGAGTGTAACTAACATAAATCCTAATATATTTTTTCCAGGCCTAACACCATTGGGCTACCTAAGACTCAAAAAACCCTGCCTGAATTGCTGTTCAGTAGCAGCAAGTGGCTCAATAGTCACAAGTTGCTAAAGCCTTTTTGAGAAATGCACACTTATTGAACTAGAACATAAAAAGTATATTTGGCTACTTCATATCCACATGGTGGTGCTCCTGCTCTTTAAAATGCTGCTCGACCTTAGGCTTAATTAGTGGAGTTACTTATATTAATGTGTTCACCGTTGAAAAGATTTTGTTTGTTAATGCCATTTCTTGAAGTCATCAAAAGAATGCCATGAAGTAGTTGACAGTGTTAGAATTTAAATATCTGATTAGATAAAAAAAATATACCATGTAATGGCTACATTTGTAGCTGAGGGAATGACAACTTTATTTTAAATTAAGGAATCTTCTAAATAATTAACCCAGTAAAATAAATTTTGACTATTGGCACATTAATCAAGACCTGACTCTAATAGTTTTAACTCTGTTGGTGCTATTTATGTAAGAACTTCATCTGGAGGCCAATTAATTCAATTTAGCTTTCTTTTGTTTCAGTTCCAAATCAGTTCATACTAAGGCCTATTAGGCGATTAAAGTTCCTGAAATTGTTTATCCTACTTTATATAGGCGATACCAAATGCAGCTGGCTGAGAAATATAATATTTTTTTGAAAAGCAAATACACCAACGGTATATTACACCTAACTTTCAGCCAGTTTTAACAAAGCAAAAAATGGAAAAGCAGCCACATTAGGTGTGCCTGTCAACTCCGTAAGGTAAGACACTTCACTCAGTGGGAGACATCTGCAGCACCAACCATAAGCATTCAGCAGAAGCCTGTGTGTGTTGTGTGTGTGTGTGTGTGTGTGAGAGAGAGACAGAGAGAGAGAGAGAGAGAGAGAGAGAGATACAAATAATGAGCCTATGCATATCTATTGCAATTTCTGAGCAAAAAACAACAACAACAATGCAGTAAACATAATCTTTGCATTTTTCATCGGATTTTGTCTAAATTATATTTATATGGTGTGAAAACAGTTTTTCCCCCTGCATAAATACGGAAATGTTTTTCAAAGAAATATTACCTATTTTTGTCAAAAGTAATATCATTTTTCACTTTATTTTTCTTTGAACTATAACCATTTTTTTAACTTTAGGTGGCATTATTCAAGGTGAATATGGAGGCTTCTGCAAAACCTCCAAAGAAATTTGATTGGAAAATAAAAGACATTTGAGTAAGCTTATCAAACCTTCTCAAGAAGATTCAGAATTGCTTAAAGAATGATTATTATTTTTTTAACTATTCCAATTAGCAGTTTCTTTATTCTATGGATTATTGGTTTTATTACTGTGCAGCCCACAGAACTGCCCTCTTATTTATTTCTCTTTAAACATATATTGCATTAATGAAAATGTAGCAATAGCAATAGCACTTAAACATATATTGTATACTGCTCCATATTGCTTTACAGCCCCCTCTAAGTGGTTCAACATATTCAGTGGTGGGCTTCTATTGGTTTCACAACTGGTTCAGTGAGTGTGCTGAACTGGTTTAAATAACCACCTCTGAGGAATGTTGTGAGGGTATAACACACAAAGTCATGGCTTGTCTTGTGATTTGCTGACCAAGAGGCAATTGGCAAGGTTCACACATGTAACACCACGTGCCTATCAAAACACAAAGGCAGATTCAAATGGTATACTCATCAAATCAAACCAACCCCATTATGGCTATATACCATCAAAACCCAACCATTGTCTGTCTCAATATTACCCAGTGACCTCCAAACATGAATCCAATTTGGATCTTGCTCTGACCTACTAAAGTAATTAATCACTCCAGGTTAACATATTCACAAATATATACCATACTCTATTGATCCTCATATGCTGACTCTGCAAAAGGGCTGACACTGTAGAGAGGGCTGTCAAGAAGCAGTGTATAAGTCTAAGTGCTATTGCTCTTTTTCCTCTTAAAGTTACCAACTGTTTCACTTTCTTCCACCAGAATAACTAACCATAGTATTGCATAATCTACACATGGGAGCCTTTTAGTATAGTCACCTGAAAAGTTAATGCATAGAAGGGTCAGTAATGCATTTAAATGACTCTATAGCCTCTTCAATGGTGCTCTTAAATGAATGAAATACAATTAACCTGGCTGCTGAAGTTAACTAAGGAAAGCAATTTCTTGTATGGAAAGCCTCCATATATTGGTGTGCTGATTCTGCGGTGGCTCTAATGTCCAACTGCTCTCCATTTAAGGAATACCTTGCAACAATTCTGAGAAATCTCTAATTAAAATATTTAGTTCATTATTTCCTAATAAGTCATTGAAAACAAGGAACGGAAAGAAGCTGACAAAGAGACACCCCCCCCACAATGAAAAGCAACAATGCAGAAAGGAGTAGTTGAAGCTCACTGAAAGGATATTTGGGGGAAAAGTCAGGTTGTAATTTAAAATAACATCTCATTAGTTTGTTTAATTACTCTCTGCCAGTGGTAATTGATTTTTAAAGCTGAAAACAGAAGTACACACTACTTAGGGGAATAAGTAATTTTACCTCAAGTAAATTGGAGATAAGAAAAGGTTCTATAAAAGAAATATGTGGCTATTATTATTTTAAGTAACAGGCTTTTATTGTAGAATGGCCAAAGGTGGGGAAACATGAAAGGAACAAGAATTTACTAGGTCCGGTTTTACAAAGATCTAAGACCTTTTAGATCACACACAGATTAGCCGCAGTGTTAGTCCCTAGTACCTCAGGATTTCCTGAGACCTTGTAAAGCCATTACTCATCTTAATTAATTTGTAATTAGATGGAAGAAGTGACATCATGTGTCCATATTATTATAGTTGTAATTGTCAGCATTCCAAATAATGCATCCACTAAAATTAGAACTTCATGGCGGGTAGATTCCTCAAAGAACATGTTTATTGTGTTCCAACTCTAAAAGTTCCTGTGGTTTTCCCCCTAATTAACATATTTCCCTCCCCAGATGTCCTGGGTCACATTGTCCAGTGAAAGGAGCTGGCAGGCTTCTTGGTCACTCCTCTCCTCCTTCAACTGACACCTTGGTTGCCATCCTATCTAGTTCGTGGCAACTATGAGGCAGCACAAGATAGCCCCAGCCAGGTTCGCTTAAGAGTTGACAGTAATATTTGGTCCAAAAGATGCAGAGGCATGAATAAAGCAAGGGCAGGATGGTGTATCAGAATCTGGCAACCTATAATATTGTCTAAGGCAGGGGTGTCAAACTCACATCGTCATGTGACATATTGTAACTTTTTCCTCTTTTGCTAAACTGGGGGTGGGCATGGGCAGCATGTGACTCATCCAGCCCACAGATTGCAAGTTTGACACCCCTGGTCTAGGGAATCTGGCTATGCACATATGGTGCATCCTGCCTATTGATCCCTTTTCAAGTTTAAGACGTTGTTGACATATAAAATTCCAGATACATTGGGTTTAGGCTTTCACCAGTATAGGCCTAACCAAATCCTAATCTTGACTCATGTAAAAAGAATGAGGTTTTAATTAAACAGTTGTGGAGTGTTTCATCACTCCCAAGGATGCCCTTCCAAACATGGCCCTTTCCAAAATTTGTGACACAGATTTGCATTACATTTTAAGCTCTTTCACTTAGAAGTTCCTGCGTAATGGCTGACTTTTGGATTTTGTTCATATGGCTAGTTCCGATTTTTAGAAAATGTGTTATGTAGGTTTCATTGTTGTCTTTTATTGTTTTATCTGATTTTATTTTAATTAAAATTAGATGTTGAATAATGTTATTTGATGTGTTATAAACTATTCTTAATGGGACAAGATTGTATGAGAATAAATCAATTTAGTGTTTACTGTTAGCAAACCAGTCACATTTTCCCATTGATGATGAACCCTGATCAACTACGCTTTGCCTGTAATTAATGAAAACTTCTTCTCCTTCCTGCTCCTCCCAAAAACTCATCCAGAGTCGATATACAAACATGTTTAACTTCAGACAACAGAAAAAAAAGCCTAAATTGATAAGAATCAATTTAGAAGAATCAAAGTACTCCTCCATCTCATTTTAGTTTAGTCATTTCAATTCAGTTAATGGAATTAATGTCTATTACCATATTATTATATGATTCACTATATTATAGTTCATTGTATAGCCAGCCAGATATCCAGATTGGATATGTCCATTTTTGTCCACTCATAGAGTCCTTTCCAAGGACCTGGGATAAGTAGATGTTGTTGTTTGATAGTACAAAGGACTGTTTCAAGTATTTTGCAATTGACCAATAGTGAATTTGTCAATGCCGATGGTGTTCAAGTGCTGCTCATTTCTAAGTACCATATAGTTGAAAATGAATACAACCTGATTATGTGCATGCATGCCCCAAAATTGTCAAGATTATCATCTGTTAGGAACAATATTTTAACTAGGTCTCAGGAAGGAATGTTCACAGGTAACTGAAACTCAGTTTTTCACGCACTCATATGTGTCTTATATATGCACACCAAAATACTGGCTTAAATTTCTTCAGAACTTAGAAATAACATAGATTTGTAAATGTGTCTGAAATGCTGAAGATGGATTTTAATTTCTAAGCAGCTACTGTTGGGGGGATAATATCCATATATTTATTTTGCAGAGAAACTAAACTACCTTATGGCGTTTAGGGCCTGTGGCACACCTTTAAAACCAATCAAGGTACTTCCTCATTTCAGGCTTAATGAGCCAAAACAATGGAATACTTGTTTAGATTCCTACCATCCTATGTCCAGTATAACACTCATTTTTCCTGCATGCCTTATGAAGGGCCAAAATAATTGAAACCTACATTTGGCTAGTAATGTCAAAGCAATCTTTGTATAGATCCTTATCAGAATGAATGATGTGGATAAAAATTAAAATAAGAAAGTTGCTTATAAATAGATTCCTCTTTATGATATCCTGCAGGGCAGACCAGCAAAATAAGAGCACTTATCTTTTCTCCTGCCTCCCCCTTAGCCTGGCCTCATCTGTTTTCCTGTAATTGAAAGACCAGAGTTCAATTATTTTCCTGCTCCCTAGAAAGATAGAAAATTGAGGTGTGCAGGGTTTGGTTGTGTTTTTACCCTTAGGAACTTTTTGATCATGTCTGTTTGCAGGCATTTTATAAGATAAACAAGATCACAAGGGGATTAACACCACAGAAATAAGTAGTCGAAACCAAATTGGTCTAAATTCAGTGGTGTATGTATATATTTGTATTTGTGTTTCTATATACCAGTTGACAGTGCAAAGTACTTTTCCACTTTAATGTCATTTTAAATGTTATGGTTATTTACTTATGAGTTTAGCTATAATGATACTAACAAATAAACTAAAGGCAGAATAAAATAGTGATGCAGCACATAATGGGAAATAAAAATGAGTTACGCTGGATCCAGATTTAGTCATATTTCTAGATCGCTGTTGAAATTAATGAGATCTGAATTAGTCATTGCTGACAGAAGACTAGTTCACAGGGTCTACTCAAGAACAATTCAGTCTGGATACAATCCATTTTGTTTTCATCTGAAGGTGCTTTAATGGAAGGTATACAGCAATTCTAGAATGTTAGCAGAATGGCATTGTTTCTCCTTTGACAAAACAACAGGTTTTCCAAAAGTTAATTTGTTTCAATAAAACTTGAGCAAGTACTACAGATTCTATGGATCGGATTTAGCCCTTGTGAAACTGAGATTAAAGACAAAGGAATAGAGACAGCTATTGCCTTCAAGTATGGATCTCTTCATTGTTCAGGCAAGCAAGTAACAATATGTACTGGGACTGAGCACATGCTTCTCTAGAGGTCAGGTGACATCATCTGCTTTATAGAGCAAGGATGTAGGATCTGAGGAGCCTTACACACCTGGTCTATGAAGTTGGCTTCTTGTTCAGTGCAAAATGTTCAGGTGCTAAATATTGCATATATCTCTTGCTCCTTTTCCATCCCACATAGATAGATGATAGATAGATAGATAGATAGATAGATAGATAGATAGATAGATAGATAGATAGATAGATAGATAGATAGATAGATAGATTCTGTGGCAATTTCATCTTTTTCCAGAGACAACTTCCAAGCATATTTTTTCTAATTCACACATCCAGATTTTTTATCTTCCTAAATGTCCATTTTTACCCTGAAACATGTTGCCACCTTAGTCAGCTTTTTTCCCCTCTACACACTTTAGTAATGACTACTTAATGATTTCAGTGATATTTTTGTCAAGTACTCTGGAGTTTTCTATTGCTGCTAATTAGAGTTCAAATTAATCTCATTAAAGGGTGCTTGTAACTTTCTTTTTTCCACATTGATAGAGAGCCAAGAATTCATTACCTGGAGAAAATAAATAAACCTTGCAATTCACACAGCCTAATGAGATGTCTGGAGTAAATAAGAACTACTTAAGGCTGATTGACATCAACTATCCTGGGATCTAAATACTGTTGGCCTTAAAAATATTTTGCTCCTGAAGCAAAAAGGTCAAACTTCGAGCTCATTTCTAATGCAGGTTGGAGGCAAGAAGATGGTACTCATCTATACTTTGTTTCTTATAAGAATCATCCCCCAACCATCTCGAACATATACAAGGAGTTCATTATTATTCCATGGGCTTTGCAATTTCATAGATGATAGATCGATGATAGATCGATGATAGATAGATAGATAGATAGATAGATAGATAGATAGATAGATAGATAGAGATAGATAGATAGATAGATAGATAGATAGATAGATAGATAGATAGATAGATAGATAGATAGATAGATAGATAGATAGATAGATAACCTAACCCTCCCTATTCACAAGCAGAAATATCCAATTTCTTGTACAAAAGCTGGCTGGCTGAGTTGTAGAATCTTACTTCAACATGGTTGGTGAAGCATCTCATCTCTCACAATGGGGACAGCAGATCAGTCTAGGAAATAGAGGGCACAAACATTCACAGCAAAGTAAGTTTGCATCAAAATGAAAACACACATAGTGATGTCATAACCCAAACTTCATTCTGTCATACTTGTTCCCTGACATCTGATGCCATGTACTTATTTCAAGGTTTCACATCATGATCTCACCATGCACATTTTGTCACTTAGATTTTTTTTTTTGGCCGTCACCTACCCATGCTCCTTTATAATGCAGGACAGGAAAATATGTTCTTCAATAAATTTCTGTCTCTTCTTTACCTTGGTGTCTGCTGCTCAAAGCAGATACTTTATTCTGGTGAATTATAGAACCAACTTCAATTGACTGTACTTTTAAACAGGTATATTTTAAGTACATACTATGAAGTGAAATGAAGGGTCATATTCAGTATCATATTCTGTCATTTAATCATGGGACAGTGAATCTGCATCTACATTAAGTTATCACTCATAATCAACTTATTTCTAATGGAATACAACTTGACATGGGTTGCAACACCTTTTCAAGTTTGATTGGCAGTGTCTTTAAATACATGGGAAAAGAGAATAGAGTCGATTCTTCATTGTTGTTGTTTAAATAAATGCATTGCTGCTAAATGTACCTTGGCAAATATACAATTCAATTGTGGATTTCAGTGGCAGGTTTTTGTTTTAAGATAGCAAGCACCTGGTTTTGCCTTTATTTCTGCAAAGAATAATGTTTTATGGGATTATGTTAACATTCATTCTCTCTAGAATATGTGTGTCTGAATCTCATTACTACTTTTCTTGGAAATTGCTTTCTGAATATGCAGAGCATAACTGCTAGGTATTATTACTAGGCTGTAGTATTAGTTTTGCTTTTTTCTGGCATGTATAAACCGAATAGGAAATTTAGTTTTCAGTCCATTTCCTTAAAAAGTGATTTCCCAATGTAATTTTCTATCAGCATCTTTTGAAGCAGCTCTATTGTCCTGAATGGAAATTGCACAAAATGCTATGAGTCCCATTCATTTCAACTGAGCAGGTGCAGAAGAAACTACAGATAGATAATACAAAGGGGATCGGAGTTCAACATTGCTGATTGGAGGATTTTCTTGTCTATTGACTTTCTAGACAGCTTATTCAGCTCAGCTTCCATGTACTAAAGTATATTTTTAATCCAGAAATGCATGTTCCAGGATACTTCATTATTATTCAGTTAGTATTTATTCTTCCTACATGGTTTTGTTTTTGCATCTAGATACTTTCTCAACCTCACCTCTCTCTTTCTCCCTCCTGTTCCAATTGATTGATTGGTTGTTGTTGTTGTTGTTGCTGCTGCTGCTGTTGTTAACTTATTGACTTTATTTCAGTGCATCCCTGTTGATAAGAGTTGTCTTCCCATAACTAATCAGGCTATCCATCCTCATGTCTGTAAATGTAGCCTTTGATTTCATGAATGACTGAGAAACATTTATATTATTGTATAAAAAATATATCTCTTGAGCTTGTAGATGAATTGGATTACATATCTATCTTGTCAAGTTTTTATGAATTTTATTATGTTATATACCTTGGATCAACACAGATTAGAGTCCCAAAAGTACTTTGAACAGATGTCAACATGCATAAATTGATCTTAGAAAAGAAATAAGACATTGATGATGTTTGCTAGGAAATTGGGAAAATTAAAAAATACCAAAAGGAAGTCAAGGTATGCATTATTGATTATAGAAAGACATTCCATTGTGTTGACCATGGCAAACTGGGATGTCCTTAGAAGAATAGGAACCCCACCACATTGTCTTCAATAGAAAGCTATACATAGGACACCAAGTCACAATCCAAACAGTACATGGCAACACAGACTTAGTCTAGGTCAGCAAAGACTGTATATACTCTCTTTATTTAGCTGGCCTATATCCTGACCAGTGGTGGGATTCAATTTTTTTTACTACCGGTTTTGTGCAGGTGGCTTGGTGGGCATGGCGTGGCTTGGTGAACATGGCAGGGGAAGGATACTGCAAAATCTCCATTCCCACCCCACTCCAGGGGAAGGTTACTGCAAAATCCCATTCCCTCCCCATCTCATCCCCCTAACCTGCTTTCCAGCTCTGTTCTCCTGTCTACGGCAACAAAATAAGACCCAGCCAATCAGCTGGGACTCGGAAGGCAGAGAATAGATGGGAGCAGGGCCAGTCAGAGGTGATTTTTGCTGGTTCTCCAAACTACTCAAAATTTCCAAGACCGGTTCTCCAGAACTGGTCAGAACCTGCTGAATATCACCACCTCTGTTCCTGACTATATATTGAGGAAGATGTTAGGAATGTAAGTCACCTAACAGTTATTTGGGTTAGAAATATATAAACTAGGATAGACATTTTAATACTATGTCTTTAAGAGCATGCTAAAACTGTAATTGGGTGTGGTTTCTCAAACAGCCATAAGATGGAGCCAGAAACCTGGGTTGTTTAGTCTCAGGAAGTGTCTCAGTGAGTTCCTGTTCTGTTCTGGTGTTTTCTGGAGAGTGTTGCCATTGCTGTATTGACTGTTATTCTTGGATTTGATGTAAATCTGTTACTGAACTGTTTTTGATACTGGACTTTGATATTTGGATTATCCCTGAACTGAACACTGACTGCTTTACCTGTGAATGACTTGGACTGCTTATCTTGGACTGTGCTTAAACATTTATTGGAAGTAAAAACCTACATTTACTGTTCACTGTATCTGTGTGCTGTGTGTGTATTATTCAACACTACTCTCACTACGTCTCCCTGTATGCGCTCATTCTCCTAACGGGGAATTACCTCAACAGAAGAGGCTCATCAAATGAAGTAACATCATCAGTCTTAGTGATAGCACTGTGATTATTAAGAGTCATCACCAACTTAGTGATATATAATAAATTTGCAATAAACACACACACAGACACTCACCCACAGCGCCACATCCTTTAAATTACTGTATATAATAATGGATATTTGAAGCAAAACTTGCATGTGGTAGACATATTAAAAACACAATAATTTAACATGAGATATGCTTACAGCAGCAAGAATAAATTTTGCCCAATGGGTCAAGAAAGTTAGAATTCTGACGATATCAGATTGGAAACTTAAACTAGGACAGTAAACAGCAATGGCAAAAGTAGCATATATACAAAATAGAAGTTAACTAAATTTAAGCAAGAATGTTCCCACACATACAAATATCATGCAGTATGACAAATAGGATAATTCACAGTCTGACTTTTAAGAGAGGCTAAATGACTATAAATATTTAAAATTACTCTATGTATCTAAAGGGGGAAATTAGAAATCCAAGGGTTCCTGTTTCCTTCCCTTTCCTTCCCTTTCTGGTATTTTAATTGTTTTAAATATGCTTTGCTTATCTACTTTTTATTTTATTTATATGTAACACTTAACACTACTGGACAGATACTTTGGATGGTTGAGCATAAAAACCTGGGTGTTCGTGCCAACAGTCTATATGCCCAGCCTTAAAGTTATTCCAAAGCCTTAAAGTTATCTTAGATGCCCATCTGAAGGAAATAGGTATCTATGTAGAGCAATAACAACAATATAAGGAAGATGCCAGTGGCATAGCATACAATCACTTTTGTGACTATTCAAAGGTGTCAATTCATATGAGCAAGAGAAGGCAATGTAAACCACTTCAGTATTTTTACCAAGAAAGCCACACAGATAGAAATCATAAAATAAACTGATCTGTGGTTAAGTGTTGAATTTCTTGTTGACCCAAAATCAGCTTTTTTTTTTAAAGTGCCCACCAGGTTTCAAAATACATATCAATCTCAGTGTACTTTGGAAAAAATTACACCTTTTTTTCCATGAGAAACCCAACACATTTTTTTTCAAACTTTTTTGAGGGGGTGGGGTTGGGATAAAATGGAGGGTCACATTTGTAAAGTGATGGGACACAAAGGAAAAGCTGGATTTGCAGTTAAGAACGAAAAACAGAGCAAAAATAAAATTGGCAGTTTTGCTGACTCCAACTGGATGCCAAGAAGCAAACGGTGCAGAACATACTTCTCACTCAGCCTCTATTCCTCAGAATTATGCTGTTTCTGAACGCAGAGGAGCCAGTTAGTAATTGTAGTTAATAACAATTGCAGCTAACAGCTAATATGTTGTGTTTCTCTGGGGATGAAACTAAAACCATTTCTTAGTGTATAATTTGAGAGTAATGCACACTCACACTTCCTTTAGAGCATTTCTTTTCCAGTGACTGTCATTACAATTCCACTCCCCATCAACACTATGAGGTGAAAGAAAACTATTTAAATAGCTTCAATGCCAAAGGGAAGTTTTTTTCAAAATCAATATTATGAAAAGTTGGGGCTCTCTTTTCTTCCCTCCTTTCTATTTTCATTGCCCTTTTCCCTTTACCAAGTTCTTGTTATCAAACACAAATCCATAAAGTCTATATTGTCCGGAGAATACACCTGCATAAATTCTCTCATTCAGAGGGCACAATACCTCTCAACAGCCAGCACAGTAATGATAGCATATCCAAAAATTCCACAAAATGGTTATTTCTATTTCCAGCCATGACGTTCATGACCAATGGTGCAGGAAATCAATAGCCTTTCTGAGTTTTAATCTTAGCTGTCCGTATTTTTCACAAACCTCTTGCCATGAAACTGTTCAACTTTCCCCACAGGGAGGTGAGAAAGAGTTGAGTGATGGGTCATGTTATCTTTCCCAATACAACATTTCCCTCATAGGTTTTCAGTTCAGTTAATAAGTTCTCTGCATTAGCTGTTCACTAAACACGTGCACATTACACACATTCACATTTATTAAAGGAGTTGTTCTTTGGACCAGTTCTTGAAGTTCCAGCCATCTCAACATCCTATGGCCACATGGTCAGGATTTGAGTGCTTGGACATGCAACTGCAATGTTTGCAACATCCTATGGTCATGTGATTGCCGTTTGTGACATTCCCTGCCAGTTTTCCACAAGCAAAATCAATAGGGAAGCTGGCAGAGAAATTTGCAAGTCATTCCTGTATGTTGCTCCTGTCACTTTTTCTTACAAGAAGCTTTCTACAGAATACAGGATTCTGATAGTCTGTTGCAAGTACCCAGACAGACCACCCATCATGCCCCATTGGCACTTTGTAGTGCATACTTACCCAGCTGCACTTGCCATAGGAACCTCTTCCCCAGCTGCATCCTTGTAGGATACTGCACCGCCTCCTCTACCCACACTCATATGGTGTCACTTACCATAGCACTTTATAGCACTCACCCACCTGGTTTGCAAGCCACCCAGGACTTGTAGCTTCCTGCTGGTTTCATTGACTTTGCTTGTTGGAAGCCAGCAGAAAATCACAAGATGCGACCACATGAGGACCTCACTTTACAATTCACATAGTCCTGGGATTACAACAGCAATAGGAACTTGTTGGGATTGTTGCAGCTAAGTGGTGTGGTCATACTACACCACCTTTTTACAATTGTTTACTAAGCAATGACAATCCCAGTCCCCATTGTCATTCAGACTACCTGTAGTCCTGAAATTAGATGATCTGATTGGAAAGACCATATTAAATCTATGGGTTGAAGATATCTCAGATCAACAGTGGATGCATATGTAGATGTCCTAGAGCAGTGGTTCTCAACCTGTGGTCCGCGGACTTCTGGGGGGTCATGATGTCATCACAGGGGGTTTGTGAAGGTTTGAAGAAATGTTACAATTTAAATCTTGAGTTATGTCTTGAGGGTTGGTGGCCATGGTCCATGGTCACAAAAGGTATTTAAAGGGGATCCATGGTGAAGAAAAGGTTGAGAACCATTGTCCTAGAGCTTTCTAGAGAAGCATCTTAAGTTAAGCTATTATGAAATCACTGGCAATATTCAAGCAGTCTAAATTTAGGAACTGAAATAAGAAAGAGTGGGAAAGTAGGTGATCGATGGACTTGTCTGACTGATGGATGGGATCAGCGTGATAGCTTTTATTTTTTGATGTTATTTTCAGGGTACATATGATCAAAGGACTCCCGTCCATTAAATCTGTTAAAAATAACTTGATCTGTGGGTATTGCATTATAGTTGGCTTTCATCCATGGGGTGACTATTCATTCCTACTAGCTATTAATATGTCAAATATGTAATAACATAGAGGTAGACAAGTAGGTGCATTAGTAAGACTTTTTTTATAAACTAGAACCTTTCAGGCAGGTATATTTCATTTTCTGAAATGGAATATGTGAAATATGATCCTTATGGTCTGCTGCCACCTTCGCCTTCCAATATTCTTGTGTCCTTTGCCTTTTGCCCCACACACAGTGCCTTCTTTTAGGTTCTTCTTGCTTTCTCCCTACCACCTAAGTATTGGAAGACCTGTGTCACTTAGCATGTGAATATAGTAAAAAACAGAGTTGCATAAATCTTTATTTCCTGAAACAAGGAATGATATATTTTTCTCCTGCATTTTTCCTCACAGAGAGTAAAACAATTACTTAAGGACTTCCAAGAGAGAAGTGCCCGCTCCCGTGTACTCCGCATCGAACTCAAAAACCGTCTAGACAATGGAGAGAAGGACCTGTACATTGACTACCATGCTGACTGTATCAAAAGTAAGCCACGCAACCCAATACTCAGCTTTTACCCTCAACCACAACCCTACCTCAACCCATCCACCATCACCCAAGACTAGGCACGCCGCCCCCAACTACCTCAATTCCAACTACTGCCGGCCTTAAATGCAAACTACTCAATGCAAGAAGCCTCGTGAATAAAATACCTGAATTTCTCTTCCTCCTAAATATGGCTAACTTGACATTATATTTGTCTGTGAAACATGGCTCAATGCATCTCTCCCGACTCCATTACCACAGTAAGAGACTATCATGTTTACAGATCAGATCATGAAAATCGTCGAGGAGGTAGTGTTGCTATATTCTATAAAAAATCCTTACATCTAAAAATATCCAAGGTACCCAGGAGCTTGCCCTTCCTGAAACCATCATCTGTGAACTATCCTCAAATATCACAATTCGATTCTTACTATGTTACAGAGCACCTGATTATGACATCGAACATGTAAACAAGCTAAATACATTACTAACATGGGCTGCATCCTGCCCATACCCTTTTATCCTTCTTGGTGATTTCAATCTACCTCATATTGACTGGACCCTAAATGATTGTACAACTGAAATCATACACACAACCTTCTACAATGCTATTACAAATCTGGGACTGGAACAACTAGTAATCAACAACACTAGACTAAACAACTGCCTCGATCTCATCTTCTGCAACAGTTTGAACCTAATTTACGGAATACAAACTAAAGAACCCTTTTCCAGTAGTGACCACAATATGATTGACTTTTGTCTCAACATACATCCACACAAAAATCACCACAATGATGTAATCCCCTATTGTAACTTCAAAAAGGCAACTATGATCTTATAGACAACGATCTCTCATCCCTTGATTGGCAATCTCTATTCACTGGATGCAATACCGTTGAAGACCATTATAACATATTTTTACTTGAAGTCAAAAGAGTCATCAAACTATATGTTCCAACAACAACTCCCAAAACAAAACAAAAAGCAGATTACCCATATCAATAAGGAAACTTCAATCCAAAAAGAGATCACTCTGGCGGAAAAACAAATCTGGTCACGTTGCCAATTTCAAAAACCGATACAAAAATTTATGCCACCAGATAAAGACTGAATGCACCAATTATCACATTAAACAAGAGGAAAACCTTCTAAGCACCAATTCCACCCGTGCTTTTTACAATTTTGTAAACAACAAACTAAAAGACTCAAGGTCCATCCCACCCTTGATAGGACCTGATGGTAAAGACTGCTTGACGACACCATTAAAGCCAACATCTTTAACACATTCTTCAGCTCAGTATTTGTAAACAGCAATGGATCATGCCCAGTATTTCCTAGCCATACCACAGATATCAACAATGATCTAATACATATCGATTTCACAGAAGACAATGTCGAAAAATCACTACGCAATCTAAAACCATCTCTATCTATTGGACCGGATGGAATATGTGCCTACTTCTTAAGAAAGCTATCCACTGCCATAGCCAAACCTCTAAGCATAATCTTTGAAAAATCTTTCAGGACCAGCTCCTTGCCTAACCTATGGTCACAAGCCACAGTCATCCCCATCTTCAAAAGGGAGACCCAAGCCTAGTTGAAAATTACAGGCCAATCTCCTTATGCTGCGTCACCTGTAAAGTCATGGAATCAATTATTAACCAATCCATCATCCTCCACTTAGAGACAAACAACCTACTCTCCAATAAACAATTTGGTTTCAGAAAAAAACTATCCTGTAATCTGCAACTCTTACACTGCAAAAACATATGGACGACACAACTCGACCAGGGCAAAGCAATTGACGCAATCTACATAGACTTCTGTAAAGCCTTTGATTCAGTGGTACACGACAAACTACTCCTAAAAATAAAATCCTATGGTATCTCTGGACAACTGAATAACTGGATAGAAGCATTCCTGTCAAACAGACAACAAATGGTCAAAATCGGGAGCGTTCTATCAAATCAGTACCTGTCAATAGTGGTGTCCCCAGGGCAGTGTTCTAGGACCAACTCTCTTCATACTCTACATAAGCGACCTCTGTGATCATATTAAGAGCAATTGCGTTCTCTTCGCTGATGATGTAAAGCTGTTCAATACCACAGACAATACTGCTACCCTACAAAAAGATCTTGACTATGTATCTGAATGGTCAAACAAATGGCAACTTCAAATCTCAACAAATAAATGCTCTGTCTTACATATTGGCAAAAAAATCAGAAAATAAAATACAAGCTGAATAGTCAAGATCTTGTTGATGACCCAAGCTCTGTAAAGGACCTTGGAATACTCACCTCTAATGATCTAAGTGCTAGAGCCCACTGCAACTACATAGCCAAAAAGGCATTAAGAGTTGTTAACCTAATCCTACGTAGTTTTTTCTCTGGTAATATCACACTACTAACCAGAGCATACAAAACATTGCTAGACCAATACTCGAATACAGTTCATCAGTCTGGAACCCTCATTACGCATCTGATATTAGCACAATTGAGAAAGTCCAGAAATATTTCACAAGAAGAGTTCTCCACTCTTCTACTCGTTATAGAATACCTTATGCCACCAGACTTGAAATTCTAAAACTAGAAAACCTTGAATTACGCCGTCTTCAGTCTGACCTAAGCATGGTATATAAAATCATACATTGCAATGTCCTACGTGTCAATGAATACTTCAGCTTCAACCATAACAACACAAGAGCACACAATAGATACAAACTCAAAGTAAACCGCACCAAACTTGATTGCAGGAAATACGACTTCAGCAATAGAGTGGTCAATGTCTGGAATACTCTACCCGACTCTATAGTCTCTTCCCCTAACCCCAAAACTTTAACCTTAGACTGTCTACTATTGACCTCACCCCTTTCCTAAGAGGTCTGTAGGGGCGTGCATAAAGCGCACCATCGTGCCTACCGTCCCTGTCCTATTGTTTCTCTTATTCTTTTATTTTTCTTATATGTACCCATTTCATGTATTCACAACTATGTATACACTTATACTTATTATCTTGTAAACAATTGGCAAATCAAATAAATAAAAATAAATAAATAAGTGCTGAGTATCATTTATTTTTGAAGACTTTTTCCTCTGATTTCTTTTTCTTTCTTTCTTTCTTTCTTTCTTTCTTTCTTTCTTTCTTTCTTTCTTTCTTTCTTTCTTTCTTTCTTTCTTTCTCTTTCCTTCCTTCCTTCCACCCATCATCCATCTATCCATCTATCCATCTATCCATCTATCCATCTATCCATCTATCCATCTATCCATCTATCCATCTATCCATCTATCCATCTATCCATCTATCCATCTATCCATCTATCCATCTATCCATCTATCATCTATGCATAATTATCTGATCACTGTAGGTTCCACTGACCATTTAACATATAGGAAGCAAAGGTGGAAAGTGAAGGTTCTTCATGCTTGCAGACTACGGGATAGCTTTAAAGGAAAACTAAGGACAAGGAGAACCTTCAAAAGACCCCATTTATTCACACCAAATTTCAGAGGTAATTCTGCTTCCACACCTGTAATATTTACTATTGACAAACAGGGTCAAGTCAACCTAAAATATTATAGAAACTTGTGCAAAGGAATGTTTTTTGTTAAAGTTCAAAGCAGTGGTGGGATTCAATTTTTTTTTACTACCGGTTCTGTGGACGTGGCTTGATGTGCATGGAGGGGCTTGATGGACTTGGCTTGGTGGGCATGGCAGGGGAAGGATACTGTAAAATATCCATTTCCTCCCCACTCCTGGGGGAAGGTTACTTCAAAATCCCATTGCGTCCCCACCCCACTAACCTGCTTTCCAGCTCCATTGTCCTGTGCAGGGCAGCAAAAGAAGACCCAGCTGATCAGCTGGTACTTGGGAGGCAGAAAATAGATGGGAGTGGGGCCAGTCTCTGAACTACTCAAAATTTCTGCTACTGGTTTTCCAGAACTGATCAGAACCTGCTGAATACCACCTCTGGTTCAAATGTTTGAAAGATAAATGGTGTATTTTTCAAAGGAACCACATATTTCATGGTATCACTATGCCTTCATTTGTTCAGTTTGTATTGTTGCTGTTTTTGTTGATTTTGGTGGCTCTCTTTTGCAAAGAATTCCAGGTAGATCATTTCCCTTTTTGGTTTTATGGGATGAGAGAGTTCTTTTTTGTTTTAAAACTCTTCAAGACTATTTATCGCTTTAACTTAGAGTAGACATATTTTCTCCATTACAGCATAATGATATTAGGTTTGGTCATTGTGATTTAACAGAGTGCTCCCAGAGCAACAAAAAGGGTTGTGTAAATGTTAATCTGGCATTCTTTCGTTTCTTGTTAAAAAATTGAAACTGCCCTTAAAATGGAGAATTTAAAAGTAGGCTTTGAACCAAGGAAACATCTGTACAGGTCAGCCTTGAACCCATGTTCAAAGCTGAGATGAACTCCCAGATTTACTGGAAAGATAAGGATGAAAGCATAATGTTTCATTAGCACAAAATAATACAAAGCTGAGATTTAAGAAAAACATGCTTAAAGTAATATTTGGCTTGGACCAAATGGCGTTGATAGAATGTCACTTTAATGAGGGCTATAACTTACTAGCTGGGTACTCATGTCATGTCATGTCACAGACTACAACATCCCATTCAATATGTCCACATATGAAAAGTTGCACAATAATTCACAATCTCCAATGAAGCCAGAAACAGCAGAAAAGCCTGTTTGATAGAGTTTGATAGCCTCCTGATTTGATTTGTAAGTTTACAAGCCTTTTATTTTGCAAGTCTCAAAAATCTTCCCAGTTTGCAAAACTGCTTCATGGGGATGATTCAACTGAAGTGTCCCTAAATCAATAGATTCCTCTGACGTTGTGGAGAGGCCTAGCATAAATGCAATTTGGATTTGGAGTTCTCATGTAAATCCAGCATATCACATACTGTACGTAGTGCTCAGAAGGTTATCAAGTGCCAGCTACAGAAAGCAAGAGCCTTCAGAAGAAATGTCTATGAAAAGTAATTCTTAAAAAAATCTTTTAAAAATCTTCATCTACAACTTTCTTTATAATAAAAAGACTAGGATTCTTGCATTGGTATTGGATTTGAAAGAAATTTGAATATGGGAAGTAGTGTAGGGAGACTGAATGAATCCTCATGCCTTCTCTTGTGCTATGAAAACTTCTCTTGCAATGATTGAGATGAAACCTGTTTAAATTTTGATCATACAACACATTTTGTACTTGCACGTGTGTCAAAATGTCAGGAATTTACTGACTTTTGAAGATACTAAGCCAGTTGTCTTTTGAAGATACAAAACTGATTGATACGGATGTCAAATATATTCACCCTTATTTTGTTCTGTCAGTTTTTCTGCAAGTTATGTTCAAAATGTTTGTGTATACCCCTTTGTTTTGCACCTTTGCAAAAATATCTTCTGGCTTTTCCAGATCCTGAGGCTGCAAACTGAAATAACTCTTGGAGTCCAACACATCACTTCACAATGTATGGTATCTCACCAATTTGAATCAAAGCCACCTGACATAGGCTTATTCTTATGCAATTATCTATGCAAGCCTTTATTGTCATGCCTGAAATTCTTCATCTGGAAGAAAAGAACAACAGAAAGCTGTATGTATTAGGTTGTCTCAGCTGGAATGCAATCTATATTGACAGATAATACCATTTCACTCTAAAATTAATTTATGATGTACATTGTACAACATTTATGTGCCATCTACTACAAGATCAGCATTTCAATTCATTGGAATGCTTATGTCCCTTTGTTCAATAGCAGACACAATTATAACATAGGAAATACAAAATGAATGATATTATGGGGGGAAAAAACAGTCCACAGTTGGTTGGAAGAGAAGCAACTGAACAACTCATCAAAAGCAATTCTGGAAAGCATAAATGATACTAATTCATTATAAAATATATAATTTAGATCACAGCACTGTGCATATCTATTCAGAAGAGAGTCCTTTTTTTCTTATTCCCTTTCCTAATTTGAAGGGAGAAAATGTGGCATATTCTTTTGCAATAGCTTTGTCTCATGTTTATGCCTTGTTGCTAATTAATTGCAGAATGGAATTTCATTGCACCTTCACTGTAAAGCAAAGCTGCAGAAAATGAATTCTCTGCCTTCCTGAAACAGATAGGGAAATAATAAGTTACAGTTGTCTTCAGACTTCCTACCAATTTCCTGTTTAGTAATGTACTAACAGATTGTTTTAGACTTTTGCATAATGTACTGCACCAGCAGGAAAGGAATAAAAAGATTTCCATATTATTTTTTTAATGCAGCTCTCTAGACTACATCAAAGTGAGATGAAAAATTGTACATGGGTGGTTATCACAATAAATAACCATTCATAAAGTAAAAGATGCAGATCTTTTCTGGAAGGCATTTTGCTATTGGTAGGCTTAAGAAAAAGTATGATTCTGTGACCCGAAAAGAAGAATAAATTTGTGTTTTCAACTTAGTCTTGACTCCTAGCAATTGACTGAAGAGTCCCTGAAGTTTTCTTGGTAATATTTTAGGAAGTAGCTCGCCAGGCCTTTTTTCTACAGCTGAGAATGACTGGCCCCAAGTCACCCAGTTGAATTTTTGCCTAAAGCAGGATTAGAACACAGAGTTTCCTGGTTTCCAGCCACATGTTTTAACCACTATGCAAAATAGTGCAGCACATGCCAGTGAGAAAACAATGAGAGACAATCTTTTCCAAGCCTCCGTGGCTATTTTACTGGAGATTTGGGAAATAATGAGAGGGGAAATATGTATTCTAAGAATTTATTAGTCAAGTAGAAGGAGTTGGTGTCTCCTTGCCAAGTGAGATTTAGCATATTTCAAAAGGTTATATCCACAATTTACCTTCTTCCACAGCATGCTGGCTTTTCACTTATTAATTCAGCCATGCAGACATTACAATGACAATCTGCATTTTTGTCAGAGGATTGAGGTGAGCATTTAGATACCATAGGATGGATTTATTTATTTAGTCACATTTTTAATGATGGCTCATCTTGCATAATGACATTGAGCAGTATACATAGTAATAATCAAGAATAAATACAAATTATTAAAGCAACCATTTAAAATTAGAACCTAGTTTTCATCAAAACTATAGATGGGATGTTGTGACTATTAGATGTCATGCTGGCATTACAAAGGGTGACATTTTCAACATCTTCAATGAGAACTCTGTGAAGGAGAAGCTTGGGATGCAAAGCATGGCTGGCAATCAAGTCAAATGCAGATGACCAATGGCAGCTAAAGGTAGGTTGTTGGGTGCAGAAAAGTGGCCCATACAGCTGAGTTAAATTGAGCAGGGTCTGTACTGCTGAAGAGAACTGTTAGGCATTGTTTGAAGGTCTACTGAAGACCAGAAGAGGAACAAGAACATAATGGGACATTGACAAGTCAATGTAGATGATATACTCTACATAGTCAGGGTGCTTAACAGTGACAGAAGATCAGGATATAAAAAGAAAGAGAGAAAATATGCTCACTAATCTCTAAGCCCTTCCTTACCTCTAGAATGAACCATGAAGAATAATTTTAATTGCAGTAGGATACAAAGAAAGGGGGGCTTGGGTAGGGTGAAGAATAGAAGAGTGCACAGATGTTATGCCTGGATGAGATGAAAGATAGATAGATAGATAGATAGATAGATAGATAGATAGATAGATAGATAGATAGATAGATAGATAGATAGATAGATAGATAGATAGATAGATAGATAGATAGATAATTTGCTTATAGTTGCTGGGAATGTGAGACTGAAAGTTGGAGTTCTTAAAAGATAAAATGGTTAAAGCACTAGCAGCCACAGCAGGCAGTTTTATTAATAGAGAAGGGAAGCATTGCTCATAACGGAACGTCAGGCAATTAGTTGGCTATAAATTGCATTTGTAAAACTTAGCAGGAACTGACACTATTTTTGCTATGTGTGATCAGAAACTTGAACAAAAGGGAAAAAAATAAAATACTATGTGCTCTTTTCCTCCCCCCTTTCTGAATTCAAAGCACTTGGAAGGAGAATTTCAACTCATTTTCCAAAGCTAATTACCCCCCCCCCCCACAACTATTAGGCTTTCAAATAGTCTCCTTTCCTCCATGGTTATTTAACACAATCTTACAACATTTGGTAACGTTTTCTCCCAAGCAACAACTCAGCCACCTAAAACACAATGAATAGAAGGTTTTTTTTTAAGCCCTGCAAGAGTAGGAAAGCTTCATTGCCAATCAAAGGTCCCCTCCTTTCTTCTGGGTCAGAGAAGATGGGAGTTTATGCTGTTCTAACACCATACTTAGTTACTCTGCCTGATCTTTTGTGCAAAGCCTCAGTTTCACCAAAGAAACCCACAGGATATGCACATTTAATTTCTTATTGACTATTATGGTTGATGAATTAGTTACATATCTGAATGAGAAACCATTGATTAACCATTTGGCAGACAGAAAATTGGATGCAATGGATGCAATGCCTGACAGGCAATTTTCCATGGAGAGAGATTTTTAAGAGAACTATACCTATCGGTCAGAGATAAAATCAGAAGAGGCCATGATGCCCATCAAACCTCACTGTTGCTCAAGCCAGGTATTCTTGACAGATGGCTTCTAATCCCTATTTGAAAATGTCCAATGTGGAAAATCAACAATCTCTAAATAATTGATTGGATTGTCAAACTCTCATTGTTAGGAAAAAGTTGTCTTGTTTTTTAATCCTAATATTCAGTCAGAATCGGCCTTGTTTAAGTCTATTATCCCAGGTCCTGTACTTTGAGACAATAGAGTTTTGATTGTTGTTCTGTGTGACATCCTTATAGGCACTTCTGGGCACTTCTGACATGCTAACATATTAGTCCCAATTTATGTTCCAAATTCATTCAGTTCCTCTTCATATAATTTATGTTGCTTTATTCTTCCCCCTCCTCTAAGGTGGGAGCTTTCTAATACCATCTCTAAAATGCTAGACAACATTTTCCAGCACTTCGAGAAGCCACAAGGATGTTCAAGGCAAACAGTGTTCATGCATAGAAGCAATTAAAAGCAACAAGATGAATTATTTTGGAATTATATAATACCAAATAGCATCTTTTTCACAAAGCCAAGTGTTTCTTTTTTTAAGGAATATCATGCCCATTTTATGTAAGCCTATTTTTCACCATCTCCCAGTCCTACAAATTTTCTGTTGAATATTCCAGACAGAGTTATTGTCCTATATGTCTACTTAAGGAACACTATAGGTGTATTCAATATTTACTTTTTTATTATGCAGAAATTGCATTTGTTTATGGAATTGAATTATACCTGCTGGAATCCAAAGATTCCTGGCCATTAATAATGGGAAGGAAAACAATGAAATGTCCACAGCATGAAATTTAAAAAGTAGTTAATAATTTAAAGAAAGCCGAACAAAAATATCCAACTCCATCCATAGTTCCAAAACCAATGCTGTCAGTTCATTGTTTATAAATTTTCTGAAGCAATTAGGTAGAATATTTGTAGCTCAGAGTGAAATTGTGGGGTCCTTGGTGCTCTCTGAGCTTGGTTGTTTTCTTGCAGACATTTTATTATCCAAACTAGGTAACACCATGCCCTGTAAGTGTTAGCAGTGGTCTTGGCAGTTCCTTTATTGGGCTGCTGTTTACTGTTAGCTTCTTTGTCGGAGTTAGTGATTCTTTGAGTGGGGTGTTATTTGCTTCTTGAATGTTTGTCTAATGTTAATCTTGGTGATAAACTTTGTTTATCTGGGTGTTGATTGTTGGTGGGAAAGTGTTTTGGTCTTTTGGTTTCCTTTTTGGCTTTTTGATTGTCTGTTTTGAATGGTATATAGATATCATTTATGTGTCTGTTATAGATATCGTCTATGTGTCTCCTGAAGGCTAATTTGTCTGAGTGCCAGCTTCCAGGAATTATATCATATTTTTGTATTTGACTTGGTCTAGGATGTTCACAGTTTTCCAGTTCCCAGCTGCTGGGTCTGACACAGTTTTTTAAAGGGCTTATGAAATTCCAAAAACATGGGATGGGGATGTAGTGGTACGAAACTGATTTCCAGAAGGAGGTTCTTATGCATGAGTACCTACAGGACTATTTACTACTCCTGACCTCTCCAGTATATTTATTTGATTAGATCCCATTTTTGTGAAGTAAGGGGAATAGAAGCCAGGAGCAGCTGTTTCTGAGTTGCTGTTCTGGATTTATGGCAGAGTTGCCCCTTAGAATTAAGACTCACACCATCTTTCTTTAACATTCTGGAAACTGCTTAAGATGGAACTCTTCCATAGAGCATTTGGTGACTAGTTAATTGTTTTTATTGGATTGCTGCAAACCCAGCACAAATCTTTATTGATCTAGCAGTATACAAACAGAATAAATAAATATACAGGCATACCCACTGACAAGCAGTGCCAATAAGCATGCCCCATTCACCTAAGGAACCCAGAACAGTTTCTACGAAAGTATTTAAATCAGACAGAATGAACCAGGCTGGTGAAGACATTGAAACAAGTACTGTAATGCTGAGCCATGTTTGAACCAACCAAGCAAACATTTGTTTTAAAATGCTAGTATCAATCTGTTCCCAAGAGTGAATAAAGTGTAAGAAATGCCTACCTCCAATAGTATGCTGTCATTTCACCCAACTGATTGAGGAACCTAATGTTACCTAACATGGCATGAATAAAAAATGGCTTTAGGGACATGCATGTAAGAAAGAACTCTTTTGGGATTTGACATTATAGAAGAGGACTTGGATAAAAGTTTATTTGTTTTATGACAGGGAACAGAGACTGAAGTACTCTTATCTAATGCAAGCAATATCACTAACAGTAATCAATTTGGGATAAATTGGCTGTAAGCTTGTAATCTGCTTGTAAATCCATTTCTGCACTTATCTTGATTTTTACTAAAATATAGCTGCAATATGAGATGAGTGACAAGAAGATAAGTCCGGTCTTTGCTCCCTTTAAGCTGGGATGTCAAACATAAGGCCTGCTGGCCAGATCCAGCCTACAGGGTGCTTAGATCTGGCCCGTGGGGCAATCCTGGTAACAGCAAACCCCCGGGGTGCCTCTGCCAGCAAAAATGGAGCCTGGAAGTTCTGTTTTCACTGGCATAGGGCTAGCAGAACAAACTAAAAACAAAACAAAAGGAGAAATGTTTCCCCTTTTGCATTTGAGCTGCAAGAAGGGACAGGAAAGGAGAAAGGGAAAGAGGAAAGACAAAGAAAAAGAAGGAAAGATGGGAAGAGAGCAAGGAAGGAAAAATAAGGAAAGTGGGGAAGAAGAAAGGAGAATAAAGAGGGAAGGAAAAGAAGAGAAGGAAGGGAGGGAGGGAGGAGATTATAGTCAGAGTGAGGGAAGGTCTGAGGGAAGTCTTGCCTTAGCACTTGGCCACCACAGATGCCCCCAACATGAGTGACATTGAGATGGCCATGCCCCCCTGGCCACGCCCCAACCCCCACAAGGTCAAGCACAACCCTGATGCGGCCCTCAATGAAATTGAGTTTGACATCCCTGCTTTAAGCCATGCTTCTGGATTTCAGGCATATTTTAATGCTAAATTAAACTGCTTCTCTTCTTATCACCCAGCTTGATTTGCAGAAGTGTAAGCTGCTATTTTTGTGGTTGTTGTTTTTGATACTCTTGGGTGTGCTGAATTGTGTGGCAGATATTACAATATCTGTGGAAATGAAGCAGAAGAGCCTTTCCATAAGAAACAATAAGACTGGTTGTGCATTCACATGTTGGAAGGAAAGAACCAAGAAGGGCTTTCATCAGGAGAAGCATCCCAAGGGTATATGGTGGCTGAAGAATTCTGAGAGTTGAAGTCCACACATCTTAGTGTTGCTAAGGCTGAGAAACATGGTTTTAAACTTTTTATCTTGGGTGAAAAGCAATAGAGCTCTTTTGAACTGGTTTAGAAGTATGCACTCATTCTTCCCTGAGAAAGTAGCTGTGTTAGACTGTGACAGCATTTTCTTTTTTCTTTTTAAAGAGGAGAAAGTGTTCTATTGCCTACAATAAAAGCTTTGGCTTTTTCTATTATGATAAATTATTCTACTTTTGTCAGATGTTTAGAGTGTTAGCCTGAATTAGGAGGTTAGTTTTTTGACAATATTGTAGGGTCAGAGGGAAATGAAATGATAGAAGTGATCATTGTTTTATTAACGTACAGTTCACAAAACAGCTGTTGGGTGATAACAGATATACTTGTGATGATGAGCTGATTGATTGAAACTCGCAGAGTGTGGCTTATGCTACATCAGGTCATAATGCAAATTATTCTCTGTTCGTCTTTTGCAGCTATTAATTTCTCTCCAAATTTGACTTTTGATCGATTACTACTTCTGTTTTTACCGTAGGCTTATACATTTCAATAAAACATTTTGTGGGTTGTTAAGTAAGAAACATTATATAAATATTTGAACAAAGTTTTTTCCTCTTGGAAGCCACAGTAATAAATGTGAAATTCTATGCCAGTTCTTTTATATTTTGATACACCTTAGTATGCCTTTTATTTAAAAGAAACAAGCAGCATCTGTGGTATCCAGTAATGATTTCTCTGGTGTGCTCTCTCTTTGTGTGTGTGTATTTGTGTGCACTATACATGCATGACTGAGCCAGTACAGTTCAAATACTACTGAGAGAACATATGCCAGAGTTTTGCAATTCACATAGCCAGTTGCCAGTCATTTAATACAAAGGAGTCAAGTGATGTATACCAAGAACCAGTCCTCAGAGTGTAAACTACGCATTATACACAAACAAATGGTTTCAAGTTTTTTTTAATTAAACTCTCTTGGAGTTTAGTGCTTGCTTACTATGACGGAGCATGGAAATGTCAGGCAAGGAAAGATTTAACCAGGGGTGGGATTCTACTGGTTCTATCCGGTTCTATAGAACCTCGTGTTAACTTTCTAAGCAGTCCAGAGAACCGGTAGTTAGAAGCAATCTCCTTTTGTTTTTTTCCACCCTTATTACATTCTTGGCAGAACGCCAAGACTTCCTGTCTCTGCAGTTTTAGGGGCTTGGCTTTCTTAAAGGAGAAGGGTTCTTTTAAGATGTTTACACTGCTGTTGGGAAGAAATACTTCCCTGGACAATCAGCACTTTGAAGAAATAATTGAATAATGAAGCAAAGCTTTTAGTGACAGGGAACCAAGATGAGTGACATTCAGCAAGGCTTCTTGGCTAGCTAGAAAGATTGACATTCAAATGTGAGTTTACATACTCTTTCTCAGTTTTGGTCTAAAACTGATTTTTGGTGAAGGTTAATTCTGTGCTTGGTGATGTTTAATCCTGTGTTTATTGATGGGATAATTTTCCCTATTCAGCTTCAACAAGCAACAGCTACTGTTGTGATTTAATAATTTGTATTGTGTTTGAATTTTTTCTTGCCTCATGGTTTCTTTTTCTATCTGAGGAGAGGGTCTTCCTCACTGCTTTAGTAATATCTGGCACTGTCCTTTTGGGGTATACTTCCAAGAGGTAGGATGCAAGCTTGGCACTGATTTTCTTTACTGCCTTTCTTTACAAAATGACACAAAATGTTATAAAATATGAAATAATATAGATTTTTGAATAATGGTGTCAGAAATTATCAGTTACAATGTCAGCAATAATGTGCATTTCTATAAATAGACTATGTCCAAAAATGTTAATGGAGGAATAACAGATTTGAAACAAATATTTCCTGATGCAGAATTAGAACTACTAGATAATAATAATATTAAAAATTATGTGGATTGTAAAACAGGGAAGGCAGCTAAAGTGGAAACAAAAATGACAAACCAAGACAATTACCCAGATAAGTACTTTCAACTAGATATTCAAAAGAAGTGGATTGAAGCTTTCAAAAATAATTGGGAAATACAAATGATTAACCACAAGAATTATCTGGAAAATGACTTTTTTGGATTTACAAAAGACATTTGCTAAAGCCTTGAAGAAGTTTTTAGACAGGAAAAAAAAAAATTGCAGACACACCAAATCCTAACATAACATCTGAGTGAACTAAAGAGCTTCTTCTTGTTCTGTTGTTATTCCCACCATATCATAGGTTTGCAATTTGGCATTTCACCTGCCACTTTCAATCTGCAACAGTGGGACTTATGCCTACAGTTCAAATTAATGATCAAGATTGTTAGGATTAAAAGGAAGGAGTATAAAGTTATGTTTCTATTAAAGACTACCTATAAAGTTATTTCATCTTACTCTTTTTTAATTTTGTTTTTCTTATGGTTCATTTATTAATTATAATAAATGTTTACCAGATTACATTCGGTTTAATAACCAAACTTTCAGAGACATATAAATATGCAGAAATCAATAACATAAATCTCAAATCTTCCAATAGTGCAAATAAATGTCAATAGCATAAATGTTAAAAGAAAGCAAAAGCAGATCCTGTATATACATTATTAAAATGCATTAAGAACTTCTAAAAATGAAACTGTAAGAAAATAAGAAAAAAAATCAAATAATACTTTTTAAAAACCCTCCACTGAAAATGGTATTATAATTGGGCTATACTTGGAAAGTCCTCTAACCTGTAGTGATTTTCCACATCACAATCAATGGTGGTATTTTGCAAAGAATAACTCAAGATCTTGATGACTCACTGTGACAAGAGATTATTCTTTAATTAACCTGGCTAACCATAATAATTTATGACTTTAAAAAACAAGACTAGTGCTTTAATGGGATGGGCAATGTCAATATAGGTGATAAACACTGAGATTATATGACAGTATTATCCACTTTAGGGATGAAATATCTAGATGACCATTTTATGGCAGAAAAGAAAAAAAATATTCAATCTGGTAGCTGTCTAGATTTTTGCAGGCCATAAAATGTCTTTAAACCCAGTAAATTTGCAATATACAACTCTTTGTGCAACAAGCCATTGTTTTCGATCCTCTAACAGAACAACAGAAATGGATAGATTAGAAAGAAAGAAAGAAAGAAAGAAAGAAAGAAAGAAAGAAAGAAAGAAAGAAAGAAAGAAAGAAAGAAAGAAAGAAAGAAAGGCCTTTTTATCATCTTGTAGATATGTTGGAAAATTTTAAGAGGCAAATTATTTGCCTTTAACAAAGATATAAGACAGACCATTCTTCCCTTTATCTTCTACTCAATCTAGCCTCACTCACTCTTGGAGTGGGGCCTTGGACAAGCTATACAAAATATGTTGTAGCCTCATTCAGTAGAATTTGCACCTGCAGCAAACAATCTTGCTGTTCTGTTTCAGATTAATTGAAATCCCAAAGCCATTAAAAACATTCTCCCCATAAATGGATACAATAAATTTAGAACATAGAATAACAGAGTTAGAAAGGATCTTGGAGGTCTTCCAGTCCAACCCCTTGCTCAGCAAGAAATGCTATACCTTTTCAGACAAACCAATCTTTCTTGAAAGCCTTCAGTGATGGAGCAACCACAATACTCTCATGCTGATAAAAAGCAGCTTTTCATTGTACAAAAGCCGTTCCAAAGTGCAAACATCAAGCCTTAAAGAAAATTTCTTAGAGCAAACAGGAGAAAAACCACTCTCTCTTATTATTGAATGCTATTTTACAATCCCACATTTCATACATACCTTTCCAGTGCGTAATAAACTGAAATATGTATAAAAAATCTATACTTCTTTGTGCTAGTTCTTTCTCTTGATTTCTCACCCATACCCAATCTCATAGGCTATGGAAAGCCTTTGATGTTTTCCTGTGCTTGACCACATTTTAAAATCAACATCTTGAAGAGAGGTTGATTATACAAGCCAGCACTTTTATCTTACTCTTGAAAGTTGTGAAATAACAGACTACCTGCTTTAACTCATTAGATAATTATTTCCCACAGTTGTCTTAACTAGGTATCCAATACCTGCTAGATGCTTAACAGTGTAGCTAATCTTCACTAATATGCAACCTTCCCTTGCAGATGCAGGGAGCGGAAGATGGTGAGATTGAAAACAACCCCTTTTCTGTGTCAACTTCATGGAGATTCTTCCTTGCTATTACTTTAATTCACCTAGGTAGTCTAGGAGGAATCTTTCCAATACACCAAGCTTGGATTTCATTAATGAACTTTTATTAATTGCAATTATCCCAGTATGTCCCCCTGTGCACATCCTCTTTGGGATTTGACCCAAATATGTTAAAGCCAACAATACATGTATTGGCTTAACATGTATTGATGGAAACCAGACCAACAGACCAAGCTGGACTTATGGAATTCTATCATTAATGTAGATTATGGATCCAAAATTTGAAGACTATTAAGAGCCCATTTAAAACAATGCTACTAAATGATTTTTCTTAATTTGGCTGAAGGTCAGTATTAAATAAATAGGTCAGCATTAATTAAACAATTAAAATGTCTTTTTTAAAACAATTTAATTGAATTTAAATATTTAATTTTGTTTTGATACCCCATATAATTTAAAGTGCAGATACCTCAAATTTGTTGAATGCTTGAAACAGTGACCATTTTAGATCTAGACTCTTATTTACATAAAAATGTGATAATTCAAAGGCATGAGAAGACACCAGAAGCTTCAAGTTTTAAATATACATGCCCTAGAAGAGTCTTAAATCTAAAGTGTCTTCAAGGTTAAAGGAGGAGATTACAATATAGACTCAGCCAACTGGAAATGGAGTTTGAGGTCTTTGATATCTATACATTCTTAGCTGGGATCCTACTATTTGCCATTTCTAATTCTCAAAGCCCTGTAATAAAATGTTGAATTCAAGGAACATCTATAAATTCAGCTTTTAAAAATTTATTCCAGTTACCTTTTGTAAAGAGCATGTGGGTTATTGCTGTTGGTATGAAATCATTTAAGTATTATATTTGGGGTAGTTCTAATGCATCATAGCATACAGCTAAGTGGAAATGCTAATGGATATCGATAATAGGAAGAACAAAAAGGAGATTAGTATAACCAAAAGTCCCCAAAGAGTTTGATCAGCTAAACCACAAATCCATTAAATGATTTTATATTGCCTATCCAAGTGTGGGCTGTATTACAGTATAACAAAGAAATGGTTGAGTACTCCCAGAAAAACACCACATTTGATCTTCACAAATCAAAGAACATCTATAAAATAAACCAGTGTCCATTGGCACTGAAGTTTACCCCACAAAAAGTAATTTCATGTATTTAGTTCTGACATAGTTCAAACATTTGGTAACCTTGAAATAAGTCTTATGTAAGATTGATAGGTCTTATTTTTTAGAATATGAATCCTATAGCATTTCTGTAGAAGACGAGAACTCAATTCATCCTAGAAGATTGATTACTTTGCCTAAGATAGAAAGGGTCAATGTGTATTCTATCAGGTATATACTTCCTTCCTACTTCCCACTTGGTGAGAAGATTCTAAATGAATATTAAACTTATTATTAATGGATAATTTTGAAAGCCAAGTTAAAATCTCTAACCCAAATGCAGTTCTAGAAAGAGGCTTTATAATTCCATCTGTCTTTTGACAGTTATTTTATACCTTCACTTAATTGTCATTAAATCTATTTATGCTTCCATAAAAGTGTATTTTAGTGTCTGACTCAAATGAACCTAGAGAAGAAAAAAAATTAAACAAAACTGATGTGTTAAATTTCCATTAGACTTAATTTAGCTATTGGAGTTGCCTGCTAACCTGGAAAAAGAAAAGAAAAGAAAAGAAAAGAAAAGAAAAGAAAAGAAAAGAAAAGAAAAGGACCCAACTTGAAAGCCTTGTTCTCCTGTGACAATCCCTACACTCTCACTCTAGTTTTAAGGCTGACTTTTTAAAAGTGTATTTCCACATTCAGAAAAAGTTCCCAAGACTTCTTAAGCTGATTAGTCAAAGTGGTTTGGGGAGGAATTATTTTTTAGTTGTAGTTAATGATGCTATATTTTAGAGAGCAGGGAGAGCACAGAACTAGTACAAAGGACAGATGTATGGATGAGGTTGTGTAGGAGAAGTCATACTTGATTAATTTCTCATCATCACAAACATATCTAATCACATAATTTTCTTTCTTTTTTTTTTTTTGTAAAAGTTTTATTGATTTTAACAACAAATAAAAACACATAAAACATAAAACATAACATAAGAACATCATCATTCTTCATAAATTTACAGACAGTGTATCGGTTGGTTTATCACTCCTTTTTGTGCATCTATTTCATAGTCATCATAATAATTATGTTACATAATAACTCATATTATCAATCAACAATTATATATCCTAATATCCTTATTAAACAATCATTTGACTATAATTTAACTAATTCATGCTTAAGCGAGATAACTATAATTTAGTTAATTTATAACAAATCGTAAAATCATACCAAATCTATCTTAATATAATATTCTAAAAATATTATCAAAACCAAAATATATATATATTCTATTATTATATTGTTTTATCTAACCATTGATAAAAAGATCCCAAACTTCATAGAATTGTTTATCTTCTTGTTCTCTAATTTCAAATGTCAATCTACTCATTTCAGCACATTCCAGTATTTTCTTAATAATTTCTTCCTCTAATGGTATTTTTCTCACTCTTCCAATTTCTAGCAAATACAATCCTAGCCGCTGTTAACACATTTACAATCAAATACTTTAAGTTTTTATTAAATGTATCAGGTAAGATTCCCAATAGAAAAATCTCTGGTTTCAAATCTATATGTTTTTTTGTCATTTCTTCCAACCATATGCAGAATTCTAGTCCAGTATTTCCTGGCCTCCTCACAAGTCCACCACATATGGTAATATGAGCCAGGGATCTGATGACATTTCCAACACTTTTCGGATTTATTCTTGAACATTCTTGCTATTCTTGTCGGGGAAAATGCCACATGTAAAACATCTTATACAAATTTTCTTTATATGCTACTGACATTGTCATTTTATAATTTTGAGACCACAATTTTTGCCATTTTTCTAAATCAATCCCATATCCAAAGTTCTTCCCCCAAACAATCATTGTTTCTTTGACTTGTTCTTCCTCTAATTTAATTTCCAACAAATAACTATATAGTTTTTTAATCACTTTTTCATCAGCACCTGTCAAAATCCCAATCTAAATCAGTCAATTTATCATAAAATCCTTCTGTTTTAGAATCTTTAAGATACCTTGAGTGTATTTCGCATATGAAAACCAATTCATCTTTATATCTTGTTCTTCTAGCTTTTGCATCGTTTAAGTTCACCCTTTTCATCCAGTATTTCCCCATATCTAACTGTTTGTTCCTTCTTATAAATTATGGGATAGGAAAAAGCTTCAATAGTTGATAACCAAACTGGAATTTTCAAATAACATTGTTTCTTAATTTTCTCCCAATTCAACCATAACGATTCCCGTATATAGTGCCTTCTGAAATAACCCTGCGATTTAGTTCCCTTATACCATAAAAATCACATAATTTTCATTCATTCACTGACCAACTTGGATGCATCAACTTTCTGCAACCGTGAGTCAATGTAGGGAATATTTTTCTAGAAACTACAAAATGCAGAGAAAGGGCTCTCTCCTTCCCAACTTAAAGCTATTTTCTTCATATTAAGTTTGATGTGTTGTGGTGGGTAAGCAATACAATGCTTATGAAAAGTTGTCTCCATTCAGGATGATTGCATAATCATGATATTTGACCCCATCTTCCAAAAACTAGGCTAGTACACAATCATGTTAGAGCTGCAGAATTGTTTAAATGTTATGGAGAAAGGTTTCAGATATTTTGCCTTTGCATTTTTGCCTTATTTGTAAGGAACAATATGCCAAAGTGTCTAAAGGACCTTTGGCATATTGGTACTAATGAATCAAGCTAAACCATTAACTTAATTGATTCCAGGCTAAGCGGCCTTAATAGTTGTATCAATGTTCCAAAACTAAAGAAAGCCATTCTGAGTGCACAATCTGTTTAACCAAAGTAAATCTTATAGTGAAACAAACAAAAACCACTTTTTTTTTAAATTATCCAAGTATATCTGTAAACATTTAGTTATTGTAATAGAGTATTAAAGAGAAAAGGCTCTTAATGGCAACAGAAATAGATGTATTTGTATAAAACAATAGTGTGGAGAAAATCTATTCTGCGAATTGATCCCTTCAGGTGATATAAAAGTTTACATTTACAAATATACATTTTGACTCCTGTAGTCAGTGATGGGATTCAAATAATGTAACAACAGGTTCTCTGCCTTAATGATTTATTCTAACAACTAGTTCACCAAATTGTTCAAAAAGTTAACAGCCGGTTCTGTTGAACCGGTGCGAACTGGCGGAATCCCACCACTGCCTGTAGTGCATAAGTTTAACTCTGACTGTTTTTTGGAAGGATACTGAAGCTGAAGCTCAAAAAACATTGGCCAAATGAGAAGAGAGGACTTACTAGAAAAACCCTGATGTTGGGAAAGATGGAAGGTAAAAGGAGAAAGAGATAGCAGAGAATAAGATGGTTAGATAGTGTCATTGATGAAATAAACATGAATTTTGGCAAACACTAGTAGGCAATGGAAGGCAAGTGGGGTTAACATGCTATGGTCCATGAAGAATTGGACACAACTTAATGACAGAATAACAACAAAAATTTATATAAGTGGGAAGGAGTGATTTGAAACAGAAAAGTGTGGGAAGGTTTGAAAATATATGTCTACTGCTTCCCATCCCCAATACACCCACTATAAATGATATTTTCCAAAGCTGTCCTTCCATCAATGAAAGTGGTTATTCTTTCTTATGTGTCTGAACTCCAATACATATGTAACATCTGCACAATTGTATTTAAGAAGTGATGTAAAAATTCAATCTGAAATGTTTATTTTGCGATGGTTCATTTACACATGTAAATCATGAATCAAAGCTTTTATCACTGTGTGATAGCACAAAGTGTACAACCCAACCATATAGATAGACTGTCTGTATGTCAGCTTGCTGTGAAGCTGCAAAAGAAAGTGGGAGTCAGAAAATCAATATATGATCCCTCCCTGTTGAACTAACTCATTTTAAACTCATGTTTGGATAGAAATATCAACGGAACAGAGAGAAGAGACATTGAATCAAAGAAAACCTTTCTGGAATGTACTTCTAGAAAACAAATTAGATTGTCTATAAAGCAAATTTAATGAAGCCTTTGATTTTTATAGTGGACATAACACTTACTCTTTTGAATCTATACATCTGAGAAAGATGCTAGATACAGTAGATGATTAACAGATAATTTTTATTTCTATAGCATATGAATTTCTGTAATGCAGATATTCTAGAACTGATGTTTCATTATATTTTTACAGGATTGGTGATTTTTTTAAATAATTAATTTTATTCAGCATTTTCTAAGTGGAGTATTCTCCTGCTGGATTAGTGATATTTTTCTTTTGAACACAATACATGATGTGCATAGAATAGTTTAAATGTGCCAGGATATTTCCTCCCCATCTTCATCACTCTCATTACATAGCACTCATTAAAGCCTTGAAATATTATTGCCCTGAGACATTTGTTCTGTTTAGATAAAAACCAAAGTGAAGCAGGAAATCATCACAATGAGAAATATAGGACTTCCTCTGTAAAAAATATATATAAGTTTCTATACAGAAACATACACAAGTTTCTATGGAGAAAAAACAACCTCACTTGACGAGATCTAAAACATGTTAGGCCTCTCCAAATCCTTCTGAGTGAGAAGTCCCTGCGGTCATTATTTTCTATCTCTGAGGAATTGTGAAAGCTTGAAAGACTCTTGTTTTGAACAAACAAACAAAGGCTATTTGCCATCTTGATTACAAATGCCAAGAAGGAAAGGCCGGCTGTCAGACACCGATGAGCTAGTTGTCAATGCCTCTCATTTGGGAGCAACATTCAAAAAACCTGAATGCTGTAATGCAGTGTTTGATCTTGCAAACAAGACTGAGGATGGTATGAGAATAATGATAAACTAATCCAAGCTGAGAAAGCTTGGCTGCCCACCATCAGAAACAAAACCCTACTGAATCACTTAGTATGAATGCATTCACTTACTGAATTGTGAGGGTTTTTTTTTTAAAAAAACTTCTACTATGTTTGGGAATGGAGAGGGCAATCAGAGAAGAAAGGTCAGGCAGCTTCTTCTAGGAAAAATGGCCATTACTTCTCTTTTCCTGTTCCTGGTTTATTTTACAAATGTTATATCTCACTCAACTGATATAGTCCTACAACCTTCCTGTATAAGTGAGTAACTGCCATTAATTCCTGAAGCAAAATAATTCCCTCCCTGTATTTCTGGCATGGATCACTTAACCTCACTAAAAGCTATATTACATAAGGCAAAGTATGTAATGAATGCTATATAATATATACTGCACACAGCACCTTATCATTCACTGGTCACATGCATACACAGATGTGCACACAGAAATACCATATATGTATGTATGTATGTATGTATGTATGTATGTATGTATGTACGTACGTACGTATAGGTATAGGTATGTGTATATTTCTGTGTGTGTGTGTGTGTGCGTGTGCGTGTGTGTGTTCGTAGATTTTCACGGGTACAGGTATGCAGGTCTTGGCATGTTCGGGTCTTTTCCCATGTAAGATTGAGAGTATCTTGGCAACGTTTTGACGAGGTCCACTCACCATCTTCAGGCTGGTGCTTTTGGCTTTGTGCTTGTTTAAGCAAAGTGTGATCAGAGCTGCCGTCTCCCTATATATACTGGTGGAGAGGTTGGCTGTGTTGTAATTTCTTGATTGGTTGATGGAGTTGATGTTTGCAGATTGGCTGGCTTTTTCATAAGAAGATGTGTGGCTGAGGTATTGGCTGTGTGTCTATCAGCCTCCTGTGTTGTAACGACCTGGGTAATGGACTGTGTGATGACCTTCTGAATTCTATTGTTTTGACATCCTGGGTCTTGTGCTGTAATCTCCTGGGTCATAATGACCTGGGTCATGGGCTGTGTGATGACCTTCTGAGTTCTATTGTTGTGACATCCTGGGTCTTGTGCTGTAATCTCCTGGGTCATTGGCTGTGTTGCAACATCCTGAGGTTTTGTGGTATAACCTCCTGAGTTTCGTGATGTGATATCCTGAGCGGGTGGCTGTGATGTGATGTTCTGGGTTTTGGTTTGGCTCCGAATTTGAGGCCTGGATATGTGTTCATGGCGTGTGTCCGTTTGCTTGGTTTGGGGGTCGGGGTGTGTGGCAGCTGGTGATGCAGCTGTGGTCTGGTTTCTGGATGGTGGTTGTCTTTTGTCTATGGGATGGGTTTGGGTTTGAGTCTGGTGAGGGAGAATGGTGGTGGTGTCATGTGTTGTTTTGGGTCCAGTGTTGGTTTTTGTGGCTGGGACTCGTTTGTTGATAAGAGCTAGTTTCCAGATGTCTGGTAGGCGGGAGGCATCGTCCCGTTTATTCATGTTATGGGGGTGTTTCTCTATTTCGATGGTTTCCCTGATTATTCTCTTGTTGAAGTGTTCAGTATTGGAGATTAATGTGGTTCCCTCAAAATTAAATTCATGTCCTGTGGCTTTCAGGTGCTGGAAAAGGGAGGAAGTATTTTCTTCTTTTCTGACTGCGTTCTTGTGTTCTTGTATAGGGAGATGGCAGCTCTGATCATGCTTTGCTTGCACAAGCACGAAGCCGAAAGCACCAGCCTGAAGATGGCGAGTGGGACCTCGTCAAAACATTGCCAAGATACTCTCAATCTTACATGGGAAAAGACCCAAACACGCCAAGACCTGCATACATACTTTCTGGCTCTAGCAACTGGCTTCGTGTTTGGAGCACTGCCGCTGTTTGGAGCTCCAAACGGCGGCGGAAGCTCCAAATGCGGAAGCTCCAAACATGACGGTGGGCGATCTTTTTATTTTGGTCCGCGTGAAGTTCAGAGCGAGCATGAGAGGGAAACCGCGATGCCTTGCTAAAGAGCCAGAAAGCAGCAAGGGCGCCAGGTGGAAAGGACAGGGTCGCGATCACACGGAGATGCCCAAAGCGCGGAGTGCACATAACTAAAGGCGGCGCACGCAGTTGGCTTGGGGACTACAAGGCAGCATCTGCGCCTCTTCCCGGGCGCGTCTCTAGGCTGCTTCCGGAGCTACGGGATGCTCTCTGTTGCCTACCAGCCCTTCTTCCTTGGGCTCCCTGCCGTGGGGTACACCCACTTCCTCCTGCAAATTATGCCTCGCAACTCTTCTCTCCCTTTCCTCTCGCTCCAAAAAGATCGCCATCGTATCCTGCCGATTCGGGCTTCCAGCCACGTTGTGATCCACTAGTGAGGTTGCCATCTCGGATGGAGGCATCGCAGTCTCCCTCTCTTGCTCGCTCTGAACTTCGCGCAGACCAAAATAAAAGATCGCCCCCGTCATGTTTGGAGCTGCCACTCCGCGTTTGGAGCTCCAAATGGCGACGGCACTCCAAACACGGAAGCGGCAGCTCCAAACGTGGCGGTGGAATGGGCAGAAGGGAAAGCAACAGCGGCGGGTGCCAAAGGTGTCTGCAGCAAAGGTGGGAGTAGGGAGCTCTCTATGCTTGGCCATGATCGCCCGTTAGGAGCGGCTGGTGGTGAGGATGCAAGGGGGGAATTAGTCACCCCGAAAAGACGGCCTAGCCGCTTTTTCGGGCTCAAAAAAATAAGGCCCGGCCTTATTATGTGAGAAACACGGTAATATATATATATATATATATATATATATATATATATATATATATATATATATATATATATATATATATATATATATATATATATATACATACATATATATATATATATATATATATATATATATATATATATATATATATATATAGTTTCATAATTAAGAAGAGTCATTAGCCCTAGTTATGTGTTCTTACGTAGCTGCCCAGTGCCATCCTTTCCTTAGTCATCTATATTAATACAACTATCAGTAAGAAAAAATGACATAGGAATTCTGAGGATGGAATTATTCATACAATCTGCTAAACTGAGGCAAAGGTTGGAGAGTTTGTGGTTCAGCATACTGTGGAAATTCAGATATTGCCTTAATAATTATATGAAGCTGGAAACTATGAGAGCGCCAGGGAGTTTGGAATTGTACTGTGCACCCTAAGTATTTATGCAGTAATGATGAGATGAGGCTAGTACAGAAGTCTTGACTACTAATCAGAATCAGAATAGAGCTGAAAGGGACCTTGAAGGTTTTCTAGTCCAACCCCTGCTCAATCAGGAGACTTTATACCATTTCAGACAAGTGGGTGTCCAGTCTCTTTTTTAAAAATTCCAGTGATGACACACTACTGGAGAAGTACATGTTCTGTTGTCTAAAAGTTGAATCATGGCCACTGGACTATTTTTGGTAGGTTTTAAATATTTCACTACCCATCCAAGCAGCTTCTTCAGTCAGCCCAAGTTGGTTAAAGTAAGGAAGAGAGTCATTGCAATGTACCAAGAACAAAAGTACACAACAGATACAAACTCAATCTAAAGCTCTCCAAACTTGATTGCAGAGAGTATGACTTCAGCAACAGAGTGGTCAATGCCTGGAATGCACTACCTGATTCTGTTGTTACATCCTCTAACCCTTACTCCTTTAACCTTAAACTATCCACTATTGACCTCACCCCATTCCTAAGAGGTCCGTAAGGAGCATGCATAAGTGCACAATCGTGCCTAGCATCCCTGTCCTATTGTCCCCATTTATTCATTTATTTATTTATGTATTTATTCATTTATTTATTTATTTATGTTAGGTATAACATTGATACCAAATATGGTTTGGGTGAATAAATATATAAAACTTAGATATCATGGTTTAAGTGCTTATCACTTTAAGCACAATGCTGCAGGCAATTAGCCGATTAAGGGTGCGGTTAGAAGTTACAATATAAGGAAGCATTAGAAGCTGGAAAGCCTACTGTGACTAACTGTGAATACTGTTTGTACTGTGCCTGTGACCGAGATGATCCTGTCTGCTACTGTTTGCTGATTTACTGCGGAATTCAACTGTTCTACTGTTTGAACGTCTTGCTGAATATCCAGCGTTTGTTTCTCTGGAGAGAGGCACCGGAGGAGGAGAAGATATCTTTATCGGCTGATAAAGATATTGTAAGGACTCTTAACTTGGACTGTAATAGTGAGTCTTACTGGATGGAAATATAGTGAATGACAAATGGACTGAATGACAATGCTTTAAACTCTAAATGGATTAAAACTATTTAAACTACAAACAGTGTTTGTGTTCAGTGTGTATACTCTGGGGCCCTTCCACTCTTGTTTGGCTGCCTGGCTTGACTACTGCTGCAATACTCTGCTAGGGGTTAATCCCCAAACACTAACATTGGTTATGGGCCCAGCTGCATAGCCTAACTAACCAGGATATAGCAGAGAGAGTTGGTGTGAGTTGCACATTACTGTAAAAACAAACTGTTTTAATTAGTTTAAAATAGTCAAAATATCTGAAGAGTAATGGCACAAGTAAATTTGTCACAACTGTCCATGATATCCAGGCTGGATGGAACAAACTATGTTTCATGGTCAATGAAATGTAGTTTACTTCTACGCAGAGAAGGTTTGTGGGACATTATAGCAAACCCACCAGATGTGAGTAGCTGGGATCCTGCTGATGATGATGATAACGAAAAGTTACAAGACTTTAAACTGAAAAATGAGCAGGCTTTATGCATCATAGGACTGACTCTCTGTGATCAGCAGCTTGTCCATATTCGTGGAGAAGAAAATGCTGCAAACTGCTGGGAGAACCTCAGGAAGATTTATGTTCGGGACAGTGTAGGAGCACATATAAATCTTACACGGAAGCTTTTTCGAACGCATCTTCAGAGGAACGGAGATATGTTAGTTCATTTAAACTGTATGAAGAGCATTTTTCAAGAATTGCAAGAAAAAGAGCTTATATTTAATGAACTGCAACAAGTCTACATCATATTATCTTCATTAGATCAAAGCTATGATGACTATGTAACTTCGTTAGAGGTATTGCCAAAAGAAAGCCTCTCATTAACCGAGATTACAGGCAGGCTACTAGAAGAAGCCAGAAGAAGGCGTGAGCGTGACGAGCTGAGAGAAGATAAGAAAGAAGAGAAATTATCTTCAAAGCTTGAAAGAAACCAGCTTAGTAAAGTAAAGCACCGGAAGAAGAGAATTTATCTTCGACGGCATACACAATTAAAAAGTGTTTTAATTGTGGAGGCAGAGGACATTTGGCAAGATTTTGCAAAAGAGAAAAAGCCAGAATGTAAAAAAGCCAAAGAAAGCATTTGAACTAGCCATGTTTAGCAACTCTGATGTGAAGAATGATCTATGGGTGGTTGACAGTGGCGCATCCCACTGCATCACAAGAGATAAGACAAAATTTATAAAAATGTCTAAAAGCTCTCAACATATATCTCTTGCTAACGGCTGGAATCTTAAAGCGAAGGTGAAGGTCTTGCACATTGTCCGTGCATAAACCAGGATATAAAAATGTTGTATGTACCACAACTAAAGTTTAATTTGCTTTCAGTAAGGGTATTAGATAAATTAGGTTATGTAATTACTTTTAAGGATAATAATTGCATAATTGAAAAGATAACAAAAGGGTAACTGCAGCTTTAAATGGAACATTATATGTCTTAGATAATAGTAAGAAAGGGGAGGCACAGACTGTATTTAATAATATAAAGCCTCATAATGAATGTATCCATTTATTGCATAGGCGTTTGGGGCATATAAATTTTAAAATGCTAAAACGTACAGTTGAGTTATCTGAAGGAATAAGGTTAAAACCTTGTGATAAATATTTGCGTTGTAATGTTTGCTGTGAAGATAAGAGCAAGGTATTGCCTGCAAATAGGCTAAATGGTTTCAAAACAAAAGAACCTTTAGAAGTGGTATTTGCAGACATCATAGGTCCAAAGAAACCCAGTATGGGGGTGCTAGATATATACTGAGCATTATGGACCATTATTCTAGATATGGTTTTGCTATTTAATGAAAAGCAAAACTGAAACATATCAACATTTTTTCAATTGGCTTAAGTTTGCTGAAAGAAAGTCTAAACGGCAACTGATAACCCTGGTGACAGATAATGGTGACGGAATTTATTAATAACAAATTCCAGAACAGACTTAAGGTAGCTGGAATAGAGCATAAGAAGTCTGCTCCATACAGGCCAGAACATAACGCTTTATTGAAAGAAGAGGCCAAACACTACAGGCAATGGTTAGAACAATGTTAAATGATTCTGGGTTACCTGATTATTTGTGGGGAGGCTACAATGTGTGCTAATAACATATTGAACAACGTTGTTAACACAACAACAGGTGAAATACCATTCACCAGGTGGCATGGCAGGAAACCTGACCTAAGTTACCTGCACACATTTGGTGCACCAGCATGGGTGCATATTCCTGCACAACTCAGAAAAAAGGGCAACATAGAGCTAAACGATTTTTCTTCGTTGGTTATCAGGCAAACCATAGGGCATATAGATTTTGGGAGAAAGGCACATCTAAAGTGTTATGTAGTGCTAGTGCCCAATTTCTAGAACATGAAGGATGGGAGAAATTAGAACAGGATGCCAATAAAGATGTAATTATTGAATCCTATAGAAATCCCATTAGTTATCCCTGTAACTTTAAAAATAAAGTAAAGAGACAAATACAGGATGAAATAGTGCCCATAAAGGAAGAAACAGATTCAATAGCTGAACAGGATGAGGAAGATGAACAGGTAGTAGTTCAACAAAGTCCTCCTGTAAGCCCTGTAATTCCCAGAAGAACTACACGTGCATCTAGACCGCCTGATAGGTACCAGGCTAACACAGTGTGCCAGATTAATCAAGTTCCTAATTCTGTAGAAGAAATAAAAAGTATCCTACTAAGGAAAAAGAAAGTTGGTATGCAGCAATGAATAAGGAACTGAATTCATTAAGAGATATGAAAGTGTATGAGAATGCCAAATTACCTGTAGGTAAGAAATCCATTGGCAGCAAATGGATATTTAAGGTAAAAACAGATAAAGATGGTAATTTAATCCATAAGGCAAGGTTAGTAGCCCAAGATTTTAGGCAGAATGCCAATGACTACGATGAGGTGTTTGCACCTAGTCTTAAGGCAGCAACCTTGAGGGCAGCTTTAGTGTGGGCAGCTAGTAAAAACTATATAGTTAACCATCTAGATGTGGAAACTGCTTACTTGCATGCCCCATTAAAACATACTATTTATATGAAAAAACCTGTTGGTATTAAAAGTGAAAATAAGGATAATAATGATTGTTGGTTGTTAAAGAAAAGCCTCTATGGTCTTAAACAATCAGGCTATGAATGGAACCAGTATATTGTAAAGGAACTAAACAATATAGGATTTAAAGCTGGTTTAGCCAATCCATGTCTGTTTAAGAGGGAGACAAATGGGAAAGTATCATTATTATTGTTGTTCACAGATGATATTGCATTGATAACTGAAACTAATGATGAAGCAAATAAAATAATAGCATCATTAGGAAAGAGAATTAAGATCAAGCAATTAGGGGATATAAAGAAGTATCTCGGTTTGAATATAAAGAAAACACAGAAAGGTTTTAAGATATCTCAGGAAGATAAGATAAGCAAATTGCTAAAAGATTACAAGATGGAGCTTTTAAGCCGGCTAAGACTCCAATGAGTCAGGAGTTTAGCAACACTGATGAACAAAGCCCGGAGTTTGATAAGGTGATTTATCAATCTTTAATTGGTAGTTTGACTTATATAAGTAATTGGTCTAGACCAGATATATCGTAATGTGTGAATCAGTTGGCTAGATTCAATTCTGCACCATGTGAAAGACACTGGATTGCAGCTAAGAGGATATTAAGATATCTTAAAAAGACAATGAATTATTCATTGTATTTAGAGCCAAAAGGTGATTTAATTCTGAGTGCTTATGCAGATGCTAGTTTTGCATCAGAAAGAGACACTAGAAAGTCGACTTCAGGAACAGCCATAATGCTGGGTAAGACATTAATAGGCTGGAAGTCAATAAGACAACAGCATATAAGTTTGTCTACTATGGAGGCAGAATTCTCCTGTTTATCTCTGTTATGTACAGAATTAATAATGTATAAACAAATGTTAATTGATATAGGTATAACTGTGGATTATCCTATAATTATACATGAAGATAATCAGGCAGCAATTCAAATGGCCACAAATATTGCAGTAAAAACAAGGAGCAAACATACAGATCTAAGATACCTAAACGTGAGACAATCTGTAAGAAGTAAGATGATTCAGCTAGAGTACTGTATGTCGGAGGACAATTTAGCTGATAATTTTACTAAAGCCCAAGATGCCAGTAAGCACCAGGAGAGTTGTGAAAACTATGGGGTTAGATTGTAAAGGTATTATATATTTATTTCACCCAAAAGGGAGTATGTTAGGTATAACATTGATACCAAATATGGTTTGGGTGAATAAATATATAAAACTTAGATATCATGGTTTAAGTGCTTATCACTTTAAGCACAATGCTGCAGGCAATTAGCCGATTAAGGGTGCAGTTAGAAGTTACAATATAAGGAAGCATTAGAAGCTGGAAAGCTTACTGTGACTAACTGTGAATACTGTTTGTACTGTGCCTGTGACCGAGATGATCCTGTCTGCTACTGTTTGCTGATTTACTGTGGAATTCAACTGTTCTACTGTTTGAACGTCTTGCTGAATATCCAGCGTTTGTTTCTCTGGAGAGAGGCACCGGAGGAGGAGAAGATATCTTTATCGGCTGATAAAGATATTGTAAGGACTCTTAACTTGGACTGTAATAGTGAGTCTTACTGGATGGAAATATAGTGAATGACAAATGGACTGAATGACAATGCTTTAAACTCTAAATGGATTAAAAACTATTTAAACTACAAACAGTGTTTGTGTTCAGTGTGTGTATACTCTGGGGCCCTTCCACTCTCGTTTGGCTGCCTGGCTTGACTACTGCTGCAATACTCTGCTAGGGGTTAATCCCCAAACACTAACATACCTATTTCCCATATTTTTACTCATGTTTATATTTATACCCAATCTTGTAAGCGATTGACAAATCAAATCAAATAAAAAATAAATAAATAAAATAAACTAGGTTGAAGCATAGGTGATTCCTCTAGTCTGACACTTTTCTTGCCAACTTTTTATATTCCTGAACCAATCTCAGGATTTCCCCCCCAAAGTGCATAGCAATACATCAATGACAATTCTGAATGATCCAGTTAAAATTGTCTGAAAGTTGAATCATGGCAAATGGACTTTTTAAAATTTATTGGTTGCTTTTGGTTTGAGGTTGGTACATCTCTAGGAGCATGGGGTCAGGTGGAAAACAGAAGTAGTAAACAGAAGTAGTACAAGCATGGCAATTTTGCAGGGCAAGCTCTGACTCTTTTGTTTGTGACTTTGCAAGCATATATTATAATGGGATTTGCATTGCCATATGATAATGCTTGCTTCATCATTCTGATAAAACTTTCAAATTCTTCTGACACCTCAACCTGTCTGTTGTTTTGTAGAGAGAAGCCAAGCTTCTGGAAAATACCAATTCTTTATTGAGCAATATATTCCTAATTGAAATTTCAGTATGGACTTTACCTATTTGCCAACTGCTAACTGATCAACAAAACTTAACCTAGAAAGGAAAATTACTGATGGCTGGAATGCTGAAACCTGGAATCTGAAGGAACTGGAATATTTGAGATTAGACCATATCAGTTCATCTAAAGAAGACAGAAGACACAAGTATGGGAAGAGAACAAAGTAATACTGGTAGGAGAAGAGTTGAATTGTCACAGGACTGATGGTAAGCAGCAAAATTGGCTGAAGCTGAGAGCTACAAACATACAAAAGGGAAGCAGTTAAGCAAGGAATGAACATAGCTAGGCTCTCCAAAAACAGAAAAAAAAAAATTTCCTACAGCATGAATTGGTAGGTTGAAAAAGTGTAAAAAGCTTGAAAGTGGAGGCAGTTTACAGGAACACAATCAGAAATAGAAACAAGCCACTGTATGCTATTCAAATTCTGAAAAAACACGGGTAACTTTGTAGTAATAAGCTGACGTCGTGGCGAGACAACGGGTGATTCAAAAGCTGCTCCCGGAAAGCCATTGAAATCCCCGCAGTTGGATGGTCCATTTGGACCCAAACCATCCTGGAGAGATGGTGGAAGAGGAGAGCACATTGCAAAGTCCCTGGTTGATCCAGGAAAAGCTGTCTAATCCAGCTGCAGAGGAAAGTGGCCATTAAAGCTGCTGAAAGGCTGGGACAGCTCAGGAACAGAAGAAGATACAGAAGGAAAGTGTGTCAGTTTTGGGTGAGACTTTTAAAAAAAATTCATTAAGAATAAAAGAGTACTCTAAGGGGGGAAATATTTTTAAGAAGATAGAAGAGAGAAATTAGTGGTGAAATAGAGTGTATTTCTAACTCAATCAGGATTATTTTACTGTATTTTTAACAGACTAATTTTTTAACTGGACTGGACTTTATAATAATAACTAAAAAAAAAAAAATTTAGCTTTTATTTTAAATTTTAACTTTGGACTGTTTTTCCCTTTTTATTTTTTCTCTTCAAAGTGAACTTTGCTAGAATTTTTTTGACTACAATATAACAAAGAGCAAAAGTTGAGCAACCCTGCCATCTAGAAGCTACAAAAAAGCTGAAGAGATCAAAGGATTGAATGTGAGAAAACTGTTTTGGTTAAAGGCTGTTTAGAATTAAGAAAAGATAGAGAATTGAGCATTGAATAATTGTTTAAACAGGTGCTGCTCTTGTATGATAATCTAACCAGCTGAGATTGAAGTGAAAAGAGAAAATAATACTATTACCTTGGACTATATTTTGTTGACATTTTGACTTTGGCTTTATGGATACTATATGGTGGCTTGGATCTGCTTTGTGACTTATTCTCAAAACTGCAGCTGGCTATTTTAAATTGTTTCTTTTCTTTTTCCCACTCATTGCTGGTATCCTTTTTGGGCCTTATTGCTTTTCTACATTCCTTTTTTTTCCTTAGCCTCTCTTTGGAATATCACAATATCTTTTTTTTTTTTCATTTACAACTACTACCAGTGGATTACTTTTGTTCCATTATTATTATTGCTTTTCTGCTTTTTCTTGTATGGCTTCTTTGTGGATTTTGTATTTTTGAACTCTTTTTTGTTATATTTTTATATTTTTATTTTTATCTCTTTTTGCTCCTTGATATGAAGAGCTTGGTTATTTTTCCCTTTTTTTCCTGTTTTCTTGACAATTGGATTAAGATAAAGAAGAACCTGAAGAAAACTGGTCTTGGATTAATTGGCAGATAACTCTTGTTTGGGATTACAAATAATTTGAGATGAGGAAGACAACTGCTACAGTATTCAATTCCTACCTCCTCCTCCCTAAGCCCTGCGGGTCAGCGATCAATACAAGCTATGTTACAACAGGTAAAGGAAAGGGAGAAGAAGAAGGAAAAGGAGGTTTCAATGCAAGAATTAAAAATAATAATGCAAGCAATACAAGAACAAAGGAAATGTGTAGAAGAGAAAATGGGAAAAATGAAAGAGAAAATGGAGAATATAAATAGATGATGATGAAGAATGAAGAACGAATGCAAAAGATAGAAGAAATGGAAGATCAGACAGAGGAAAAAAGTAGGAGAAATAGACTACAGGTTGACAGCAGTCAAACAAGAAAAGGGAAAGGAATAATTGCATCAGAGATGAACAGAGCTGATTTTTACCTAAGATTTCAAAATGATGAGGAAGAAAAAGGATAAATCCTTGCAGAAATAATGACAGAGGTGTTGGTAGGAGCTATGGAGATCCCAAAATGAAGGACAGAATTGATGAAGTATTTCAAGTGTATACTAGATATGCTATGAGAAATAAACTACCAAGAGAAGTCCATGTGAGATTCACCAAGAAAGCATTTGAAACAAATATTACAGAAAGCAAGAGATGACCCATTGAAATATAAATGAAAGGAGATTATAGTCTTAAAACAAGTACCGAGAAAAGTGAGAGATTTAAAAAGAGAGTATCAATTCTTGACAAAGATTCTAATTAAGAAAGAAATGAATTATAGATGGCTGATTCCAGAAGGTTTTATTTTTATCTGTCAAGAACAAAGACATAGATTGGATTCAATAAAGAAAGCAGAGCAATTTTATGATGAATATTTTAGAGGAAAAGAAGACAGAACAAGAGATGAGGAAATAATTAAAATTTGAGAGGAAATGGCTGAAGACAAAGATAAAGAAAAAAGAGAAGAAAGAATACAAAAAGAAGGAGCAACAGGTGGAAGGGTGGAACCAAAAGAAGCAAGAGAACAAAGAACAACGAGAGCAATGAACCCTACATATAAAGTGTAAATAATGGAAGAAAAAAAGAAATTAATTTCAATAAATATAAATGGACTGAATTCAGCTATGAAAAAGAAAAAGATGTTTCATAAATTAGAAAAATTAAAGTTAAATATAATCTGCTTACAAGTACATATTAAAAAACAACATGCTCAAGTTTTGGACTGTCTTAGAATTGGGAATTTATATACTTCACTGGCACAACAAAATAAAAGAAGAGTAGTCTTATATATTAAGAATACAGTAAAAGCTAAATTATTTTTTTACAGATGAAAAAGGAAGGTTATTGATGGTGGAAATAATAGAGAATAATAAAAAGATACTTTTAATGGCAATATATGCACCAAACGATAAACAAGAAGAGTTTTATAAAAAAATTACCTAAGAAAATAATTGATTTGGAATATGACAATATATGTATTCTAGGAGATTTTAATGCCATAGTGGATAGAGTTGGATTATAAAACACAGAAAGTAAATAAGAAAAATAGAAAGACATTGCTGAAATCTTTTTTCAAGATGGTATAGGAACTAAGTATTCGAGACATCTGGGGAGAATTGAACATTAAGAATAGACAATATAAATTTTATTCTAATAGACACTTAACATGGTCAAGAATAGATATGATTTGGATGTCAACGGAATTAATCTCAAACATACTGGAAGTAAATATTGAAACAAGTACTTGGGCAGACCATAACCCAATATGGGTCAAATGGAAGGGACAAAAGAAAAGGTCAAGGTGGACTTTGAATAATTCAATTTTGAAGGAAAAAGAATTTATAAAAAAAATGGAAAAAGAACTGCTTTCTTCTTTAAAGAAAATAAAAAGGAGGAAACTTCATTACGAAATGTATGGGACACTATGAAGGCCTACATTAGAGGTCTGATTATAACTTATACAAGAAGAAGGGACATCAAAAAAGACAAGCACAACAGATCTTAGAAATGTATGGGACACTATGAAGGCCTACATTAGAGGTCTGATTATAACTTATAACTCTGATTATAACTTATACAAGAAGAAGGGACATCAAAAAAGACAAGCACAACAGATCTTAGAAGAGGACTACAAGAAACTGGAGAAGAACTACAAAGATATCCGCAACAAAAGAACCTCAAGAGGCAAATGGATATAGTTAAGCACAAAATGGGGCTGATGGAAAAAAAGAAGAACTGCACAAAAAATTAGGAGAGCCAAACAGAACTTTTTCAAAAATGCAAATAAACCAGAAAGATGGTTAGCATACAAACTGAAAAAGGAGAGGGAATTGAAAATGGTAGCAAAATTAATAGATGAGAATGGAATGGTTTGTTATGGGAATGAAGAAAAAAAAGAAATAGTACAGAAGTATTATGAGAAATTATATGATCAAGAGAATATTGAAGAAGGAAATGTAAAACAATACTTGCAAGAAGCAGAATTACCTAAAATACCCAATGAAGTTAAGATAATGTTAGAAGGGTTCCAGAGAAATATTTATGATTTGACATTAAGACTGTAAGTAGTGAAACCTAAATTCCAACTGTATGTCCAGGAAGAGAAAAAAGAATCTGTTGAAGGTGAAACTTACTCCAGTTGTTTTTTTTCCTGATTGTCCCTGAGCTCTCCCTAACAAATTCATAACACTAAAAAGTTAAATATACAAAGTGTGTTTGTGCACAAGGTGACGTATGAACAGCAGACTTTTTCTTTTCAATCTAGGCTTTGAATCTGGTGTGTTATATGATCTAGCCATCTAACCAGGGTATATGACGTCAGGATGTGGCAGCATGACTCATATTCACAAACTGGCAACACATGTTTGTCCTTTTAATTGATTTTTACTGATGATATATCTTGCTGTTTTTCATTTTCTAGCATTATTTTTCTAACACGTTTAAGTAGGCTTTCCCTGTTTTGGAAGGTAAAAGTAGCAAGCTGATCTTACCAAGAGATCTTTGCCTTTGACTACTGCATATTGTGTGGAAGAACTTCTGCTTTCCATATTCAGAAAATGGGTAATAATCATCAATATTAATGGAAATAAATTATGAGTATTAATATACTAAAGAACTTTGCAATTGTACTTATACAGCACTTATTCATAGTGTGTGAATTCTAAAACAAGCATTCAATTAACCCTATGATTCATACAACATTTATTCCATGAAATCAGAATTTTTAGCAGCTAGTTGAAGCAATCTAAAAATTTTAACTTTTATTATTGACAGCAATAATAAAACTTGCCAGATTGTTTTCCCACAAAGGTAAGGTTTTCTTCTGAAAAAAGTGCTATATTCTAATAAAGGAAGAAGAAAAAAACAAGAGAAGAACTATTACTACTTGCAAAACTAAACCAAATGCATTAATTAAGAAACTGATTTTCCATGCAGCTGCAAGCAAACTTACAGAAACAAAGCTGAAAAAGGCTTTAAAAAAACATTTCTCTCTGTGTGTATGATTATTGTTTATCTTCTAGCAATTATTTATGAGAATGGACATTTTTAAAATTTTACTCTATATGCTTATAAAAGACTTTACAAATGAGAAACAATGGCTGAGTGGATGTATTATGAGAAGCTGGATACCCATGCTTCATGATGAAACCTTGTGACTGGGCTATGCAGGAGAAATTGGCTCAGTGGTAGTTGGTGATTGAAACACATAAGGGAATATCGCTGCCACTACCCTGAGTCCAGAAACAGTTCCATAGGTGGAAGGCATAGACATTTTGGTGAGGTACCAACATTTAGTATTTTAAGGAGCCCCAGGCCACTCCTAAGTGAAGGCTGGAACATTTCCCAGTTTGAACTGAGGTAACAGAATGTGAGGCAACTGGCAGTTGGAACAGAGTTCTTTTCAGGTGGGGAGGGAGAGTAGAACTCCTTAGCATCAGAGCATGTTAACTACTGTATAAGAAATACTAATTATCTGCTGGTCATTTTGGAAAATCCTTTCTTAGTGATCACCTAGAAACCAAGAGGAACATATGTGCCAAATTTCAAGCTTGTAGGCTTTACAGTTCTGAAGATTTCATGATGAATGAGTGGCACTTGGCTTTTATCTATATATAATTGATAAGCAAGAGATGGGCAGCCTGAGGTTCCAGGTCTATCTTTTAACAAGATCTGAGGCATCTCTGATCACAAGTGGTGATCTTAATCTACCACTGTTAAAAGATAGGAAATATGTGCAAACTGGACTATGCACTTCAAAGTATAACACTTTAAAAAAAGAGAGAAAATTCTTCCAATCACACTAAGCTGTAAAGTGATTTGTTTGGTTTTAGTTTTCCATATCATGTAGACCCAGCCATAGATTGAGAAACAAGAGTGATATATAACATTATGTCATAGTACAAACCATATGAATTGTGTCATTGGATCAAAGTCATGTTCTAAGTATAGAAGTAGTAAGAATAGTTATATATGTATTTTTACAATATATTCATACCTAAGGGTAATAAAGGGCAAAGCAATAAAATCGAACTCGATTTAATCCAATATCAGCAAAACAGCAGTATATCATTATAAGACATTTCTTAATTTCAGCCTGGCCATATTATAAATCTGTATTGAATTGTAGACAGTTCTTCCAACCCAGTGAAGAGAACCATTTAACTTCCTTTTTTTAAGTTAAAGGGACCAGAACCCAGATACAATTCAAGGGTCAATTACAGAGGACAGCAGCCAAATAGAAAAAAAGCCTTTAAACCTGAGTGGATAAAAAGGGATTTGCTTTATCTCAATGTCCTCCATCATTTTTCATAACTGAGACAGCTGTGAATGCTATTGGACCTGGCCATTGTGGCTTATAAACCATAAATTATACCTTATTATGATGTATGAACTCATCTACTTGATTAAACAACTTATGTTATGTTATGTTTGAATGAGTCACTGCCTACAATCTCTTAGTATCTTTTCTTCACAGATTCACTCATTAGACTTCTGTGGTGTGGGATTTAAACTAAAATCAATATTTTTTTTCCCTTTTCTTCATTGGGGATGTTCAAGGCTTTAAATCATTCTGCATTGTGAAAGGAACCAACCAGATTTACACCTCCAATATAGTACAGGTGAATAAAGAAGGGGTTTTCCCCCACAAAGGCTGTACCTCTATGAATTTTTGAGGATACTAAGTTACCTGTTCAAAACCAAAAACAGCATCGATGGCCAAGATTATGTTGACCTATTTAGAAACAAAACTAACAATCGATGCCTTATGCATTTTTCCTAAACATGAATATACATACTAAGTTAAAATATTGGAGATGGACAGCACTTTGTCATTTGTGTAATTTTTATAAGGAACCCACTGTATAATGTTCCAAGAACAACACCTATCACAATAAGTCACATTTGTTTAACTGTGATTTGTTGAAGAACCCTGACTGATTTGTTGCCACAGGAATACAGTACATTGTGGATTGTGAATTAACATCCACTGGGTACTTTTTAATTCAACATAAATTATCTTCTAGACAGGTGCCTTTGCTAGCCACACCTTCACCTTAAGATTGGCAGAGACAACATACAAATTAACCTGCTGTTTTTGCTAAATATTAATTATATAAGGTTTCCCAAATTTGGCTTAGTGGTCTAGGTACCAGGCCAGAAACAAGGTGATAGTGAATTCTAGTCCTGCCTTAGGCATTAAAACCAGTGGGATACCTTAAACCTATCAGTCTCTCTTCACCTTCACTGACAGGTTTGAGTGACAAACTGGTTGGTCAATCTCTTTTGCAACTAGTGAATCAACATTTTTGATCTGAAAAAAGCAAACCTTGCACTTTCGGGGGGGGGGGGGGAACTGTAGGAAGAAAAAAAACCCAGGCTTTAAAACGTTTGCTTGAAATTTATTGCAACATTTCTCCTACATTTGGTATTATAGTGAGTAGGGTAACAAGAGACAGATTTTAAATTCACTTATGAGATGTTTTTCCCCCCTGAAACTCTTGTGTTGCCAACTAATTTAGAAATTTCAGGGAAGATACTAAAGTAGGACATTAAAGGAGGTGCCGGGGTGAAATAAAACAAGATCATGTTTATTAAAATTATTCCTGTCAAATACTTGCATTCTGGCTGGAAAATTCTGGGAGCTGAAGCCAATAAATCTTAAAATTGCCAAAGTTGAGAAACACTGTGTTAAGGAATCAAGCTATACAACCATGAATAATTCTAGTCCCACATTAGACATAATGCCAGCAGGGTAAACTTGACCAGTAATTTTCTCTTAACCTTAAGAAAGAAATGGAAAATTGGTTCCAAAATCTTGTCAAGAAAAGTACATGGAATGGTCCAGGCCATCACTAAAGTCAACACTTACTAGAAGATATACAGACCCTAGGGGTCCTTCCGCAATTTGCTATGGCAAGTCCAAGTAGCAGAGACAGTCTCCAGAATTTGACTCATAGAGCGGTTGCATTCATTAGGGATTTTTTTTATATCTCTTCAACCTCTTTCCCCCACCATACGTGGGTTGATTAGTTTAGGTATTATGAAGTAAAGATTAATGAGGATTAAGGGTTTACCAGGTATTGGGAACCTGCTATGACAAAAAAAGGAAATAATTATCTAATTGAGATTAGAGAAAAAGTTTATCTTACAATTTGCAAGAGTAAATAGGAAGAGTCAACTTTTCTGAGTAGCCTCTTTTCCACCTGTTAATTAAAATGCAGGTTAATCATAAGACAATTGTCCATATGAATAATTTCTTGTTAGTGTATTAGATGCCTACATATTGGAGTTGAGCTAAAAGCTGATAAAACCACTTTGCAGATGTTAGCCTCAAGGGCTACATATATACAAGTTTTAAAGAGAAGTTTAAACCTAAAGAATATGTCACATTAGTCTATGATAAGAGAGCTCTTCAAAGAGGTTAACTAATGATTCAACCAGGAACAGGTGCCAGAATTTTCATTTGTTCCATTAGCTGCTGCTTCAAATGTTTCATTTACATATTTCAGAAGATTAGAAGACCACATTTGTGCCTGATCTATCTTCTGAGTTCTAATCACATTTCCCTGTAGCTGAAAAGACTCAGGGATGTTTTTAGCATTTTCCAGTATTTTGAGATCATATTTTAAAATTATATGTGAGCTTTGACAACTCTTTCACCATACGATAAAAACTGACCTTGTTTTTCTTCCTAGCAGTACATATCAGAGGCTGCTTTGTATGTTCTGTCTTACCTCAAACCAAAGATATACTACTCCTTCCTTCTTGCATATTTTATACCCATAAAATATACTTCACTTTAGCAAATCTCATTCATTATTTGGCAGAAGAAAATGACAGTATCTATTAACCTGGGAGATGCTATAAATTCAGACCGCGTGTCTCAGGCTATTATGGAATGAGTAGAAAGAAGTGGATTAATTACATTGCCCCCATGACTACAGTTCTGATTGGGTTCTACCACTTGGCAACACTGGGGGTTAAAAATCACATTGAAGTTATGTAGCTATTTTACAAAAAATAGCTATGACTTCAAAGCAGATACGGTTACTTAGAAGTATTTCCATGCCAATATATTTAATATATTTTAAATAAATTGATAAAATATAAATAAATAAAATATACAATTATAGAGTTTTAACTTTCCTGAGTTTCAGTTCAATCCCTGGAGAGGCATTTTGGCTTCATTTCCCCCCCCATAAAACATCAGAATATTTTTTAAAAAATGCTATAGGCATAGTTAGAAAGTTATTGTGACATCACAACAGGTATCTGGCTCCAATTTGAGCCTTAACTTTGTATTTTTTTGTTAAAGATTGCAAATCACATTTTAAGAGATTGGCACAAAATTAAGATCTTCATATTTACTCACATGGCAAATTTATATCTCAGACAATCTCAGCTTGATTTTAAAAACAACATGCACAAGTAAAGATATCAATACTTTGAATTAGCCAGATTTTTATATCCTTTAATCATAGCAAGAAAAAATTAGATTACCTAAAATTATAAAATGAGAATAAATTCAGTTAAAACTTTCCTTTAGAATCACAAGTTTATCCAGATATATTAAGGATTCTAAACTAAAAACTAGTTCTCCATATGATTTAGATAATTATACCTGGAATAGATAGCAACAATTAAGGTCTTAAAATGTTAAACATGTTTCCTATTATAAGAGGAAACTATTTCAACATTTTATTTATTTATTTTTACATTTACTGACCATCCTAGGAAATATCTAAAGAACATTTATGTTGGAAGTACAATCAATGTAAAAGTTTGCCTGCTATTGCCTCATACTGGTTAACAAACCACTATTGAATTAATATCATATTATAAAATAATAGTGCTTAGCAATGTAATATTATTCAATTACATACTATAATGTGATAATTTACAAGAAAAATGATGGATTTATCAAGCTGCAACAAAAGAATAGTTTTGAGCATTGAAAAGACAATTCAATTCCAAATTTATAATAATACTTTGGTGTTTTGTGTTTGCTTTTTTTGTGTGTTTGCTTTTTTATGGCTGTCAATTGATGTAATGGAAACATTGATCAATAATATTTTATGTGGTCAAGGTTTAATGATCTGTTTTAAAATAGGGTTGAATGACTGTAACATATGTTGTTTTTTCCTTTTCTTTCATTCTTTTCATATTTCTCTCCTCATTGTACATTGCATTTAAAAACCAATCAATAAATATCACATTGTAATTGTGATCAGGTTTATTCCAACCTTATACTTAGGAAAAGAAACCAAATCACAAGTCAGAGATGACACAGGTTTTTTTTAAAAAAACTATTTTTATTACAAATACAATTCATTGGATCACAAAACTATGCTGCAATGTTATTGTTCTTAAAGCAAAAATAAAATGCTCCTTCAGCCACTTTAGATGTGTGAGGATCTCAGAACAAAAGAACTTCAGACCGTACAAACCACATCAAGAAACTGTAGAGTACTCAAACTCTCACACTTAAGTGTAAGAAAGTTAGAAATCAAGCTTCCTTTATATTTAAGAATTACGGTTTTGCTCTTGAACCTTCAGATATTTTAGCTTCCTAGAGATCAGCCGATTCTGTCCCCTTTCTTTGAATTTAGCAAAGACTTCAACATATGTAAGTATTCAAACAAAGTGTCCCTTTGAAAAAGCATTTGATAACCCTCCACCCAGGGGTAGGATTCTGCCAGTTTGAACCGATTCAGGTGAACCCCTAACTCCTAAGATCAGCTGGGAGTGAACCGGTTCGCTCCGATGATCATGTGGGCCTGCCCGCCTGCCCCTACACTGTACTAACTTTTATTGTCCCAGCTGATCAGCACAGAAGAGCAGATTGCCGCTCCTCAGCTGTGTTACTCCTCCAAAGTAAAAAGCAGGTAAGGATTTTTTGCACTGCTGTTCACGCACGCGCAGCGCATGATAACCGAATTGGTTGTTATATTGGCAGCATCCCACCCCTGCCTTCACCTCTATGCCCTAGCTCACCCATTGAAAAATAATGTCTATATTTTTCTCTGAAATGAAATTAATAATTAAATAAAGTACATGCTCACAAGAACCACAAATCTGACAAGATCCTGTGATCTTTTTAAAGATCTTGTGAGTTTTAGGTGTCCCTAGGTGAAATGTCTGATTAGATATATGAGATCTTGCATTAGAACTTGTGAAACTTTGGCATTCTGGAGCACAGCTCATGAGATCACAGGAATGCAACGATCAACATTAAAAAAACCACCATGGAAATATTTTGAGATTTCAGACGATTTGTTTTTCTTTAACTTGAACTGCTAGTTACTACTTCAACCAGAAAGACTTATTCTTGTCCATCAATCAGTTTCCTCCAAGAAATCTAGGCCACCACATTGAAAAATGATACTTTCTTTATTACTTGTTCCCTTTCTGCAAAGAGGATGGGGATTCTCCAAGTGGAAATAATTGCTGCCTTAAAAAAAAAAAAAAAAAGTCAAATTAGGACAAAGCTTTGATGATAAAACTGGAAAAATAATCTTGAAGTTCACTGACCCAATAATCTTTAAAGCTTGAAGCCCTTAGAGCAATGAAATGGGAGTGTAAAATAGTATTCTATTATTCATTTAAATACCCTTTTTATTATATTGGCATTTTTGCATAGAAATTTATGTAATAAAACATTTATTTTTAAAAAAGTAATTAAGAAATCTAACATGAATTGTATTTTGGAATCAGAATGCACCTGAAAAGTTTGTGTTATATATACTGTACTATATCCACATTATTTTGCTGTACAACTGTCATTTGACCTCTCAAAAATATGATAAAAGCATATGCCATATGTCAGACAACAGATTTGATGGTATTCATAGTTTTGAGACTGGCGTTGAGCACCTATAGAAATGCTTTATTTGAATGAAATATTGATCTACGCTTTTTAAAATATAGATTTGGTTTAAAAAGTGCAACAACTAGGCACTTAATGAACAGTGAAAAATTTAGTGAATATATTAAAAAGTCTCATAAATATGATAAATTTCTGAAATGGTTATTGCTATTTTATATTAAACTAGAAAGGGCTGCATAAAATATGAATTGAAAGAAAATGAGAGAGTCTGGTATTTTGCCTCCAGAGCATATAAAAAGTGACCCAAAGATGCCAGATTATAGAACAATGCTATACATTTTATGACTTTTGAATGTAGCTCATTAGCCATGTATTATGATCTTCCAGTGATTAATAAAACACAAACTCTCTTTCTTGCCTTCTCCCTACTCTCTTTTATTTTGTTTTGGTTTTTTTCCAAGAACAAGAAGGACAGAAGAATGAACTTGGATACTGAAAAGAGCTGGTTTTATGACTCACATTTTAGGTAAACCTGGTGGACTGTCATTAGGGCTATCGTGAAAACTTTAAAAGGATTGTCTTGAATCAAATAATTTCATTGGATGATTTTTTTTGAACTTGCAAATACAATTGAGTTATTCTCACTAACTTTGAAGAGATTTAAAAGAAATCCAGAAAATGTAAAAGCACTGAACCGGTGGTTACACCAGTCGGATCCCACCCCTGAGTTATAGTTCAACGACCTCTGACTACCACATCTCTTTACAATAACTTGTTTTATGCTATACACCTAGCTGTAAAACTCATTAGAAAAAAACCTAAACTAAACTAAACCAAAATTCCAAGCACTCTTCAGTAATTGAATTAAAATTCCATTGGGCTTGCTTAAATGTAAATTAATCTTTCATGACAATATCATTTTTGCAAGAACCTGGAGGGAGGGAGAGAAAATTGGTAAATTCAACACATGTTTAAACTAATAAAACAGGACAGTGCTTCAAAGTAGTTCTACATTGCTGCTTGGCTATATGTATCCATGCTACATAACCCTCAGCTGCTTAACAATTCTAAAGTGAAGAAAACAAGTTTGTCAAGCGAGTCACACCACCTTTACTGGTATCATTATTGTTCTGAGGGGGGGAAAGGGATAAAAAGATGTGTTAATCCCATCCATTTTTCAGCACAACAGGAATCAATCCTTAATAGCAATAGCATTTAGACTTATATACCACTTCACAGTGCTTTACAGCCCTCTATAAGCAGTTTTACAAAGTCAGCATATTGCCCCAACAATCTGGTCCTCATTTTATTTTTAGGATGAAAGCTGAATCAACCCTAACCCTGCCAAATTCCAGGCAGCCAGCAGTAGTAGCCTGCAATACTGCATTCTAACCACTGTGCCACCACATCTCTTAAATTCCCCTTTTAATGCCCTTTTAAAATGTTAAGCATTTCCTCCCTATTCAAAAAAGATTTCAAAGTCAGAGAGAACCCCTTTAAGCAAGAGAGTAAAATTCATGGCACAAAGTCTAGCATTTCTGATAGCAAGTCAATATGAAAAGGCATTGGACTTAGACTGAAGCAATCCAGGTCTAAAGCCACTCTTGATTGTAGAATTCACTGGATAACTTGGGACCACTCTATCTCTCAATCCAACCTATTTTACTAGATGGTTGTGGAATAAAATCAGGTGACATACCAGTAAATGCTGCTATGAGCTCTGAGAGAAAATGGCAGGACATGAAAGCAAACCACCCTCATTCTCATCCTTGTTCATTTTGGTTGCTTAACAGCCGTGTCTCCTTGTCCACTCAACATATACTTAATGTATACATGAACATACAGCAAGGTGGCCTAAAACTAAGGGATGCTGCCCACTAAAGTTCGGCCTTTGATGAAGGGACATAGTTTGTCCTTGCCATATTACTGTACATACTGTACTTCTAGGAAAACCTTGTTTTCAAAGTGTCTATTCTGTATCCAAGCAAGTCCCTTCTCTGTTTTACAGCAGAGACAGAAATATAAGAACTTTCAAATCAAATGTTATTTTTCAAAGCCATAAAATCCCAGCTTGAGTATGCCAATAAATTAAGTATTGAATACAGTAATAATTTATTCTACATCTCAATATGGGCTGTCATTGACATGATGAGCAGTTGAGCTTTTTACATTTGATTTTTCATAGTAAAAGATTTTTAACAAGTCTACACTGAAATAAACATTCAGTTATTTAGGAAGTGTTTTCAGACAAGCTTGTGGAATCCTTCAGTCCCTCTCTCAAACTAAATGTGCATTTTAAAACCATATATATATTGTATGTATGTATGTGTGTGTGTGTGTGTGTATGTGTATATGTATATATATATATATATATATATATATATATATATATATATATATATATATATATATATATATATATATATATATAATTATTCAGCTTTGTTCGGGTATTTTCCCACATCATTATAGTTGTGCTCTTAAAGTTGCAGCAACGTTTCGGCAGAATCTCATCTGCCATCATAGGGCTTCTGTATTGTGTTCGTCATTTTCTTTCAATACAGAAGCCTGATGATGGCAGATGAGATTCTGCCGAAACGTTGCTACAACTTTAAAAGCACAACTATAATGACATGGGAAAATACCTGAACAAAACTGAATACCATACACACACACACACACACACACACAAAAGTGTTTTAGAAGATGATAACTGAGTCTAGACCTTTGAAAAGGAAATGAGGATTGGTTCCATTGATACCAAAATCCACATACTAGATTTTTCAAGTAGCCCATCAAAAATTTTAGACATCCATATATGGAAATCCAATCTAAATGTTATATTTCACCTTATTAATTCAAATTAGATTATTTATTTACATAGTTTGCTCTGAAGCTGTTTATAAGTTCCATAATCTTAAATACATTTTGCCTTCATAAGGACTTATATAATTTAAGCCATGAGGTTGTTACCTTCGTCTTACATTTCCCACTGATATTTATGTGCACCCACTGGATCTACACTTCTAATGATGGTGAAGTCCATTGTTGTCGCTGAATACCTGCTGAGAGAGCCATCCATACACTCTTGCTTTATTTAATATATTATGCATTGGTGTGATGCATAAAATCTTCATTTCTTTATTTATTGCTACTATTGCCTCCCAGCACATATTCTGCCTTACTTTTAAACCCTAATGGAATCAATCAAACAGAAACAAGACATGGGGACTGAAGCAGTGTTTACCACCATGAGAGTAATCTTGTCTTAAGCATGAACAATATACAAGTAATGAGTAAAATCTAATTTCTTACCAGTTTATTGAAATTGTTGTTCATCACAAACAGCAAATTATGTGGCAGTAAAAAAAAAAGTCCTGAAAAGTAGGAGGATTATAAGACACATATGTCACTACAGGCTTTCAATTGCAGAAAATCTTGATATATCCCATTGTTGCTATGGGTAGGGAATTTACATTTCAAGGCAGTTGCTCTTTCTGAAATTGGGGAAACAAAGCAGCTTGGTGCTTTTATATCATCTTATTGTCTGCTGAAGAGACCCTAATCTTCTTGGAAGAAAACTGGCAGTTGGTTGTATGCTTTGTTTTGTGTGTCTGTGTTGTTGTTGTTGTTGTTGTTGTTGTTTTAACTCATTAACTTTGGGCAATGTCACTTCTTGTTTTAGCTGAGTTTTATTGCTGGAGTACAAGAAAGGACAGATCTGCAAACTGTCAAGACATTAGGAAAGCATTTTGGGTGAAACAGTTGGGAAATGAAACTTCTGGTCATCTGGAAATGAGCCAGTTCATTTTTCATTTCTCTGCTATTGAATTGTATTAATTTGAAGAGGAACTCATCAGTATTTCAGAATATTTTAAATTCCTTGGACTTTCTATATTTTACTATGCCCTTTTTAGATCATGGAACCACCACCGACACTAAGATGTTATAAACAGAAATAATTATAGGCTATGTGCTTTTCTGGATGACTTCCTTCTGTAGAATGTGAAGAATTCATTGTAGTTACACAATATTTTTATTTGGGTTTCTACTCTGGCAACAATTACATTTGTCACAATAAGAACAACAATTACATTTTGAAATTTCTAAGGGAAAAAAAAGAAAATGAACTTGATATCTTCTCTATAGTAGGGTTTTTGGGGAACAAAGTCAAGGGGAATGCTTAATCTCCTTTCTCTAAACTTTTTAAGGGCATTGAAAGCGAAATACTATTCTGGATAAGAAAGGAGTTTGTTATAACTTCTACTATTTTTAGAAAACAAAATACTGATTTGAAAAGGTAATACCTTCGCCTAGAAGAACAGGAAATAAAATGCTATGTTCTAAAAAAAATGCTCTTGCCTCACTCCTGCATAACTAACCATGAAAACCCTAAAGATCTCTGTAGCTACTGCAAGAGTACAAGTTAGCAAGGGTTGCCTGGATCAGTAAGATTAGAAGAATTGCCAGGATATGATTTTATAGCAGCACTTTGTCATGAAAAATTGGATCTTCCTCAGATCAGAATTATTTGCAAGCAGTTGTGTGCCCTATTTGAGGAACATGGGGCCTTGTATATATTTCTGTGTGCTTTTGGCATTAGATTTGCACAGTTATCCATCTGGAAAAAGAATTTCCTCCTATGACTCAGAACTCACTGCTCATCTTAATGGCAAAAGACTGATCTTTTTTTTTTTTTTTTAAGCTTTTTCCTCTGTAGACATATAAAGATGCATAAAAAGTCATTTGGTCTGATATTCCTTTTTCTAACTTACTTTTCCAATCTCAACATTTTATTTTACTGCGGAAGTGTTGCACAGGGAGAATTATATCTCTCAGTATAGCTCATTAAAGAGAGCTAACTATAAAGTGCATCATTTAGAATAATGAGGTGGTCTCTTTTGACTTTGTTGATGGCTGTCAACCATCAAAATTCTTTTTCTTAATAGGAATCTCCACTCTCTAATTAGGACCGTCATGATTTTACATAGCATGCAGTGTATGGAGTGTTTGAAACTCTCCCACTGCTTCAGCATATCGGGGTATTAATATTTTTTTAACCTTTTACATTCCTTGAATTAATCTTGTGGATTTTACCCTGGCACATTTTTTCCCAAAGAAGCCATTCTTAAATTAGAAATGTTCTGTTCTAACTTAGCAATCCACTTATGAGTGATCAGACTCTGTGTAATAATTGTTATGGATCATCTGTGACAATTGTGCCAGATGATTCACTAGTGTGTTTAAGAGACTTGAGTTAATCATGGCAGAGATGTGTTTTTTTTTAAAGAAAGACTACAGCTGTGCACCATACAGGGCAGTTCATAGATGGGGTGGGCAATCAGTAATTCATGGAATTAATAGCCCTTTCATGTGAGTAAATTCTCTGTTCCTTCATAATCTCCAGAAAGCATAGCCATTACATTCTTAGTACTTCTTGGCTGCTGGATATTGAAAGAAACAGGACTTTTCATGAGATCAGCATCTTCCAGCAAGACCAAAAATTATAAAGCCAACTCTGCATAAAGCCAAGGAATCTGATACCCCAAATTCTTAACTGAAAGGACTCTGTGATTGCTGGTCCTTCAGAATCAGGGATTGACATAAAAGTAACATGACTACAATTTGATCTATGATGTGTTATAACAGTATGAGTGTCAGTTGCATATGTGTGGTCTAATTCAAAGACCTTGTTCAAATCTTCTGGAACTAGACACTGGAGCCATTAAAGGAACTTTGTGAGACCCTGCACTTAATCACTCATGTCCTGGTCATCTTGCACCAGGACTACTGCAATGTGGAGTACACTTGAAGAGAATTTGGAAACTTCAGCTAGCACCAAATAAAGAAGTGGGAACAGATTTAGGGTTCCTACAGTGGTCCATTTAACACCTCTGATGTGAGCTGTACTGGTTACCAATTTGCTTCTGGATTCAATTCAGGATGTTGGTTATTGTCTTTAAAGATCCTTATGGCATGGGTCTAGGCTATCTGAAGAATCATCTCACTCCAATGGGATTGGCCTTACCCATTCATGCCACCAGAAGTATCGTGCTGCAGATTCCATCAGCCAAGGGATTATGGCTGGTAGGATCCAGGAGAAGAGTCCCGTCAGAACTGCCACACTGCTGTGCCAGGCCATGCTTTGCTAGATGCTGATCTGCCATGCACAACAGGTGGGAAGGACCTGCACATTGGGATAAGGAGGGGGTGCAGAATAGAAGAAGGGGGAAGTATACATTGTGGTGTCCCCTGAGAGCCACTGGCCAGTACATGGAATATGGTACCATCCAGCCTGTGCTGCCTGGGATTGTTACCACAACAATTTGTTTGAATGTTATTGGACAGTAAAAGATAACCATGGGGGGACTGGAAGCAAGGGGAAAGGTTAACTTGAAACACCAGATCTGGCTTTGCTACATTTGGCTTCAGTAAACTGTAGTTTCATCAACTAGGTTTCTTTTCTAACTGACCATAGTGGGACAGCTGACAAACCCTTTCTGCTGTGGCTTCTCTCCTTTGGAATATCATCCCTCTAGAAGTGAGATTCATCCCACCTTCCTGGCCTTCAATAAGGGACTAAAAACCTGCCTCTGCTAACTGGCTTGTAACCTAGATGGAGGTGTACCATTTTGGAAATGACTAGTATATCAGATAAGATCCCACCTCCATTCCAGCATGTACTGATCTTTTATTTAAGTCAAAGTTAAACTTTTCAGTTTTAAGATTTGTTGTTTTAATGTTTCTATTTTAATTGCTTACAGTGCTTTTATGATACTGTACATAATGTATATGTATATGTAACTTTGTGTTGTGTGTATAGCACTTTTTTGCAGAATCAGGAGTGCTGCTGGAGAAGGAGGGAAAAATGAATAACTTGAACTCAAGGCAATCTTGAATTCATAACAATCTAGAATTCAGAGGCATAACAAAATTAGTTTTGTACCAGCTGCATGTATGTATGTATGTCAACATGACATTTGAGCAAAAAGCTTGAGTTGTATCAAAGATCTTGAGTTGCATCAACATGAGGCTGTGTTTGTTATTTTGACTGCCTCTTCTATAGATGTGTCAGCTTGAAGTCTCCCTGGCATACAAAGGGACTGTGGCTACATTGGATCCAAAATGCCAGCAGAGCTCCATTTTGTTTTAAGAGCTATTGTTATTTGCTTCCAAAATACCCAGTGAATTACTGGTATTAACATATCAAATCTGCATGTGATCATCTGGAAGAGATATCTACTGAATTCCACTGGTGGAGTTTTTATCATCCTAATATTTCTTAGATGGGCACCCCTGGGGAAGCAATGTTTAAATGTTCATTATAAAATGAATCTGTCAAATAGATCAGTGGAGGAGATTATTTGAAACTTATTTCATCATTTTTAATGAAATTGCCCCCACTCAGTAATACTTCTCCACTCATACAGTCAAAAGTTAGTTAAGTAAGGTCTGAGTATGATTGCCTTATACTATATAAAAGGCAATACAATTAAAAATATGTCACCCTGTTGTTTTTTTTCCAGGAAGGGAGGGTGGGAAAAAGGAAAGAAGGAAGGAAGTTTCAACATGTAGTTTCCTTTAATTAACAGCTAATAAAAGCAATTTTCTTTCAACAGTTTTTAATTGGACCATCATTTGCTAGAATTATTATTGGTTGAAAAGTTTTCTGTACTCATTTTCTGCTTTATATAGATCAGAAACTCAAAATTAAAGTCCTGAATGGCAAAAACTTTCTTCCATAAAAGTATGGTAGTTATATAATTAGCTTAGTTTCCAGCTGAGTATTGCTTGGTTCAAGTCAGATGTCATAGTTCAGGGCTGTCAAACTTGTGGTCCACGGGCCAGATGCATTACACGCTAGCCACACCCATGCCCGGTTTAGCAAAGGGGGGAAAAGTCACAATATGTCACGTGACAATGCTATGATGATGTGAGTTTGACACCCCGTCATAGCTGTTTCATCCTGAATTGCTTTGTGCCAAGCATACAGGAAGGTCAACCACAATACAGAAAGTCCTCATTTAGTAACCATATTTCAGATCAACAATTCTATCACTAAATGCAGCAAACATCAAATAGAAAATCACATGACTTCAACAGGCTTATGATCTCACGTCCAATTTGATTGTTAAGTGTATCACCATGGTTTTTAAATAAAACTTCATGTGTCAGTGACTTACAGTATTACTTCCACATACTCTATTAATCCTGTTTGTGGTAAACTGGTTGCAAAGGGCCTGAATGGTGATCACATGACTACAAGATGCTGAAAAGTTTGTACATGCAAGGGTTGGTCACAAAGTGGACTTTTTTTTACATCATCATGACTTTAAATACAAAAAAAGACTTCAGATGAGGCAAGGAGTATCATTGTCCAGATTTTTCTGAGGGTGCATTTCAGGCAAAATTGACATGCAATCTCTGCCAAAATTATCTCTGGAAGAAAGAGAAAACTGGAGATTGGTCCCATGTCAGATGGGCAATCACCTGATAAATAACAAAAAGACAGGTGATTTTTGTTAACAAATAGCAGAAACTATTGTTTTTTCAGCTGTTTGTGATTAATTGGAAGCCATGGGTTCCATCGTACATTGAGCTGTAAACACAGCCTTTCATGAATTCAAGGTTTGACCAAACCTCACTTTTTAAAACCACTTTGGAATTCTATTTCTCTTATTGCTCTTCTAAGATTGAAAAATATTGAGGCAACAAGTTTACCCATTGATGAGTAGGTTTCTCTTCAACCCACTTAAAAAGAAGAAATGTCTTTGCAGCCTTGTAAGACCTTTATCTTTTGTTATTTTTTTTTATAATATACACAAACAGACTTACTTTTAGAAAACTTTATAAATACTAATGGTTTGTGAAACTGATTTAAAGACTGTGAAGTTACTTAGAAAGAGTGCCTTCTGTGGGAAAGTTGTCTTGTTTACATATCAGTTGTAAAACAAAACCTTGAAGGTTGATTACTAGAACACAAGATGGCTACTTTAAGGGAAATGTTTGATTTATGAAAAGCTTTTTAACTTTTCCCTGGAAGCTACTATTGAAGATGAACAAATTCCTCTGAAGACAACTGAAATAGATTCACTGGATTTACAAATGCGATTGGATGATCAATCAAAAGTTGAAAAAGATATTCTGATTTTTATGTTAATTTTATCTGTTTAATATAATCTTTAATAAGACTTATGTTTAAAAAAAGTAAATTCAAATAGTCACTAAACAAAGCAGTAGGTAAGCAAGGACTACTTGTAGCTGTGTACTCACACTTTTTTGCATACTTTTAGATGCAGTAAAGTGACCTTGGTGGTAGCTATGGATTCACTTAATTCAACTCCCCCTGCCCAACTTAATTTACCTGTTGACATGCATCATGCCTAACAGGTAAAATGGTAAACAGTAAAAAGAGTTGGTATCATGACAAGTTTAAATATGGTTGATTTCAACCATTTTATTATATTTCAAGATGCACCCAGACACACTCAAAATAGCATGAAGCAATGTCTCACTTGAAGATTTAGATAGTGAAATGAAAATATGGATGCATGGTCAAGAAATCATTCAGTCTTTCAGATGGCTTAGTTCAAATAGACTAGACTAGACTGGACTAGACTAGATTGAGTTGGAAGAGACTTTGGAGGTCTTATAGTCCAACCCCCTGCTTAGGCAAGAAACCCTATACCATTTCAGACAATGGTTATACAATCTCTTATTTAAAAGAAGAGCTCTAGATTGTTTCTCTCCTTAATTAGTTCCCACCCATTGCTTCTTGTCCTACCCTCAGGTGCTTTGGAGAATAACTTGACTCCCTCTTCTTTGTGGCAGCCCCTGAGATATTGGAACACTGCTATCATAATAATCCCCTAATCCTTCTTTTATCAAACTAGACATACCCAATTCCAGAAACTGTTGTTTATATACAGCCATTCAAATCATACAGCCATTCTCCATGAAAGTTAAAATATCCTGTTTTCAGTGTTCTGAATATTTAGGCAAAGTGATACTGAGGATACAACCAATGTTTTCACACTAAATTCAACCTATGTACGTGGGAAAGTCACACACAAAAATGGCTTCAGAAATTATGTACATTTGGCATGAGAGACACATTCAAAAGCTTCAATCAGTTTTACACTTGTCTTGATAACATAGAAAAACCAATCATTGCTAATTTTATATTAAAGCAGCATGAATCTTGTCCCATGCAAATATCAGGGTATAAAGAAAAAAAAATGTCAGTTGGTGGTAGTAAATATTTCCAAGTTTCCTTAAGCTATGCTTTTTAATAAAAGCAAATAAGTTGATTTAGATCATTAACCATAACATAATACAGTTTATAGTAACTTTTGTTGTTGTTGAAGAAAGACCTTTTAATAATGCTGCAGGTGAAATTTCACCTGCTAGTATTTGTGAATTTGTAGAATTAATGTGCTTGAATACGTCACCTAATCACATTAATTATCATCATCGTTATTATTATTGGCACCCAAAAGAGTGCTAATCTGATTTCATTCAGTGAATCTGGAAGCTGCACCATGGGGTAGTACAGCAAGTTCTTCTGTAATTGTTAAGATATGGAAAAATAGGATGAAGTAAAAAATGCAAATGCAATTAACCTTCAAAGCTTTACTAAAAATACAGGGAAAATTTTATTGACTCTAAACCCAAAAGGAGAATTCAATTAGACTGTCTGGTCATCCACAGTGAGCAAAATATATTTCATTATCCATATGTTGATATCGAAATGTTATATCTACATTGAAAAACTTGATTTAAACCATTTGTAATCTCCAATATATTCAACATGTTGATGAAATTGCTGTAGGAGGTTATCATGTTATGTGAGAAATCAGACAATGTAGCTTTATCTTCTATTTTCATTTAACCCAGGAAAAGCAACAGACATAATTTACACTTTATTTTACTTTATTTTTTCCTTTACTAACATGACCAAAACAGCAGTAAAAATAATATAATAGCACTTAAAACATAGACAAAGAAGAAAATTGAAAATATTTTTTTTTTAAAAATGACTATGATGAATCAGAGAGCTTGCTGCACTTTACGGACCAGTGTATAATGTGAACTGATTTTCTTCTGACTGTGATTGCTATGGCACAAAAGATTGCTATGGCACTAAATTTGTGCACAAATGCACAAAACTTTGATATAAATTATACTGGACTGATTATTTAAGAGGGCAAGAGCATACTTCCTTACTGCCTGAGCAACTACTGAAACACCAGGAATGGTAGCAGGAGCAATTTAGAGGAACATGAACAACAGAATCAACCCCTGTTCAGAGGCATTTTGGTAAGAAATGTTACTACATCCTTCCTCTATTGAATTTCCGCAAAGTAAATGTCTTTTGTGTGGGGTTAAGAATGTATTATAGAGATACTAAGGAAGGGCTAACTGGGATCCAAGACAGTGAAATATATTTATTATTAATTAATTAATTAAATTTGTACACAACCAAATCATTTTGTTTCTTGGCAGTTTACAACAGTGGAGAGCCAATTTGGTTTAGTGGTTAAAGAACCTGGCTAGAGACCATGAGTTCTAGACCGTGAGTTCTATGAAAGCCATCTGGGTGACCTTGGATCAGTCACTCAGCCCAACTTAACTTCACAGGAGTGCGATGCTAGTTCACCTCTTCTTGGTGCACCCTGGATAGCACGGAAGTTTGAACCAAATGACTAGCAACAATTGGCAGCCAGACTACATTGAAGAATTGGCAGTTAACAACAGTTGGCAGCCAGACATCTTTGTAGAACTCCTGGCTCCCTAAATATATGACACCTGTCTGGCTCCCAGTCTTGAACCACATTGCATCACCGGCTCTGTGAGGGAAGGAGGTTTAGTGAAGGAGTACAACAGAATTGTGACGGGTCCACTTCTTCCTGTGCACACTGACCTTCTTCATCTATCTGTTGGCAGACTTGGATCCAGGGGGCCAGTGGTGGTATTCTACCGGTTTGGCCCAGTTCTGCAGAGCTGGTTGCAGCGATAAGCAGCGGAGACTGAACTGGTTCTCTCCACCGATCTGTTGTTGGGCCCACCTGTCCACCTGGGCTCCCATAGTCACCTTTATCCTCTGGATTTGAAGTGCAGCTGCTTTGCGCGACTGGGATCGTGCAGGCTTGCAGGAGGTGAGTTAGAATGCCTCTGCACCTGCACAAAGTGTGCATTTGGTGCATGCATGCACGCAAAGTGTGTGCACATGTGCAAAGCATGCCCATCAAACCACACCCACTGAACCAGTGGTAAAAATATTTGAACCCCACCACTGCAGGGGGCCCTTACTGGTACTCATTTGGCAGCCGTCTGGCAGCTTTGACATCTGCGCTAAGATACAGGCAATTGTGTGGATGGCCTTGCATGAGAAGTGCTGGGTTTTGGCCTTCCTTGACAGCATTGGTCAGCTCTGAGCAGGATCTGTGCCCAGCAAGGTGTTTGCAGGACTCATTGTTTGAGTGGGCTTATGTCTCTGCCCCTCAATGTGACTGTGGTGCTCCTCCTATCCATCATATTGTGTCCGGTGTCCATTGGGAGCTTGCACTGGCCCAGTGTCTGATTTTTTTCAGTGTGAAGTGGACTGCCCTGTCATTGAATGGCTGGGTGGACTGGACATTGACATTTGAGCTACTATAAGTCCATGTATTTGCCATATGCTATAAAACCTCACGGGATGGTTGTTTTGAGTAAGATAGGAGGAAGAGGGTGTGTTGGATATGTTTGCTACCTTTAGTTATTTGTAAAAGTGTAAAGGCAAGATAGAAATAAATAAAAAGGTCCACCATAAGTTGAAAAAAAGAAAAAAAAGCAAGTATAATAACACCAGTATGATGAAAAAAAACAACTTTTGCTATATTCATAACAACATATCTGAAAACAATATCAAAAACACAATATCCGAAGATATATTAACAATAAAAACAAATTAAAAATGCTATGAAGCACAAATGATGATAGTTTATTTATTTTATTTATTTATTTATTTATTTTATTTATTTATTCATTTATTTATTTGATTTGCCAATTGTTTACAAGATAATAAGTATAAGTGTATACATAGTTGTGAATACATGAAATGGGTACATATAAGAAAAATAAAAGAAGAATAAGAGAAACAATAGGACAGGGACGGTAGGCACGTTGGTGCGCTTATGCACGCCCCCTACAGACCTCTTAGGAAAGGGATGAGGTCAATAGTAGACAGTCTAAGGTTAAAGTTTTTGGGGTTTGGGGAAGAAACTACAGAGTCGGGTAGAGTATTCCAGACATTGACCACTGTATTGCTGAAGTCGTATTTCCTGCAATCAAGTTTGGTGCGGTTAACTTTGAGTTTGTATCTATTGTGTGCTCTTGTGTTGTTATGGTTGAAGCTGAAGTATTCATTGACAGGTAGGACATTGCAATGTATGATTTTATATACCATGCTTAAATCAGACCGAAGACGGCGTAATTCAAGGTTTTCTAGTTCTAGAATTTCAAGTCTGGTGGCATAAGGTATTCTACAATGAGTAGAGGAGTGGAGAACTCTTCTTGTGAAATATTTCTGGACTTTCTCAACTGTGTTAATATCAGATACGTAATGTGGGTTCCAGACTGATGAACTGTATTCGAGTATTGGTCTAGCAAATGTTTTGTATGCTCTGGTTAGTAGTGTGATATTACCAGAGAAAAAGCTACGTAGGATTAGGTTAACAACTCTTAATGCCTTTTTGGCTATGTAGTTGCAGTGGGCTCTAGCACTTAGATCATTAGAGGTGAGTATTTCAAGGTCCTTTACAGAGCTTGGGTCATCAACAAGATCTTGACTATTCAGCTTGTATTTTATTTTCTGATTTTTTTTGCCAATATGTAAGACAGAGCATTTATTTGTTGAGATTTGAAGTTGCCATTTGTTTGACCATTCTGATACATTGTCAAGATCTTTTTGAAGGGTAGCAGTATTGTCTGTGGTATTGAACAGCTTTACATCATCTATGAAGAGAATGCAGTTGCTCTTAATGTCCTCACAGAGGTCATTTATGTAGAGTATGAAGAGAGTTGGTCCTAGAACACTGCCTTGGGGGACACCATTGTTGACAGGTACAGAATTTGATAGGACACTCCCAATTTTGACCATTTGTTGTCTGTTTGACAGGAATGCTTCTATCCAGTTATGCAGTTGTCGAGAGATACCATAAATTTTTAGTTTTAGGAGTAGTTTGTCGTGTACCACTGAATCAAAGGCTTTACAGAAGTCTATGTAGATTGCATCTATTGTTTTGCCCTGATCAAGTTGTGTAGTCCATATGTTTTTGCAGTGTAAGAGTTGCAGATTACAGGATAGTTTTTTCCTGAAACCAAATTGTTTATTAGAGGGTAGGTTTTTTTGTCTCTAAGTGGAGGATAATGGATTGGTTAATAATTGATTCCATGACTTTACACGTGACACAGCATAAGGAGATTGGTCTGTAATTTTCAACTAGGCTAGGGTCTCCCTTTTTGAAGATGGGGATGACCGTGGCTTGTGACCATAGGTTAGGCAAGGAGCTGGTCCTGAAAGATTTTTCAAAGATTATGCTTAGAGGTTTGGCTATGGCAGTGGATAGCTTTTTTAAGAAGTAGGGACATATTCCATCTGGTCCAATAGATAGAGATGGTTTTAGATTGCGTAGTGCTTTTTCAACGTTGTCTTCTGTAAAATCGATATGTATTAGATCATTGTTGTTATCTGTGGTACGGCTAGGAAATACTGGGCATGATCCATTGCTGTTTACAAATACTGAGCCGAAGAATGTGTTAAAGATGTTGGCTTTAATGGTGTCATCATTGCAGTCTTTACCATCAGGTCCTATCAAGGGTGGGATAGACCTTGAGTCTTTTAGTTTGTTGTTTACAAAATTGTAAAACGCACGGGTGGAATTGGTGCTTAGAAGGTTTTCCTCTTGTTTAATGTGATAATTGATGCATTCGGTCTTTATCTGGTGGCATAAATTTTTGTATCGGCTTTTGAAATTGGCAACGTGACCAGATTTGTTTTTCCGCCAGAGTGATCTCTTTTTGGATTGGATTGGATTGGATTAGTTATAATGATGATGCTGACATCTCACTCAGAAGAACGTTACCAAAATAAACAAGATTATGATGTTATTTATATAAGCTTGAGAATTCATGTGTACTTGTCCTTTTGCAACCTAGACTAATGTTAGACTTCTCATAATCTTAAACCCGCATGGCATTTAAATGATTGAAGGTTAAATCTACCTCTTTCCAAGGACATTTATTGACATTTACCTTTATCTTTAAGGTTTTCAAACAGCAGAAGATTAAAAGGTGATGAGAACATTCCCAGATGGAGCGCTCGTCCTTTGCCAATTCTTTGTGAAAATCTTTCCAATATGGAGACCCTGTTGTGCATGCTGTAACAAAATGAAATGTATTACTTTAAGGCAGGGCTGTCAAACTCATGATCCAGATATGTCATGTACTGGCCACGCCCATGCCCAGTTTAGCGAAGGGGGAAAAAGTCATGATATATCACATGATACCACCATGATGAGTTTGACACCCCTGCTTTGTGGGCATGACAGGTCACAGAATAGCCATACACCTGTAGACCAGAAAAATGTCCACCATTTCAGGTCACTTTTCCATTCCCCGCCCCCCATACAAAGCACTAAATGCACCATTTTTATTCCCTAGACTTCCTACAGGACTTAGAAGCATTGTTTCAAATCAACATGCTGAAAACTGGTGTCTGGCTTTGAAAGATACGAGCTTCCAATTTTTTATTTTTTTTTAAAAACAGAATCTTAAAAATTAAAGTTAAAATAGTATAGGTAATGGAGAAAGTCTCATTGATATCAAGAAAAGTGTCCATTTCCGATCCATAGTCATAAATTAAGTCAGCTATTTGGAATCACACTGTACTTGAGTAATAGTGGGCTATTTTAAAAGAGGCTATTTTTTGCTGGCAGGTCACATATCTTGCATATAGAAAGATTCACTTTCTGCCCATGACTGTACATTTAAAAGAAATTCCAGCAGCTGCCAGTCAGTAAAAATAAGTAGATCAACTTATTGCTCAAGGCAACATCCTTTAGTTTAATATAAGGGAAAAAGGCATAAGCAGAACATTCTTGTCTGAAAAGGTTTTTTTTTTCCACTGCCTTAGCTTGAAAATGGATGTCTACAATAAAATCAATAAAAATAACAAACCAGAAAAATAGCTAAGTAGAAAACAATATTTCAAAAAGAATAAAGTTATATAAAGCTTTTCTATTTATGCAGTAGGAGAACCTCAAAAAAAGAATAAAAGAGGAAAACCAAATAGAGCATCTTAACAAAATATTTGATAGCCAATCTGTCTACAGTGGGACACAAGTTCAGGAGCACGTTGTTAAAGACTTAGTGACTTTTTGGGAAGGAACTCCTTTGTTATTCAAGATGGTAATGCACACTGATTTATGTAAGGCCATGTTCTATGGAAAAAAAATTTAAAAGTAAAGGTTTCCCCTGGACAGGGGGTAGTGCTCATTTCAATTTCCTAGCTGGGGAAGCTAATGTTGTCCAAAGATTCTTCTGTCATCATATGGCTGGGATTAATATGGCACACGGAATTACTTTCCCACCAAAGTTTATCTACTTGCATTTGTCTATTTATCTACTTGCATTTGCATGCTTTTGAACTGCTAGACTGACATATATATGTATATATAATGTATATGTATGTGTGTGTGTGTGTGTATATATATATTTTCTTAAGTTTTCGCGGGTATTTACATGTATGGTATTCAGCTTTGTTCGGGTATTTTCCCACGTCATTATAGTTGTGCTTTTAAAGTTGTGCTTTTAAAGTAATGATGATGGCAGATGAGATTCTGCCGAAACGTTGCTACAACTTTAAAAGCACAACTATAATGACGTGGGAAAATACCTAAACAAAGCCGAATATCATACATACATACATACATACATACATACAGACAGACAGACAGACAGACAGACAGATAGATAGATAGATAGATAGATAGATAGATAGATATAGATATATAGATATAGATATATTTGTTTTCTGAGGTTTTCACAGGTATTTGTATGTGGATCTTTGGTTATTCGCTTTTTTTCCTGCGTAAAATTGGAAGTATCTAGGCGACGTTTCGATGAAGTCTCATTCATCATCTTCAGGCTTGTGTCTTCGGCTTTGTGCTTCTCAGAGTAATGTGAGCTTGCAGCTGCTTCTTCCTTTTAACTGCTAGTGGGGGGGTGCTCTCATTGGTTGGGGGTTTGGCTGTGTTCTGATTGGTAGGGGGGTTGGCTGTGTTCTGATTGGCTGGGGGTGTGTTCTGTTCAGGTGGGGGCTTGGTTGTGCTCAGGTTAGTCTTAGTTGTTGGGGGATTTGGGCTGGTGAGCTGTGATCCTGTTGTTTGGCTTCTGGGTCATGGGCTGTGTGATGACCTTCTGAGTTCTATTGTTGTGACATCCTGGGTCTTGTGCTGTAATCTCCTGGATCGTTGGCTGTGTTGTAACATCCTGAGGTTTTGTGGTGTAATATCCTGAGTTCCGTGATGTGATATCCTGAGCGGGTGGCTGTGATGCAATGTTCCGGGCTTTGGTTTGCCTCCGAGTTTGAGGCCTGGATATGTGTTCATGGCATATATCAGTTTGCTTGGTTTGGGGGTCAGGGGGTGTGGCAGCTGGTGATGCAGCTGTGGTCTGGTTTCTGGATGGAGGTTGCCTTTCGTCTATGGGATGGGTTTGGGTTTGAATGATGAGGGAGATTGGTGGTGGCATCATGTTTTGTTTTGGGTCTGGTGTTGGTTTTCATGGCTGGGACTCGTTTGTTGATAAGGGCTAGTTTCCAGATGTCTGGTAGGTGGGAGGTATCATCCCATTTTTTCATGTTATGGGGGTGTTTCTCTATTTCAATGGCTTCCCTGATTATTCTCTTGTTGAAGTGTTCAGTATTGGAGATTAATTTGGTTCCCTCAAAATTAATTTCATGTCCTGTGGCTTTAAGGTGCTGGAAAAGGGAGGAAGTATTTTCTTCTTTTCTGACTGTGTTCTTGTATTCTGCGATGCGTGCATTTATTCCTCTGTTGGTTTGTCCAATGTATGTGGCTGGGCAACTGTTGCATGGTATTTCATAAACTCCTTGGTTTTCTAGCTGGATCTTGTCTTTGGGGTTTCTTAGGATGTTGGCTATTTTTTGGTCAGTGCTAAAGGCTGTCCTGATATTGTGTTTGTGGAGAAATTTGCTGATTTTATCTGTGGTGCCTTTGATGTAGGGGAGGAGGGTGATACCATTGTCCTGTTCTGTGTCTCAGTTTGGGAGGGGGTGTCTCCCTCAGGATTAGGTTGCTAATTGTGCTCCTTTAAATCCATTGGAAATTAATACATTGGTGAGGATGTATAATTCTGTTCTCAGGTGGTCTTTGTAGGCTAGGAGTTTGGTTCTAGAGATGAGGGTCTTGGCTACAGAGTTGATCTGTGCAAGGTGGTGATGGGATTGTATGTTTAAGTAGTAGTTGGTGTATGTTTTCTTCTGGTGGGTGGTGTAACCTAGGGAGCCATTGGGTTTTTTGTAAATTAGGATGTCCAGGAAGGGAAGTTGGTTGTTGACTTCTGTTTCCATGGTGAATTGTATTTTGGGGTGTAGACTGTTGAGGTGTGTGAGGAAGTTGTCCAGTTTTTCTTTCCCTTGTGGCCAAATTTCAAAAGTGTCATCTACATATCTAAGCCAGAGTTTGAGTTTGTGTTCGGATTTGTCTAGAGTGTTGGTTTCAAAGTTTTCCATGTACAGGTTAGTGATGACGGGTGAGGGGGTGATCCCATAGGTGCTCCTTCTATCTATTTGTATCTTTGTCCATTATGGATGAAGTATGTGTTGATTAGACAGTGGTAGGTCCTTAGGGGGGGGGTTGTATATGTTTTGGATGGCTGTCCAGGCTTCTTTAATAGGTACTTGGGTGAAGAGGGATATGACATCGAAGCTCACGGGTAGGTCTCTGGGTTGTAGGTTTTGTTTCTTTATTCCATGAAGTGGAAAGAGTTTTGTACGTGTGAGGTGATGGATTCTGTATAGGGCTGGAGTTGTTTGGTGAGAAATTTGGCAAGATTCTGTAAAGGTGAGCCTATGGAGCTGACTATGGGTCTGAGTGGTGTTCCTACTTTGTGTATCTTGGGGAGGCCATAGAGCTTAGGGCATCTGGATGATTTTTCTCTGGGGATGATTCTTTGCTGGATCTCTTCACTGATGGGAGACACTTTTATTTTGGATTTGGTGGTTTTTTCTCTGATTTATTTTAATCAGAGATTAAAAGTTGCTATTTCCTAAACCGCTTGGGACCTATAATTCCTTTTGGGCAGGAATATTCTATGAGTGGGATGGAAACATCTAAAGGCAGAGGACACAGTCATATGGAATAGATCCGTCCTTTGATGTTTAACACATTTTGTATCTTCTTTTCTAGTTGTGCTTATATGTAGCTTTGCAGAAAAAAAATATTCCTATCTCTAGTTATTCATACAGGTCTCCAGGCAAGCTGAAACTTTGACATGTGGGTGGTGCCATTTCTATAGTTACATACATGAAAATCCTCTTCATCTGACATTTGCTGGATTGTAAATACAAATGTCAGGAATGGATGACAGTGTATTTGTCACCAAGAAATGCAGCCATATGGACCAGCTTGATAAAAAATAATAATTGGCATATCATGATGAGCTGCTAATAAAGGGGGAGAGAGAGACTTTTACAACTTGATCGTCATCCCCACTATGATTAATGGTGCTATCTTAACAAGGACAAAATTGCTAAAAATAAAAGATAACTGCTGCAGAACTGTGAAACACAGTGTGTATCTTTATGCCTAGGCAAGTCTGTCTCTTCATCTTGATAGACCAAATGAAGAAATATGACTTCTGCACATATAACTAGAAGATGTGATTCAAGGGGGCGGGGGGTAAAGTTTATAAACTGGCAATTAAATTCAATTAAAAAAACTTTTGATTGAATTCTCAGGAATTAAAAATACTATTTTAGCCAGTCTAGATTGTTCCAATCCAATCTAAGAATGATTTTGTTTTCTTCTTCAGCGGGGGACAAAGAAAAGGGAAAGAATGGAGTCCAGTGATGTTTATGCATAGGGGAATGTTGATAATCCATGTATCACAGGTGATGTGACCATCTTTTGTGACAAGCAAAGTCAATAGGAAAAACAGATTCACTTAGCAACTGGGTTACTAACTTAACAATTGCAGTGATTCATTTAACAACTTCGGCAAGAAAGATCATAAAAATGGGGTAAAATTCATTTAACAGCTGTGTCACTTAGCAACAGGCTCAATTGTAGTCATACATTGAGAACTACTGTAAAGATTTACTAATAATCATCAGCCCATGACAATTACAAATGTGTAGAGTCATTAAGAAAGGAAGATGCATTTCTGTCAAGTGAGCATGGACAATGCTTGTTCAATATGATTAATTTTAATCTGTCCAATTTACTATCCATAAAATTGTACATGGTCCTAGGTAAACAGAAACAGAGCAAAATTTGCATGCTATTTGATGTGTGTATATGTGTAGGATTAAAAAGGGAAAATTTTAAAATACCATGTCAACAAACAAACAAAAGATAACAAAAACCTAATTGGTAATCTAGATCTTGGGGTAAACAAATTGAGCATGTATAGCTTCGTTATCAGGAACAGCCTAGATACCCTTGCCCAGATTATGCTGATTAGGGCTTGTGATTCTTCAACAATATTGGGAGACCAATTTTGTTCACCATCTTTAGTGTAGTCTCTATTCCATTCTGATAATCAGGATTTAATCAGGAAGTAATAAACACCAGCTGTTGCTTGAACAATATATATTCTATAAAGATCTCCCTGGACCTTTCAAAGAACCAGCAGCTGCAAACTGATAATTTCATGCTCAACCCAAATATATATGTTGGGTTTATAGAATACAATAAACAAAGTACTGCTTAATTTGACGTATTTTCAAATCCCTCCCCTCTCACCAAACCTGCTTACCTTTTACATTTAGCAGATGTTCACAGAAAACAATTAAGCAAAAATCTAGAAGAATAAATTATAGCATGCATTATAATTTTTGTTTGTTTGAGATAATTGCCTAATAATGAACTTTTCACATTTCTTCTATCAGATAGTCAGAAAGTTAAATTATGTCAGATCATGATTAATGAGCAACCACTTGCAATACTGCATTTTAACCACTGTGCCACCACAACTTATTGTTAATTAATGGCTTCCTCTTTCTGTTTGCGCCAGAAACTGCTGTCCATGCCGCTTTCTTGCAGGGGGGGATATTTACCCACCACCACCTTTAATTCTGGCTTTCCCTTTTCCCTGTTCTTGCCAGGGGACTCTTCCTGGGTTATTTAAAAAAGTTTAATTTCTCACCCAGTTTGATCACACTCTTCCATTTCTTCTTTCCAGCGGATGCTGCCTAGCCTTGCAGGGGTTCGCAATGATCACTTTCCTTTTCTACCAGGGATATTGCGGTATTCCTGGGATCTACAGAGTGTCCCCTCCTTGATGATCATCCCTCCAAGACAATTTAGCTCCAGATGGCCCACCAGCTGTCAGGATTTTGACAGAATCCCCCCTAGGGATTCTGTCTTGTCTCTGCGGCATCAGCTCCACCCCCCACCCCCCCACCCCACAAATTTGGCAATTTCATTTAAAAAGGATAAAAGGGAATAAGCAGAAGTGGTATTCAGCAAGTTCTGACCAGTTCAGGAGAACCAGTAGTGGAAATTTTGAGTAGTTCAGAGAACCAGAAAATACCACCTCTGAATGGCTCTACCTCCATCTATACTCTGCCTCTTGAGTCCCAGATGATTGGCTTGCTCTTATTTTGTTGCTCTGCACAGGAAAATGGAGCTGGAAAACAGGTTAGTGGGGTGAGGAGGGAATGGAATTTTACAATAACCTTCCCCCAGGAATAAGGAAATGGAGATTTTACTGTATCCTGCCATGCCCAGCAAGCCACGCCCAGCAAAACCAGTAGTAAAAAAAAATTTAATCCCACCACTGAGAATAAGGTATTTCATATAGGTCGAAGCATGTACATTGATATTTCTTAGTAGCTTTAGAGAATGGGCCGTGGTGGTGGTGAAATAATATTGCTTACATTTGAAGTTTATTAATGAAACAAGATGTGGAACTTAAAAGATAATGCCTTTCTATCCCCAAAGTCATGTTGGTCACATAGTGTTCTATTTGACAATGGCTAATTTTCAACAAACAGCCCTTTGAGAAAAAGCATTCAATATCATTACACTACTAAAATTAGAAGTTCAAGCTTCCAGTGGGATGCTGTAATAATATCACATTAATTAACACAGCACTGTAGCACTATGGGATAGCACGACCTTTTTAGTAATGCTGTATTGAAGTAATAAACTCAGTGACAATGTGGTTAGGCATCCTAATGAAGTTTTGATTTTACTCTTTAAAATCATCCTATAAAGCACTGGTTTTTAAAGATAAAAGTATATTTGCTAGCATTCATTAATAAAAACAACCCCTCCCTATATGATTTTTTGATATATCTTTAACTATCAATCCTTGGAAACATTTGTTCATTGCTGTCCAAATGTACTGTAAATATTGCTTAGACAAGATTCATCAGCACCTATACAGAAAGTTCACTTCATTAAAACGCTCCAGAGATTTTTATTTGAAGGGATAGCAATTGTTTAAAATTTCATTCACACTTCATGTGAATTAAGTCCTTCAACTATGAAACCTAAAACAAAGCATGTGTTCTAGATCTACAACTCAGACATTGGTGTAACTGATGTTTCAGTGTATGCTTCATGACAAAATGGCAGGACTTCCATATGGGCCATTGTAATGCTCATACTGTGCAAGTGCACTCAAACATCTACTACATGCACCTGGTTATCACATTTTTTGCTGCAAAATTATACATTTTGCCCTTCATGTATGCATAAAATACTTATCAGCTTCTCAGGAAAACATCTGAAAACAACCTACTCTCTAATAAACAATTTGGCTTCAGAAAAAAACTATCCTGCAATCTGCAACTCTTATACTGCAAAAACATGTGGACTACACAACTCGATCAGGGCAAAGCAATAGATGCAATCTACACAGACTTCTGTAAAGCCTTTGATTCAGTGGTACACGACGAACTACTCCTAAAACTAAAAGCTATTCAACACCACAGATAATACTGCTACCCTTCAAAAAGACCTTGATTGTGTATCAGAATGGCAACTTCAAACAAATGGCAACTTCAAATCTCAACAAACAAATGCTCTGTCTTACATATTGGCAAAAAAATCAGAAAATAAAATACAGGTTGAATAGTCAAGATCTTGTTGATGATCCAAACTCTGTCAAGGACCTTGGAGTACTCATCTCTAATGATCTAAGTGCTAGAGCCCACTGTAACTACATAGCCAAAAAGGCATTAAGAGTTGTTAACCTAATCTTACGTAGCTTTTTCTCTGGTAATATTACACTAATAACTAGAGCATACAAAACATTTGCTAGACCAATACTCGAATACAGCTCATCAGTCTGGAAACCACATTATGTATCTGATATTAACACAGTTGAGAAAGTCCAGAAATATTTCACAAGAAAAGTTCTCCTCTACTCGTTGCAGAATACCTTATGCCACCAGACTTGAAATTCTAGACTTTAGAAAACCTAGAACTATGCCACCTTCGGTCCAATCTAAGTATAGTACCCGTATTTGCCGGCGTATAAGACGACCCGGCGTATAAGACGACCCCCACCACCACCGGAACGCCCTCCAGAAATCCCGGGGCTGCAGCGGCAGGGCAGAGTGCCAGGGGCCGTGGGAAGAGCAGGAAGGCTGCAGCCTCGGGCGGAGCGAGGCGAGCGGGATGAAGCGAAGCGGCGCAGGGGATCCGGGAAGCCAGAGGCGCCTTCGCTGCGTCCAACAAGCATCCGAAAGCCGGCAGTGGATATACCGGCGTATAAGCGACCCCCCACTTGGAGGCATGTTTTTCGGGGCAAAAAAGTCGTCTTATACGCCGGCAAATACGGTATATAAAATCATACATTGCAATGACTTACCTGTCAATGAATACTTCAGCTTCAACCATAACAATACAAGAGAACACAATAGATACAAACTCAAGGTTAACTGCACCAAACTTGATTGCAGGAAATATGACTTCAGCAACAGATTGGTCAATGTCTGGAATACTCTACCTGACTCTGTGGTTTCTTCCCCAAACCCCAAAAACTTTAACCTTAGACTTTCTACTATTGACCTCACCCCTTTCCTGAAAGGTCTGTAGGGGGCGTGCATAAGCACATCAACATGCCTACCATCCCTGTCCTATTGTTTCTTTTATTTTTCTTATATGCATCCATGTATTCATAACTATGTTTTTACTTATACCTATTATCTTGTAAGCAATTGACCAACCAAATAAAATAAAATTAAATAAATAAATAAATAAATATGAGTTGAGACTATTTCAAATGTTACCCGATATAAGGAATTATTTTATGCTGTTAGGTAAATTGTTGCCACTAACTCTTAATATGCTGATTTGCCTTCATTTTGGGGGAAAAATGTAAATCTTTATGACTTATTTGTAGAAACTGCAGGGCAAACAAGGATGGTAATACTTTAAATTGGATGCTTACTTACTAAAATGAAACTGTGTTTTGGAATAATAACACAGTAAAAAGAAATGTTAAATATAGCTACAAGGGATCATAGCCTCATTTCTACAAATACACAATAATAAACAACATCTAATAGTAATAACTAATTGACATCAGGTAAAAGAGAGAAGTGGGCAAAATAAAATTCATCACTTTCTATCTTTTTCTCCTGTACAGTGGATTTTGACCAATAATGGTTTAGCTCATTAGACCTTGTGTCAAACTCAAGGCCCATGGACCGGATACAGCCTGCAGTGTGCTTAGATCTGGTCTATGGGGTCACCCTGTAAACACTGCCAGAGGCCGGGAGTTCCAGGACCTCTGGTCCCTCTGCCAGAGGCCGGGCCTCTGCCAGAGGCCATTGCAGCCGAAAATGGAGCTCAGGAGCCCATTTTCACTCGCAGAGCATTCAGGCCACCACAGATGCACCTGTTACCTGGTCACACCCACCCTGACCACACCCCTACTTTCCCAAGGTCAAACACAACCCTGATGGGACCCTCAATGGAGTTTGACATCCCTGCTTTAGCTCATCACTTTTTAAATAATTGTTGTAAAAAAATACCCCAGTGAGGTAAATTAGTTCTTGTGATAATATTACTATTAGATGCATATAGTAATGTGTATTATATGTACATATAGTAATAGCACATATTTTTAAGAAAGTTGTGACCTCCTCTGAACATGATCGCAAATTAGTGCCGGTATGTATGCAGGAATATTATACTACGGTAATTTTTGTCATCCAGTCAATAAGTCACTTAATTTTTCACAAAATTCTTCCTATTTTCTTCATTGTTGCTCTGCCAAATATACTGCCCATCATTCATAAGAAGCAGAGAAACAAAAAAATTGTAACTCATTGTCATTGAAAATATTAAATACATTTAGTATGTCCCCTACTGTGTTCAACTTGTTCCATCTCATAAAAAAAAATCCCCCCCTTTTTTTTGAATAGGTTGAGTCCTTGGCATATTTAGTTCCCATTAGGATGAATTGTCTCTCTTTCTGGCAGTTTCTTTCATTATGTAAATGGTGTGTGAAGGAGACATATAATGTATTAGACCAAAAATGTTCTCCCAATTGTTTTGTTATAGGAACTTGTAGACATAAAATATTACCTGCTGAAGGCAACTGGTGTACTATAAGTGATGTTACTGGTAGATTGATGTTGATCTATATAAGCTATGGCTCACATCAATAGAAATGTCCTTCAAACAACTATATATGTCTCATTATTCATTACCCACTAGTTTCTATTCATAAGTATAGCTCCAGATACCATAAATTACATTTTTTTCCTGTTTTCCTAAAAGCTCTGAACATCTTATAGCACATTCTTGTCTCAGCAAATGGCACCTCTAGGCTAACAATTTCCTGGAGTAGTTATTGAATTGAATTGGCATCCTTCAGTCTCAAGAGACTGTGGTATCGTGCTATGAAACTGGTAACGGCCATTTCTCATGTTGTTTCAATGCTATATGCAAAGTTGGAGTGTCCTTTCCAGAGCATGAGGCCTGGGTAATTTAATATGGAGGATAAACTGTTACCCAGGCAGCAGCTCCTCATCATTGAAATAGTCTAATGGAATGGCAGAGCCAATATGATTAGTTCCAGCTGCATCTCAGGACTTACCAGAACGTGATTGTACACAGTCACGAACTGCTTCTGGGACTCTGGCTTTGGATTTTACCTTGAGGTTGACTCCTGAAGCCTTTTCCAATAATAGATATAGCCACAAGGCAGTGGAGGTTTGAAATCAGAGTTTCCCTTCTCCTAGAAGATGGTTCTACAGTTTTGTCTGCCATTGGGGCATAAAGCCCTCTTCTGCCTTCAAAACTGTTGACCATCTACTCCTATAACCCTGGAAAGGGGTCCTTATGAGGTGCTACCAGCCAGGCCAGCTTGACCAAGGTTTTTTAAGGAGGTATTACTCTTCCGGCACTTCTCCTCACTCCAGGACACCCAGCTCAGCTTCATTTGCAGTGTCCATATGTCCATGGAGTAGTTATTACTTGAACAGGAACTCTGGCAAATATCAGAGCAGTAAACTAGACTAGAAAGCTGAAAAAGTTTCATGAAAGAAGGCAATGGTAAACCACATCTGTAATACTATCTGACAAACTGCAATGTTGTTCCTGTGTTTGCTTTTGAGTAAGTTTTTGATTCCTGGGAACTTCCTGGACAAGTCCCTGCAGTTTCTGGAATTGGCAACTTTTTGGAATTGATTGGCTATTGCCTTCTTCCCATGTCTGAAAAAGAATGACTGGCCCAAGGTCATCCATCAGGTTTATGTTTAAGTCAGAACTGGAACTCACAGTCTCACAGTTTCTAGCCTGGTGACTTAACTTTTACACCAAGCTAGACCAAACTAGGTCTCACTATTGCCTTCTTGCTAGGACTAGCAGAAAGTGATGAGCCTAAGGTTAACCCAGCTAGCTTCATGCCTAAGGTAGGATTAAAACTCCTAGTCTTCTGAATTCAACTTCTACTTCTTTGTCAACATGAACTCACCACATTTAATACTGCATGTTTTCTCTAGATTGTATGATTTATATCTAAACAATCACTTTCAGGTTATAAATTTATCCTGAGTTTTCCTTTTTCAAAAGCCTGTCCTTCCAAAACTAAAATCTTTCCTAGGTTAATAAAATGGCCATAGGATGTCTTCCCATCGTTGAAATCAAATGCACCCAAATCAACTTAATTTTCCATTTTCCTTCCCCAACTTTTTAGCAGCTGGAGCAACATTGAGTGAAAGGCAAAAGGGAACCTTACACTAAAATTATGAGCTACTTTTTCACTAGTGGGCCAGATTTAAGCACCCCAATGGGTCAAAACTGGGCCAACAGCCTTGAGTTTGACACCTCTGTATTAGCAGAAAGAACCTTCTGGGAAATCAGGAATGTTGAATAACATTCCCTGTTAGTCTTTTCTTTGTCAGAATGCTGCAGCACATTAATCGCAACACATTTTTTATTCCTATTATTCTAATCTTACTGTTCTTTAGAGGGTTGCTGTGGACAATGATATTATTGGGAAATAGATCTCCCAGCCAGCCATCAAAATAGCAGTTTTATGTAAGAGCAAACAAGAAGCTGTTAAAAACTACATGTAAGTGATACTGCTGAAGAGGTGGAAATGCTATATTTTTTCTCCTGGTTTAGACATGCTTAGGGGTATAATAGTGAATATAGAAGACAGTTCTTCAAAGTTCTATTAAAAGAAACTTAACTACCCATGAAATGAGGCAGGGTAGAACTGCAGATCCTAAAAAATAACAACAAATGTTGTGTTCTCATCAACTTTCCTTCTTAATGTTTAAGTCAATTTCTGCAGAGTCCTTCTAACTTACACAGGACTACAGAAGGGATAAAGTGAACTTTCCACCCCTCATTTACACTCGGAAGCTTCAGAGTTTTCCAAAAATGTGAAATATGATTGGATATTGTATAAGTTGATTAAAAGAAAAGCAGAGATTGAAGGAAATGGAATGGAGGTACCCTCTGTTTTTTAAGATACAAAAGATGGGAACATTTGGCCTACCCCCTTTTTTTTAATATGAATAGTCTAGCTTGGTCACTCAACAGCAGACACTGGTGAAGTGGGCACAGAAGGGTCTGCATTTTCTGCATTGCATGAGAACAGTACATCTTCCTTCCCCAGTTCTTACCTTACTTTCTATAAAGGGACGATCGAGAGTATCCTGTCATATTGTATTACAATCTGGTTTGGAAGTACTATTGCTTCAGACAGGAAGGCAATTCAGAGAGTGATGAGGATGGCAGTAAAAATTATTGGTGGTTCACTTTCTTCTATTCAGAACATAGCACATAAGCGATGCTTGAGCAGGATCCGCAGGATTGTTTGGGATGCTACACATCCTCTTCACAATCTGTTTTCCTTGTTACATTCTGGGAGGACACTTCATGGTATCTGAAGCAGAACTCAATTCAAGGTTGAGTTAACTTATCTATCTTTATCTTATAATGCAGGTAAAATTAACACAAACTGTAAAAAGTTTTTAAAAAGAAAAAAAAAGACTTTCAGTAAGGTGAACTGAAGATGTCATGAAGAAGCAAGGCTGACATTAGGGCTGAACTCGGCAGAGTTTATCTGTGCCAGACAAATGTTCTTGGAGAAAGAATAAATCATGAGATTATCCACACATACTTCAGGCACCTGTTCTTCATGGATAGATGGCAGGACACAAAGTTTTTCTGAACTGCCTGCACTGGGCAGCTGGGAATTGAGAGCTGATCCATCTAAGTTCATAGTGTTAATATAGCCTTTGTGGATATGAGGTAGGGTCAATCCTCATTTGTTAGTCATCCTGGATTTTTTTTTCTTGCTTTTTAAATATTGAGATTCTCCAGAATTGTAATGGAATGCATGGATACCAATATGTCTTTTTCATTGCAGGGAAAGATAAATAAATGAAGCAGGAAGCAGCCATTCCCCCAAGGGCTAAACACCTGGGAAATCTTCACAATGAGATACCAGGTAGCTTCCTGTTGGAAGTTCTGTAGAAGAGGCTGTACAGTAGCCATCTCTACCTCCCATGGAGCTCCCAAAGTCTAGGAACATTCACCCAGATATTCTTACTGAGGAGGAGGAGGAGGAGGAGACCAAAGGTTCAGCTGCAACATCTTAAAATGTCCCTTTTGCCTACATTTTCCCAGGGCTCTTCAGAGAATATAGCACTCACAAAGCTGCCCAGAAAACCCTTGATTCTAAAAACAAAGAGTTTAGCTTTTTTGTTCTTTTTCTTTGCAAAGGGCCAGACTGGGCATGTCTCATAAGTGCAGTAGTTTAAAGACATTTCGGATTGATTTTCATAGTTTAAAACCATCAACTAAACATTCCTAGAACAGTAACTTTGGATGTAGGCATTTGTCCCTTTTTTCAGCACTGTCTTAATCTTGAACAGTCACTGACAAAAGATTGTAAGTTGACCACAGTTATGTGATGAATTATGAAATGAATCCTTTAATGCAGCATTAAAGTCTCCTAGATAATAATGTTTAAAGCAAAAACTTGGTAAACATTGCTTGGGAGAAAAATATGTTTGAAATGTGTGTATTATAAAAAACAACTTATTCATACTTCTTAATCCTAATGCATAAACAGGACAAAATTATCTATAGCTTTTTTCTTATTTTGCCAAATTATGTGAAACAGATTTCTTAGCTTAGAAATCACAGGCAGAACTGTGCACTAGTGAATATGCATTGAGAAATAAAATTAAATAAGGGATATAATACCTGAAAAACAGTTTGTATTTCAGAAAATGAATATAAAACCTATGCAATGAATTTGAAAGCGGATTACTTCTTTTTTTTTTTAAGGTAGCAGCAGGAAATAAGCAAATATATTTTAAAGAGACTACTAATATGGTATGCCAGCATAAAATCTTGTCTGACGAACTAAAACACTAACTTAAAATGCTTTCTTAAAAATGTAATCTTTTATTTTCTAAGACCCATACTTGGCCTTTGAATATTGTATTAGAGGTACAATCCTCCCAAAATAAAATAGAATTCTAGTCTAGGACAAAACTAATGTTAAAATATTCTAAATTGAAATTTTACTTATAATACTGGTAATGTGATTATCCATCTTGAAAATTACATTTTGTCAGAAGTTGTATTCTAGGCTTTAGGGGACCATATGTGAGTCTAGCTGTCAAATTCTCCATCTCTGTTGCAACATTTAACTGGATGCCTGCAGATGTATACCCTGTAAATAGTTCCAAGAGAATATTGAATAAAGTTAAGCATAATTCAGAAATGAAAACTCTTTGTTTTTACCTCTATCTTGTTAATTGCCTGTGTCAGCTGGTGCTCCATTCAAAATCCAAGAAAGAAATACTTAGACTCCATTAATTAGAGAAAAGATATTTTTTACTGGAAATCAAGTGGTAGCAACAAAAGAATTCTGAATCTGAGAAAATGGGCGCATAAATCACATATACAAAGTGATGGCAACGTTCCCACCCCCAATAGTTCAATTGGCTCATCCAATTAAAAGTTGTGTATATCATGTGGGCATCTTCAGGTGGTGATGAGGCCTCTGTCTGTTGACCTTGACATATTTTGATAAAGAGTTGCAGCTGTGCATAGCATAGGATAGAAGCCTAAGCAAGAACCTTCCTCCCCCAACTTATACAGTTCTGTTTTGTAACACCTCCAGCTCACTTCCTGTAACCATATTCCCCCTCCTCCCCCCTGTTACTTATGACAGCCGAAAGATTCAAAGCAAAGGGAGAAAAGGAGAAAATCTTGAAGGCTGACAGCCTGTAAGTGAAGGTAAAGAGAAAAAAATAAAGTCAGATACTACACACCATGTACCTACTACATACTATAACATGATAAAAGGTGTGCTACCTAAGATGGATATTCCAAGGATTGCTATTGCTGATGTTTTCACAGCTAATCAATAACAGTGGCATCCTGTTACTTTTAATCTAGAGGAAAGAGGAAATAACTGTATGAACAAAGCCCCAACTTGATTAAACTGTTTTTTTTTTTTTAACTTTCAGGAAAGGAACCAACTATCTAGAAATTTGCAAAGGATAGAGGACTTGCAACCTGCTATAGATGAAAGTATACAGCATTTCCACTCACAACCCTACAAGCCAAGTGACTTTAAACTCGGACTTCAGGCAGGAATCAAAGGGATTCTTTCCACTATTCTAGGTCTTTTAGTTCTCAGGAAGAAGCCCCCCCTCCCAAAAAATAAAAAAAAAAAACTCTAACTACTCATCAGTGAGGGAATACTTGCCCTTCCCCACATCCTCAATTTTGAAGTGGAAGCAACCAAATATTGATTTAAATTGTTCCTATTTATGGCCCCTATATTCTGATGCATGCTTCACCCCCCGCCCCCCATTTTTACCATTTGGAGATTATCTGATTAAAATTGTGTAAATGCAAGTTAGCATGTCCAATATTCTTGCTTTATTATTAATGCTTTAAGGTTCTTTCCATGAGTCTCTGTTCACAATGGTTTGAAGAAAAATATTTTTTTCTGAATTTGGCTGTGCATTAAATAGAGCCATTGCAGTATGAACGCAGGTTCTCAACTCAAGAATTCTATTCCTAAAGAAATGTGTGTTCAGAATGATTTAAATAGATATCTAATGGAAGGTTTAATCACAAATCAGTGGAAAGGTGCAATCAACCAGATTTATGAGATGACACATGCAAGGTTTATCAGTTCATCTAACTTTAGTTTCCAGGAGATGGCAGTAGGAGATAGAGTCTTCTCATTTGTTGTCTATGCAAGTCTATTCATGTATACATATGAACACTGGGCCAATGTGAAGCAATTTTTTTTTTTATTTTCAACCAATCAGTTTGGGCTGCAAGATATCCTAATTTGTTGTTGTTAGTTGCGAAGTCATATTTGATTCATCATGACCCCATGGACAATGTTCCTCCAGTCCTTCCTGTCCTCTATCATCCACCAGAGTCCATTTAAGCTCATGCCAACTGTTTCAGGGAGTCCATCCAGCCACCTCATTTTCTGCCGTTCCCTTCTTCTTTTGCCCTCAATCGTTCTTTTGCCTTTTGGTACTGTCCATGGGGTTTTCATGGCAAAGATACTGGAGTAGGTTGCCATTTTCTTCTCCAGTGGATCATGTTTTGTCAGAGCTCTCTGCTATGACCTGTCCATCTTGGGTGGCCCTGCATGACATACCTCATAGCTTCACTGAGCTACACAAGCCCCTTTGACATGACAAGGCAGTGACACATGAAGGAGTTCATTTTAGCAAAAGCAAAAAAGCTGCCCCATTTATTTTGGGGATGTTAAATCATTTCAGGGTAATGTTGTGACAGTTGTCTCCTCTCTAACTTTCCTTCTGTGTTGGCTGAAGTGCTTTCAGCCTGCACAATTTTGAGATTGTTCATCTCATTTTTCTAAACGATTTAGCATGTAAAATCTGTGCATGCAGCTAAGCCTCTGGGCAAAGTAACACATGCCGGGGGGTGGGAGTGGGTTTCAATTCAAAGGTCTTTTGTTTGGGTTGCTGAGTTGCAGACTACAGTCAGTCAAGCAGTAGGCTCTGAACCATGCTAAAGGTAATCCAGATTGTGTCTGGGTTTTTAGTTTTTTTGTTTTGGACATAGAGAGTAAAAAGTAAACAAGATGAACCTAGCAAAGAGTGGGTTAAAGATCTGTTAAGCAATAAGGAGGAAAACATAGTTTAGGTCCAAAACAAGAAGAAAGTATTGATGAATGTCTCAGAGAGACAACCCTCTAATTCATATAAGAGCAGGAGAAATAAAGCACAGAGTTTTATTGTAGTCTTTATGAAAGTAATTTTAGGCTTTTGTTAATTTGTTTATTTGGTCTACATCAGGGTGTCAAACTTATATGATCACAGCAGCATCACATGACGTATTGGTTTCCCCCCGCCCTTTGCTAAACCGGGCATGGGCATGGCCAGTGCATGATGCATATGGCCTGTGAGTCAGGAGTTTGACACCCCTATTCTACATCATAAAGCTGACAAAGAGGCTTCATGGTGTATGTTTTCTGTGGAACACACCTTGCCCTGTTGTTGAATGGGGATAAACCATTTCTCTTCTCTGGTTTTCAGAGACCTCTAACATTTTAATTTTTTTTCCTAAATGCATGCAAGATTGAGTAAATAGTCATTGGCATCAGAATGTTTTTATTATTGCTTGCTTTATCACTGTTGATTTTTGTATATACCTTGTTTTATAGTTTCCATTGTCATACATATTTGTACATTATCACATTTAGAAAGTGTGTGTGTGTGTGTGTGTTTATTAATTAAGGGAATAATCAGTGAATTTGTAAATTTTGCTGTTTCCCATATTTCCTAATAGCTGACAAAGCTGCTGCAATGAATAGTTTCACTTATGTGTCATACCATCCTCTGCTAAAGCAGAATTTGGTAAACTGATTTAAGATTAGTTACTGAATTCCTAATGTTGTAATAACCAGCCAAATTGCTACTTTCAAAGGACCAACTGATCACACCATTTCGTTAATAGTGCCACACAACATATGTTCTGTTGGAGGAAATATCATAAATATCATAACTAAAAACCAGAGAAAAATAGATGCATTTTATAGTGGTTGAATATAAAACTACTGTAATGCAAGTGATGTACCTACAGAATTATGTGCATCATCAAGTCTGTCAAGTAAGGCTTTCTGGGCTAATTTAATCAAGAGAACCACGATGCGATAACAATGAGTTAGACTGCTCAGCATATCTTTGCTGCCCTTTAATGGGCATCTGGATTTTACTAGCCCATAAATCAGTGAAGTTTATGTACTGAAGATTGATTTGAGATCTAAAATTTAATTAAATAATTGACTCAAAAACCATTTAAAAGATTTGAAAATGTCTCTAACAATTATAGCAGCATTTTTTATTTTATTTTAAAAAAGTACATTTATTTACATCAGGTGAGAACTACACAATATATATTATAGACATGGAGAGAAAACAATGGGATAATTTCATTTGCTAAGGTATCAATATTCATGTTCTACAGCAGTGGTCCCCAACCTTTTTTGTACCAGGGACCAGTTTCAAGCACAAACACTTTTTCAAGGACCAGGGGGGGGGGGGGAATCCGAGTTTGGTGGTTTGCTTGCAGACGTTTCATTACCTGACTAGGTAACATCTGATGTTGTTACCTAGTTGGGTAATAAAATGTCTGCCAGCAAACCACCAAGTTCAGGGAGCGCCTCGGCCCTGCCTCCTTCAGCCCCATCCCTCAGGTGTCTCCCTCCCTCCCTCAGGTGTCTGCCTCATTCCTCTCTCAGTCGCTCTCTCGCTGCTCCACCAGCCCAGGAAGAAACTGATTCAAAGAAGCGGGGGGTGGTGGCTTTTCCTGTCGCCGCAGCTCCTCCGAAGCGCCCGTTTACCCCCACCCCGCCCGCCCGCCCGCGGTTCAATCCACAGTGCTCCGTTCTGCCTGCCTGCCTGCCTTCTTCGTTTCGGAGCAGCTTCGCTGATAAAAAGAGGCGAATAGTTATTATTCTCAGCCGAAGCTGCTCCCAAACAACCAAACAGGCAGGCAGGCAGAACGGGCACTGAATTGAAGCGCGCGCGGGCGGGCAGGGTGGGGGTAAACGGGCGCTTCGGAGGAGCTGCGGCGACAGGAAAAGCCACCCCCCCAGCTTCTTTGAAGCAGTTTCTTCCTGGGCTGGTGGAGCAGCGAGAGAGCGACTGAGAGAGGAACGAGGCGGGAGGAAACCGAAGCCGCTGAGCCAGAGAGCAGGACAGGCTTTGGTTGCTTCCTCCCTCCCCTTCTCTCATTTGTGTCCTTGATCCCGATCCCAGCAGCATTCACCGAAGAAAGCCGCCATTTTTTTTCTTTGCGGCCCGGTACAGAGTGCTCCACGGACCGGGACCGGTCCGCGGCCCGGTGGTTGAGGACCCCTGTTCTACAGGATAAGATACCTTGAAAGAATCCCTCCAGTTTTGGAACTGGGATTTGAGGTTAGACTAGTTGATTAGTTGTTGGTTGTCTATCTGCTTCTGATTTGGAAGATGGAATGCATTGCTCAGATTTCTGACATATGCTATTCATTTGTTGGAATTGTTTGAAATTTGGACAACCATATACATGTTATAAATAAATAAATGCATTTGGCTTGGTATTTTTAACTTTCTGTAAGCCACCCCAAATTGCATTTGTAAAATAGAATGCTATATTAATTGCTAAATAAATACATGGGGATTATTCTATTTGAAATAACTCTGGCCAGGGGATCAGTATATCAAATTTCATTCTAATGAATAAATAATAATAAAAGATAAAGTATATTAACCAAAACTTGTTCCATACATTTTGATTATCTCAGGTGTGTTACTTTTTTATAAAGCTGTGTTGTACTTGATGAACTGTCAATATTGGGCATCAACATTTAGTAAAGAGATCAGGTAATAATTCACATATACTTGAATAGTGTTGTTGTTAAAAATTAAAAAGTTAAAAAAAGATAGACCAGACCTTCTGTTTTGGATGATACTACAATTTATTTCAGGAAAAGTTCATCAATTTATGTTGTATTAGAAGCAATTATCTTAGATATTTGTCATGTTTCACAGATTTTTAACAGGAAAAAAATACATGGCTAATTATGGAGAAAAACCAAGAGTATTGTTTCAATGAACTAGATCAATATAAAACAATATTTTCAATATTCTCAGTATTGCAGAAAATGGATTGAATTTGGATTGGATGACATTGCTTACTGCATCAAACAATATGAAAATATATTGCAACAGAAAGTCTTATGACCTTTTATAGCTTCTACTTTTGAAAAGAGCTTGCAAAATTTGTTAAAGAGATGATATCTCCTCTTGCTATATTCTCTGACCAAAAATCTCTAAATGGTCAGTATCTTGAATCTTCTCCTTGTCTTTATGCTATAGAGAAGGAGCCTATGGATATGTAGATATCATTATATTATAATGATAGTCATAATTATGTTGAATAAGTATTTCTTTTGGAAGAATTTGAAGTTGTTTTGTTTGTTTTAGAATTGCATCAAAATGTATTCCACTATAATAAATTATGAATAATCTCACATGCTGACAACTAATTGCATGACTTCAGGCAATATTTGGTCTCCAGACACTAGACCAAATTTCTGCTTATATTCAGATGATTTGCATCATGATGCTATTATGCAATTTATGTAAATGTTGTATAAATTTGAATTTTTTGCATACAGTTTGGTATTCAGTGGATATTACAGAATAACAGATGCCCATAAGGTAGAAATAAACTATGAGGAAAAAGAATGGTGATACAGACAAATGGAAGAAACTAGGTATTTGGTATAGAATGCTGTTTACAGTCTCTTCTCCAGCACTATTTAGATTTATTTTTTTTACAAATAATTTCATGGAAACTAGTTTATATCAGCAAATCTAAGCACTTGAAACCTTGTTGCATCTAAGATGTGATCCATGTTAGAGGGCATGATTAGCAACATGAACTCCTCACAGTAACAGTGACCATTTAAAGTTATTTCAAAGATTTGGAGAAATGCAAAATTTCTTTGAGTAGAGAGAAAAATGGCTTCTCTCTACTGATATTGTAATTACTGCATACACAACAGTGTAAAATCACTGCTGTCAGTTTTTCGCCGGTGTTGGCCTTCATATGCATTGGGTATTTTTGAATTAGATAAGTTATATCAGTCATTAACTAGTCTTTGATGCCTCCTTTATGCAATATTTCACTAAGCTTTAGCTGTAATTGGATATAAACTATTCAGGTATTTGAGCTAAAAACCATGCAATTGATCATTTCCAAGAGATGTGCACTCAATTTTTAACCATTTTTGTTGTTGTTGTTATTATTATTATTATAAGCATAATAATTACAATTATTCCATTTCATTATTACTATATTCAACTTTAACTTCTTTTAGCAAACCAGCACTTTTATTATAGTCCTTTTGAGTTTTCCATAGATCATTCCAAATCGAGATTGTTTCCTTTTTGTTTGGTTTTCCATTTTCAGAATTTATATTGACATTTATACTTTGGTACAATTGCCTATGGTTTGATTGAAATAAGTGATTTTGCTTAAATTGAATGATTTGTGCTCATAGCATTCACTTTTCCCAGGTATTGCAGTTCCTTGTTTCTTTATTATTTCCAAAGCTTCTTCATTTTATTGTCTGCTAAATCAATATAGTTTATTAGACTTGACTTCATCCTTACATTCTTCATTTTTTGTACTTTCGTGTTCTTTAAATTACTCACATCTGATTTTCATTTCTCTCTTGCAGGCTAATTGTATTTCTTACTGCTCCTCTAATGCACAATTGTTACTAGTTTTCATACCATTGTTTGTAGTCAGTCAGTGCAATCCTTTTACAGCAGCTAACCAGATTGTTCACTGTTTCTTCAGCTTCTTTGCAAAAATGGCATTTGCTATCTGTTGCTGTCTTCTCAATTCTACATACATTTGGTATTAAGGCTTTGTTTTGTGCAGCTTTGTGGTCTCTTTCTTCAACTTTACTGCTCTTAGCCATTGCCATGTCTTGTTATTATCTGCTTTATGTGCTATTTTTTAATGTACTGACCATTAAATATTTTTCTTTTCATGTCTCTTTTCTATTCTTCATTTGGTCTTTCTTGTAGGCTGGTTTGATCTGTCCAGTATGCAGTAAACGTTTCTGAAATACTGGCTTCAGTTCTTCTCAGTCCTTTAGCTGTTCTTCCAGTGCCCTATTTTTTTCTTCTTCTATTTGGGGTACTTGTAACATTCTACACCTATCCTTTTTCCTTAGTAAATACAGATTGCCAAGAACACTGTGTGTATGAATGACAGTGCCTCACTGGAGTATTATTATGTATTATATAATAGATTGCATAATCAGCCAGATGTTCAGATTGCATTTTGCATTTTTATCCAGTCAGCCAGATGTTCAGACTGCATTTGGCATTTTTATCCATGACCTCTGAGTCCTTTACTATGATTTTTTTATTGCGTCAAATACAGGTGACCCAAATATCATTAATGCTAGATTTCTCATCCCTCCTACCACATCAACAAAATGGAAATTTTCTGATGGAATCCAAGAAGAAAAGGATAACATACTACAAGAAACCACTATGAATGACAATTTAATTTCTTTAAAGAACCCATTTAAATTTATACCTGCAAATACATCTCAAAATGTACTATCTTGTGAATAAAATGTCCTTGGTTTAAAACTATTTTGTTGGTTTACATTCATGAGTAAAAGTTGTAAGGCCTTATGGAAAATGTCTGCAGGTTTTATTATTTCATCTAATGTCTCAAAACTCTGCCAGCATAATTTACTTATGATGATCTGAACTTTTATTCAATAATTTGAACATGCTAGTATTTTAAAGTTCATCTTTTTCTCCTCTGCACATTAGTTTAACTGGAAGATGTCTGAAAGTTTAAATTGAGATTTCAAGTGCTGCTGAACTTTGGAATTACTTTATCAGATATATTATACCAGCAGGTCTATGCCAGTGAAAATGCTAATTATTACTTAAGTCCAAATGTAAGTTGAGTTTTCAAAATGCAATAAAATCAGATTTGCTAAGTATTTTTATAACGTTCTCTTTAAAATGTCATAAAATTTTACGATACTAATAATTCTTCTTCTTTTAAAAGAATTATGAGTTATGAACAAGGCATATTTCATATTTGACATAGTTATTGAAGGTTGTTTTTACAGCTAGTAATAGCAGAAATTTCAGCACCCCATTGTCTGCAAATGTGGACCATCAATCATAACCTTAATTTTAAATAATAATAAATATGCAATCAACCTATTTCTATTTTGTCTTAACTAGGAATGCCATACCACCTAGATCATAGATGTCAAAGTCAATTGTTTATTTATTTTATTTATTTATTTTTGTCAATTGCTTACAAGATAATAGGTATAAGTAAAAACATAGTTATGAATACATGGATACATATAAGAAAAATAAAAAATAAAATAAACAATAGGACAGGGACAGTAGGCACAATGGTGCACTTATGCACGCCCCCTACAGACCTCTTAGGAAAGGGGTGAGGTCAATAGTAGACAGTCTAAGGTTAAAGTTTTAGGGGTTTGGGGAAGAAACCACAGAGTCAGGTAGAGTATTCCAGACATTGACCACTTTGTTGCTGAAGTCGTATTTCCTGCAATCAAGTTTTGTGTGGTTAACCTTGAGTTTGTATCTATTGTTTGCTCTTGTGTTGTTATGGTTGAAACTGAAGTATTCATTGACAGGTAGGACATTGCAATGTATGATTTTATATACTGTACTAAGATTGAACCAAAGGTAGCATAGTTTTCTAGGTCTAGAATTTCGAGTCTGGTGGCATAAGGTATTCTGCAACAAGTAGAGGAGTGGAGAACTCTTCTTGTGAAATATTTTTGGACTTTCTCAACTGTGTTAATATCAGATACATAATGTGGTTTCCAGACTGATGAACTGTATTCGAGTATTGGTCTAGCAAATGTTTTGTATGCTCTAGTTATTAGTGTAATATTACCAGAGAAAAAGCTACGTAAGATTGGGTTAACAACTCTTAACGCCTTTTTGGCTATGTAGTTACAGTGGGCTCTAGCACAAGGGTCATTAGAGATGAGTATTCCAAGATCCTTGACAGAGTTTGGATTGCGAACAAGGTCTTGAGTATTCAGCTTGTATTTTATTTTCTGGTTTTTTTTTTGCCAATATGTAGGACAGAACATTTATTTGTTGAGATATGAAGTTGCCATTTGTTTGGCCATTCTGATACATACTCAAGATCTTTTTGAAGGGTAGCAGTATGGTCTGTGGTGTTGAATAGCTTTACATCATCAGCAAAGAGAATGCAGTTGCTCTTGATATGATCACAGAGGTCACTTATGTAGATTATGAAAAGAGTTGGTCCTAGAACACTGCCTTGGGGGATACCACTGTTGACAGGTCAGAATTTGATAGGACACTCCCAATTTTGACTATTTGTTGTCTGTTTGATAGGAATGCTTCTATCCAGTTATGCAGGTGTCCAGAGATACAGTAAGATTTGAGTTTTAGGAGTAGTTTGTCATGTACCACTAAATCAAAGGCTTTACAGAAGTCTATGTAGATTGTGTCTATTGCTTTGCCCTGATCGAGTTGTGTAGTCCATATGTTTTTGCAGTGTAAGAGTTGCAGATTACATGATAGTTTTTTCCTGAAACCAAATTGTTTATTAGAGAGTAGGTTGTTTGTTTCTAAGTGGAGGATGATGGATTGGTTAATAATTGATTCCATGACTTTACAGGTGACACAGCATAAAGAGATTGGTCTGTAATTTTCAACTAGGCTGGGGTCTCCCTTTTTGAAGATGGGGATGACCGTGGCTTGTGACCATAGTTTTGGCAAGGAGATAGTCCTGAAAGATTTTTCAAAGATTATGCTTAGAGGTTCGGCTATGGCAGTGGATAGCTTTTTTAAGAAGTAGGCACATATTCCGTCTGGTCCAATAGATAGAGATGGTTTGAGATTGAGTAGTGCTTTTTCAACATTGTCTTCTGTAAAATTGATATGTATTAGATCATTGTAGTTGTCTGTGGTTCGAGTAGGAAATACTGGGCATGATCCATTGCTGTTTACAAATACTGAGCTAAAGAATGTGTTAAAGAGGTTGGCTTTAATGGTGTCGTCATTGCAATCCTTACCATTAGGTCCTTTCAGAGGTGGGATGGACCTTGAGTCTTTTAGTTTGCTGTTTAGAAAATTGTAGAAAGCGTGGGTGGAATTGGTGCATAGAAGGTTTTCTTCTTTTTTAATGTGATAATTGGTGCATTCAGTTTTTATCCAGTGGCATACATTTTTGTATCAGCTTTTGAAGTTGGCAACGTGACCAGATTTGTTTTTCCACCAAAGTGATTTCTTTTTGGATTGAGGCTTCCTTATTGTTATGGGTTTTTCTGGTTTTGGGAGTTGTTAATGGTACATATAGTTTGATGACTCTTTTGACTTAAGTAAAAATATGTTGTAATGGTCTTCTCCAGTATTGCATCCAGAGAATAGAAATTGCCAATCAAGGGATGAGAGATAATTGTTTATAAGATCATACTTGCCTTTTTTGAAGTTATAATTGGGGATTACGTCATTGTGATGATGTTTGCATGGACGTATGTTGAGACAAAAGTTAATCACGTTGTGGTCACTGTTGGAAAAAGGTTCTTTAATTTTTATTCCATAAATTGAATTCAAACTATTGCAGAAGATGATATCGAGGCAGTTGTTAAGTCTAGTGTTGTTGGTTACTAGTTGTTCTAGTCCCAGATTTGTTACTGCATTGTAGAAGGTTGCATGTGTGGGTTCAGTTGGACATTCATTGAGGGTCCAGTTAATATGAGGTAGATTGAAGTCACCAAGAAAGATAAAAGCGTTTGGGCAGGATGCTGCCCAAGTTAGTAGTGTATTTAGCTTGTTTGCATGTTTGATGTCATAATCAGGGGCTCTGTAACATAGTAAGAATCAAAATGTGATATTTAGGGACAGTTCACAGATGATGGTCTCAGGAATAGCAAGCTCCTGGGTAACTTGGATGTTTTTTAGATGTAGGGACTTTTTATAGAAGATAGCAACACCTCCTCCCCTACAGATTTCACGATCTGATTGATAAACATGATAGTCTCTTACTGTGGTAGTGGAGTCAGGGAGAGATGTGTTGAGCCATGTTTCACAGACAAATATAATGTCGAATTTAGCCATATTTAGTAAGAGGAGAAATTCAGGTATTTTATTTACAAGGCTTCTTGCATTGAGAAACTTGCATTTAAGGCCAGTTGTGGTTGGAATAGAGGTAGTTAGGGGCGTGTGTGCCTAGTTTTGAGTGATGTTGGATTGGATGGGGTGGGGTCAGATGATGTCAGATGATGTGATGTATCGTGATGTTTTTTGCCTTTGCAGAGCCAGGGTGAGCATGATCTGCACATAATGCATTTGGCCTGCAGGCTGCCAGTTTGACACCCCTGATCTCGATGCTTAAAACTGTAGCTAATCTTAAGTAATATATAACCTCTCATGATTGATGCCTATAAGCAACTCCAGGAATGGGAGTAAGAAAGGGAAAGATTGAACATTTATAAAATTGACCATTGAAAGCAACCTCTTTATGAATTGGTTCCACTGAACTTTATCTTCGCCATGAGTTTGAATCATTGTGGATGGTGCAGGAAGAATCTCTATGCCATAAATATTGGATTTCTTAAAGTCAGCAATACCAGCACAAGTTTTTAAAGAATGTTGGATTCCATTTCACAATATTGTCTTCACTCTAGTTTCAGCAAATAGCTTGCTTTAATCACCCAGCCAACTTTGTTGGTGAAAGTCTCCTTAAGAATGAAATTTACTTATTGTTTACAATGTTGAACCCACTAAGTCAACCAAACATTAAAGGTTAAAAAAATAAAATTACAAATTAATAATAATAAAAAGTTACATTTAACCTCAAATACCTACATATTGATTCTATTTTTTAGGGGTTGTAGTATAGCCAACATTATTGGAGGCAAACCAAGACCTCTAATGTTGTCCTGATAATTTGTAAGCTTAATAGTATTAAGCATACTGTTAAGTGTACTATAATATTTAAATTATAGTACATTTATAGTACTAATTATAGTATTCCTTTTAGCCAACATAATTTTCCAAGGACACTGTGCAGTTAAATGTCTAGGGAAGATTTTCTCCTTGTTTGGGTGGTTCTTTAATAAAGCTGCCTCATTCATCAAGTCCCACTACTACCACTGTTGCTATTCCTCTATAAGAATTAGTTCATGCAGTTTTTTCTCCCCACAGAACTGTTTAATAGCAACAGCTCCATCTAGTATTAATACTCTACCATAGCGAGCAGGCCAGATGACCTCAGAGGTGGTAGGACACAACTAATAAATCTCAAAGTCTTCTCTAACTTCTATTTTTTCATGCTGTTTTTCAATCAATCATTAATCAAAACTTCTATTAATTCCACTTTTTGTATATTGGCTCTTCCACCTACTGTCCTAATAAACTCTTGATTTATCAGATTTCAATCTGTAATACCAGATAAATTATATTACTAATAACCTTATAACTAACCTTCCTAATTATTATCTTGGTAATAAAGTTTTAAAAAATCAATATTTATATTTTTTCTCCAAAAGTTGGTAAGTGTTAAGCAACTTGAATGGAAGAATCATTTAGTTAAATGCTAGATTGCTGCCCCATATTAAATACCAACACAATCCTTCATCAAACATTGTTGTGTTTGATTTAAAAGTGAGATTGGGTGTAAAAAATAAACCAAACCTTACTTTTGACCTAGATGTAATCATATTTAGATTTTATCTCTTAAATTCAGTAAGACTTAAATTGTTTTTAACTAATTTTATCCTATTTCAAATCAGGCACAATATCCTTGTTACTTTGGGGGAGCAGACCGGTAATAATCCAGTATTTTTAACCTGTAGATAATTTATAGGAAATTCAGCTTGGTGAACTACGGGCAAAATGGTTCTATTTCATTATAGATAGGAACCAACAATGTTATATTGAAAGAACGAGGCAATATAATTTATAGAACAGTAATATCTTTCATCTTTGATCTAAAACAATTTGCTTTATTAAAGCATGTATATAATTATAATCATTATTTTAATAATAATAGAGGATATGATTCTAATGATCATTATTTATTCATAAAAAGCTTAGAATAAGCTTCTATAGTAAAGATTTGGACTCTTTGTTTAATAAAATTATTCCAAGGAAGATAATGTCTTTCCTCCTAGCAATAGCAATAGCATTTAGAGTTATATACCACTTCACAGTGCTTTACAGCCCTCTCTAACCCTCTTTACAGAGTCAGTATATTGCCCCCAACAATCTAGGTCCTTATTTTACCGACTTTGGAAGGATGGAAGGCTGTGTCAACCCTAAGCTGGTGAGGATCGAACTCCTAATCATAAATGAGGAAGAAGGCAGAGAAAACCAACTTTGTGTTTTTGTAAACAAGAAAAAAGAGAATAATTTAATATTTTTTGCTGATCATGCTGGATGGGAAGGGTAAAGAGAATTTATTTAGATGTGAAGGATTCCTTTGTAATCAGACTTTCTTGTCTTCCTCTTCCACTACTTATATTACTCATACAGCTTAAAAAAGGGGTTTATGAAACTTGAAAATTAAATTTCTGTGTCTTCCTAATCCTTAAAGACATTCAACAATTATTTTATTGCTCAGGTTCTCTCTGACAGCAGAACAAAGAAGCCAATACTACCCTGAAGTTTGGCCTCAGAAACACATCTATTAATTAATCAGTAACATATTCAGAGACATTAAGATATTAAGAGACATAAGTATAGTTTGGATTTTTGCATAGTAAAACATTTGCAAAATACATTTTGAATGAGTCACTTCAGTAGGACAGACCATATCATTTATTCTGCAGAAGAAGAAGCATTTCTATTACTTTTGTTGCATCATTTGGAATATGTAAAAGCTGACTTTCAGATTTTATTTTGAAGTTTAAACTACATCTCTGGACAGCCAAGTTTTAGTTTCCCAAAATATTAATTTATGACAAAGATAATCAGTTTTAACTCAGTTAATTTCAAATCCCAAGGAGCATCTTGAAATTTTATATGCTTTTCCTTGGTGCTAATTACTGATTTGCTATATTTATAAGCGAGCTGGCATCACATGAATTTCACATTGTACTCATATCTCCATATGTGTTTGTTATTGCTCCAAATATAGCAAAAATGCAATTAGCGCTAGAAAAATATTAAACTAGGCAAGTTTATAAATAAATAAGACTTGTATTTGTTTATGAAAGTACAAAGCATGGTTTTGTTTGCTCCTGAAATTCTGATTGCTACAACACTTTATGGTTACTGTATGCCAAACTATAATTAACATTTTATTACATGACATCTTACTCTAATTGTTACACCTTATCTTCCCCCATCTTAGATATCTATGACTGAAGCATTTCCCATCTTCTATGTAGGACTAGCACAAATGGCTTGAACTAAGACTTTGCCCTCCCAGCAGAATAATACCTTGAGGGCAACATTGGCAAAAGTAGATGTTTCTGATAAAATCAATCCTTGCTGGTGAAGTTAAAAGAAGAGAAATGAAGCCAAAGATCCTCCACAAAAAAGGGGGTTAAAGGTGGTAAAGTATTACTTGTTTGATGGAAGCTAACCCATCAAAGAGAAGTCTCAAATAAAAGCAAAAGAACACAATGGGAAACTGCTTCAGGATTTTTGTCAAGAAAATTATGACCGTGGCTAGTTATATAGATGAGTTTGAAGGCCCGATGAGACCACCTTCTTCCCCACAGGTTATTATGGAGGGATGTAAAACATTCTCAAATACAACTGTAAGTGAGGACATTCATTCATTCATTCATTTTATATGCTATGTAAATCACTAAAACTACTCCAGGTGGCTTATAGTTCAGGATTAAAATAATAAAAGAAGCAGTACAAGAACAAGTGTTAAAGTGTTAATACCTTTATAACGCCTTGGTAAAGCCACATTGGAATACTGCCACGATATAAAAAAAATGTTGAGACTCTAGAAAGAGTGCAAAGAAGAGAAACAAAGATGATTAGAGGACTGGGGGCTAAAACATACAAAGAACAGTTGCAGGAACTGGGTATGTCTACTCTAATGAAAAGAAGGACTAGGAGAGACATGATAGCAGTGTTCCAATATCTCAGGGGCTGCCACAAAGAAGAGGGAGTCAAGCTATTCTCCACGGCACCTGAGGGCAGGACAAGAAGAAATGGGTAGAAATTAATCAAGGAGAGAAACAGCTTAAAACTAAGGAGAAATTTCCTGAGAGTTAGAACAATTAATCAGTGGAACAACTTGCCTCCAGAAGTTGTGAATGCTCCAACACTGGAGGTTTTTAAAAAGATGTTGGATAACCATTTGTCTGAAATGATATAGGATTTCCTGCCTAGTTAGGGGGTTGGACCAGAAGACCTCCAATGTCCCTTCCAACTCTGTTATTCTAAGTCATTGTCAGGCAAAATAAAAAAGAGATTGCAGGAAGACCTAATTTTTAAAGCTTTACAAAAGCATAACAGGTCAGATCAGTAAAACTTCAGGAAGATGCTGTTCCACAGGGCGGGCAAAACCATAGTGAATGTCCATCTTTTAGGTTCCATGGGCTGGCATTTCTAAACTACTGGGATCAGGAACATGATGACACTGACAGAGCCAAAAGAAGAAAATTGGTCTAGCATAAAGCCCATCTCCATGAAACTTGTTCTCTCATAGTGCCTGTTTTAAAAGCGAAGTTCACTTTACAAAGATCTAAATAACTGGAATCTGAGAAGGATGAAACAAAAAAGAAAGAAATTGTCAGAGTTGTATGAAAAAAAAAAATCATTTTGAATGAAATGATGATGCTTTGCTATTCAGGATATGAGAATATACACAAAACAGAGTGCCAACGATAATCCAAAAGAGCATCAAATTATATGCATGGCTCTACATTATTAAAAATTATATATCTATTAATGTTAGTTAATATCAATGTTATATAAATAGATGCACCTATTATAAACACAGTGCTAGAAGACATTGAGGAATTCTGTCTTTGTTAGGAGGTGCTACAATATACATTAAAGAACAAACTTTGGCATAAGGAGAAACCTGGAATTATAGGAAGATTTGGATTTTCATAAATGATATAAGTCAGAGGAAAAGATAATGAAGTTTTTGAATGATAATTCATTTTCCAGTACCAGTTTTTAGCATTATAATTACAAATGCTCTGACTGGACCTAAGAGTTAAACTTAGAAATTGAAAAGAGTAGGAGTTGTAACCATATTTAAGATCAGTATAAGGAATAGAAACATAATTAATTGGAAAAGCTAAGAGAACCAAACAGAAAAAAATAGGCCAATATGTTGTTTTGGAAAAATATCCCTCAAAGATGAAAGATACAAAAGTTGGTAATCATGAAAAGACAAAAAGATAAAACAAATCCTTGGGCAACAAGACAGCCAAACACTGACTTGTCAGCATTAGCAAATAACCTAGGTCTGTGCCATAAAAGCTTTATAGTCGATAATCAGTACCTTAAATTGAACATAGAATCTGACTTGAAGCCAGCACAAACCCTAAAGCCATGGTTCCCACAATAATCTGTGTGGCTGCATTCATGACCAACTGTAGCTTCTAACTTAACTTCAAGGGCAACCACATTTTCGGAGAGTTTCAATAGGCTAAATGAGAAGTCAACAAGACAGGGGTAGCTATGAGGATGGTCTCATGATCCTGGATGCTTGTGAGCATAGTTGGCACACATTTTTTTTTTTGCAATGGTTCTCTGTCTTGACCATAGCTACCACTTTCAAAAATTACAAGAGGACCCCCAAATTGCAAACCAGTGCAGCTCTGTCCAGAACTAATGATGGAAAGTTTCATGAACTGAGAGTGTAATGGAATCTGTGAATGAACTTGGAGAAAAGGGAGAAGAGATGTTGCCTAGGAAAAAGATTAGAGAACAGGAGCTCCCAGGGCTTAATGGTCAGAGAAAAAAAATCTTAGGAAGGACCCACCTTAATGTATCAAGCAATTAAAAATGGCCGTGAAGACTTGTGCCTTCAGTCTTACAGGGTTTTGTTAATGTTGCCTTATAATACAGTAGAATTAGTTCACCTAGTTTGTTTCCTGCCTGGTTTATGTGCCCCAAACCCCACAGTCATTTAGTCTTGCTTGGTTTGAGCTGAAATCTATTTTTCCCTATGCAGACCATTAAAGCCTCCAGACATTGGGGAAACAACCCTGAAGTCATTATGTGGATCATCCAAGGTTAAAGATATAAAGTTAGGTTGTATCAGCATATTGGAGATATGTAATAACTCTCTTCTACTATTTCTTCTCCCAGAATCTCCTTGAACCCTTCCTTGAGAAACTCAAAACTTGTAAAAGAAAGTGAATCAGATTTGCTGAAAAGAATCCAATTCACTGTTAAACTTATATTATTTACTTTTACAGACAACAATGAGTATACACACACACACACACACCAATTGTTTCTGACTTTTTCCTGCAGGTTGGTTTTCTGAAAGCTTATAGCACATCTTAAAGCAGTCTGAATATTTGCTTCACAGAGCCAAATGTTTTCACTCTTTCTTCAGTATTTCCTCTGTGCCCTCCTTTTGTACCTGGTCCTCTGCCTGGTTCCTGGTTCTTTTTGTTTGTCTTTTTCATGGCACACTACTCTCTTCTCTTCCTTCCATATGCTCTTCTTTGTTCTTCCACTCATGTCACTTATTTGCTCTGCTTATTTGATCTTACTCTCCCTTCTGTTGTGCTAACAGAAAAAATCTCTGCTAACTTTTTTATCTTTTTCTATCCATTTTTACTCCCCCCCCCCCCTTTGGTACTTTATCAATTTTCTTTTTCCTAAATTACATTTTTTATTATTATTTTCTTGCAAAAATCCCTTTTTATCAAACTCTTTTCCTACTGAAATATCTTGCAACACTCTGAATAGGGGGTTGCATTTATTTATGTATGTATAGTTTGTGTTTTGACTATCGTTTTTAACATGTGCTTAATAATTTTGTAGTTAGCCGGAAACCTCTGGTTATTAGACAGATTGTCTATTAATTTAATAAGTAAGAAAGTATAATAAATAGGTCCTATCTACATACCCAACTTTAAATGTTCTAGGAGTTTCAAAGTTATATCTTTCTCTATTCAAGGTAAATAGATGTCAGGAGTGATGCATTAGAACAAATACTAATATATTCATGTTGAGGAAAAGAAGGACAGTTTGTGAAATCAAAGTAGACTGAAAGAAAATAAATCACAGAGTGTTCCAGGTTTGCTGGTTGGAATTATATGATTGCCATTCATGCATAATGCATTTTGGGTTAAAGCTTTAGTTATATAAGAAGATATATGTACCTTTACATTATAACAAATTTAGGTTTTGTGTTAGATTTTCTTTTGTTTTTTTTTTTAACCTTTGCAGGAAAAAAAAATATTGCACTTCAACATTTATTGCGACAAGGAATAATCTGAAAAGATAGACAATTTATTTTTTTAAAGCAGGAAGTTATGTCAATACCATTTGACTTAAAGTGTGCCAGCTTCTTTGTATCTCTTGGTGGCTACCACTAGTTTTGTTTTTTTGGGGAGGGGTAATTAATGTAATTGGTATATTTTTCTATTCCATATAAGGATGGACATTTTTCATTGACTCCATTTTTGTTCCAACTGTTTACATTTTACATGCGGTAAAAAACTGAATAAATTTTGATGTCCTTTTACTGTTGGTTTAATTTAGTATTTTTCCCATTATGTATTTTTCTTGCCCATGATTTTCTTTATTTTTTTAAACCAACTTTGAAGAAGAAAGGAGAACAGCAAGAATAAATGGATGCATGCACTGAAAGGGATTTCTGGATCAGTTTAAATTGGTCTGTTGTACTATGTACTTTAATAAGATAGCATGCTGGTCTGTTGAATTTTTGTTTATTTATTTATTTTAAAAACCTGCATCTGTTTTCATTTGCAATCTTCCTCAAAGCATGGATATTTGACTATATTTTTCAAAGTGCTTAAAATGGGGAAATAGATTTAAAAAGCATGTTATGGGAAACCATAAAAAAGAAATGTTTCACATATTTTTTTTTATTTCAAAGTTAATACATCAGGAATATTTGTCTAAGGAGGCACACATATTCATAGAAGATAATAGGAGCTCTTGGAAAGCCCAAGGGGAATAATGAGAATGAGAAAAATGCCTATTGACACGAACAAACTCCACTAAAATGAAAGCCAGCTATGGATAAAACATAATCAAGATGAAATGGGTCAAAGTAATAGAAATAAAATAGGATGGTTTATGCTGCTTTTTTGGCTGTATTATTCTAAATGTTCATTTTATATTAGTCTTCTTTTTTAACCGTTGACTCCCTCTGTACACATTGGTCTTGGAACTGATATTCTACACTATTCTTTTCATCTCTTGTGTTTAAGTGAGAACAAGAGAAAGCAAGAGAAGTTTATGAATGTTCATTAATATTTTTTGTGGCTTTTTGCACTGTTTGCTTCTAGGCACCATTTTATTTCCTAACTGGAATTGTTTGAAATTATATTTTGGTGTTTCACTTTTTTAGGAACACCAGGTCATCTGAAACTTGTTTTCCAATTGCGTTGTCCTGCCATGGGATTCTACTTATTGCTCTGAGTTGATTAAAATCATTTTTTTTTAAAAAAAGTCCAAGCTGTGTGCGAGACTGCACTTAGTTTTGGTTCTTCCTAAAAGTCTCCTTTCACTTGTATTGCTTAATTACACCCTTCCTTGCAAGTTGACAATGGTTGATTCTCTTGTGTTTGCCTCCATCATCTGAAGGATAATGTTGTTAACAAAACAATTCCAGGAGCTTTTTTTCTGAACAATTATGCTTTCCAGAGTTTGTCTTCAAACAGAATTTGAGATAATTAAAGTAATACTTCTTTATACTGCTTCTGGACCCTTTAAAAAATTTGTCACTGCTGTGGGGAAGTGTCATCCACATCTTCTTTTTGACTGAACTGCTGATAATATAACTCAACAATAAGTACTGCTTTTATTTGTCCCTCCAACTATTTTAATCCTGATGTCTTCTTTATAAGCAATGTGGATGTTTTGAACAAACTGCAAATCCTCTTCCCTTTTGGTTGCTTCTTTTCCTCTTGAAACAATTTGTCTTTTGTTTACACTATTTCATCCAGTCTTCATAATATCTATTAAATCATAGCTGAATTTCTGTAAAGGAAGTTCAAACTTACCCTGCTTATTTTTCACATTCTGAACATTAATATATAGACAGTGAATACTATGAACTATATGAGGTAATATTCTTTCTAATTTTCCACTGGCTGGTTTAAGAATCTTCATTAGAATTTAGTTTTACTTCTTTCCACAGAACATGTCTTCATCTGGGATATTAACTTCAGGATTTTCATCTCCAGAAGATTTAGTTTAATATATTATTGATCAAACTCACCATACTTAAGCCAAATACTGTATATTTTGACCAATTTAATGAAGGGCAGGCCAGCACAGACTGGCAGGCCAGTTGACTAAGAACATGGTTCCAGATTCCAACATTATTTTGCACCACTGTGTAAATTTTTTTACTACTGGTTCTGTGGGTGTGGCTTGGTGGGTGTGGCAGGGGAAGGATACTGTAAAATCTCCAGTCAGAGGTTGTATTTGCCAGTTCTCCAAACTACTCAAAATTTCCACTACCAGTTCTCCAGAATGGTCAGAACCTGCTGAATACCACCTCTGATGTGTAACCAGCATCAAACTTGATTGCAGGAAATACGACTTCAGCAATAGAGTGGTCAATGTCTGGAATACTCTACCCGACTCTGTAGTCTCTTCCCCAAACCCCAAAAACTTTAACCTTAGACTGTCTACTATTGACCTCACCCCTTTCCTAAGAGGTCTGTAGGGGGCGTGCATAAGCGCACCAACGTGCCTACCGTCCCTGTCCTATTGTTTCTCTTATTCTTTTATTTTTCTTATATGTACCCATTTCATGTATCCACAACTATGCATACACTTATACTTACTATCTTGTAAACAATTGGCAAATCAAATAAATAAATAAAAATAAATAAATAAATAAATACAGCTTGGAAGACTAGCAAAAAACACTTAGTTCCCCCAGGATCATGAATTTCTTTCCTAATTTTTTTCAAAGTGCTTGATGATGCTACTGTCACTATTCTTTGCATTATTAGCAGGTAATAATAATTGCCTTTACATTCATTAATTCATTAATTTACAATGTAAAACAAATTGAACATTAATATTTCCAATATTTTCTCACAAATGTATTCTTTTCTACTATGTACTATATCACAAGATAAAGGAAAGTGTTTTTTTTAATCATTAATATCTCAAAACTAGTTCCTAAAATGAATTACTCTATTTTATGAGGAACTACCAAATGATTTTGAATCAGTGCTTGCTCATTTTCTCAGAAAATGAGTCCACATATAAACTTTTTTCCAAGAGATATTTGATCTCTTTTACTATTTACCATTCCATTTTTATTTGGTTTAGTTTACAACTGTAAGAATAAGCTGGGTTACTGTCCTTACATTTATGCCCCTTCTAGTTCAATTTTTTGAATGCTTTTGCTTTGCTTTAAAAGAAGTTACAATGTTCTGTACTGCATAGTATAGTTTTGCTGTATAATAAAGAAATCCTGTCACATAATAATCCAGGAAATGTGAATTGGATCACATCACATAATTATTCTACAATATGTATTATCTCATGCTATGATTATTTGTCATAGCAGAAACTTAGGTACATACCTGTCAAAATCTTTTCAAATATTTTATCTTATAAGAAACAGCACTAAGGATCTCACAATGCATAAAAACAAACTTATTTGCAATTAAATCAATTTACAGTCAAGAGTTCACAAATTTAAATGACATGGTAGTCTGTTCAAGAATAAACACTGATTACTAAGCTATAATTGCCTTTTGAAAAATATATTTCTAGCTAACATTGTATATATATGTTATTTTTAAATCTCCTTTTAAGAGTGTTTGGGCTGTATGGACTCTTATCTTCTTTTAGCACCTTTAATAAAGTTGATTTTTGTTTCAGTCCTGCAGGTGGTGATGCCCTCCTAGCATCCCACTCAGCCTAACTGAGCTTCTGACTTCCAAAGGCTCAGTCTTCCACTAGAGGGCTGGTGGGGAAGAAAAACTGGTTTATAATGGCTGGCACAAAAGGGACATAATTACCAGTCATTGTTCATCACATCAAAACTGATGGATGAGGGAACTTCCGGGTTAAGCCCTCCTCATTGACGGACCAGGGACTGCAACTGTCCGCAGCTTTGGTCCGTTCTGTCTCATTGGAGAGCCCCAATCACTGTGATTAGGGGCTGAAGCTGCCTTGGAGGGGTGGCAGAGTAAGGGGAAGCTGCCAGCCAGGTCGAGGGGAGCTGCATCCCCCCTCCCTAGGCTAGGCATTTCCCCCCCAAAGACGACTGAGCGGTGGTCCAAAATGGCCACCCTGAAGAGGAGGACTTAGCTGGACTAAGATTTGTGCAGGAGAGAAGAAAGAGGTGGACAACATAAGAACCGGGACAACTTGGTGTAACAATTAATTAAAAGGTATCCCAGGATGGTATTTTAAGAATTTTTATGAAAGAATAAGAAAGCGGCAGATTTTTAAAGGGAAAGGAAAAAAAGTGAAAATATCTTTGACAGCTGAACAGGGATTCGAACCAAGATAGGAAGAAGCCAGAATAAGATATCCAAACAAATTGAATTAAAATACATTGGTAACAAACAGGCACAATTTAAAGCTGGATTTAGGAGTTTTCAGAAAGAAGGGGGAAATATTGAAATTGAAGATTTGATTGGTTTGGAATACCGAGGTTTGGAAAGCCCCAAACAATAAAATGGGGGTGGGGTGGGGGGGAGGTGAGGACATTGTATAATGGAGAGTGCCATCTGGTGGACAAAAATTTAAGCTGAAAAAGGGAAAGTTCCTATTTCTCTATGAATTAGATTTGATACAATGAAAAGGAAGCATTGAAACAATATAACAAGTACCCTAAAAAGTGAAAATTGAATTAGAATAAAAGAAAAAATATGGATTGTTGGACTGATTGATGATTTTGCTATAAACCCAGTTCTGGAACAGTTGTTAATCCAGAAAGTTTGAAGAAGAAAAAAGAAAAAGAGAAGCTGATTGGTGGATTTTAATGACTATAAGATATAAGAGTGTGTAACGATGATATCTCTGTGGGATCTAAAAATGGAACTTAAAAATTTGAAAGAACTACTACATGCAAGAGGTGAATCACTTGCCTCTGAGTTAAAAGCTATGGAAATGGCAATTGAAGAAAATGAAGAAGAAGAGAAGGAGGAGTTAGTTCAAGAAGAAGCCATCTTAAATAGACAATCAACACAAAGAACACCACAAAGAAGAGGAAAAAGAAGGGGGGTTAAAATGGGACATTTAAAAAAGTAACTAAAATGGGGAATATTTATAAAAATCGGAAAGACGGGAACAGCAGAAAAGTAAAAGAGGGAAGGAAAATATATATAGAGAGAGGGATATAAATCAGAGGGGGAAAAGATTTGGAAAAACAAAAGGGAAGAGAGGTAATGAGGAACAGGAACAGGAAAGAAAGAAATATGGGAATTGTAAAATAAAGGAAAATTTTTCTTTACCTAGAATACATCGGGACAATGGTTAATGAATTAAGAAAGGGGATTCCGCATTGATATGAGGGGTAATAATAATGTACTTTGCAATTACAAATTATAGAATATAGTCGATTGAGAGGAGGGAGGGGCACTGATATCCTTTTAGAAGATGAATGCATGTTCTTATTTTTATTGTTACAAGAAAGGTTAATGTTTATTATATATATTGAAATGAATTGTGAGGAGGTTTAAAAATGAGATTAATATCAGTGACCAAACAAAATGGATTAATTGTTTCTTTCTTTTTTACTTTTTTTTATTTTTTTATTTTTTTGATATTATAAATAAAATTTTATGGAAGTAAAGGGAGAAACTAAATTGCAGAATCTGACTGAAAAGTACAGTGTAAACTAGTTTATTTTTCTAGGGATTGACTATTACTATAACTAAGTAAAATAGATGTTTAATTGGGAATTACAGATGTGGGAATTAAGGCATACTTAAATTACTGAGGTGACACTCCCAAACTAGTAAAAGGGGAGGGGAAATTTGTTTTGTTTTATGTGAAAAACTTGTATTAATTTAGACTTTATGAAAAGAATATGTGATGGAATTGCAAATTTGACAAGATAAAAAAGAATTAAAAGGGAATAAGTATGAAGATATGGGAACTATTAGTGATTTAAATGAGAAAATAGTACTTTGGAAAAGGCTACGCTTAAAAGAAACGTTGATGCTTAAAAAAACATTTGAAATAAATTGAAATGAATTGAGAAGATTTTTAGAATGAAAGTAATATTAATGAATAGGATTAATTTGCTTGTTCCTTTTCTTATGTAAAAGTTGAGAGGTAAAATGAGAAAAGAGTACTTTGGAAAAGGCCACGCTTAAAAGAAATGTTAATGTTTTAGAAATATATTTGAAATAAATTGAAATGAATTGAGAAGATGCTTAGAATGAAAGTAATATCACTTAACAGAATTTGTTTCTTTTCTTATATAAAAGTTGAAATGGAAAAGTAATAATAGAATTAAGTTAAAAATGGACAAGACAGACTGTTGAATGTAAAAATGAATATATAATTACTGTCATATTCACATGTAAAAGTGGTGATTCGGAATTATGTTGTACACTGAAAAGAGCTTTTTTTATGTTGTTTTGGAAAAATTGAATAAAACTTGTTTTAAAAAAAAACTGAGGGGCGAATTAGCTCAACCCTGAAGGTACCTTTACCTTATTTGGTCAATCACATGAAACCATCCCCTCTCCCCCTTGCCAGGCCACCAAACCAGAAAGGTTGGGGACCACTTTTCTTGGGAGCTATTTATCATTTTACTTTTTCTCATATCATCAAGGACATTGTCTGCTGAAGCATTCTGAAATTCAGATTTAAGGAAACGTATTGTGTTTTTCAAACACTCCCATTCAACATTTAATAACTGGAACAGATCAACTCAATGAATATCCTTAGCTTATAGGCTACATAAGCATATTTTCTGCTGCTTAATAATTCAATATAATTAAAAATTCTGGATTTGGTTTTATTCAGTTCAGGCAATACTGCCTCTCTAATAATTGACTTTCCTTGTCTACCTTTATTTGTTTTTTTACATAGCTTCTGGCTTGTTTTAGTTATATCTTTTATCTTATATGGTAAATCTAGTTCTAGAGCTAAAGTGTTTTGCTTTGTTTGAGGTGTATTATTTGAATGTTAAATTCCCAAACACTTTTTCTGAAACCAACTTTATAGCAAAAGCACTGTAGCATCCTCTCCTCATCCAGGACTCTTTTTAAAAGTGCACAAGTCAGCAAAGACGCACTACTGCAGTGTTTTCCAACCTTGATAAATTCTAGGTTTATGGACTTCTCTCAGAAGAAATCTCTCAAAATTTTTATCAAATCTTCCAGCTGGAAGAAAGGAGGCGGTTTAACCAGCCAGCCCATCTACAGCGGAGCTACTTAACGTGCTGCACATCCCTGCCATAAGCGTGTGCTGGCTATCCCAGTTAGTCTGGTCTTGCTGCCACCACTGTGAGCCCGGACTGATCCGTGTTAATGGTCATGGCTGGAAGTTGCTGCTGGATCAATTCGACAATCTCACCTTAATTGGAGCTGAAGCTGTCAAAATGGCTGAACACTCAGTGTCAGCAGACAGCTCGGAACAGCAGTGTTCCTCTGTATCGTCCAAATTGATAAAGCACAGATCCAGAAAGGTCAGATTGGCTAAAAAAGATGCAGCCAACAAAATTAAAGCCAAAGCTATCTACTCTAGGAAGTCATCTAGAGCTGAAGAGAAAAATGCCAGCAGAAGACAGAAAGCCTGGAGAAACAAATATCCAGAGCCGAAAGGAAGGTAGAGCAGGAAAGGCTTTCTACCTCACCTCAGATAGAACCTACCATTTCCCACCTTCAGCAACTGAGCCGTTAACTCAGACAAGCGCCGCAGTTCCTATGGCTTGGTCATCAGAGAGCAAAATAGAGCAATTGCCTTTTCCTCTAGCAATAGAGGAAATTGAAGGAGAACAATTCTCTTTTTCTTGCATAGCAACTGAGTTTTCAGAGTCTCAGTTTAGGAATAGAGTTCTTGTCCTGGAGGCCAACTTTACTCCTCCTGCTGCGGGGCTCTGCCCAGTGGACAGGCAGGGATCTGGCCTGTTTGAGGAAATTAAGACCCTTGTCTTACAGGCAATTTTACATGCTGAAAATTCAGCAGCTGCCACCAGCTTGCAACTGGTGAAGCCAGAGTAAGGAGGTTCTTGTGAAGAAGGAAGTGGCCATAGCAGCCTTTACTGCCCAGGCATTAGCCTGATGGGTTCTGCAAAAGTTTAATTCTGCCTTCCTGTTTTCTGCTTTCAGAGTTTTCACTATGTCACCAGACAGGGAGTGTTGTGAATCAATAAAAGTGTATAACCTAAATGCAAATTAGGGGTTGAAAACCTGCACACTTGATTGGTCCTTGTACAACAACTTGGGATTGGGCCAGAACCAGTCCCTGATTGGCCACTTTTGGGACTGTTCTTATTGGTTAGTAGTTTGAATGGATTGCACATTTTCATTGGTTAATAAGGCAGCAGCTAACCCTATAAAAGGGTTACTGCTGCCCATAGCATTGCTCTGTTCCATTCTGATTCCTGTTATTATTAAAGAGTTGAAGTCACTAGTCAGATGTCTGGTCTCCTTATTCTCCAAACTTAACACTGGCGACGAAGGTGGGATACGGAGACCGAAGAGCTGACTAAACCTACAGAGCAACCTACAGAGCACGTGGTTGATCACGCACCATCAACGGCAACATGGCCAGCGGTGCCGTACCACCCTCTCCATTCAACCCAGAAACCGAAGACTGGGAGGCCTACATGGATCGGTTCCAGATGTTTCTGGAGACCAACAATTTGAAAGATGCAACAACCGGGAAAAAAAGAGCTATCTTTCTAACTCACTGCGGGCCAACCGTGTTTAAGATGGCAAAATCACTTGCCAAGCCAGCAGAGGTAAAAGAAATGGACTGGGACGTCCTCAAGCCGCTACTAAGGGCTCACTACGCGCCTTCCGTGCCAACCCTAGTAAGGAGACACCCGGTATCAACTCACCACGAAGACCTAGAGTCCCCGTCCGACAGCGATGAGGAAGAGGTCAACCGACTTCGAACGGAGAGAGACCAGTCCTCACCACACTCATTTCGACCGTGTGCCGGCTGTGGAGCAAATCACCCACGACCCGGTTGCAAATTCCTGGACGCACTTTGCCGCCATTGCGGGAGACGCGGTCACATTGCAAAGGTTTGCAGAAGCAAACAGAACTCCAAACCTCGACAGGCCGAATTCCAGTCTTCCGGATTCTTCGGCACACACCGAGAAAAAGTGAACCATTCCTACAGAAACAAACCGTCCACCACTTCCACCAGGCGTGAGGAAACCAGGCGGGAAGAAACCCACCAAACAATCACCATAGGCCACGCTACATCCCTGGATGCCGGGAAAATCCGAGTAAAGGTCGCCATCGAAAACAAACCTTGCGTGATGGAGGTAGACTCGGGATCTTCCCTCTCGATGGTGTCGTGGAAAACGCTCCAACAGCTCCTTCCAACGATTCGCCGCCAAGACCTTAACCCTCAAAGGGTTATACTCAAAGACTATCAGGGCAACCGAATCCCCGTCGTCGGGTCCCGCAGATTCCAGGTCTCATTCAAGGACCGCACCGTCGCACTACCACTGACTGTCATGGATCGCGACAGGCCTAGTCTTCTAGGCCTCCAATGGTTCAGGCCGCTCGGAATCACTGTAGCCGGAGTCCACAAGGCCGAAAGCGTCGATTGGGAGGAAGACCTCGTGCAAGAATTCAAAGACGGACTAGGCAAGTATAAGGGGACCCCAATCTCGTTTAACTTGAACCCTGAAATAGAACCCATCCGCCTTAAGCCGTGTCGGGTGCCGTTCGCCTTAAAGCCTAAAATCGACGAACAACTCGATAAGCTGATAGCGCAGGGTGTACTGGAACCCACCGACAATGCCCGTTGGGAAACCCCGATAGTGACGCCTATCAAGCCTGATGGGTCCCTAAGAATTTGCGGAGACTACCAGGCCACATTAAACCACGCACTGCAGCAAAGTGCTTATCCAGTACCGGTAGTGCAACACTTACTCCATTCTCTGGGCGGCGGGAAAGTTTTCGCCAAACTAGATTTAGCCCAGGCATATCAACAATTGCCTGTAGACCCAACCACAGCCGAGGCGCAAACGATCGTAACACATAGGGGCGCATTTAAATGCAACCTGCTCCAATTCGAGTAAGCGTCGCCCTGGAATCTTCCAGAGTTTAATGGAAAGGTTGTTACAAGGGATAAAAGGCGTTGTCCCATATTTTGACGATGTACTCATCGCCGCACCTAACAAAGACACCCTAGAAAAACGACTCAGAGAGGTTTACGAAGATTCCAAAATGCAGGCCTCAGAGTAAAAAAAGATAAATGCCACTTATGTACCGAAAAAGTAGAATTTTTGGGATACCTCCTGGACAGCCAAGGAATTCATCCCACCGAAGACAAATTACGGGCAATTAAAAAGGCACCCACTCCGAGGAACAAGGCAGACCTACAGGCGTTCCTTGGACTTATCAATTTCTATAATGTGTTCTTACCCCACAAAGCAACAGTAGCTGCACCATTGCATAGACGATTAGACAAAAAAGCAACGTGGGTTTGGGGACAACGGGAACAACATGCTTTCCAACAAGTAAAGAAATTGCTAACTTCTGATTCAGTACTTATGCAGTACAATGAGACTCTGCCGCTCACTATCACGTGTGATGCATCACCTTTTGGGGTTGGGGCAATTCTGGCCCACGTGTTACCAAACGGAGCGGAGGCCCGCGAACCTTAGCTAAAGCTGAACGCAATTATAGTCAGCTGGACAAGGAAGCTTTAGCTATTGTTGCTGCAGTTAAAAGATTTCACGAATATGCCTTTACAATAATCACTGATCATAAACCGCTACTGGGGATCATTGCGGGTAATAAACCAACCCCGTATATATTGTCCCCCAGAATGACCCGTTGGTCTGAATTCCTGGCGGCCTACAACTACACTTTGCAGCACCGCCCGGGGAAATCGATTCTCCACGCCGATGCATTGAGCAGAACACCGCTTCCAGACGCTGTTGTGGATCCAGCCCCAACCCTCTCAACACTACAGATTGAAACTCTACAGGCACCACCCTTGACGGCTAGAGACATTGCTTTTGAAACGAAATGTGACCCAGTTCTGCAACACATACTACGCTGGGTTGAACGGGGGTGGCCGACGGACCAAATTGCACCTGAATGGGCGCCCTTCAAAGCCCGCCAAACCGAGCTGTTTTCCCAAAAAGGCTGCATCTTGTGGGGCGATCGAGTCGTAATCCCTGCCAAATTGCAACAGACTGTGCTGGCAGTATTGCATGAGGGACATCCGGGCATTGTGTGGATGAAATCACTCGCACGCAGCTATGCTTGGTGGCCGGGAATCGACAAAAGAATCGAGGCCTGGGTCGCTACGTGCCAACGTTGCCAGGACGTCAGCAATGCCCCACCGAAAGCAAGCCCAACCGAATGGGAAACACCGAGGGGACCGTGGTCCCGTATTCATGTTGACTTTGCGGGGCCTACCAAAGGTCACACTTTCCTGATTACTGTCGACGCCTATTCCAACTGGCTCGAAATTCATCGAATGCACACAACTACAACCGACTCAGTTATTAATAAATTAAACAGACTATTTGCCACGCGCGGATTTCCGGACGTGTTGGTCTCGGACAACGGCCTGCAGTTCATGGCATTGCCTTTTGAACAATATCTGGCTGATCGGGGCATCCGCCATGCGCTGACATCGCCCACGCACCCTGCGGCGAATGGACGTGCAGAATGCATGGTACAATTTGTGAAAAAGACCCTGCATAAAATGGAATTTGGCAACATCGACGAGAAAATCAATCGAATCCTCTTATTGCAGCACATCCACGCCCACAGCGTAACCAACAAAACACCCGCTGAACTTCTTATGGGGCGGAAAATACGATCGCACCTTGACCGGCTCCACCCGCTTTCGCACCAGAAAAACCTGTCGGCTCCAGCAGCAAATGCCGGGAATTTAAGGTAGGCGATTTAATCTTTGCCAAAAACTTTTCCGGCGACCCGTTATGGATACCCGCAACCGTTACCCACCTCACCGGGCCTAGATCGTACCGCCTGCTAACAGACGATGGGAGAGTGTGGAAACGCCACATAGACCAACTCCGATCAAGATTATCACCCAGCGGCCATGACTTCCCCGGTTCAAAAACTCAAGGGGGAGGGAGTATCGAGGGAATTGACTTTGATACAACTAATAGCGGGTCAACGGGAGCCCTACAGCCCAGCGAAGCACCGGAACGTGAAGCGGGGAGGGAGTTGATGTCTGCAGGGAACTTTAATACAGGGGAAAACGAACTGCAAAACCCCGAAGAAACACGCAGCAGCAGAGACATCCACAGTGAATGCAGCACGGAATCGCCATGCAGCGAAATAGAACTTAACAATGGCCATCCAAACGCTCCACCGGAACCGGACATTGGACAAAACCCGGTGGAGCCTCGGAAATCATCCAGGCAGACCAAACGGCCTGCCTATCTTGAGGATTTTATCACAGCTCCCCTCAAACGGAACCCAAGGGGGAGGGGTGTTGTGAATCAATAAAAGTGTATAACCTAAATGCAAATTAGGGGTTGAAAACCTGCACACTTGATTGGTCCTTGTACAACAACTTGGGATTGGGCCAGAACCAGTCCCTGATTGGCCACTTTTGGGACTGTTCTTATTGGTTAGTAGTTTGAACGGATTGCACATTTTCATTGGTTAATAAGGCAGCAGCTAACCCTATAAAAGGGTTACTGCTGCCCATAGCATTGCTCTGTTCCATTCTGATTCCTGTTATTATTAAAGAGTTGAAGTCACTAGTCAGATGTCTGGTCTCCTTATTCTCCAAACTTAACAGGGAGGCCAATGGTTCATCCACAGTAGGCAATTCTAGTGCTTCTGAGAGGATGGGAGTCATATTAAATAATCTTTTGAATTTTCAGCTGATGCATCCTTGGATGTGGCTCATTTTTCCTCCAGGGCTCTCACTTCCAATGTTACTTCATGCAGCTTGCTATGGCTTCACCAATGGCAGGCGGACACTAGAACCAATTAGACTAATTTTGGGGTTTATTTCTGAATAGTTTGATCTTTGCAGGTCCTGTCACTGCAAAAATCAGATGTTGAACTGTTTTATTTTTGTAAAGCAACATTACGATGGCCAGTTTTGTACTTGCATAATAAATCAACTTTTCATAAATAATAATAATCACAGTGAACATTGTATTGCCTTATAGAAGTTGTAAGCAATTCATGCTTTGAAAGATAACCTAGAAATATTTTTAAACTATTGTGATGCCCTAAGTCAAAATCCTAAATAATTCTCAATCTTTCCCAGTAGAACTCTTGAAATAATTTACAGGGGTTTTTGTTGTTGTTCTTGTTTGAATCCTTACCAAAATAACCCTCAAAACTTTACAATACCATTCACTTTTAAGCCATAGAATCCATATATTTCAACATTTGCAACAAGACATGGCATTTAAAAAATTTCTACCACTATGAGTTCTAGGACTGTTCAGCATGCCAAACGCTCATTTACCTTTGTAATATTATTAAAAGTATTACAAAAGATTAAAAACTAATATGAACTAATATAAATAAGAAAGAAAAAAGTGGTCAGAGAAAGCTCAAACTGTAAGAAAGAAAAAAAGTAAAAAAAAAATAGAAAAGAAAGAAAAAAGATACAAAGAAGTGACTTTCAATCTTTTATCCAGTTATAAGTACAATTATAAATTGACCTCTTTTTCCAATGTAACATGTCTTCCTTCTTTCCATAAGCTATTCTGTATATTCACCATATTCATAAATTATCAGTTCATTTTTCTTCTGTATTCTGCAAAAAGTCCACATGGTGCAACAATAAATATAATTATATTTTCTCTAATCAAATACGTCAATTTGAGCATTTTGGCAAATTTCCTTTATTCTAGATATTGCTAATTTTTTCTATCTTTGTGCATACAATAATGTTGCTGAGTACACAAATACAATTCAATCACTTTTTTCCAATTGTTTGTCCATCAGTCCCAAAAGAGAAACATCTGGCATCAATTGTGTATTAATCTTTAAAATCCTCTGAATCATTGTATGCATTTGAATCCAAAATTTTATAATTCTTTTTGATGATAGGTTTTGACTGATAAATTTATGCTTCTCAAGAATTCAGTTACAGCCTTTTCAAAAATGAATCTAGAGGCTTGCTTCGTTCCAATATGCAACAGAAGATACCTTGTTTAGCTATGGTAATCACACATATATTGCCATAATTGGTCCTTTATTTTCACTTTGTATTCCCTCGTCAGTAATACCTTTTCAATTATTTAGTCTGGCCATCCCATATAGCAAAGGTATAGATACAGTATATAGTCCAAACATTTCTATTTTCAAATTCCCACTCTGTAGAAAAGTACAATTTCTTCAAAACCAACTTCATTAAAAGCAGATCTAAAGTCACAGATGAATAATCCAGGACAATCAAAGTTTGACCTTCCATTATTTACCTATTAAACTCATTCCTTAAATGACAATGACTCTAGACTATTATTCTATTAAAAGATCAGCAAGACAGGTGGCACATATTCTAAAGAAATGCAGTAAACACCACCAGATGGTTGAGATGCTTACTCAGTGGAAATAGCTTCTTTGCAAAACAAACCCATATAACAGCTGTTAAAACTCAAGTTTGTTCTTAATAATGAATTAATATTTAATTAATGGATTGACTATCTCTAAAATTAAATGGGTTATGACATCAAGCTTATGACCACACTTGATTTATTGTATTTGTTACACTAAATGGCTGGATGTTCCTTTCTAGAATCCCATTAACAATAAGATCTATCCATTATCTCTAAAAAACTTTTGCTTCTTAACATCTTGCTCCCCACCATTAGGACTTCTCATCCCTTCCTTTCTCTCTTGCTTCTTCTTCTCCTTGTCCTCTTTAACCCCTTGTCTCTCCACCTCCCTTTTATTCTGCTTTCCCTTTTTCTGTTGTTTCTTAACATAATGTCCCCTTTTCACCTTGTTCTTCTCTTTTTGGGCTGTTTTTCCAGATCTTAAAAACCTTTTTTCCTTTTTCTCTTGCTTTTTCCCTTCTCCAGTCAAAGTCATTTTTTCATCAAAGATGGCTTCTTCTTCTTCTTTGTCCCCATTATCCTCATTCTGCTTCACATAAATATAAACCACCATTTCTAAGTATTGAAAAATAGTGCCAAGTCCATCTTCCCCTCCTTGTTTTTCTCTTTCATATTTTTGATATATAAGTTCCAATCCATCCACAAGTGATGCCATTGTGTAGAGAAAAAGTTTTTCCAAACAACCACCCAGATGATTTAATCAAAAATGATTTCCAAAGGTTCCAAAATCACCAAACAATCCAAACAGACTGTTTCTTTTAGATACCTTCTTCTTCTTCACTTTCTCTTTCTGAGGTTAAAGTAATCACAAATCCTTTTCAAATATTTTTTTGGAAGTTTTTAAACTCTTTGCAATTCTAGGCAATCTTCTCCTTATTTTCAAATTTTACTCAGATTTTTTTTCACTCTCCCTTCCCACTCACAGCCAAAAGGATTTTTTTTCCCGCTGTCACTTCAGGAAGGAGAGTAGAACAAAGAAAAAAAAAACTTTCCCCTTTAGAGTATTCGCAGCTTGAGAGTCTCACAAGGAACAATATATACTTAACAGCTTTCAAGGTTCCAAGTCACTTTCTCCCATCTTGTCCCGGTTAGAAGCAACTTTCACTTTCTCCAGCTTTCTCCCTAGCTCTTTCCCTAGCTATCATGTCCTTGGACGACTAGTGTAAAGTAAGAGACCAGGTTAGAAACTGGGTGATTGTAGATTCTCATTCCAGATTAGGCCATATGGATGACCTGAAAGTAAGGGTGGAAGTCAATTAGGCACAAAGCCATCTGGGTAACCCAGAAGTCCCCAGAAGTCAATGGCTTACTGGTCACCACATGGCCACATGACTCTGTGTGTGTGTGAGAGAGAGGGGGGAGGGAGGGAGGGAGGGAGGGAGGGAGGGAGAAAGAAAGATTGTACACACACATCCCTTAATTCTTTCATGCCGTACTCAGTTTTAGCTTTCAAGAGGATTGAGGTATACCATTGTTGGTCTGTGCTTAGGGCATCATTCTGGAGTATGCTGGACTTTATAGGAACAATGCATAAAGAAATCCTTTAGTTTAAAATGTAGAATTTTAACTGAAAGTTTACTTGGTTAATCAGTATAAGACAATGGTCCCCAACCTTTGTGGCTTGGATGTCTGGCTGGTGAGGGAAGGGTAACTGATCCATTAAAACAGCACACACACGACCCTTGAATGCATGCAGTTGACTTGCATGAGTGGCAAGGTGGTGCGCACCAGCCTGCCGCTCATATGGCCCAATTCTGAATAGGCCACAACTCAGTAGTGGGCCATGGCCCAGGAGTTGGAGATCCTGTTTTAAGGGACAATTTCATTCATAAAATGTAGCATAAAACATAACAGCATTTTGAAAGCAGCATCTTCTAGTAAGTATGAAATCTGATTATGATGATGACAATGATGATGATAATGATGATACAAAACTAAGAAAGGGAAAAACAATTCATTGTTAACATGTGCCATGCACCCCTTCTCAACAATGTGTTAGTACAATTTATATGGGTAGCAAAAATCATAGCATGGTGTACATGCAGTAGCAAGCTGTGCAGCAGAATTAAGAAACAAGCCAATGTTATCAAAATGTCTATTGCTTCTTTTAGCTGAATATTGATTGGAATATTTCCAGTGTTTCAGATTTAAATCTTTCCCATGTTTTATCTGCAATCAGCATTAGAGTAGAAATCTGTTTGCATTTAAATGTTTACCCACATTGTAGTTTACACAGATCCATAACTATTCCACAAAAATGTAGCTCCACTTCCAAGTTCACCTTAAAAAAAATTGTAATGCTGTATATCGAACCAAGTATATATAAATATAGCATATATAATATATAACATATATGTGTTGAGGAAAAGCTTAACATTTTAAGCTTTTGCATGAGCACATCAATGTTTTGCACCAATGAACAAAAATGTGTTGGAATAGAGGAAACTATTGCTTATACTGCATTGTTTCAAAAAAATATACAACAAATATGGGAGAAAAGAAGAAAGATCAAATTGAGTGAAATGACTTTAAGATCAGAAAAATACTAGGAACTAAATGAAAACAGAATTAAATGTATTAATCAATTCCTGCCTGGAAATGTCAAATAGTGAACCAATGACCTCTTCCAAGCAGTACATACACTGTACACTGAGCTCTAGTCATTTATTATAAATCACCAGCCAGCAATTCTTCCCCATCTGACAACTTCACCAAAATGATATACATATACATATTTTGACAATAAGAATGGGATTTAAGAACAATGCACAACAACTAAAGCATGTAATAAATATTCCAAATGGCCATGTTTTGCATTATATTGTGGCAAAAATTGCATATTTATATTGCGGGTAATTTTCCTCAAAATGCTGTTTAATTTTGGGTGTGATTATTTTATTTTATTTTTGATGATATGTAAACATCAAATTCATTAAGAGGCAAACTCTTGCAAATCTGCAAACATAGTGGATATAGAAAATCTAATCATCCCTGTTAAAATGTCAGGTTTTTGAGATATTAGGAAAAAAACAGACCAAGGTAAATCATTTAATAATTTTTTCCACCTTTAATATAATATAAGCTGTATGATTCAATTTAAAAAAAAAACTGAGATTGCTTAGTAGGGAAAAACAAAAATAAAAATTTAGAATAATATGCAAAAGTGTATATACACTCTTTTAAATAGATGTGTGTATATGTGTGTTCAGAATTAACCAATCACATTCAAACTGATATTCAATAGTAGTCAGGAAACACCTACAATCAATTAAAATGACTCTGATCAATCCATTCAACTATTCTAGTAGGATTTTTCTGACATTTACTCAGTAGTTCCTTACAGCAAGCCATGGTCTGCAAAGAGCTTATAAAACCTCAAAAGAATCTCATTGTTGGAAGATATTAATCAGGAGAGCGATACAATTTTTTTTTTTACAAGGCTTTGGATATCCCATGGAACACAGTGAAGACAGTCATCAACAAGTGGGGAAAATATAGTACAACAGTAACATTACCAAGAACTGTATGCCTTTCAATGTTGATGGAAAAAAACAAGTAGAAAACCAGTCCAAGAGGCTGCCAAGAAGCCTTCATCAAGAATTTCTAGCAGGTGCTAGTTGTAAAATATATTGTGACAATTTCCTGTATTCTTCATATGACTGGGTATGGGATAGGGTGGTAAGATGGAAGGCTTTTTTTAAGCAAAGAAAAAAATATTCAAGCCCAGCTATATTTTGCAAAAGGGTACATTCAAGTCTAACAAAAGCCTGTGGGGAAATGTGTAATGGTCTGAAGAGTCCAATGTTGACCTTTTCAGTCATAATTCCAAAGAGTATATTTAGTGCAAAAATAACACTGCACATTACCAAAATTACATCAAACCCACAGTGAAGCATGATGCTGGCAGCATTATACTTTGAGGCTGCTTTTCTTCAGCTGGAACTGGGGCTTTAGTCAAGGTAGAGGAAATTATGAACACTTCCAAGTATTGGTAGAAAACCTTCAGCCTCTGCTAAAATGTTGAACATGAAGAGGAATTTCACCTTTTAATAGGACAATGACCCAAAGCATATTTCCAAATCAACAAAAGAATGGCTTCACCAGAAGATCAGAGTTTTGCAATGGGTCAGTCTGAACCTGAATCCAGTGAAAAAAATGTGGGTGACCTAAAGGGGGATGTGCATAGGACATGCCCTTGCCATCTGACAGATTTGGAACACTTTTGCCAGGAAGAGTGGGCAAAGATTCCTAAGGCAATGTCAGTGTCATATTGATAGTCTGTCAAAAGACCATATGCTGTCATTAAATCAATAGGTGCTTAAATAAAGTATTATGAGCTGTAGTGGTGCAGTGGTTAGAAGGCTACTTCAGCTGATCACTTAAACTTAAACTTAAAACAAACCCCAAATCATCTCATACAGAACAGCAAGTTTCCTGGTAAAAAATTCATTGAAGACCTTAATTTACCTCTGTTACCTAATTAGGCATGGTTGATTAGTTCTAATTAATACAATCCAATGTACATTTCAATGATCTAAGTAGAAAGATTAAATATTCTAAGACTGAACCAAAAGAAATCCATCCTCTGGTGGCTGAGATTTCATGGTTCTTTGACCATGTTCACATATATTTATTGCCAAATATATATTAAAAGCTTCACATTAAAGTTAAGTGGTTACACTAATAATGTTCTACTTACAGAAACTGACTGTACTAATTAGGTAAACAATTTAAAACTTGTTATATTAGCAAATAAATTGGAACGGTTATCATTGGCATTTCTCAATATATTAATGTTTTATGTAGCTAAAATAATACTCTCTCTAATTATAGGTAGATATTGCACAACTTAAAATTAGATCAAAGTGTGAGAAAGCTCTGGCCAATATTAACATTCAGCTTGGTAGACATTGATACCCTTCACAGAAAAAAGTTCTTGATTTAGTTAATTATGTTTGCAGTATAAGTTAAGTGGGGAATATGATTGTAGCTTGCAATAGGTATCTCATAGAAAATCTTTTTTACTTCAAAATATAATACTACATTATGACTGCCAATAAAAGGGAATGTTGGCTGAATATTATGGCACCTCCTCTGTCCTCAATGAAGAATGCAAAATAGTAACCTTCTGTGATTTTTTTCTTTCTTTCTTTTTTCTTTTTGCTATCTTCCTAAAGAAACAGTTGCTGAAGCAGCATTGGTAAAAGAAGTAGGAACCCATTACTCTGTCCTGTTCCTCACTGTATTCTTGAATAAACTCAGCTGTAGGGAAGATAAAAGATAAAGACCTATGCTTACTGTTTATGTAGGTGAATGTGTAGGAGAAACTTTAGGTACTTCTCTGTATGTATTCAGGGAATGGTGCTTTAATCAATGTAGTATTTTGGATCTGCTGGCACTTGAATATTTAGCAATATACTATTATATTGGCCAATGCCAATAAGTTATTTTGGAAAGTGTAAATTAAACCCATTTCAGTCATCCACTGGAGCAAAATCAGGAACAACAAACATGAACTTCATCAGCTTCCTTCCCTACAGTATTTGTGTATTCTTAGAAACTAGAAACATTTTATTCTCTGGATAGATTCCTGATGTTCTCCAGATATTTTGAACTAAATCTCCACAATCCTTTGCTGTTGATCATGCTAACTGGAGATGACTGAAGCTGAAGTTTAAGACATCTGGTTGCTCTATATATATTACTTCAGCTTTTCTAAGTTTTTCAGTCTCTTTTATTCATATTTTTTTTATTTCAATCCTAAATCTAGCTACCGTATAAGAAAGCAACTGAAGATAAATGGGGATTATTATTCTGGAAAGTAAGAATAGTCAAAGCAGTCTCTGATTTAACTTGGTGACAGCCATTTTAATACAAAGCTGAGGAAACAATGGGCAGCCTTCCCAACTGCCTGCAGAGTTTCCTATGGGAAATTTCTGTTTTTTCTTGTTTCCTTCTATTATATTTCTACAAAACTAAGAGGCAGAAAAATTGTAGAAGACAAAATAAATTAAGAAACTGTCATGAAAAGAGTAGTTAAAATGATGAAAGAGTACTTCACCACCAGGGTTTACATGGATCACTATTATGCTTAATAAACCCAAGACCTAAAACAATTGAAACGACCCTTAAAATAGAGTGGAGATAAATGGAAATTGCATTGGGGAAATATTTTAATATGGATGGCTAATATTATGAGACAATGTTGATTGAAAGACTGAACAGACTTTTCAATGCACAGAGAATGACTTTTTAAAAAGCTCCTTTTCACAGAAGGAGATGGGTATGGGCTTGAGAATTTGCAGGAATTAGTTCCAAGCAAATGCCTACTTGGGTCAAAATTGGTTTTCAGACCTTTCTGGGGTCTGACACTGTCCTTTAAGCATTTTATCTTCTATTATGATCAACTAATCTGTTAATGAGTCTGCTGATAGGAGCAAATTGGTGCTTGAGTGAAATACCCAAAGGGGCACTTAAGTGCAGGAAAGTTTTGTCTGATACTCTCTAAGTCTCTTCCCCTGATTACTGTCTTTACATGCACTAAAAAACACCTTCACATTAGAAACAGGCCATTTTCTTGGGTATTAAATAAAAACTGAAGGATCCAGAAAGAAAAAGGAAAATTCTGCCTTATTTCTTCTCTCAGTATAAACACTGAACCAGCATAATTCCATGTTTAACCACTATATGGAGTTTAGTAGAAAAGTTCACATAAATACACAGCAAGGCTCAAACTGTATCTAGGGATGCATAGTGAGACAATGACTGATGCAAACACAAGTTTCATAGGAGAAGTAACTTAGTGATCAGCTTGTTTTTCAAATTTATTATTTTATCTTACAAATTGTATTACTCTTAAGATTAATTGATGCTAAGCATAATGGCTATAGATGTTCTATAAGTTAGTCTATGGTACAGACGTGCCATGACAAAACTAGGGATCTTGCCTCTTGCAAGGATACATGCTTGTTGTCCATCAAAGAGAGCATTGCATAGATACTATTATAAGTATTTACTTTACTCAAGGTTATAGTGATCACACTGGTTTTCATCTTCTCTTACTCAGGAATCCCATTCAGTATAACCAATTTGGTTTGCCAAGAGATGTTCCTTTGGGAACTTTAGGGAGAAAAGATTCAGATCTTCTTTTAGGCTTATGTTGGAATGTTCCATTTCATTTTTCAGGTTGCTTCTCCTTTTTCAAAATCACAACCAATTCAAACTTTTAATGTAATTTATATAATGAATTGCCTTTGGAGATTGATTATGTGTACATCCACAATTTAACAAAATAACATAGTTGGAAGGGACTTTACAGGTCTTCCAGTCCATCCCTGTGTTCTGGCAGGAAACCCTATATCAGGGCTGTCAAACTCCCATGGGCCAGATGCATTACATGCTGGCCAAGCCCACACACAGTTTAGCGAAGGGGAAAAAAGTCCTGATACATCACATGATGCTGCCATGATGATGTGAGTTTGACACCCTTGCCCTATACTATTTTAGGCAAATAGTTGTCTAATCTCTTCTTGAAAACCTCCAGTGTTGAAGCATCCGTAAATTCTGGAAACAACTATTTTCACATGATTAGGTCTCCTAGAGATATTCTACAGATCTGAACAAAGTTAGCTTTCTTAAGATATGCTAGATCAGCTTTGCCACTTACTGTGAAAAAGAGACAAAAGTGTGCCTCATTATTTTGGCTACATTCAGTGTTATTGTATTCTAGAAGAATTTGCCTGTCTCACTAGCAATTATTTTAGTGACACTAGTCTCACTAATTTATATAAGGAAAACAATGTAGCATTAGAAGAACCTGCTGCAGATATTGAGCTTTTTAAATTTCTTTCTATAGTTAGAATCCACTGATGTTGAGCACCAATAAATTTAAAAGAGGATGAGGAAGAGGAAGGAGGAAGAAGAGGAGGAGGAGAAGGAGCTGTGATTTCACATTGTTATGTATTTAGTAACAATAATTAATAATATATCAAATCAAAGAGAGACAATGCATTTTCCAGTTTAGGGGACTGATTTAACAAACTTGCCCCAAGCTGGGGAATACCTAGGACCATGAGAAATTCAGTTCTTTCAACACTTTTGCTCATTAAAGTTGGCAAAGGAATCAGCAAGATATTTTAATTGCAAACAATAGGAGCGTACAAATAACCATCTCACGCTCCGAGTTTATGTACTAGTAAGATAGAGGGAAAAGGTTCTGCACTAAGCTTTATTTATAATAGTACATTTCCAAGGATCCATGAATAAGCCCATTACAGAGGTTTATTGAGTAAGATATTATGAGTCTATTTGATTTTAGTGCTGTTTGATCCCAAGTCAGTATGTATGCAGTAGGATTCTTAAGATTTGAAGTCCAAAAATTGAAGCATCCTAGCATTCAAAACAATGATGGGAGCAATGTAACAAATCTGATCTACACACACACACACACACACACACACACACACGTACGTATGTACGTACATATGTATGTACGTATGAATATATGTATAATTTGTCTTAAAATGTAATGGTGATGGCAGTGGATATCTCACAGTTGCCCCTAATTAACAAAAAGAGAATATAGTTAGATTGGAAGAAGCAAATATCCTCAAGGGAAAAGAGTTGAAAAGCAAGAGAAATGTCAGTTAAGGGATTATACTCTACTGGTTTCAGTAACTCTTTCTACATATATAAATTCCACCCTTCTGTGTTTGGGCATATATGGGTGTGTGTGTGTGTGTGTGTGTGTGTGTAATATATATATATATATATATATATATATATATATATATATATATATATATATATATATATATATATATATATATATATATATATATATATTATAATATATTAATATATATTATATTTTATATATATATTCTTCTCTCTCTCTCTCTCTTTCCTTCTCCCCCCCCTCTGCCAGCTGCCTGCAATTTGACAGATTGAATTCCACTAGGCTAAAGGTTGACTCAGCCTTCCATCCTTCTGAGGTGGATAAAATGAGGACCCAGATTATTGGAGGCAATATGCTGATTCTGTAAACCACTTAGAGCAGGGGTGTCCAACCTTGGCAACTTTAAGACTTGTGGACTTCAACTTTAAGACTTGTGGAGTTGAAGTCCACAAGTCTTAAAGTTGCCAAGGTTGAGGACCTCTGACTTAGAGAGAGCACTATAAAATCTAATATAAGTCTAAGTGCTATTGCTATATATTGGAGGAGAAAATTTATTTCAAAAGTTCTAGTACTAAATTTTATTAAACACCAGTAAACTTTTCTGATTGTAGATTTAAATGCAATTGTTCAATTTGTTCATACAGATTTTCTGTTGCATTTGGTATGCAAAAAGTGAACATTAAAAAAAAACAAATTTCTGCTAATTTTAGCTTAGTATTTTTATTTTACAAAAATAAACTTCCTTTAACTCATAATCAAGCTTTTTTTTTCAAAAAATAGAAAAATATTTAAAGAAGATATAGCCAATGCCTGCATCATTTTATCTTATTCCCCTCACAGCCTCAAGCATCTTTGTCACTCACCAGTGTACTATATTGCTCCCTTGACTTGAGAATCTGCCTGAGGGAAGTTATTTTTATGTTTTTTTTCTGAAGCCTCAAGGAAGAACACATGGATATATGTCCCACTGAGCTCAACAGGGCTTATGTATTACCAGGCTGTCAGGCAGGCAGCAAGATTCCAGTGTGTGGGAAATCAGAAGTTCAGAAATCTGTACCACAATAACCTACAGAAAGTAGAGAAAACAGGACTAGGAAATGAAATATTTTTCACAATTCTGAAAGGAAAGAGGGAGAAAAACAGAGCAGGGTCAAGGTTGACTCAGCCTTCCGAGGTGGGTAAAATGAGGACCCAGATTGTTGGGGGCAATAAAAGCACTGTGAAGCAGTATATAAGTCTAAATGCTATTGCTATTAATGCATAGAGGGACAGTTAATAAAAGTGGATGTTTTGTGGCTGATTCTGTTATAAATTTCTACATTGCATTGCGTTTTTTTCTCAAAAAGCACAACAGAGAAAGCTCTTTATAACCATGAATGATGTTTCAGAGGAAAAAAGAGAAGATTTTTTTTTTTTTTTTTGCTTAAGTTGGTTAAGTATGGATTTGCCTTTATGTATGTGTGTATATATGCATATATGTGTATATATGTGAATATTCCTACAGGAATAAATGGAACGTTTTACAATATATTTTTCCCTTTCTATAAATCAGTTCTCTATAATGTATTCCATGCATTTACATATTCCCTGTATTGTAAAATTTGAGACACTGAGCTGATAATACTCTGAAGATTAATAATTGCAATTATTATATTTATTTCAAAATGTCTGAATATTAAACTGAGCAATATAATTCATGATATTCATGACATCATTAACTGGTTTCAAAAAGTGGATTTCCTTCTCAGAATATATATAATAATAGTTTCAGTATTAGCTGTCTATTGATATTTAGCATTAGATTATTAGAATTGTATTAATACATTAGCTTACACACTCTCTCTCTCTGATACAATATAATATTTTTGATTGTTTGAACAATGTGATAGCAATGAAAAGTATTTGATTAGCAAAACTAATAAATTATTCTGCTACATTTTCATTTTTATATTTCTAATTTTGATATTCTGGTCTCCAATTTCAATCAGCACATCCTGGCTTGCATATTGTGTCAAATTCAGATTGAACTTGATCTTAAAACTCATCAACCTCATTTTCTTCTCCATCAATGGCTGGAATACAAATTTAGATAACCACTATATCATAAGGTTTTCTGCAAAAATTCTTGCTCATTGACAACATTGTACCGAAATATTGTCTTTGCTACATTCTTCCTGATTATGAAAACAATGCTATTCTTTCTAAACTTTTATGACCTGAATACTGAGTATGCTTTTCTTATTGGAAATGTTCAATTCCAGTTTATTTTAATTTACTGTTGCCTGGAATATCAATTTGTCCATTCATTTCATTTTTTCACCATGTTGAACTTCTCCATGTTTATTTCTTATGAAATACGTAATTCTATGTCTGCAACTTTAATTTTCCTTTTTCAGAAAAGCAACATCAACAACCAAATGTACTGAAAGTTTTAACCTAGCTACTTCATAAATAGTTCAGTAGATCCTTGGTTCTTCCTCATTTAGTTGCTGAGCACCATCCCACCAGAGGAGCCTATTATCTGGTCCAATATTGTCAAAGCACTTTTCTTGCCTATCAATGAGGTATTCTTGGTAAAATATGGAATAGTTTGCCATTGCCTTCTGAAATCATTACTTTGCCATTCTCACTAAGCAAACATGCCTTTAGCAACCTCTATGTCAAAGTGCCCTAATAGTTCCTGAGATATTTAGCTGAACTCTTGAATGACTGTCACATCTTGGGGAAGTTGTACTCTTAGCTGACACGCCTTACATTCTATGCTCTAATTGATACCTCATCATGCTGGGGAAAAGGTTTTTTGGGGAGCAAGCCCCTTTTTCCTTACCATGATGGGGCATTTGAAGGGATTTTTAATGATTTTTTTTCTCCTCTGAAAAAACATTCTTTTCCTTTTTTTTTTGTTCTGAATGTAGACGTTTTTTTTCTATAATGTTTCATTCATGAGACAAAAAATATGTAAAACATGCAGATTGGGGGATAGCATATGGAGTTTTGCAGATTTAACAGATTCAACAGATATGAAATTAATATATCACTCTAAAATTTCTGATTGGTTCAAAATCTCCTCCAGCTAAAAATAAATAATTCTTGTAATTTAATGTCATTTCAACAAGTGTCACTTTCAATCCTACCTCTTTGAAGCCTGGGCCTTTAAAAGAAATGGGATGTATTTTGAATTCTAGTTATTTACTATACTATTTACTATATCTATACAAGTTATTCCAATCTCTGCTCCTTACATTTTGACTCTTTGGTTGGGTATAAAGGCCTTTCCAATCAGAGCTGATTCTGAGTGGCATAGTAGAAATCCCCTTTTGTAAGTCAGGATCAAAGCATAAAAAAAGAAAATAAAACAACATAACCACATAATATATTCCATAAAAATCTAAGCCCCTTGAAGACAAAAATTTCATTTCAAACACTACAGGGGGCAAGGAACAACAGTATCTGTTTATGAAGAGAGCTTTTTGCTTGTTTGTTTGTTTACTTTGGTTGCTTTTGCTTCTAAAGTTCTGAAGAAATAAGATATAGAAACTGACCAGTTATGATTACACTGTGACACCTGCCCTTGAGGTCTACGCATTTTTAAACCTCTGCAGAAACATAGAAAAGTATGTTAGTATGATTTGATTGCTGATTGTACCCTATGACTATCATTAAGTGTTGTATGTTATGATTCTTGATTCTTAATTAATGTATCTTTTCTTTTATGTATACTGAGAGTATTTACACCAAGACAAATTCCTTGTGTGTCCAATTACACTTGGCCAATAAAGTATTCAATTCAATTCAATTCAATTTGTTATTCTAAGACTATCATTTTAGACCAATATCATTAATTCATTCACTCATTCATTCATTCATTCATTCATTTTATTTGCCATGTCAATCATTGAAATAACTTTGGGATTATTGACAATGACTAAAGAGAAGCTAGTTAATATTTCAGGCAAAGGTTTTTACAGCACCTTTCAAAATGTAGAGGATTGAAACAGTGATCATAGGCAGTCAGAGAATATTGTATATTTTATCACTGAATTATAATACTGACCCACTGAAGTTTATTGTAGTCTTTCCAGTGAGATCAAGAACTGAATGATGCACTAGCCCTAAGCCCGAAATCAGGAACTCTGTACATCCATGGCTATGTTAAAGGTTTGATTAAAAGTGCAGTTGTTGAGACCTGCCTTTAAATTTTCTCTGCTGATGAAAAGAACAGAAGATTTCCTGCATTTAGCTTATTGTGGTTATATAAAAATATTATAAAATACTACTTCAGCAACATTTCTATAGTTGATAGGTAGATTTATTTATTTCTTCAAGAAACTCATGTACTGCCTGAATGGTGTACTTAGCGTAACTCTAATTTTATCTCTCTCTCACACAAAAAAGCTTGAGGGAAACTAATTTGGTCCAAAATCACTTATTGAGCTTTCAGTGCCCAAGTCATGGGCTACTCAATCCTAGTCTACCTCTGTAGAGAATACTCCATGAGAAATTATCACACAATAAACCAGTTAATAATCTTGCAACATTTAGGATTAAAAGTTCACCTTCAATTCAATCTAAATTTCATGCCCAATTTTTCTGCCCAAAATTGATTTTGAGATAATTGGGAAGAAACTGTTATCATCTTCAGGACAAACAATTTATGGCCTTCAAAGAATCTGCATATATTGGTTGGGCAAGGTAATTAATTACAAGCAGTATTGACTTACAATCATTTGTTTAGCAACTCTTTGAAGTTTTGCTGGACTTTTGAAAAGCTATTTATGACCAGATTTTAAAGTTCCAACATTGGTACCCATGAGGTCACATAACTTCATTTTGGACACTCAACAATAACCCCATATTTTTGGCCATATGTCAAAAAAAAATTGGCCCCATGTCCACATGATTGTGATTTACAAAGGTTCTTCTGGAAACTAGTATTTACTTCCATTTTCTGGCAAAAAAAGCAGTCTATGGCAAACAAAGGATTTGTTTAACAACCATAGTATTAACTTAATGACTGTAGCAAAAAGATCATAAAATTGTATCAAGTCACATGGTGAACATTGCCATGGACAAATATGGTAGCAAGTCAAAGAGAACTTGTATATCTTCTAATACCAAAAAATGATTTTGGATCACATGCTCTTAGTTTAATCAATTTACTGCCTTCTGCTCCAGTGTATGGATGCTGGAGCTCATCCAAGGATTCCATATATCTAGATGCTTCTGGCCCAACCTATTCCCCATTGCAAGATAATGAGTCCTTCCTTGCAGATCAGTGAATAAGATATTATTGGTAACATCTTTTTTTATTTTTATTTTGCTTCTCATTTAAGTGTGACTTGGATTCTTAGAATCTCTCAAATTGCATAGAATTGTCTTGTGAAGCACAAATAATTCTAAATTATTTTCTTTTTCTTAAGTGCACAGCACAGACAAAGAAAGGCATTTAAGGCATATTGTATACAATCAACACCTTTTGCCTATTGAGTGCTCCACTGTCTACAGCCTTTCCTTTCCTGTAATACAGTTACTCTAGCCACTATATCACAATGGTTCTTTTCCCTGCTTGTTGTATGTAAATGAAACACCATTGATTTTGTTTACACCATTTGATTTTGTTTACAAACCTAAATATTCCTCAGAAAGGATTTATTATATTCTGAAGAAATAAAAAAAAAATATTAGACCTGATCCATAACCCTTTAATTCCCTGCATCATAGTGAACAATCAGAGCCCTGTGCAGTTTTTGTGATGCTTCACAAATTATTAATTGAAATTTAAAAGTGGAAATTGATTGTTTTGGGGGGTTATTTGCATAAGTTGTTAAATTCCCTCTGACAGGGCTATATGACATTTTTGGTTCTCGGACCCCTTGATGAACAGTTGATGGATCTACATAACTATCTTTAGTCATTAAGCATGAACAAATTTTCTGCACAATATATTCATTAAAACAGAATCATGTCCAGCAGACTATTGCTTTTAACTGGGCTGCAAACATTAATCAAACCTCAGCAACATCAAATTTTCAGATTTGCCGTTAGTCATGTGTGTAGATCCTGAGTTCTGAAATTTGTGGTTCTTGGCTGCTCTCACCATGCAAAAATGCTGGAAATCCTTCAATCCACATTGAAATGATACAACTAAATAGACATGGTGGTTGATGACATCCATAGATCATGACTGAACTCCAGAAGACCTTTTAAATTTAATTTTATCCTGCCTTTGTTCCAGGAGCTCTGTGAGAAAAAGCAACTACTTTGTTTGCAATCAACAGGAAACTCATGAACAATATATAAAGAGCTGTTTATTTTAAGTGTTTGCAAAGGCTGGACTCCTTCTCCTTTTGGGGAGGAGACAGGAGACATCTTCCGTAGAAATACATGATGGTTAAATACATTTTCAGAATTCCAGCCCCTTATCATTATTGGGGAAGGAATCTCTCCCTCTTCTCAGCAATGCCATCCATCAACTGTTCATTTCCAGTAATCTCCATCCCCTTGGCAGTTTGCTATATTCAGCTATGGTCACCTTTATTAATTTTAGCATGACAGCTGCTTGACCTGCTTGCTATCTTCCTTTGACCTGCAAACTAACTTTTTGACCGGAATGTGCTAAGATCTTTACAGCCTTGTTTTTGTCTTACAGAAAACATTCTTACAAATGTTTTAGTAAAGTTTCTTAGGTTACACATATGGTGTTACATTTGCTCTGCCTTTTACAGGAATAATTCTTACTCCTCTCAAGCTCAAAATCTGCCTCCAATTTTTTCCATTACAAAAATCTGGCTAAGAATGAGCAACTCATCCAAAGTTACCCAGCAAGAATCCATACCTTAAACTGATGATGATGATGATGATGATGATAATGATGATGATTAGATTTTCATCCATTTTAATACATAATTCAAAGTAGCAAGCATATGTTTCTGTCTCCTATTCCCACCAAGAATGTCTGCAACAAAGTCACCCAATAGGATTTTATGCCTATGGCAGGCTTGGAACTCACAGTCTCCTGGTTTCTAGGTCAGAACTAATGTTTCCTAAAACACTCCCCTTTATATACTTCTGTGTGTCTGGCTTATAAGAAGAGATGAGCTTCAAGAGCTATATTCACAGTTCTGTTCTACTTTCATTTGTACATTTTAACCCTTACTTTCAGAAGCACCAGAGCGATGTCTGAAATATTCCCTAATTTGGCCAACATCCTGAAAGTGTAATTTATTTATTAAGAAAATGTATATCGCCACCTACTCATGCATGGCAAATCAAGGTGGCTTACAAGACATAAAAGCACAATGTAAAAGAAATAAAAATAATAAAAAATACAAATAATAAAGTAATAATTCCCACCATCATCCCATTCATACCAGCCATTTAATGGGCTCTATCTCATTTTAGGTTCCTGAGGCCTGCTGGCAGAACCACTTCTTCAGGGCCTTCTGAAAAACTGTTAGAGTAGGGGCCAGTCTAAATTCCACAAGTATGATGTTCCAGAGAGAGGGAGTACCATGCAGAAGGCCCTTCTCCTGGGTCCCCCCAGATGTATTTCCTTAGGGGACCAATGCCATTTCTGTCCCGTATGAATCCTGACTGGTAGGGGTCTAGATAATCCATTGTATTCAGAAACTGCCATGTAACCTTCTCAGGAAGATTGGAGACAAGTCAAACTCAAACAAATACATACCCATATAGATATCCCTTAAACCACACCCTTAGATCAACACAATACACACAGAAGCACACTCCTCATCTATACATACATACATAATCTTCACTATAAAAAAATCTTAGACCTCAATGTCAAACTCTATAGCCTATGTTTTGGAAGCCAACCTCTGTGCTGTGGTCTCGAAAATAAATTCTCCTCTTCAAACAATAGTCTTTGCATATTCTTTTCCAGCTCAGGAACTGGGGCCCCTTTGAGATCTCTCCCTCCTTCCCTCTCTCTCTCCCTCCTTCCCTCCCCCCCTCTCTCTCACATGCACACACCACCATCATCATCTATCATCTATCCCGATATTGTTTTTCTATTTATGTTCAGAATATGTACGTATACCAAGCTTAATGCACAGACATAGTGTAAACTTATACTTTAGAATGACATTATCACACTTAAAACTATCCAGCTGAAACAGAAAAGGAAATAGGTATTCCACTGATATTTGCCACTGTGGTTGTGAAGGCAATATACTCTTCGACTCCTAACACATATTAACATGACATGACATGACAAGACACAACATGTCATACTTCAATTCTACACTTCATTGCATGGTTGATGTGTGATGAATGAAAAACATGTATAAAACAGCATGAAAAAACAGCAAGACAAAGCACTTAACAGATTTGCCCATTGGTATAAATATAAATCACACAAAACATTAGCAAAACTGGACAGGCCAAAATTACACTTAGAATGCTGCAAAAGCTTTGTAATCAGTTTAAAAGATTTATTGTCAGTGAAACTAAAAAAAAAAAAAAAAAAAAAAACCACCCTTGAGCAGAACTAAAGTAGTGCTCCTGGATTAGAACAAGTAAAACAGTAAGATAGTGGCATTATACACTGCCAAGCAATTTTAAGGACTTTATTGATTCACACTAAATGAAGCTTATACAAAGCCAAATACAGTATTACCAATTTCAACCCAGCCACCAGATGCACCACAGAAAAGTTTCTGGTTTTGGCTGCCTATTTCTATCTCTCTAACTGGAAACATTATTGTTTATTCACAAGGCCACCAAGTCTGATTAGCAGCCTGCAATTGGACAGAAGTTAGCTTGTTCGCTTGTTTAAAATAGTAGCTTATCCAAGGAGAAATTTGTTTAGGAAAAGAAGAGGAAAATTGATTGGCTCTACATTTATGAGAAAATGGGTTAGCTGACTTCAAATAATTTGGGGTAAGGGAACCTGAATAGCCTCAGACCTGCTTGATACTTGAGTGGGATGTCATTGCTAGGATCTCAGAAGTTCAAGGAAGTCTTTAGGTTTACATAGTAATTTTATTTATTTGTTAATTTGTTTGATTTTTATCCAGTCTTTATCACGTTCATAAGTAACTCAAGACAGCAAACATAATACTCACAACTACCCTGTGAGGTGAGGTGGGCTGAGAGAGAGCATGATCTCACATTTCTGAGCTGTTCAGGATCCTTTGACCTGTAACACTGCTATCATTTGCCATTTCCCATCTACTCAAATCTACTCAAATTTTTTCTCTTTCAAGTTGCCTCCAATACCTGATGCTTACCTACAAAAATAAGCATATTTGTCACATAGCCATGCAAAGCAGTGAAGTAAAATACAGTATTATTGAAAAAATGCTTAGCATATTAAAGTTCACTTGCCCATATTTAAATGTAAAGGTTCCCCTCGCACTTATGCGCTAGTCATTTCCGGCTCTGGGGGGCAGTGCTCATCTCCATTACAAAGCGAAGAGCCAGCATGTCTGCAGAGGTCTCTGTGGTGATGTGGCAGGCATGACTAAACACCGAAGGCACACGGAACACTGTTACCTTCCCATCAAAGTGGTCCCTATTTTTCTACTTGCATTTTTTACATGCTTTAGAACTGCTAGGTTGACAGAAGTTGGGACAAGTAATGGGAGTTCATTCTGTTACATGGTGCTAGGGATTCAAACAGCCAAACTGCCGACCTTTCTGATTGACAAGCTCAGCATCTTAGCCACTGAGCCAACATGTCATGCTTTTCTTCTAAAAGCTGCTGTTCTTCATATAACATAGCCCTTCTTCCTACCTGTGTTTTAAGTCTTCAAAGAGTGATCAGCATTTTTCTAATAAGAATAATCTGATTCTCTTACAGCAGAGAAACTTATCTGGAAGGTCAGTGAGTCACATGTCTTCCATCATTTATCATTAACAATATTTTTCAGAGCGCAGAACATATAAATGCTAATAATTTATTTTTGGTGGGCTTGATAAAACATTCATTATTTTCAGCAATTAGGGCACACTAATGAGCAACAAATATTAATTCATCTAACAAAGTTCACTTTTAGTTTTGATACTTACCAAGGCAATTAGTAAATTTGCTTCATTCATTAACAGTTCAAATCTCATTAACATGCAAATAGATAGGGAAAAAAACTCTTTTTTCTTCTTTCCTTCTCCCCCCCCCTCCTCTGTGTGTTTATTAGAGAATAATTGCTGACATCCATCATGCTAACTAATTTGGAGCCTAATTAATTTTTTAAAATAAATCCCCACAAATAGCAATTTGCTTTTGTGGGAACAGCTGTGGAAAGGTTATAATGCATATTGTAAAAGTAGGAAAGTAATTGTTAGTCTTTTCTCTGTTTTACCCATACAGTACTTCTGGTTCAGTTGTGACAAGGCAGGTGATGTTATGGTTGATCAAAGCAGAGAGTTTGGAATTTGAGGAATTTACTCCCTCCAATTGTTTTTGTCTGTTGTGTAAAATTTGACAAGGTTAGATGCTTTTTGTCCCATCTATTAAACAGTACATCTGATGGCACAAAAATTATGCGTTTTCTCTCATGGAACCTGTCCTTGGGAATAGCATTTTCCCCAAGATATATATAGTTTTGATTCTGCATTCTTTCAAGAAAGTCTTGGAGAACCAGCAATCTTCTAAGATCTTTGCCTTAGTACATATCCACTTTAAGGGTGGATCACAACAAAAACTCTATTTATTTATTCATTCATTGGGCGTTGAGGTAGCGGTTGGTGTGTGTTTTCTTCTGGTATATGGTGTGTCCTAGTGTGCCATCTGTTTTTTTGTAGATTAGTACATCTAGGAATAGTAGTTGTTTGTTTGTTTCTGTTTCCATGGTGAACTTGATTTTGGGGTGTGCGCTGTTTAGGTGTGTTAGGAAATTGTTTAGGTTTTCTTGTCCATGGGGCCAAATCACGAATGTGTCATCGATGTATCTTAACCATAGTTTGGGTTTGAGGATGGCATTGGCCAGGGCTCTGGATTGAATTCTTCCATGAACAGGTTTGCAATGACAGGTGACAGTGGTGATCCCATGGGGGCTCCTTCTATTTGTTTGTATCTTTGTCCTTTGTATATGAAATATGTGTTGGTTAAGCAGTGTTCTGTTAGTTCCATGAGGTGTTTAGCTGGTTGGTATTTATTTTTGATGATTTCAAGGGTCTCTTTTATTGGGACTTGAGTGAATAGTGAAACCACGTCAAAACTTATATATATATGGCATTCAGCTTTGTTCAGGTATTTTCCACGTCATAGTAGTGGTGCTTTTAAAGTTGTAGCAGCGTTTCAGCAGAATCTCATCTGCCATCATCAGGCTTTTGTATAGTGTTCGTCTGTGAGTTAGACTTTTACAGTGGTTTCAGATTTAAATTTGGGACAGCCTATTGCTGTGCCAGAATGGTTTTTTCTTCATCCTGATTGGTTGAGAGTCTTGGTCTGTGTTTATTGGTCTTGGAGTTTGCTGTGTTCTGCTTCTAATATCTTCTGTCTGTTTTTTTGGCTCTTTTTGTATCTTGATTGGCTGGCAAGATTGTGTTACTTTATTGGAGGCATTTAGTGCAGCTTGGCTTCGGGTAAATGGACGGCTATCATTAGTTAGGAAGCTGGGCACAAAAATTAGGCACAAACAGATCCCCCCTGATACCTCCAGCTCAAACACACCCCAACCAGGCACCCAGATGAAACCCAGCTTCCTAACTAATGATAGCCGTCCATTTACCCAAAGCCAAGCTGCACTAAAGCCCTCCAATAAAGTAACACAATGTTGCCAGCCAATCAAGATACTGTCCCGCTCAGTTATCTGCTGAAACCTGAGGCATAATCAGGAAGGCATTGCCGAAGAGGAAGGTCCTGGGGAGGAAGTCATTCCCAATTCCACCTCTTCATCTTCCGAATCCTCTTCCTCTACGAATGCAGACTCAGGATTCAGAGCCACAACATATCTATCTATCTATCTATCTATCTATCTATCTATCTATCTATCTGTAAGTGGTTTTATTCATTTATTCATTTATTCAACTACAAACTTCAAATACAGTACACATTACTCCAAGATATGCTGTGAGTCTCCATGTCCGGCTCAAACCATTTTGCAAAGAGAAATAATGGAATGAGCAGCAACTAGGACTGGCCATAACAATTAGCAGACCTTTAAAACAACACTTTGTGAGCAACATAGTGTCACATAACACTCACACCAGGTTGCTATATGGAGTATACTGCTCCATGTAGTATATATTGCAAATGGAGCAGATAAAATATTGATGGAATCTTTTTAAGTCTCCTTCTGTGGGAAATGGGATAGCAAAATGTCTTTGACCTTGGTGGCATTCATTCTTATTTTGTGTACGTTCAGGTCCCTGAATTTTATATAGCAGAATGAGTGACTTCTATCATAACTGTGGCGATAGACTTGTTCAAGGCTTCAAGGATATCATTCTGTGCATTTCGGATGCTTTGCCTTTCCTCTTGCTCTGTAAATCTTTGCCTTCGTTGGTTGTTTCAGTCTGAAGGCAAGCTCCTAGGCATGTGTTGCACATCCCAGAAGCTCTTTTTAGCAGTTAGAATGGAACAGAATAACAGAGTTAGAATGGACCTTTGAGGTTCTCTAGTCCAACCCACTGCTTAGTTAGGAAACCTTACACCACTTCAGACAAATGGTTGTCCAATCTCTTCTTAAAAACTTCCATTGTTGGAGCATTCACAAATTCTGGAGGCAAGTTGTTCCACTGATTAATTGTTCTAACTGTCAGGAAATTTCTTCTTAGTTTTGGGTTGCTTCTCTCCTTGATTAGATTCTCTCCGTTGCTTCTTGTCCTGCTTTCAGGTGCTTTGGGGAACATCTTGACTCCCTCTCCTTTGTGGCAACCAGTGGTAGGATTCTACCAGTTCGGACCGGTTTGACTGAACTGGTAGTTGCGGTGAGCATTTGGCTCTGCCCATCCACCCCTGCTTTATTTCCTGGGTTTTTTTTTAACATAGCTGATTCATGTGGTAGAGCAGTTTGCTTTAAAATGGGCTTTTTAAAATGCAGCGTGCACACACAAAGTGTGCATGTGCACGCAAAGTCCATGCTCACTGAACCAGCTGTTACACTGGTTGAATTGCACCACTGGTGGCAACCCCTGAGACCATGGATTCCAATAGCATGGTCAATCCACATTAGGAAATGGAAGTCAAGTGAGAATCTGAGTTGAAACCTGACTTGAAGCTCAAAGTAAAGTTTTTTTCAAAGATACATTCGGTCCTAGTCCAACAACAGAGAAACCATTATGGAGCTCAAAAAGCATAACTTGAGAACCTCTCAGAAGCAATTACTTTACCTATTTGCTATCTACCCTGTTTTGTGTACCTAGAGCAGGAGAGAAAGAGGTAGAGACAGAAACTGGGGTGGGGGTGGGGGAATGTATTTCTTCTAGAATTAGAATATAAACAAATGTAACCAGTGATACAGGAAAGAAGAAAATCTGGTAGCATTCCTAATAGTTTTTAGTGGCCACTGTGGATGGAAATACATTGGTTGAATAGGGCAAATATCAACCTCATCCTAATTATATGGTTCTGCCTCTTTTCCTCAAATAACCCTGAGCTTTGTTGACTTCTATATGGTAAGAAAAGTTTCACATATAGTCAGAAATATTATCAGGCATGAGAAGAGATGGTAATGTTTCTCCCAAATTAACAATTTTTAGTATTTTTTAAAAAACCTGATAATAGGCAACTATTTCCATAAATATGTTTTATCCTGCTACTTAAAAAATAGCCATGGTAATTAGCATTTAAATAATCATCACCAACCTCCATAAACAGAAATGTAGCATATGGGGAAAAATATTATTGACTGGTACTCCGGAAAAATATTATGTATACATTCATGTACACATTCACATAGTAGGATATTGTATGATGAATTTAATTTTGTGTATGAAGAAATATTAAAAATGAAATACAACTAACTCAAAGTATACTCACCCTATATTGAGAATTGGCCTGTATAAAAAACAATTAAGTACTACCTCTTTCTTTCTGTATGACCAGGTACATACAGAATAAGGATTTAGTATTGCTTACTGGTTACTACTATATTGCCAATTTCCTCAGCAATTTTCCTATTACGGTCATTTTATAAATCAAGCTAATGAAAGATTCTTGTTGGTACATTGCTTGTGCTTTTCCAAGCTTGTTTCTGTAACAATTCCCTTCTCTGCTATAGGTAAGAAGACTAGGATAATGATCGCTACTTAAGACAATTAGCTGTGATTCCAATGGAGCCAACTCAATTATAATCATTGGATAGTATAAGAGTAAGCACTATGCAACCATAACAGCCTAAGTTTGGACCTCTCATCATTTGCAGTAACAGGAAAATATCATCTGTGATACAGGAATTTGCCATGTATTGGAAAGAGGGGCATTCAAAAATGCTACTAACAGTCTGTATACCCAAAATCTCATCCCATCCCATCTTGCTTTTCAGATATTGTCTCCTTTTGTTCCAGTTTAATGTTGAGCTTTTGAATCAGAAAAAAACACAGGGAGTTATGTGCACAGATATAGACTAAATTGAATTGTTGCCACTCATCTCTTCCTGTGCAACCAATGGAGATTGCATTGCTAACCTTCCCTTCTTTATAGTAGCAGTTTCTCATTTTACCGGTGGCAGATACATTTTGTCCAGAACGATATACTCAATTAGATCTCTTATTTCTGGAGTATAATTCTTGACTATTGGCATATTACTTTAAAATAGAACATTGTTGGCTTTCAGGGGCAAGCAGGATAGTGAGAAAAGAGTTACTATGTTTATAAATTATTAGTGAGAATTGTAAAGGGAATATAAAATTGCCTTGTATATAAAATTTACTATTATAGAGATAACTTTGTTTAATATCAATAAAATTGATCATGTGCGCTCTCTCCCTTTGGCAGGAGCAGGGGAGCAATAATTCCCATTATGACATCAAGAAGAATGGGGCTTTGCCCTCAGTAATGGGCATGGGTACCACTGTTTAAATCTTTCATTGTCTGATTAATTCATGCAAGTTGTCTGTACTAGAATTAAGCTCTTCTATTCAGGAGACAGCCAGTTGGCTTGAAGGTAAAAAGAAAAAAGAAAAATAGTGCAACACAGAACATTAAAAGATGGTGATGCCAGAAATAAACGAGTAAAAATTTCAGGAATAGTTCTTAGGAAATCAAACCTCTTTCTTTTCTTCTTTATGCTACATTCCATGAACAGTTACTGTATGATGGACAAAGAGCTTAATTTGTTCCACTATTCAGTCAAAATGCAGGGTATACATGTATGTATACACTTGCCAGAATGATGGGAAATCAAAATTTGTGGTAGGGCATTATAATGCACTAAAATGTGTATGTTTGAGAAAATGTGCAATAATGTGTATGTTTGGGAATATGCCTGCCAAATAAAGGCATTAGGGAAGAGAGTATAAAGAAAAGCATTTTAGTTAGGCAATCGTTTCTGAAAAAAAAGTGAGACATTATAAAACAACAAGAGGTATAGAAATTCTAACAAAAATGCTCATAAAATGCATACAATCTGAAGCAAAAAAAATCAGACAAAACAAGTATACTGATTTTTTTAAAGTGATCATTGTGGAAAATGGGAAAGATTTCTGTCTTCTGAAGTCACCAGCAGTCATTACGTTAGTGGCGTACACAGTCTACAGAATTATTTTGGGAGACTAGCTTAGTTTGTTAAGGACTGAGCCACAGATTGCCCAATGTGATCTGGTCCCTTGCTTCTCTTCTGTTTATGCCAAATTTCAAACATTACATAATATTGGACAAAGGAAAAGGCATGTTCAGAAGGAATGATACAAACCTTTCTTGCTTATGATTAAACCAGTTGCCAGGAATCTATGTATATGTGTAAATAAACAGAACACAGTTCAAACTGTTCAGCTCAGTTTTTGAAGCAATTAGCCAATAAATTATGATAACAAAGTAAACAAAAGGTAAGAAGAAAGAGACATAAATTATAGGCCTCATTACACTGTGCTGCTATAACCCTTGTATCTTTGAAACAACAATATTCTAATGTGTTTCTGTGTGTATTTCTTGTAAAATAGCTGATCTACATTTACATAGTCCTCAATTTTTCCAAATGGCCATGATATTCAAGCATTAATTTATTTTTGTTTCTCTACCTGGTAATGTTGAATATTTGCTACTTAATTAAAGTAGCACCTTGGCACCATCTATGTCTAAAGTAGATTCAATTTGAGAGATCTATATGCTGATCCTCCTTCGGAACAAAAAAAAAAGTAGATTTCTTAAAAAAGATGTCTTTTTCTTCTTTTAGAACTCTATTCCATCTATAGTAAAAATGCTTTCCCCCACCCCTCCAAAAAGAGAGAGGGATAAAATAATAAAAAAGAAAGTAGGTTGTGTAGATATGTCATTTATTTTTCTCTTTACTAGTTTACAAAGCTTACCAGCTTCACTACACACAGAGAATTCACAGCAAGTAATTCAGCACACGTTCTTAATTGTTTTAAGGAAAATTTATTTTTTGTATATAGAGGACAAAGAGATCCTCTCCACATTATGCATATATATATATTACCATCATTTAGTGTGTCTATAAGGAAAAAAACACATTCTAAAATATTTCCTGACCTTATTCAACATTTAATTTTTATGATTAGGCTAAATTTTTATATGTGGTAAATATTATTGACCTTCCTAAATGGCAAGAAACAAAGAGAAAGCCAGAAAGAGAGAGGGGGGATGAAGGAAAGAAGGATGGAAGGAAGGAAGGAAGGAAGGAAGGATGGGAGGAAGGAAGGAAGGAAGGAAGGAAGGAAGGAAGGAAGGAAGGAAGGAAGGAAGGAAGGAAGGAAGGAAGGAAGGAAGGAAGGAAGGAAACCGGTAGTTTAAAAAATTGAATCCCACCACTGATGAAAGCAATGAATGGCAGGTTTGTCATGATTACATTCTTCTATGAATTATATTTTTATCTCCTGAATAATTTAACTTAGCAGCAATATCTCAAAAATTTAGCAACATGTGTGTAATTTTTTTGTTTTAGGAATGTATTAAGAATGATGTTGATATAATTGCTTATGGCTGCCTTGATTGTTGGAAAATTCACTGGCAGTTTGTGTGTGTGTGTGTGTGTGTGTGTGTGTGTGTGTGTGTGTGAGAGAGAGAGAGAGAGAGAGAGAGAGAGAGAATTATATATTTACATAAATGCATGCCTGTATTCATTTGAGGAGAAAACTCTGGGGATTTAGAGGCTAAGAAATACAACTACTTTAGGGGTTAACAGAAATGTTATTTTCTCTTTAAAATTTATTTATGCACCATTGTAGTTATCAATGGAGGAGTCTGTGCATTATGAATCAATTTTAATCTTCTTGCAACTTTAGTACTCTGTTGCTTCTTTTATTGTGATGAGTTAGTGCAGTTGCTGATTTTTATCTTGATTATTGTGCTATGTCCCAGATTGTTTCTAGGATTCTATTTTTATCTTTTTAATTCACAGTAGATGGTATATTTTAGCTGATCTTGAAAATAATGAATGGATTAGACTCATGGACATTTGAAACAAAAAAAGTATATATTTCTGTGGGAATAAAGATTAAAAAAAGACAATGATGTTAACAAAAACATAAAAATAGACGATCAAACCAAATTGATGAAAAAAGTTGGTTTTAAGACTGAAAAAAATTAACTATCTGGGTATCATCAAGATAAATATGAATTACATATTATCTTAAAACAATTATCAAATAATTGTTATTATTGGGGAGAGTTTCTGTAATAGAAATAAATGTTTTGCCTAAACTGATGTTTTGGTTTCAGACAATACTAGTGATACAAATGATGCAGCATTTATACACTGGCAAAAGGATATACTTAAATTTGCATGGCAACCCCCTCCAAAAAAACGATGAGTTAAATATAAAGTGTTACAAGATGGAAAGGGAAGAAGATTGAGTTTACCTGATTCAAAATTGTATTTTGTATATTGCTTTTTGGTTTGGATGGAAAAATAATGTTGCTAAGAAATATAAGACTTCTAGAGTTAGAAGAACTTTACTTGAGGTTTAGGTGGCATGGATATTTGTGATACAATAAATAAAAAAGTTAATTTTAAAATTAATTATCTTAGAGGTGCCATATTGAGACTATAGAGTATATATAAACCCTAAACTTTTATTGAAATTTGAAACAGAAGAATGAGTAAAAGAATATATGGTAATGTGGGCTAAAAATTTTGGTTTTAATATACAGATAGAACAATGGGAAAATATGTAGTTTAAAGTAATACATTTTGCACTATGTTATAATCTGAAAAAGAATTTTTATAAAATGATGTACCATTTGTATATGGCACCAGAAAAATTATCTAGAATATAAAGGTAGTCCTCAAGGTACGAACCTAATGGAGCCTGCCCATTATGTTCATAAGTTCATAAAAATGAATCAGATTCAATTTTACAATTTTTTAAAATCAAATTCATTAATTGAATCAAATGGCTCGTTAAATGAATGAAGATCTGACTTACTTCCAGCCTACTGCCAATCAGCTGATTCTGCCTCTGCTGATCAGCTGTTTTCGGTACAGCCGAAGAAGTAACTTAATTGCCTCCAAACAGCTCCGTTTCAATTTTAAAAAAAGCATTTGCTGCTGATCAATTCGAGTATCTTCAGACAGCTGCCCAGATGGGGTTGAGGGTTGGGGTGGGGTGGGGTGGTAATTTACAAAACTCCATTTGCAGTTGCTTTAAAAAACAACAACCACTTGCCACTTAGCTTAACAGTCTCCAGCCAGCCAGCTGGAGCCAGGTTCTAGCCAACTGGTAGTTCTGACCATCAGCTGGCCCTTCCCATCCGCACCTGCCCTATTCTGTCCTATATTTCCATCTTTCTGGCTCAGTTGATTTGCGTGGCACAGCTGATTTCCACACCTCAGCTGTTCTACTTACTGGGGCTGCCCTAGAAGATAAGCAGTTGAGCTTCAAATTGCTGTATTTTGAATGCTGCGCATACAAAGCAGAAAACACATGCTCACAGAACCGGTTGTTAAAATGCCTTGAGGTCATCTAGTCAAACCCACTGCTCTCACAAGAGTATTTCTGATAAATGCCTTATCCAGTCTCTTCTTAAAAGCCTCCAGTGATAGAGCACCCACAACTTCTGGAAATAATATAGATTTAAAACCTCTTTTTTTAAAAAAAACATTGCATTGATCAGCACAAGCCTCTGCAGGCAAAATCCAAAAACTCATATAAATAGGTTGCAAATTTGAAAATCAGTACTTTAGAGAAGAGATATAGCACACAACATTATATATTGTTTTAATAAAGTTTTATTTCCATTTTCCACATTTTTAAAAACATATCTTTTTAGTGAACAACATGATTCCAGGTTTTTTACATTTCATACAAAAATGACCATAATTTCACATTCATCTTTCATATTCAACTTCATATTTTACCATTAATTTACATATTTTCTATTATTATATTTTTTCCAAATACTTTCCTCCTATTTGAATCACAAATAGCTCTCATATCTTCATAATCATTATACTTTTGTACTTTTATCTGTCAGATTTGCAATTTCATTGCATATTCTTACTTCATCATTCCACAAATTCTAGTTTCATTCAAACATTTCAAAAATTTACCCCCTACAATTTTTAGTATGCCACCCCTATAGCTTACATGTTCTTTAATTACTCCCTCTTTAAATCCCAGTAAACATTTAACTTTTATTACCTATATATTTAATAATAAAAATCTCCTAACAACTATATAACATATATACCTTTTAGGTTAGGGTTAGATTCCGCATAGTACTTTCCCCTTCAATTTCAAAAACATTTTTTTTATATAATTTTGATAAAAAAATTAATCTATTCAATTAGTCCTAAACACTGATATTGATCTCATTACAACAATCCTCATAATTCATTTCAATTGTGTTCGATGTATTCATTAAACATATTTAATAAACTTATCATAATTTCCCTTTTTTCACATTTATTCCATTTATCTCTGTGTATAAAAAGAAGAAAAAGAGCATTCCAATAGCAAAAGAAATATCAGTTCCCATCCTTCTTTTTAATAATCTATATTCCCCTATTTTCTAAGTAGTTTTTAGCTTCTAATATATTTATCCTACCCTCATCACCTTGCAGAATCCCATTCCTTATTCTTAATTAACCATTATCTCTATGTCTTTTAAATAAACAATTTCTTTTAATTCTTGTACAATTTCCATATTTCTTTATTCCCTGATCCTGTTTTTTTTTAATCACTTATTTTCCCCTTCATTTTCCCCTTTCTTTTCACTTTCCAGTTTTTATCCCTCTCCCTCTTTAATGTTTCCTTCCACAATTTACTTTTCTGCTTTTTCTTTTTACTAATTTTGATTTTGTAAGTGTTCCTCTTTTTAGTTACCTCCTTGAATCTCAAAGTTTTAATTCCCATTCTTTTCCCTCCACACTTTAAAATTTGCTGTTGCAAATGTTCATTAAAGATAGCGTCTTCTTTGATCAACTCCTCCTCTTCTGGTACTTTCTGTTCTTCATATTCTTGAATCACCATTTCTAAGAATTGTAAAGCAAAGTCCAACGATTCACCTCTTTCTTGTAGTGCTTCTTTCATATTTCTAAGTTCCATTTTTTAATTCCACAAGAGATTCTGCCATTTTTAATATTTTTGCCCAGTAGTTTAATTCAGTTAGTATCTATAAAGTTTATTTCCAACAATCTGCTTTAATTAATTTCTCTTCAGGATTTTTGGATTCATCAGATAGTCCAGTATCAAGTTTATACCAAAGTCACCAATCAGTCCAAAAATAGTTTCTTCTTACTTCTTTCTTATTTCAGTGTTCAAATTTCTACTTTTGCTTTCCAGGGTCTTTGTTTTGTTGTATCAAGATTTCATTTACTTGTATCAAGTCAAATTCTTAAAGAAAACAGGTTCTTTTAAAAAGGATTGTAATTAAGTTCTTTGGCCACTAGATGACACTCTCTGTTATGTCAAAACTTCAACCTTTTCTTTTGCTTTTTTTTCTATTTGAAGCTTTTTAAGCTTCAAAATTCCAATAGAGCCAAAATATCCAGTTAATATTTTTTGTTTTTTCTTTAACACTTTTAAATCCAGCTTTAATTATGCCTGTTTAATGTCAAAAATATATTTATCCAATTTAAACAGTTATTTTCTTCTAGCTTCTTCCTTTCACGGTTCAAAGCCACTCTCAGCTGTCAAAGATTTTTTTTTCTTTCCTCTCTTTCTAAATCCGCCTCTTTAGTTCCTGTCTTAAAAATTCTTAAGGGTTTATTCCAGGTACCTTTTATTTAAAGATTGTGCCCAATTCTCCTGGTTTCTCTGCCATTCTCTTCTTCTCCGCTCCTGCATGATCTTTTTCCTGATCAGTTCACCTCTTCAGGGTAGCCATTTTGGCCACCACCAAAACCGTCTTCAGAAGGGTGAATTGCCAAGCCAAGGAGGGGAGATGTGGCTCCCGTCAACCCAGCTGGTGGTCTCCCCTTTCTTCACCACCTCTACATGGTGGCTCCGGCCCCAAATCAGGTTGATCAGGGCCCTCCAACTGGAGAGCATGAACCAAAAACACAGACGATCGTGGATTTTGGTATGTTGGTGAGGGAGTCCAGCTGGAAGTCACAAACACAACCTTATAGAATGCTTTGTGTAGATGCTGGCTAGCATTTTTATGAGCAATTTATGCCTCAGAAGAACATTTTAGAGAGCTATATTCAGACCCCGACTATGAATCAAATAAGAGCCAAATTAGTTTGGACCAAACTCCTTACTGGCCCCCTGTCACACCAGAAGAGGTATCCCAGCTGATCAAATCCCTTAAGGCTAATAAGGACCAGAGGCTGACAGTGTTCTGTCAGAAATAATTAAAAAGAACACCAGTTGGTGGTCACCTCTATGAGCATCTCTTTTTACATATATAGATAAAACAGGCCAGATGACAAAAGATTGGGGATTAGCAATTATTATACCAATCTACAAAAAGGATAACAGAAATGACCCAGGCAATTATAGGCCCATTAGTCTTTTGAGTGTTGTTAGTAAATTGTATGCCAAACATCTAAATTATAAACTTCAGGATTGGCTAATTTCAAGGGGGGAGGGGTTAATCAAAAATGAACAAGCTGGATTTAGAGAAGGAAGATCAACAATTGATCATATCTTGGTATTGCACCATCTGGTCCAAAAATACACATGTAAAATAAATACTCTCTTTTCGTGGCCTTCCATGATTTTAAGCAGGCCTTCGACTCAATATCCAGAAATATCTTTTGGGAGAAATTAAAACTCACTACTATTGATAAATGCCTTCTCTACCTGATACAAAAATTGTATGCTAACTTCACCTTGAAAGTGAGGTGTAACTTTCAAGGAACTTTAGCTGGCCTAATAAGGGCACAAAAAGGAGTAAAGCAGGGTTGTATTCTAACCCCCCCACTTTAAGTTTTACATCAATCACTTGATCAGTCTTTTGCAGAACCCTGACCTACACTCTCCTAATGTAAAATCATAATATTCTTATATGCTGACGATGCTGCTATTATCTCATAAATGCCCATTGCACTGAAGAGAGCAATCACTGCAGCATTAGGATACTGCAGACAGAATAAGTTGGTCCTTAATTTTGAAGTTTTTGCTAAAAGACCTGTTCAATACTCCTGGAAAATAGAAGGACATAATTTAGAACAGGTTAGGATATTCAAATATTTTGGAATAGTTTTCTACTAGCAAGGTACATGGAAGGTGTATCTGGATTATAGCAATAGCACTTAGACTTATATACCGCTTTATAGTGCTTTACAGCCCTCTCTAAGCAGTTTACAGAGTCAGCATATTGACCCCAACAATGGGTCCTCATTTTACCCACCTCGGAAGGATGGAAGGCTGAGTCAACATTGAGCCTAGTGGGATTCAATCTGCCAGATTGCAGGCAGCTGGCTGTCAGCAGAAGTACTGCACTCTAACCACTGTGCCACCAAGGCTCTTATTACACATTGCAATCAGCCCTCCGGTCTTCAAATGACATTAAACATTTCTTCTTCATGGGGGAAGACAATTAGTCATTGCTGCCTTAATACTCTTTGAGGCCAAAACATTGGCACAAATTCTTTATGGGGCACAAACAGGAATCTTCATAAAAACTAGAAATCATACAAACAAAATTCCTGCAAGCCATTTTAGATGCACCCAAAGGAACACCAAATGCCCAGTTAAGGATTAAGACAGGTATGCCTCAGATTCAGGTAAGAGCTGGAAGCTGATGATTATTTATTGGTTAAAAATTCATTTCTTCCCAGTGGGACTGACTCCTTTAGTGTTGACAGATAACTTCCTCTCCCCATGGAAAGAGGTGATAGACCACAAGTTGGGCTCTTATGGGCTCTCTCTGGCATTTTTAATATCCCTAGACTTTGACCAAGCTAAGAAAGTAGTCATTAATAGAATAAAGACATGGAGTTCCAATCAGAAATAAATCGGTTGCCTCTCCATGGTAGGAACAGAATTAACCAGGGTGTGTGGGAACCATCAAGTTATTTAGAGGACCTGATCATCCCAAAACATAGAATAACATTTTTCAGAGCCAGATTTAACATCCTCCCCTCAGCACTCCTCCCAGGCAGGTATAACAAGACCCCAATAGCAGAACGAGTATGTATTTGTGGTAAAGGAGTAGAAGATATCACACATGTTTTATTGCACTGTGAGTGATACAAAGTTTTTGGGTTAATGCATATTCTCTCCTTATTAGAAGGATTACTAGGGAGGGCAGACAATTTTTATGTAGACTATCTCCTCCGGGGACTCAAACCCAGCTATCACATGTTTAGTAGCAAAATTCTGTGCGGCTGCAACGACCACAAGGAAAATTCAATTACAGAATTAAAGATATTTACTGTACCAATTTCTTGTAGATATCTCTAACAATTTTTAGATAATCTATATTTACACACATGATGGGAGAACAGGTATCTGTGTAAATATAGATTATCTAAAAATTGTTTGAGATATCTACATACTATTTGATACCATGCATTTTATTATTATGGACATTATTGCTTATTATTATTAATATAATATCTTTTAACACTATTGTAAACAGTGATAACTTTGTCTATTGCTTATCTGTGGCTATAATAAAATTTATTATTATTATCAAGCAGTTTCAAAGCAAATGCAAACAAACTTTATCTTTGCAAAGAACTGTGCTTACAAACACAATACTGTAGTTTGCAAAGTATAGAACAGTACTTAAAAAGAAGCACAGCAGTTCCCAAAGTGCTTACAAATGAACTACTCTTCTACAGAGTAACAAAAAAAGAATACTTTAAGATACTTACAGGAGGAATTCTAGCATTCTAGTTCTCAAACCAGGCAGCAGCAGATCCTACATGCAGCCCAAACCAAACCTTGGATCCAGGTTGGCTGCAAAGGTCTTGTTTGGCCATGTGACCAGAGACAAAACAACCCCCCAAAACTGCCAGCTTCAAGAAATTGCCTCGCAAGTCGGAATGGCCCAAGCAAAACACAGAATTACAAATGGTGACCACTGCAGCAGTGACTGAATGCAAGTCACATAGCTAGAGAAGCCTGTTTTTGATCATAGTTTTGAACTTGTAACGTAAGTTCCCTTTCTGAATACATTAGTTCTGGTGAAAATTCACTGAAGAAACATTTGTATCCAGGGTATTACTGTATCCAAATCTTTATTGAAATGTATAACAGAATAAAGAACCAATGGAATTGGAATGGACCTTGGACATCTTCAAGCTGGAAACCCATTTCAGACAACTGGTTGCCCAATCTCTTCTTACGAACTTCCAAAACTGAAGATTTTTTCCCCCAGTGAGACCAGTCTATCAGGGCAACCTGGTCTATCAAGTTTTGCCTTTCAGCCCCAATTCAGGAGCCTTTGCAGGCAGTCCCTTTCATGACAAACTATTTTTGTGTTGAATTTATATTTACCAACAAAGAAATAAAGGGATACTATTATAGATCTATTTCAAACTATTTAACTCTCATCAGCTAGCCATAACCTTCTGGGATTTGAACCCAGGCTACTTTCATATTAGTAGATGTATTAGCCTCTAAGCTATGGGCTCTCCTTGCTTTGTCTGCTATACCAGGGGAAGGATTAAGTGTTTTTTCTGGTGAGACCAGTCTATCAGGGCAACCTGGTCTGCCCAATTATGGGATGGAGCATACTGCTTCTGCTTTCGCCTTTCAGCTGCAATCCAGGAGCCTTCGCTTTCTTGACAAACTATTTTTGTAAAATACTGGTGAATCCACAACTTCTGGAGACAAGTTGTTCCATTGATTAATTGTTCTACCTGTCATCACATTTCTTCTTAGTTCTAGCTTGGTTGTCTCCTTGATTAATTTCCATTTTTCCATTCCCTCACATGTTGATTGCAGGTCACTTCTTTATATTCCTTTTCTTTCCTCTTTTTCTTTCACTTGTTTTTCTTTTCTGCACTTTAGCATTCTCTTTTATTTTCCTTTTTCTTTTTTCCTTCTTACTCTATTTTAATTTATATTAATTTTTACTCTTGTTTTTAAAACTGTCAATACTATTATATTAAAAAAAAGAAGCAGAAGCAGCATATACTTCAATGCCATTATGCAAAATCTCCCCCTCTTGTATATGTGGCACAATGTCACACACAAATATGTAATGGATAGAATTTGCATTGTGACATTCTAACACATGCTTTGCCTTTTTGATGAAATGCCCTTCAGCTGATTAGTATTTGAATGGGAGATTACCTGCAGGCTAGTATTTGATACATTGCATGACAATAAATCTCAGTCCTCCAGGTACTTAACCCCATCTTCAGGAACTTGCTTACACAGAGGCTCACAGACATGACCCAGGCATACATACTCCCTTGTTGTAAACAAGATAGAAACCATATAAATGCAAATATAACTACTGCAGAGTGCCAAAATCAAGTCCTTTTTGTGATGTGTGTATGCGTGTGCCTGCACAGACATGCTTTACATTTTAAAATGTAGGCCTTTCCTTCTCTATGAAGCCAACAGACATTGAGCTGTTCTCTTCATAGTCTTGAAACTGGGGCACATCTATTCCCTGTTTATATAACAGTTTAGTGTAGCTTGAACTGATGGTTCCTGCTTATCATCAGCTATATAGGGAAGCTTAAAAACTCCTGAGAAAAGTGATTGGCAAGTTCTACTTCCAGATGCCTACCACAAGTAAGGCATGCGTGTGTCCAAGTAACCATCCAGATCTGAGCATGACTCAAGAGCATTTTTGTCTTTATTTTTAAATTTTGTCTCCTTGAACTGAGGAACTGCAGGGATTTGGTGGCCTAGAAATGTAATAAATAAGGTAATAATCCACAGTGCATTTTGAGAGATAGTAGTCGATAGGCATAGTCTCCAGGGTAAAGATGCTTAACAGGGGAATGATGATCTATATTTATTTCCCCTTAAATAGCCAAATAATCTATAGTAATAGATGAACATAGTCATCATTGGAAAAATGCAGTTTCTATAAGCCTTAGCTAATAATTCTGTAGTACATTTTCTTCATGACATCCAAGGTCCACCCTCACCCCCCAAAAGCTGTTCGGAGCAAGAATTTTGCTAATCTATATACTGGAATGGAGTATTGAAGTAAAAACATACAGAGGAACAGCCAAACCCACAATACAATATTGAAGGACATCTGAGTCAACTTAAATATTAGTTGTGCTTTATTTTCAATGACATGTTGTCCTCTTTTTGGTAAAATATATGGTTTCTTGTATCATTGCCACAACTGTGTCTATAGATGGATCACTATTATCTGCAACCATATTTCAGTTATTATTTCTGAAATAAATAACTGATGGGAAGTGCATTTGCAATGTGGAAAATTAAATATAGCTTCACTTCCCATGAACCACTGAATGAGCTCTGCTTTATGAAATCTAGTAATCATAATGTCTGAGAGTAGTATGGAAATAGCAAATTATGTGCAAGGAAATTTGTTAAATAGGGTTTAGGATAGAGCTGCATAGATATCAAGGCAAATGCTTGTGAATGACAAAAGAATGTGAAAGACAAGTGATTGCATGTTTGTAGATGAGAATGTTTTTTTGTGGTAATAGAATGTTAAATTATCTGCTCAGTAGGAAGCTAATTCAAGATAACAGGGAGTTGACTGTAAAGGACATGTAATTCAACATTAGCAAGCAAACATCTGCATTATGTTGATAGGATCTAAATGCTCAAATTGAGATTTAAGTCCAAGATTTATATATAATTCCAGGTGCAGGATTGACTTTTTTTGCTCTGTCCTAGTGAAGAGTCATCTTTGAACATACAAACAGATAACTACACTCTCAAATTACAAGACCCATCTTGTCAGCAGAAATTGCTCCAATATATAATACAAACAGTTGCCGGTGTATATATTTTTTTTTTTATAAAAGCAGACATTTCTACGAATAATGCACAACCAGCGGAAAACAAGTATGCAATAACTCCATTCTTTAAAATGTTAAAATATTCCCATTGTTAAGAAAAAAAAATTGCAAAAGGGCAGCATCTGGGATATGAGCTAAAATTTATGAGATAACATCACCCATAAAAGTCACACAGTAATGCTGCACATAAATCATTTGTTCTAATCCATGGCTAGGGAAAAGATGAAACTAAATGCTTTTTTCTTCTCTGAAAATAGGATATCAGAAACAAATACGTAATAGAGCACATGCATTCTTCATGGAGAAAGAGCTTTCTTTTTAAATGTAATTTTTAGAATGGTTAAACTTGCATCTTAATAGAATCCTAGCCAAGAAATGTATCTTGTTTATTGTAAGCTGATATTTGGTGACAAACTTCAAGCTATTCAGCTATAAACTCAGAAATAGGTCCATCTATAAAAGATATGAACTCAACTTCACTTTATCCATTATTCCAAAGGCCACTGAAATTGATATTTTAATTTCCACAATGTATTACCATTTTACAATGTTTGCCCTTACAACTCTCTTGCTCTAGTTTATCAAACTTTTATTCTTGCACTTCACCCTCTCCCCTCCCAAAAAATGCAACAAAACTAACTTGTATCTAGAAAGATGTAGGGCTGCATGACAATGAAAGGAAAGGGTTGTTTTTTTTTTTTTGTAAGTAGCAAGGTCTACTGAATAAGTGTATAAAGAATCACTTCCTTAATATATTAACTAGAGGTATTTTATACAATATTGATTACAAGATAGCAGTAAATGAATTATACTGTATCCAAGTCAATGTCTTCCTGATGAAAAAGCATCTACCAGCAAAACAGCAAAACCTGTCTCTTAATCCATCGCTTGGTACATTTATTAAGCTGGTTAAACTAGGAAAGATGGTGGCCACAGCTATGTGAACAGAACTTAGGCTCAGACTTAGACTAACTTTATTGTCACTTTGAATGTACACTAGTCTGCATACATTAAAATGAAATATCATTGCACATAGCTCTCAAGGGGTCTCCACCTCTAATATACACTACATAAACATGACAAGATAAAATAAATAAATAAATACAAAATTATGCATGTACCCACATATATTACATGACACGGAGAAACAATACAGTCTAGTTCAGATGTGTGATTGTACATGGTGAGAAAAACGAATCTTGCAAGTTTACCAGATGGATGGCATAGGGAACGAAGCTGCTACAAAATCTGGAAGTCCTGCTAGAAATACTTTGAAACCTCCTCCTAGAGGGGAGCAACAGAAACAGATCGTGAAGTGGGTATGTGGGGTCTTTAACAATGCTTTGAGATCTAAGCACATAGTGCTTATAAGCAGTATCCTGAATGACATGAAGCGAGCTTCCTATAATCTTTTTGGCTTTCCTTATCACTCTCTGAATGGATTTTCTATCTGAGGCACTGCTGCCACCAAACCAAACAGCGATGCAGTGATGTTAAAACACTCTCAATTGTGCCTCGATAAAAAGTGGCCAGGATAATTGGAATTAGACAAGATAGTTATGAAATTTGTATGGATGGGGAAAAAAGCACGAATAAAATTGAAGACATTACAAGATAGCAGAACCAGAGGCGGCCTTGGACTCCCAAAATGGGAAACATATTATCAAGCAGCAATTTTATTATGGGTTAAGGAGTGGATAAATTTAAAAAAAAACAAAAGAATCCTGGCAATTGAGGTTCATGACCTCCAAATTGGGTGGCATGCCTTCCTATGGGATAAAAAGAATAAGATCCACTCCTATTTTCATAGACATCTGATAAGGGATTCATTACTACAAACTTGGGAAAAAGTAAAAAAAAAAAAAAAGCATTATCTGAAAAGACGAAATTGGATCTCACCTATGGAAGCTATATTATATCCAAATATGAGGGACATTAAAAATGATTACCGTATATGCCGGCGTATAAGACGACCCGGCATATAAGACGACCCCCCAACATTTCCACTCAAAATATAGTTTGTTATATACTCGCCCCCTCTTCCGCACGCCTTCCACTTTTGCACTTTTTTTTTTTTGAGGCACTTTTGTCTACCGTGGAAGCGAATCCCGTGAAGCTGAAAGGAGCAGCCAGCCTTCTCCCAGCTCCCAAGGAAGCAGGCTCGCAGCGCCCGGGCTCCGCTGAGGTATCCAGCTGGGGCTGTCAGGAGTTGTTACCGCTGGCGCGGCTCGCGCAGCTCCAGTCCGCGTTGCCTCGGGAAGGGAAAGGCAAAAGGAAGAGCCGCGGCGGCGCTTTGCAATGGCAGCAGCGGCTCCTGGTTTTGCCTTTCCCTTCCCGAGGCAACGTGGGACTGGAGCCGCGCCAGCGGTAACAACTCCTGACAGCCCCAGCCGGATACCTCAGCGGAGCTCGGGCGGTGCGAGCCTCGTTTCCTTGGGAGCTGGGAGAAGGCTGGCTGCTCCTTTCGGCTTCACGGGATTCGTTTCCACAGTGCACAAAAGTGCCTCAGCCGCGGGCAGCCGCAGTGCTTCCCAATTACTATTTGCCGGCATATAAGACGACCCGGCATATAAGACGACCCCCCCCAATTGGAGGCATCTTTTTCAGGGCAAAAAAGTCATCTTATACACCGGCAAATACGGTAGATATGAAGAATTATTAGATGAACAGGGAAAATTAAAAACATTGAATAAACTAAAAGAACAAGGTATAATATTGGATTGGTGGGTATACCTGCAAACTCAAACCAAATTTAAGAAAGATGTAAAGGAACAAGAGATAGATAAGGATTTACAAAAATTGGACCAAATTCTGACAGGCAAAGACATAAAATTTATAACACAAATGTATAACTATTTATTGGAGGTGGAATTATTAGAGGAAGAAATTGTCAAGGGATCAGTGATTGCCTGGGCAAAAAATGTAAGCCATAACATAAATTTGGATGAATGGGAAAAGATTTGGACCAAGAACTAGAAACTGACTTTGTCGATGGCATTTAAAGAAAATCAATATAAAATGTTTTATAGATGGCACATAGAGCTGGCAAGACTGGCAAAAATGTATTCAAACATAAAACTGGAATTCTGGAAGTGCAAACAAAAAAAAGGAATGTTTTCCCATATGTGGTGGCAATGTATAGAAGTTAAAAAAATATTGGAAGGAGGTACAGGGATGGCTTTTTGAGATTAAAAATCATAGATTGAAACTGGAACCAGAAACATTTCTATTAGGTATGATTAAAGGTACACATCATGGTACACATCTTAACAGCAGCAAGAATCACCTTTGCACAAAGTTGGAAGAGAGATAAAATACCACCAGATGAAGCTTTAATTCAAAAAATAATGGACTGTGCATAGCTAGACAAATTCACTATGGAATTAAGAGGCAAGGATGATCTAGAATATTATGCGAGATGGGCTAGGTGGTATGAATGGGTGGAGAATAAAGATAAAAATGATGTATAGTCACAAAACAAGAAATATGTATATACAATGACACAAATACTGTTAATGAGAGTTTTGTATTTTTGGTTTTTAAAGAATAAAATTTTAATAAAAAAAATGTGGCCAGGATAGAAGGAGAAAGATGTGCTCTCTTCATCCAGTGCAGGAAATGCAAAATGAATGAAACCCTTTCTCTTTTTTCTGCAAGAGTAGTGCACACAATACATAAAGAAAAGGTATGGTGCTTTAATGGTCATGGATACCATTTTCTCATCTCACAACCCAGGTGGATGCCCCTGGGTTCAGTTCCTTTTTTTTTCCCCTTTGCAACTCTTGACATATGACTTCTTATGCTTTTGTTTCTTTTATATTTTCCCATTTGCTTTCACTAATTATTTTAGTGGTTGTTTAGTGTAAGTGGCCATTTTATTCATTGCTTTAATTTTAGGATTGGGTTTAGAGGCAATCCTCAAGAAGCAAGAAATATATGCAATGTGTACTGTTGTTCCCTTATTGTTTTCTTTCCTAAACTAAGTACATAATCAAGAGAATTGCCTGAAAATAGATCCTTGATCATTGAACCTGAATCATTGTGGAGAACCTTAATCTTAATTAAGGTTCTTCACACATAGACCCAGAGTTTTCCCTTAAAACTCTTCATTGCTACCTCTCCTGATAGTATACTTAACCATGTCCAAAAATAGCAAATGAGAAAAGGAATCATTAATGTACCCAAAAGAGACAATTTTGCAGAGAGTTGACATGAGTTATCCAAGCCCATCCCATTGTCAGCCAAATTGCTTCCTTGAAATGCAATTTAAGGAGATTCAGTAAGGGGACAAGAAAATGGCTGATGTTGAAATTGGTTTGTGTAACAATTCATTGAACAGGTAATCATTAGCTGAAAGACTCAAAGCCTGTTTTGTAACTTTTTACAGTTAGCAAGGGCATTGACTGTGCATATTATGGGTTATTTAAAGCATCCCTTTAATGCATACCTTTAAAGAAATTACATCCTGCATCAGAGAGGTATGGAAAAGAATCTGCATACAATGGTTTATAATGCTGGAAGAATCAATAGGGACCAAAATTACTTCCGTGCTAATTTCTGTCTCTTAACTGTTTTCCATGGGGCTGTAAGTACCAATCATATTACCTGTAGTACAATTTGAGCACATATCTTCATTCTTCCCATTATGTAAAGAGAATAGCTTTATTCTCCTACTCTAAGCTATGTATGCTAGGCTAAGTACACACAGGAGATATGTACCAATGGCGCTTAGTCATTAGTTCAGTTATTTCTTCTATTGTGCTCTACTTGTTGGTGCTATGTTGAGTGTTTTCTCATTACTATATATAGTAAGGGAACACTTGTGGTTTTTTTTGGTAAGTGTGTGTGACTTGACAGACATCACTTCAGCAGGATTGTCTGTCAGTAACTGTTTCTTGGAGTTCTATAAACTCAAAATTATGTCATCAGGGTTGCCTCTAAGCACCTTGTCTTCTGTCTTCTATTTTTTCAGTTGTCTTTGTCAAAGCATCAGAGTGTATGCAATTATTCCTGCCTTTGTTCTACCTATCCAAAATATTTAAGGTTTAACTTTAATGTTAGTGCTTCCTATGAAGCAGTCCGATTTTACTTCATCTAACGTTGAATCATTTGGGATCCAAGGGATCCAAGGTATTCTCAATTTTATTCAGCCCACAATTCAAAGGCATTATTGTTATTATTTTTCTTTGTTCAGCCTCTCTTGTGGTCCAGCCTTCATAGTCATATATTACAAAAGGGAAAATCATGGTCTTGATATTTTATACCTTTGTTGTCAGTGTGATATCTTTACAATTGAATATTTCATCTAGATCTGTCACAGTCTTTTTCCAAGTCTCTTTATTTCATAGTTACAGTCATCATACCTACAGATTTTTGAGTCTGTGACTAGTTTAATTTTGTCTCCTTTCATTTGGACAATAGCTATTGATATTTACTTGAAACAATTATTTACTTGTTTCATAGCAAACAGAAGCTCAGCTTAGCTTTTACAGTTGCTTTTTTCAACTTCAATTAGAGAGTCATTAAGTTTTCTCACTTCCAACCATCATGGTGCTATCATCAGCATTTTTTTGAGTTTGTTAGAGGTTTTTTGTTCCAATCTTTATTACTTATTCTGCAGCATTTCTCATTATGTATTCTGCATATAAACTAAATAAGGAAAAGTATGCAATCTTGGAAAATAGAACCAGCATAAACAAATAATTCACATTTCATTTTATTTTATGATATTTAGAAACTGCCTGTCTCCAGAATGACTCTGGACAGCTTACAGAAAATACAGAAAACAATAAAAAAGAGAAATCCCCATGCATCTGGACAAACACACTCTCTATAATAGAAAACATAATCAGCTAGACTCCATACATATCCAATTCAAACACTTGGGAGAACACCCAAGATTTCTAGAACATCATTGGGTAGATGCTAAATTGATCTTTGTGGGGGATATCATTCAGGAGGTCATGATATCCATTGTATAATATTTGCTTAAACACAAGTGTTTTTAAAAAGGACAGTATAATGAGGCTGCATGTTATGTGTAATAAGGTCTCCTGGGAGCTCTTGGCATTTTCATGGACTGCATGTAGAATTTTCCGTTGTAATTGTGCATCTTAATAAAACAAGTCTATTGAAGAAGCTGTCATGGACTTCACATCTGGTGGCTTGAACATCATCCATCATGACACCCATGATGGATCTCTAAGCACTCCTCCACAGCCCTGTTGGATGTTCTTTATAGCTCCTGGGGAGAACCAGCTAGGCTTGCTGCCATCAGATCTTTACTCCAGAAAAATCTTTACTGCCATTAAGGAGAGAAAGAGTTAAGGAAAGGATGCAACAAATTGAATAACAGAGTTGGAAGGGACCTTGGAGCTTTTCTAGTCCAACCCCATGCACAAGAAGGATACCCTACATCATTCCAGACAATTGGCTGTCCAGTCTCTTTTTAAAAGCTTCCAGTGATGGAGCACCCACAATTTTTGAAGGCAAGCAGTTAATTGTTCTCAGAAAATTTCTCTGGTTCTAGGTTGCTCCTTGATTAGTTTTCATCCATTGCTTCTTGTCTTGCCTTCTGATGCTTTGGGAAATAGGTTGACCCCGTCATCTTTGTAGCAGCCCCACAAATATTGGATCATTGCTATCATGTCCTTCCTTTCTCTTCCATCTCTCTTCCTCTCCCATTCTCTTCCATCCCTCCACCACAGTTGCTTGATCCAACAAATACATAGTGATTTACTTTATTACCATAGATCATGCAATCAAGAACTTCCTGGAGCCTAAGATTGGAGTTGATGTCTTGTTCTCTATTGCCTGAAGACTTCATTCTGGTGAGCTTTCTTCACAATCTATTGCTGAGCTTGTAGAAGACAATGGTAGGCATTGGCTTCAGCAAAAATGGAAGCCATTTGTCCCACATATTTGGACATCTTCCCAATTATGTCCAATAAATTCATTCAACAGGTTAACTATGCTGTTATTCAGTATTTGTATTATATTCAGTGGAGTGATGTGGCTGCCAGCATTATTCTTAGGGCAATGGAAGTATCTTAACCTGAATAGAAATGTGTGACACCTGAGATAAACCAACAATGGATTTTTAGTTTTGAAACATTGAGTGCTATTGATTTGAAACCACCTGTGTAACTGGCTCACTAGGTGTGATAGAAAATGTAAGCCACCCTGCTAATCACCTTGCGGGGGTCTTCTCTGCTGGTTTCAAATACAAATACAGAAATGTTTAGATCTCCCTGAGATTCAAGATAACAAGTGATAGAAACCAGGAGACATGAACAATTCTTTTGGCAGTATCACTACCACTAGTTCCAGCTTCTATCAATTTCTGTGGTGTTCAATGTCCATCTTAGTGATGTCTTTGTATGCATATATTGCATCACAATCCTGTAGAATTAAACATTGAGCAATTCATAGTCCTTCTATCTAAACCACCGATTTAATCTCCAGATGACAAGTTTTATAGCAACATGCAGGTCATTCCTAGAGTGTTGAGATGTTAAAATAAGCTTTGCCAGATATTGATTGCTTTCTTTCTGGGGATCTCTTTGGAGATGATAAACAAACATCTAGCAGTGTTTGGGATCTTTTTCATCAGATAATTGTGTGATGCCCCTGGCAATTGCTGGATCCAATAAAGAGATGAGCCAGAATCAGGGCCATCAGACAGGGGTACCATGGGTCACCAGAAATGCCCAGAATGCCCAGAGGAACAGCTGTTGCCCTTGTCCAATCCATGGATGTAAAGAGCAGAATGAAGAGAAACACAGAGGTCAATAAGGCTACTCACAAGGAAGCAACCTCACCCCTCCCAATGACAAACACTGGGCATGGATCTATTTAACCAAGCATTGGGAATTAGGTAATTGTTAGAGATAACTGTTTGCTTTCCAGTATAATATCTTAAGTTTCATGGTTTACTGTTTCCCATATCTGGCTCTTGTGTGGTGTGTCATGAATTTTGTGTCAGAAACACCAAAACAGACACTTCTTGGGACTTGTGTCTAGACTTCTTGCACATGGATTTCCTTGGTGAGATTTACTTATGTGTTGTGTAACTTTGGAGGTCTTAAAGTCAACCTGATGGCAATATGCTGCTGGCTGCCTTCCTTTGCTATTTCATCTGAGCCTCACTCCTATGTGTCAAGGAATCAGTAAAGGCACACTATTATTCATGGCAGATTCTAACTCTATAGAATACTTAGAAATAATATTTAATCCTATTATTCACTTCTGGTTTAAACTGAAGTCATAAACACGATTTTCCCTCAATGTTACAGGCTGACATTGAACCACTTATTTCTCCCACTTATGTCTGAAATGGAAATATTCATTTATTTTGACCAGATAAACGAAGAACAATTTACCTATACCTAATTAAACTTTTCTTCTGTTTTCACAGTAGCTGAGACAGGTTAGGAGTTCAGATTCATATGGAAAGATTTCTTTTACTCACCTCCAACCACAATGTTAATGTTTATTCTGTGACCTTGAAAATATCAGTCCTTAAATTAGAACGTGCATATTGTATGCCTTTCCCCTTAAGCATCTTAAACTGCAGGTACCATAAGCTATGGCAAATATCATTTGAAAAAAAATATGAAATAGATATTTCAAGTTTATACACTAAATCAAAGGGGCATTTTGAACTGACTGCAGGATATTTCATTATACTGCTGTTTTGTAATGACTTTATAACCCAACTTTTATATATGCTTTCAGTGTGTGCAACAATAGGTATATTTTCAGGGACACAGAATCAGATTCCAGCCATAACTAATAATTAGAGTCTCAATTATATTGCAAAACAAGAATTTCTCTGCTGAAAAAAGAAAGAAAGAAAGAAAGAGGCAAATGGGAAAACTCAAGGCATGACTATATACAGAAAATAAAAGCAGCAAATGGCTCATTTGCTTCTTTTCCATTTGCAGAATGCCTATAAAAATGCCAGAAAGATTGATTTTTAGGCAAACAGTAACAGTGCACTAAAGTCAAGATTAATTCACAATATTCCCTTTGCAACCTTGCATTTCAGCCATGTTATCAGGCCTGTGCTGATCTGAGGGTGCTTTAATTTCAGTAGGAAAGAGACCATTTCATTATTACATTTAATGGGAATAGTCTTCTCTTCCCTCTGATTCCCCCACCATCACCACTCTAAAAATACAAAGAATGCTGCTGAATTAGTTCATAAAATAATTGCTTTCTGCAATAATTAAGATTTTATCATCTGGAAAATTCCATGCAGGTTGATGAGGTGAATCTCTCCAGTATGTGGCAACAAACTGACCATCAGATAAATTATAATGTAAGTGTAAGATTTCAACCTTGTCTCTATTATATCACTGGCTTGAGTCTTGCACTTCTGGTAGTGGCTTATGTATCATTAATGGCTTTTCTAATATTATAATAACACTACTTTACCAAGTGCTCTGTCCTTGAATTTCTTCCAAAAGCCTTATTGTTTAAGCTTTCACAGGATTTTTTTTTTTACTGAATACTCTATGGATATAGGGAAGAGTATAGTGTCCTTTCTTGTAGGTCAGTTTGGTCTCTTCAGTAAGCCTTCAGGATCTACCAACTTCAGTGCATCTTCTTCATTGTACTTCAGATATTCTTCCAATGTCCCCCTTTCCTCTTCAACTGTCTGGTATACGGGCAACATTCCATATCTACCAATTATCCTTGGTTAATAGAATCTGTCAACATAGCTATGTGGATTAAGGACATGATTCTTGTCATCGTTTTTCTGGTTTTTTTTACCCAGGACTTTTATTTCTACTTGAGTACAGTTCACTACTTCGCTACTTAATGACTGAAATTGCCCAGGTGTTAATTGTTTTAATGGTATTTCCTCCATTGAGGTTTGACTTAAAGATCTTCTTCACTCTCATGTTGTATTCACTTCTTAGCTTCTTTTTCAGTGTGCTTAATGATGTTAGCTTGAAGGATGCCCAGGTATTTATAGTGATCATCTTCATGCACACTGTTGATGTTATTTCTTTAGGGCACCTTGATTCTTTCCATACTCATTTTTTCCCTCTTGATGATGAGGATGGCACATTAATCCAGTTCAAACTCAATTGCAATTTCTTGGTTGTATACATAGTTGTTGAGCAGCAATTCTATTTCAGATGATGTTTTACCATACAGGTTCAGATTGTCAGTGTAAATGTGGTGGGATAACCTGTCAAATATTTTTGAAGTTTAATACCTGTGGCCTGACTTGTTCAGTATCCTTGAGTGGGAAATAAATGCAATGACAATCTTTAGTGGTGATAGTGAGTCTCCTTGAAAAAATTCTCTCTTGATATTAACCTCCCCCAATCTATCACCATTGATCAGCAGCCATGTCTTCCATGTGCAGTTGATCTTTGCACTAAGCTTCTGATGTTTTTTTCCCTAAATCCTGTTATTTCTAGGCACTTGATTATCCAATTATATGGCAGGGAGTCAAAAATCAATCCAAATTACCTGAGGTTGCTCTTCTTTCTCTATTTTTTTTTTAGTTGCACTGGTTCCTAATATGTTTTCAAATGCAATTCATTGTGCTGGTTAGGGTTAGGGTTAGATAGACAAGAAGCTCACCGATACTTTCAAAGACATAAGATTAGGCAGGTATTGTTGTGGGCATGGAGCAAAACTAAACAACAAATATATGTAGAAATACCAATATGGCTATCTACACTGGAAGCTCTGATGTGCCCACATTTGCTTCATCAAGGGAAAATCATTATTTATGAAGATATCTTAAATGAAACAGAAGAAACGAAATCAAGGCAAGAATTGAAAGAACAAGGAGTGGATTTGGAATGGTGGGCCAATTCCAGTCCAATAGAGTCCAATAGAGATACAGAAAAGATATGAAAGATTGGGGAATTAGTAAACAAAAAATGCAATTAGATGAAATATTATTGGAAACAGATAAATTGATATGGAAAATGTATAGAGTATTATTGGAATGTAAATTAGAGGAAGAAAAAGTAAAAGAAACAATGTTGGCATGGATGAAAGACATTGGTCATGGTATTAATTTGGACAAATGGCAAATTCTATGGGAAATAAATAAAAAAATAACATTGGCCACATCGTATAAAGAAAACTTATACAAAATGTTTTACAGATGGCATATTCCTCCAACAAAATTAGCTAAAATGTAACAAAATTTATCCCCTATTTGTTGGAAATGCTCCTAGGAAAATGGATCATACTATCATGTATGGTGGACTTGTAGGAAAGCCCAAAATTTTTGGCATAAAATTCAGAGCTGGTTAGAGGAAATGTGTGAAATCAAAATATAATATAAACCAGAATTCTTATTGGGAATTAACAAAGAGAGATATAATAGAGATATGATATACCTAATGATACATGTGATTACGGCTGCAAGACTAGCCTATGCTCAAAAATGGAAACTTAAGGAAATTCCAGATGAAATTGAGATAATTAAAAAGATATGGACATGCACAGAAATTGATAAATTAACGCAGGAATTAAAAAATAAAGGTGAATCTGAATATTATAATGTATGGGAAAAGTTTTACCACTGGTTGGGAAAAAGGAAGGACTCAAAATGTAAATTAAAATAAGATAAGGATGTTAAAATGATAGACTATGATTAATTAAGAATTGTTGATATTGATGTAAGTATATTTTATGTACATACTATGTAAATATGTATTATTTACCATATGAAATAGTTATGTAGGACAAATAGGTGTGTCAGGATGATTACACCATGTTTACTGTTTTTAAATGTTTCTTTTTTGTTCAATAAAAAATAAAAAAGAGGTGCACTTCCAAAAACAGTATAATAAATGCCTAGACTATCCAAAATTAGGAGTATTGTATACAGTGTTGGCAGATTTAAACAAACGAGGTGTAGTAATGTATATTAGGAAAGGGATAAAAGCCAAACAAATTGATGCGGAAGAACAAGGTCAAATTTTAATGGTAGAATTAAGGATTCAACAAAAACAAATATTATTGGTGGGGATATATGTCCCCAATGACAACTGGAAAGAGTTTTATAATAGGCTGTAGGAGAAAATAATAGAAACGGGACAAGAGAATATTTGCTTAGTAGGGGATTTTAATGCTGTAGTGGATATTGAAAAAGATTATATCATAAAGAACAAATTAATAAGAAAAAAAGAAGACTTTACCAAAACCATTTTTTGAACTGATGAAATAAATGAATTTAGAAGATATATGGCAAAAAAATAAAAACAAACCCAAGTTATAATGACTATACATTTTATTCCAACCCATACAAGTCTTGGTCGATAATTGATATGGCATGGGTGAATGGCATAATCGAAAAAGATATTGATAGAGTAGAAATAATGCCCAATATATAGGCTGATCATAACCCCCTGAAAATAGTTTGGAAAGGACAAAGGAAAAAGAAGATGAGATGGAGAAATTTTGAAGAAAAGAGAATATGACCAAAATATAAAAAAGAATTGTAAATATTTTTTAAGATAAATTTGAAACAACTTACTCTGCAGAATCTATGGGATACCACTAAGGCATACACAATAGCATATATAGCTAAGAAAAATAAGAAGAAAGAGAAACAACAGAATGAATTACAGGGAAAGATAAAAAAAAATATGAATGCGAACTCCAAAAAGACCCGAAAAATATGAAAGCAAAGAAGGAAATAATTATGGCATGGCACAAATTAAATTTGATACTGCAAGAAGAAAGAGCACAAAATTTAAAATTTGTAAAATAGATATTTTTTTTTTTTGAATTTACAAAATTCAAATAAAATTCAAATAAGCCTGGTAGATTGTTGTCCTATAAACTGAAAATAGAGAACGAAAAAAAGGTTAATTCAACAACTAAAGGATAAGAAAGGCAATATATGTCACCAGATGGAAGAGAAAAAGAAAATTATGCAAAGCTATTTTGAGGAGCTGTATAAACAGGAAGAAATTACAGGGGAGAGTATAATGTAATATTTAGAGGAAAACAGTTTAACTTCAATTTCAGAAGAAAGGAGAGAGATATTAACAAAGAAATAACTTCAGCAGAACTGAAGAAAGCGATCCAAAAACAGAAAAGAATAAAACCAAAATTGAGTGAAATTACTGTATATATCCTGATCAGAATGGTTTTTTTTACCAAATAGACAGATAAGGCCTTAATATTTTTAGATGCACAAAAAGCTTTTGATAACCTTAATTGGCAATTTATGTTACAACAAATAAAAAAATGCATTTTGGAAAGAATATAGAAAAAAACATTATGAACAATATACTCTAGTCAAAAGGCAAGTGTATTATTAAATGGAGATCGCACGGACGATTTTAAGACAGCCAAGGGAATGAGACAAGGGTGTCCACTATTACCTCTGCTATTTATCCTGTCTTTAGAAATATTACTAGCTCAAGCCAGATGAAATCCAGAAATAACGGGGATTAAAATTAAGAAAGAAGAGTATAAGGTCCAAACTTTCTCAGATGACTTAGTATTCATACTAGAGGACCCACTAAACACTCGGCATTTGTAATGTAAACACAAAGAAGGAATGTTCTTCCATATGTGGTGGCAGTGTCCAGAGGTTAAAAAATATTGGATGAGGGTACAAAGATGGTTATTAGAAATTACAGAGCACCGGAAATATTCTTATTAGGAATAATTAAGGGAAAATTGAGCAAGGTCATTCAATACATCATTATACATATTGTTAGGTATAACATTGATACCAAATATGGTTTGGGTGAAAAAATATATAAAACTTAGATATCATGGTTTAAGTGCTTATCACTTTAAGCACAATGTTGCAGGCAATTAGCCGATTAAGGGTGCGGTTAGAAGTTACAATATAAGGAAGCATTAGAAGCTGGAAAGCTTACTGTGACTAACTGTGAATACTGTTTGTACTGTGCCTGTGACTGAGATGATCCTGTCTGCTACTGTTTGCTGATTTACTGCAGAATTCAACTGTTTTACTGTTTGAGCGTCTTGCTGAATATCCAGCGTTTGTTTCTCTGGAGAGAGGCACCGGAGGAGGAGAAGATATCTTTATCGGCTGATAAAGATATTGTAAGGACTCTTAACTTGGACTGTAATAGTGAGTCTTACTGGATGGAAATATAGTGAATGACAAATGGACTGAATGACAATGCTTTAAACTCTAAATGGATTAAAAACTATTTAAACTACAAACAGTGTTTGTGTTCAGTGTGTGTATACTCTGGGGCCCTTCCACTCTCGTTTGGCTGCCTGGCTTGACTACTGCTGCAATACTCTGCTAGGGGTTAATCCCCAACCACTAACATTGGTTATGGGCCCAGCAGCATAGTCTAACTAACCAGGATATAGCAGAGAGGTTGGTGTGAGTTGCACATTACTGTAAAAACAAACTGTTTTAATTAGTTTAAAATAGTCAAAATATCTGAAGAGTAATGGCACAAGTAAATTTGTCACAACTTTCCATGATATCCAGGCTGGATGGAACAAACTATGTTTCATGGTCAATGAAATGTAGTTTACTTCTACGCAGAGAAGGTTTGTGGGACATTATAGCAAACCCACCAGATGTGAGTAGCTGGGATCCTGCTGATGATGATGATAACGAAAAGTTACAAGACTTTAAACTGAAAAATGAGCAGGCTTTATGCATCATAGGATTGACTCTCTGTGATCAGCAGCTTGTCCATATTCGTGGAGAAGAAAATGCTGCAAACTGCTGGGAGAACCTCAGGAAGATTTATGTTCGGGACAGTGTAGGAGCACATATAAATCTTACACGGAAGCTTTTTCGAACGCATCTTCAGAGGAATGGAGATATGTTAGTTCATTTAAACTGTATAAAGAGCATTTTTCAAGAATTGCAAGAAAAAGAGCTTATATTTAATGAACTGCAACAAGTCTACATCATATTATCTTCATTAGATCAAAGCTATGATGACTATGTGACTTCGTTAGAGGTATTGCCAAAAGAAAGCCTCTCATTAACCGACATAACAGGCAGGCTATTAGAAGAAGCCAGAAGAAGTGACGAGCTGAGAGAAGATAAGAAAGAAGAGAAATTATCTTCAAAGCTTGAAAGAAACCAGCTTAGCAAAGTAAAGCACCCGGAAGAAGAGAATTTATCTTCGACGGCATACACAATTAAAAAGTGTTTTAATTGTGGAGGCAGAGGACATTTGGCAAGATTCTGCAAAAAGAGAAAAAGCCAGAATATAAAAAAGCCAAAGAAAGCATTTGAACTAGCCATGTTTAGCAACTCTGATGTGAAGAAAGATCTATGGGTGGTTGACAGTGGCGCATCCCACTGCATCACAAGAGATAAGACAAAATTTATAAAAATGTCTACAAGCTCTCAACATATATCTCTTGCTAACGGCTGGAATCTGAAAGCGAAAGGTGAAGGTCTTGCACATTGTCCGTGCATAAACCAGGATATAAAAATGTTGTATGTACCGCAACTAAAGTTTAATTTGCTTTCAGTAAGGGTATTAGATAAATTAGGTTATGTAATTACTTTTAAGAATAATAATTGCATAATTGAAAAAGATAACAAAAGGGTAACTGCAGCTTTAAATGGAACATTATATGTCTTAGATAATAGTAAGAAAGGGGAGGCACAGACTGTATTTAATAATATAAAGCCTCATAATGAATGTATCCATTTATTGCATAGGCATTTGGGGCATGTAAATTTTAAAATGCTAAAGCGTACAGTTGAGTTATCTGAAGGAATAAGGTTAAAACCTTGTGATAAATATTTGCGTTGTAATGTTTGCTGTGAAGATAAGAGCAAGGTATTGCCTGCAAATAGGCTAAATGGTTTCAAAACAAAAGAACCTTTAGAAGTGGTATTTGCAGACATCATAGGTCCAAAGAAACCCAGTATGGGGGGTGCTAGATATATACTGAGCATTATGGACCATTATTCTAGATATGGGTTTTGCTATTTAATGAAAAGCAAAACTGAAACATATCAACATTTTTTCAATTGGCTTAAGTTTGCTGAAAGAAAGTCTAAACGGCAACTGATAACCCTGGTGACAGATAATGGTACGGAATTTATTAATAACAAATTCCAGAACAGACTTAAGGTAGCTGGAATAGAGCATAAGAAGTCTGCTCCATACAGGCCAGAACATAACACTTTTATTGAAAGAAGAGGCCAAACACTACAGGCAATGGTTAGAACAATGTTAAATGATTCTGGGTTACCTGATTATTTGTGGGGGGAGGCTACAATGTGTGCTAATAACATATTGAACAACGTTGTTAACACAACAACAGGTGAAATACCATTCACCAGGTGGCATGGCAGGAAACCTGACCTAAGTTACCTGCACACATTTGGTGCACCAGCATGGGTGCATATTCCTGCACAACTCAGAAAAAAAGGGCAACATAGAGCTAAACAATTTTTCTTCGTTGGTTATCAGGCAAACCATAGGGCATATAGATTTTGGGAGAAAGGCACATCTAAAGTGTTATGTAGTGCTAGTGCCCAATTTCTAGAACATGAAGGATGGGAGAAATTAGAACAGGATGCCAATAAAGATGTAATTATTGAATCCTATAGAAATCCCATTAGTTATCCCTGTAACTTTAAAAATAAAGTAAAGAGACAAATACAGGATGAAATAGTGCCCATAAAGGAAGAAACAGATTCAATAGCTGAACAGGATGAGGAAGATGAACAGGTAGTAGTTCAACAAAGTCCTCCTGTAAGCCCTGTAATTCCCAGAAGAACTACACGTGTATCTAGACCGCCTGATAGGTACCAGGCTAACACAGTGTGCCAGATTAATCAAGTTCCTAATTCTGTAGAAGAAATAAAAAAGTATCCTACTAAGGAAAAAGAAAGTTGGTATGCAGCAATGAATAAGGAACTGATTTCATTAAGAGATATGAAAGTGTATGAGAATGCCAAATTACCTGTAGGTAAGAAGTCCATTGGCTGCAAATGGATATTTAAGGTAAAAACAGATAAAGATGGTAATTTAATCCATAAGGCAAGGTTAGTAGCCCAAGGTTTTAGGCAAAATGGCAATGACTACGATGAGGTGTTTGCACCTAGTCTTAAGGCAGCAACCTTGAGGGCAGCTTTAGTGTGGGCAGCTAGTAAAAACTATATAGTTAACCATCTAGATGTGGAAACTGCTTACTTGCACGCCCCATTAAAACATACTATTTATATGAAAAAACCTGTTGGTATTAAAAGTGAAAATAAGAATAATAATGATTGTTGGTTGTTAAAGAAAAGCCTCTATGGTCTTAAACAATCAGGCTATGAATGGAACCAGTATATTGTAAAGGAACTAAACAATATAGGATTTAAAGCTGGTTTAGCCGATCCATGTCTGTTTAAGAGGGAGACAAATGGGAAAGTATCATTATTATTGTTGTTCACTGATGATATTGCATTGATAACTGAAACTAATGATGAAGCAAATAAAATAATAGCATCATTAGGAAAGAGAATAAAGATCAAGCAATTAGGGGAGATAAAGAAATATCTCGGTTTAAATATAAAGAAAACACGGAAAGGTTTTAAGATATCTCAGGAAGATAAGATAAGCAAATTGCTAAAAGATTATAAGATGGAGCTTTGTAAGCCGGCTAAGACTCCAATGAGTCAGGAATTTAGCAACACTGATGAACAAAGCCCGGAGTTTGATAAGGTGATTTATCAATCTTTAATTGGTAGTTTGACTTATATAAGTAATTGGTCTAGACCAGATATTTCGTACTGTGTGAATCAGTTGGCTAGATTCAATTCTGCACCGTGTGAAAGACACTGGATTGCAGCTAAGAGGATATTAAGATATCTTAAAAAGACAATGAATTATTCATTGTATTTAGAGCCAAAAGGTGATTTAATTCTGAGTGCTTATGCAGATGCTAGTTTTGCATCAGAAAGAGACACTAGAAAGTCGACTTCAGGAACAGCCATAATGCTGGGTAAGACATTAATAGGCTGGAAGTCAATAAGACAACAGCATATAAGTTTGTCTACTATGGAGGCAGAATTCTCCTGTTTATCTCTGTTATGTACAGAATTAATAATGTATAAACAAATGTTAATTGATATAGGTATAACTGTAGATTATCCTATAATTATACATGAAGATAATCAGGCAGCAATTCAAATGGCCACAAATATTGCAGTAAAAACAAGGAGCAAACATACAGATCTAAGATACCTAAACGTGAGACAATCTGTAAGAAGTAAGATGATTCAGCTAGAGTACTGTATGTCGGAGGACAATTTAGCTGATAATTTTACTAAAGCCCAAGGTGCCAGTAAGCACCAGGAGAGTTGTGAAAACTATGGGATTAGATTGTAAAGGTATTATATATTTATTTCACCCAAAAGGGGAGTATGTTAGGTATAACATTGATACCAAATATGGTTTGGGTGAATAAATATATAAAACTTAGATATCATGGTTTAAGTGCTTATCACTTTAAGCACAATGTTGCAGGCAATTAGCCGATTAAGGGTGCGGTTAGAAGTTACAATATAAGGAAGCATTAGAAGCTGGAAAGCTTACTGTGACTAACTGTGAATACTGTTTGTACTGTGCCTGTGACTGAGATGATCCTGTCTGCTACTGTTTGCTGATTTACTGCGGAATTCAACTGTTTTACTGTTTGAGCGTCTTGCTGAATATCCAGCGTTTGTTTCTCTGGAGAGAGGCACCGGAGGAGGAGAAGATATCTTTATCGGCTGATAAAGATATTGTAAGGACTCTTAACTTGGACTGTAATAGTGAGTCTTACTGGATGGAAATATAGTGAATGACAAATGGACTGAATGACAATGCTTTAAACTCTAAATGGATTAAAAACTATTTAAACTACAAACAGTGTTTGTGTTCAGTGTGTGTATACTCTGGGGCCCTTCCACTCTCGTTTGGCTGCCTGGCTTGACTACTGCTGCAATACTCTGCTAGGGGTTAATCCCCAACCACTAACACATATCATAACTGCGATGAGAATAGCCTGCACACAGGGATGGAAGAAGGAAAAGATACCATCTGAAAAAGACTTGACAGAAAAAATAATGGATTGTGTGGAACTGGATAAATTCACAATGGAATTAAGAGGCAAAGATAATTCGGACTATTATGCAGTTTTGGATAGGTGGTACAAATGGATGGAGGATATAAATAAGAGCTGATGTTTATGTATAAAAGGAGAGGTATGTATTAATAATGATACGAACACTGATAATGTGAATAGAGATTTGTTTTTTTGTTTTTTAAAAATAAAATATTTAAAATAAAATAAAAAGATTTGACATGGAAGAAGTAGTAGTAAAAGGATGCATGATAGAATGGGCAAAAAAAAATTGGACACACCATAGAACTAGAAGACTGGGGAAAATTATGGAGTAAGTATTACACATTTTATTTATTTTTATTTTTATTTTATTTGGTTTGTCAATTGCTTACAAGATAATAGGTATAAGTAAAAACATAGTTATGAATACATGGATACATATAAGAAAAATAAAAGAAACAATAGGACAGGGACGGTAGGCATGTTGGTGCGCTTATGCATGCCCCCTACAGACCTCTTAGGAAAGGGTGAGGTCAATAGTAGAAAGTCTAAGGTTAAAGTTTTTGGGGTTTGGGGAAGAAACCACAGAGTCAGGTAGAGTATTCCAGACATTGACCACTCTGTTGCTGAAGTCGTATTTCCTGCAATCAAGTTTGGTGCGATTAACCTTGAGTTTGTATCTATTGTTTGCTCTTGTGTTGTTATGGTTGAAGCTGAAGTATTCATTGACAGGTAGGACATTGCAATGTATGATTTTATATACTATACTTAGATCAGACCAAAGGCGGTGTAGTTCTAGGTTTTCTAGGTCTAGAATTTCGAGTCTGGTGGCATAAGGTATTCTGCAATGAGTACAGGAGTGGAGAATTCTTCTTGTGAAATATTTCTGGACTTTCTAAACTGTGCTAATATCAGATATGTAATGTGGGTTCCAGACTGATGAGCTGTATTTGAGTATTGGTCTAGCAAATGTTTTGTATGCTCTAGTTAGTAGTGTAATATTACCAGACAAAAAGCTGCGTAAGATTAGGTTAACAATTAACATTAACAAGATTGGCAGCTTACAAGGACAGAGCCAGGGTACCTTCTTCCATATGTGGTGACTGTGCCCGGAAGCCCAAAAATACTGGGTCAAAATATGGAGTTGGTTGCAAGAAATAGTGGAATGTTAGATAGAGTTCAAACCTGAATTGTTCCTTTTAGGAATAATAAAGGGGAAATATATTTAAAAAAAACAAATATATAATATTACACATAATGACAGTGGCAAGGATTGCATTCGCACAATATTGGAAGCGAGATAGTATGCCACCGGAGGAATTAGTATTCCAAAAGATATTAGAACGTGCTGAAATGGACAAACTCACTCTAGAGCTAAATGATAAGGAAGAGTCAGAGTACTATGAGGTCTGGGACAATTGGTACAAATGGTTGAACAGTAAGAATAAGAATAATAGAGATAAGAAAAATGTAGACAAATGTATATAAATGAATATAAATATATGGAGATTTGTATATGTAATAATAATGATGTCGCAGTGTTATTAAAGATGAGAATAAGTTTTGTAAAATATGAAAAAGCATAATAAAAATAATTTTTTTAAAAAAACTATAGAACAATATATGGTCTTAAATAATGTTATTATAAATGGTGATAAGACTGAGAATTTTAATATAATGAAGGGTACAAGGCAAAGTTGTCCTTTATCCCCACTGTTATTTATATTAACCTTAGAGGTACTAGCCAGAAACATTAGACAAGATAGTGAAATAAAAGGCATGATTGCGAAGCACACAATCGAGCCAGTTGTTATACTGGTGGAATCCCACTCCTGCTACAGATAATAATATGGAAAAAAAAAAAATACTGGAATGATCAGAAATGGATAGGCTAACCCTAAAAATCAAAGAAAAAGAAGACTTGGAATATTTTATTACATGGGAATTGTTTTACAAATGGCTAGTCAATAGAGGAATGGATTTATGTGAAAATATGGATTATATGGGAAAGAAAAACTGATTAGTTAATATTTTGATGGTTATATAATTGATGTCAATATGGAAGATAGTATACTCTTTAATAACGATTGATATTATCTAATATATATTTGTATGTTGATATGGTTATGATGATTATGACAACATTTATATTTTAACACTGTTCAATATGGAAATGGAACTTGAGATATAAAAACAATAAAAATTAAAAAAAAATTAAAAAAAGAAGCAAGCTAGTTATGAAAACATACTCAGCTAACCACTTAGTAAGGAGATCAAGTTCAAATTCACACAACACAAGAATATTTCATTGTCAGTGAACTTATTATGAATTATGTCCATTTCAAAATGTATATTAAGAGAAGAAGTTGGATAGTATTTAGAAGTAGAACTGCTAAAAATGAACTTACTTGGTGGATTGGAGATGAGACCAAGACAACATCATGCAAAGGTAGCTTTTAAAAATGTTTAGTGGGTCATTTTCATACTGTACTCAGTGGATACAAGGATGAACTCCCAAACTAGTACCAGCATGTTATCAAGATATTACAGTTCTAGGAAGGGCTGATCCTGATCAGCATATCATACATAGCCTCTGGACTTGCATGCTAGGCCATTACATTCTTGCTGAGAATAAAATAAACAGCCTTGTCTTAAAACAGGCTACCTTTAAAATTCTGTGGAATGGATACCAATTATACAGTTCTCTAACATGGATTTATCCAATTCTGCCAGATGCTAAAAATGATCAAACCAGTTTGAACTATATGCATACATAAATAGGACACATGTTTCTTCCCAATTGGCAAATCACAACTATTAAAAATAATTTATTAAACCAGGGAAAAATATAAGGGCAACAAAAATAATGCAATTATTCTAGAAATGACCAGAGGAGGATAAATTTGCACAGATAGAGGAGAAATGAAAATGACTCAAGGGATCATGCAGCCTTTAAATACTTTCAAGGTGAAAATATAAATTGAAGGAGAAAAATGAGTTAGCAGAGCTAGATGGAGCTTTTACAGCAAAGGCCAGAAATCTGAAAGTAAACCACAGATAAGATAGTAATATGCAAAGCAATCAGTAGTTAATTTAAGGCCAATGTATGGAAACTATAAAGTAGTTCTATAAGCATATTGTTTTATTCCAGTTCATTTTAAGAAGTGAAGAATATAGTGGAGCGAGAAATACTCCACAATATTCACATACCCCCCACACTCACGCAGACACACAGATAAAATTCTGGTATTATTTTTAGCATATGTATGAAAAAAACAAACCTCCTTAAAATATTGTTTAATATATAACAGAATCAAGAGCTTTCTATCCAGATAATGTTAAGTATCTCAACTGAGAATTCAAACAAGGTTTGCCTCAGCTTGAAGACTTTACATAGCCTCTCTGATCATTTCTATATGAAGGCTCTGCTGATTTAAATTCAGCTTCTGTCATTCTATGATTGAGATTGCATTCGAGAGCTCATCCAATTTTCATCTGGTTCACAGTAAGGATAGCATGCTTCTTCTTTTTTTAAATGTTCTGTTGTAAAACGTTTGAGTACCATGTTTTACGATTTGCAAGAATTTGTGTCTCATCTTGCTACCCACCTCTGAGGCTACAGGAAGTATTCATGGATATTCCAAAGGTGTAACAAGAAGACACCATAACAGCTGCTGCTCCCAGAAGCTGCTCCAATTTTCATTTTTTCACTTATCAGATGTTCACCATAGGAAGTAATTATACAGGGTTGTGGCATAGCAATTCTTTGCCTATAGTTCTCACCACTGTGAGGTAGTCAAGAACATGATGATGTCCAACCAGTTTTGGAGGAATTGGGAAGCAGAAATAGTGATGGCTCCATTCCTATTGATTCATTAAAATAAGGACATTAATATTATCCATAGCCGTCCATATATTATTAAAATTGTGTCTCCAAACAATCCTAAAGGTGAGGTAACTGGAGGCTATAGTTTATCAGGATTTGGAATATGTCAAGTTACCTACAAGATGATATATTACAAGTGAAAATTATATAGAGGAACAAGATTCCTACATGATCCCATAGGAATCTGGCAATAGCCATTAAAATATTAAAGGGAATTTTCTTGCACAGGAACAGGCTGTGATGTCTCCCTTGGATGACTTCTCAGATTCTTCCTCGAAGATCAGCTCAAGAGAGGATAAGCTCATTCCTGGCATGTCAGGAACTGGGTTAATTAACGACTCTGAACAACTGCCAAAAGAGATTTTTACAGGGGGTTTCGGCTGGGGACAACTTGCAGGAGCAGATGGTCAGTGAAGAGGAGGAGCCACCTTCCATGGTGGAGCAAAAAACATGCAGGGCAGAGAAAACACAAGAACAATAGAGATCTGCCAATTTACTTGGGAAAAGGCCCCACCCATCTTGATGGGCTGCACTGGAAAACTATTCTGGCAGGCAGAGGGAGGCTTTGCTGGGAACAACGTTTGGTTTCTGGACATGTGTGTTTGTTCCTCATGCTTCCTGCTTTACTTTGGAGACTCTGAACTTCTCTTGTCCAGTGAGCTCTTGTGGGTATATTTCAGTTTGGTCTGGTGTATTAAGTTTGTTTGGTGGACTTTTTTGTTGGAGCAACTTTCCATTGTTTTATGGACTATTGGCCATTGCCTTGTGGTCTAACCCTTCTAATGTTTTCACACTTTTAGTATTATTATTACTGTTATTTTTTCTCTGGTGTTTTTCAAGTACACTGAGTGCTTCTGTATAATTATTGTTGTTGTTTTATTCCTTTTTGTCTATTTTATGTTGCTGGTCATTGACCAAATAAGTATTACATTTAACATTTGCTAGTGTTAGCAGCTAGCCCCACTTCTACAACACATGGTAGTAGTGATCAGCACAAAGAAGCAACTCATACAAAGTGTATTCATTCGCACCCTATAGTATGTCACCAGTGCCAAACATGAACACTTGCAATAAAGCATCAGCAGAAGTTGTCACCATGGAAATGACATGTTTGAGGAAAACTGCCAGAGTGACCAGAACAGATAAAATAAAATAAAAAAATGAGATCATAAGAGAAAGAATACATACAAGGACAGCAAGTTAAGTGGTTTGTTCACCTGGAGAGAATTTCTTGGGATTCTATACCATACAAGCACATACAAAAAGAGGAGAAGGCTAGAGAACACAAAGCAGACCTAGAACAAGATGGAGAGACAACATCAAAGACACACTACAAAAACATCAAATAACAATGGTTAAGGCTGCCAGAAGTACAAGAACCAGAACTTTGTATCATCTTAACACTAGAACTGGTTGAAAAAAAAGGAAGTAAAAAGAAAAGAAATCAGGAAATAAAATGGCTTTCTGGAATTTCAAATATCTGATTAACTACATTATATGCTCAGATTCTCATGAAGAGAGGATTCTGGGAGTAATTGTTTCAGGTGCTTTATTAAACTTCTACAATTCTTATTGTATTTCTTGTAGCCTGAAATCCAGTCAAATGAAACTACATTGGCTTTAAATGAATTAACAATCTGTGTTTAAAGTACATAACTAAAGGCTTGGAATTAATGAATAAAGACTTTACAATGTTATAGAGTTCTCCCATTTAAATGATACCAGGGAATGAAGAAACTTACAATTTCACTGTAATCATAAACTGTCACGTTCACCTCTGCATGATTATTATGGATCCCTGGGGTTCTGGCAAGAAAGTTTAAATACCATAGGGACAAAATGTTAAGATTTAGAATGACAGAACTTCATAATACTTTACTTCATTGTGTTGTTAAAATAAACCAAGAAACAAGAAGATAACTTTAGAAAAAGATGGAACCATCTTGACTATTATCTCATAGCTAGTGGCTGTAGAATGTTTATTTAATTACTTCAAACAAATATACATATACATATACATATACATATACATATACATATACATATACATATACATATACATATACATATACATACATACATACATACATACATACATACATACGGTTTAAAAACAGAAAAGTGTGAGTGGGAAGTACGAAGAAAAGATGATATCAATTCTTAGATTAGCAACAACAAAAGCAGTTTGTCCTATATCTCAAGGGGATAATTATAGCTAATTCTATTTTCCTTATTCACATAGTTCATATATAAAATGGTTTCTTGGGGAAATGCTATGAACTCATAAGGTATTTGTTTAAAAAAACAGCTGCCGTGTGACAGCTTGTCCATTAATGTATTTATTTGGGAGGTAGAATATGTTTTAATCTCTTAACTTTTTCACATTTGTGAAATTCATTTTTCCATATTTATCACTCAGTGGTTTGCATGTATGGAACATTTGTCCTCTCAGCAAGTTATACCACTATCTGTACTTTTTGAGTACAAACAATATTACAGAGCTCTGTAATGTACTGTACTGGCCTGAACTGCCAAACTGAACTGTCAAATTAGTGAAGACCTGTGGTTTGGAAGAGCAACCTGGAATGGTCATTCAAATGATATTTTAAACTAAGGAATATTTAAAACTTTGCATCCCAGAGCAAATGTGGGCCTCAAGTACGGCAAACCCACCAATGAAAATATGCCAACGAGGAATGACAATTAAATGAAAAATATTAGGGAAACAGAATGCAGTTATTTAAAGTTATTTCCTTTATTGTTTCTTACCTATAGATGTAAATCTTGCCAAACTAAAGGAATTATTTGCATCATTAAAGATATATTCTGAGAACTTCTAAGGAGGAGCTATCTTGCCTCTCTTCCTCCCAAGCAAACCATCTATTTTTTTCCATGTCTTGGTCCTCTGGAATGCAATCTCTTCGTCCTAGGAAGCCAGACTATATTCTACCACAACATAACTAACATTACTGCAATATAACTATATTGTATCACTGCTGCCAAAGCAGTTAATGTTCTTTATTATTAAAATAAAATACCCTATTTTTATAATATGAAATGCAAACCAAAATACCTCATTCTTTAAATGAAGCCACATGGGGTGTTTTGCTATATATTATACTTGGTTTAACTGAGCACAAAGAGGTTGAAATATATTTTATCATTACTTTATAATTGTTGACAAAAAATTAAATACAACCTTTAAATTTAGAAGAGGAAGGAAGGAAGGAAAGAAGGAAGGAAGGAAAGAAAGAAGGAAAATAAAATTTAAGGTTCTTTTATGACCATGTATATAAATTATCCCAAACTTAGTTCAGTAATCTGGAATTAGGATGGCAATCAAATTTTGGTAAAAACTTGGAATTCTTCCTTGGACAATCATTGAAAATTTTTGAAGAAACAAAAAAACATTCAAGACATATGGGCCAAATTGCAGAAAAGAATAAGAAATGAGTTAGCACTGGTACATCTAAGACTGCTATATTTGAGCGTAAAATAAATATGCAGAATCACTGAATAAAAAGAAGAAAGCATTTTGAATCATAATAAAATGAAAAGCAGGTCTGGACTAAAGTTGCATTCACCTCATATGAAAGGAAAAATTGAGATGAACAGTGAGAGTTGTAGTCACAAACCTGCAGTGGGCTGCCTTTGAACCAGGGTCATAGCAGCCTAACAACACTGTTATAACATTGACATCAATTAGCACTGTAATAGCATTCAGTGAGACTATGCTTGCAAATCATGGTTCATTATAGGAGCAACATGTGGACATATGTTCTTTTCAAAAGGGAAACCACAAACTGACAACAGGACCCATAAAGTAGTTTTTGCACTGAAACATTATCTGCTGACAAACATCTCTATTCTGCCCACTGAAATAAATAAATATATTATGAAATTTTGTGTTCCTCTCAACAAGTCCCAGTACATCAGCACTGTCAGCAGCTATGCACCAACTCTCAAGTCCAGATGAAAACAAGGAGGAGGTTCTACAAGGAATAGGATATTCAAACAACCCCATCCATGACAAAGTCACCATTCTTGCTCTTGGCAGTTTCAAGGTTTTTATCATTTGCCACAGAATAATACCCAGAGTTAATAATAACTATTGTGCTAGACTTTGCACTTCCAGACTGAGAACGTAGAACTACCTCTATACATAGTATGACTTCTTCAAATCTGAAGGACTACTTCTATATATATGTAGGTTCTGTCCAAATTTAGGGACTAAGTTCTTTCCGGGTCTAGACCAACTCAAATGCCTGAATTTCAAGGCAACATTTCATTTGAAAAACAGAATACAGTTTCTTCAGGTCATTTAATTTATTTCAAACAAATCTATTTGCACTTGATTTACTTTTAATCTAGAATAGTTTACTTCTTCTCAATTTTTGCCCAGATGGATGTGTTTTTGACATTGCTGTGTGGAATATGTAAAGACTGACTATATGCTTGTTTGGAAGCTTTCCAGAAAGTTACATATAGGCATCCCATATATTAGGGGTTGCTGCACACAGAAACATTTATGTTAGTGTAAGCTATGCAAAAGGTGCTTATTATGGAAAGATGGACATAAATGTTGGGAAAATTGGGGAGAAAGAGGAAGGAATTCAATAGGAAAACACTGCACACTTGGGCATATCCACATTATTATATAATGTTTCAAGTGTGGATTAGTTTCCTTATATTTGTGGTATATGTCCATAAAATTAAAGATTGATTCTATCTTCCTTTCCCTTTGTAAGTTATTTATGTACATAGAAAATGTATTTCATAATTCTTGTTTAACAAGTCATGGGATCTTCCTAAGTAAAGTTGAAAGTTTTACATTAGTTGATGCTTCACCATGTTCTTTTTATAGCATTTTAATCCTATTGTAAACCATTTTAGATTTTCTATAAATACGAATCTGCATATTATGGAAATATCTGCAAATTATTGTTGTGTAACTGTGCTATAATGGTATAATGATACCATTCTATCTCTTTGAGTTGTTGGGGACAAAATAAAGACAGATTACTGTACCCTCTTGTATTATTTTGTGTTCCAACTTGAAAGAAAGGACATCATTATTGCTGTTATTATTCATGTAATTAGTACACGAATATATTAGGATACAGAATTAACAATTGTTCATAAATTGCAATTGATTTCATGACTTTATGAACTGTTGACTAACATGAAAGAACTAAATTTAGTTTTGCTTTTTCCCATCAAGGATAATTTGACTAATATCACAGTATTTATTTAGAATAACTGTTAATTGTTTTGATATAATTCATGATGACAAAGTTCCTAGCTAATGGATTACAGGGCCAAATAGGTGCATTGTGACCTTCTGACAGTTTTTATTTTAGTTTAAAATTGTTGTATCCATTTCTATAGTTAAAAATTGTCTGTAAATGGTATTTTCTCATAAAAGATGGAACAGAACAACGAAACTCTAATCAAACATTTGGCATCTTGACTTGCTTTTACCTGAATGGAACAACTTGCTCCAGAAGTTGTGGATGTTCCAACACTGGAAATTTTAAACAAAGTGGACAATGATTTGTCTGAAATGGTGTCCTGCCTGAGCAGAGGGTTAGACTAGAAGACCTCCAAAGTTCCCTTCAACTCTATTTTTCTGTTACTCTGTTATTCTGTTATAAATGATCAATAGTTTGTAGGGGGGGAAGCAGAAGTTGGCTCTAGTATTGTATAGCAATCAACTAATATTTACTTCTATGAATTAGTGCATTCATGTAAGGCATAATTGTAAAAGACACAAATGATGTGATAATTGTCTTTGATGAATTACAACTTACTGCTTTGTTGGGATAAAAATTAAAACAAAGCTCCAGCTGTGTCAATGGTGCCTCCCAAATTATTCAGTCTATGAATAATTATGTGAATACTTAAATTAATGAACAGATTTTTCAAATATTAACACTTTCCATGAGAAAATACTATTCGACTTCCGCTTCTGGCACTGCAGTGGAGTGGGGAGAGAAGAGCAAGGTCTGCTCCCTCATCCCCAATCTGTGCATTCAGAGGCCCCGGCAAGGGGCGTGTAAACCCTTGAGGGGAAGACAAAGGTATGAGGAAGCCCAAGGAGAAGTTTGACGGTGGTGGTGGTTGACAACTTTGAGGGAGTCCCCATTTGCTCCGACGTGTGGGTGATCGGCCATTTCGATGGCAGACCGAAGCCGTGGTGCTTTAACTCAATGAGGAAGATACCAGAGCATGAACAGCATTTCTGACATCAATTGGCAGTTTGGATTGGAAAATGAAGAAGGTGGAAAGTGAAAGTCGAGGAGTGAAATGGCAAAGAGAGACGGCAGAACTGTGAGTCTTAAAATAGCGGACGGAAGTCCAAATGGAAATGACAATCTGTCGGTGAAAGTAAGGAACTTTTAAGATGAGATTGAAGCCGATTTATTTGATTAAAGATTGATTGGTGTTTTGGACTTGTTCTGATGAATTTGGAGTTGATTAAGACTGATTATTCAGAAATTTGGAGCTCAATCTGATGGATTTGTGACTTGTAGAAGAAGAAAAATGGTGGAAAGAAACAAGAGACAGGACTGAATTTAAAAATGGAAGTGACATTTTGAGATTATACTGAAAGAAGAGAAGCTGATGCAACAGACCGTGACTAAACAAAACATGAATGGACAGGGAAAGGAAAGTGAATGAATAATACTGGACCTTTTTCTACAGAATATAATTAATGAAATAACCTTTTTGATTAAGGTTTGATTGAATTTATCAGGAACTTAAAAGTTTAATTGATATGAAATTGTGAGAAGATTGATGAACTACTATCTTGATGATTATTGATTGATTGATTATTAATAGCTGATGAAATAAGTACGGTTTTATATATATAACAAGTAGAATCTAGATCTGCATGAATTTATCCCTTTTTTACATAAATTGCTACCCCCCTTTTCTTTTGATATACCAATGCTGTAAATAATACACCTAACTTGGGGTATTCTAAGTAATTTTTGTATTGTTTTTGGATATGTACCTCCTGTAGGCATATAATGTCAGCGTTTTGTTTAGTTAATTTAGTTAATATTTGTTTTCTCTTAATCTGGGAGTTTAATCCATTGATATTTATTGAGAGTAGTTTAATCTCTTCTTCCATTGTTGATTTTGAGTCTACCTATGTCTTCTGTTGGTTCTTGCTTCTCTTTGGGGTCTTACTTCTTAATCCTTCTCTCCTTTGGTATTCTCTCTTTTCTTTGCCTCTCTCTTCTTGATGCGTTTCCTGTATTCCCTGTTGTTGGTCTTCTTGTTGGTCCTCTTGACTCTTGCTTTCCGACTCTTCTTTGCTGCTCCCCTCCTCCTCTATTTCTATCAACTGGTCATAAAATTCTTGCATCTTTTCAATGTTGTCAATTTTTACTCTTCTTTCTTGCCATGTCACCAGCATTCAGGAACCAGCCATCGGAACCAGATGTTTCATTTATTCAGGAATATCACCAGACATCTGTAGTCCTTTCTCAGCTCTCTCACCCACCTCGGGATTTGTTTCAAGGTTGTGATCTCTTTTTCTTTGTACACCATCGGCTCATCCTTTGTAATTCTATATACAATATCCCAAAACAGAAAGTAGAATTAGAAAACATAATGGGACTGCAGATAGTAAAAAAGGTGAATACCTCAGAATTTGGCTATCACCCAGATGTTCATCACTAAAAGAGGACAATTATGTTAAATTGATTAAGCAAATTAGGAAAGAATTAGAATTATGGGCCAAATTGAAACTGTCTCTATTAGGAAGAATAGCAACGCTAAAAATGAATACTTTACCAAAACTAATATATTTATTCCAAATGATCCCAATTAAATTAGGGAAACTTTTTTTTATAGAACTAAATAAAATGATGTCCAAGTTTGTCTGGTTAGGCAAGAGGCCAGGTATTAAAATGAAACCATTATAAGGTGACAGGAGCAGAGGCAGTCTTGGATTACCAGAATGGGAGCTCTACTATGAGGCAGAGGTGTTGAATTGGGTCAAGGACTGGGTCAAATTAAGAGACGAGAGAATTTTAACGTTAGAAGGACATGACCTCCTGATAGGTTGGCAAGCATTTTTGTGGGAAAACAAAAATAATGTACATACCTATTTTAATAAACATTTAATAAGGGACTCATTGATCACAACATGGAAAAAAATCAAAGGCAAACATTATATGGAAATCCCACGATGGCTGTCAACCATAGAGGCCATAATCCATCCAAATAGATTAGACTTAAGGAAAATGGTAAACTATGGGGAATTATTAGATAGTCAAGGAAAATTAAAATCAAATCAAGAACTAAAGGAAAATGGAATCATAATTGATTGGTGGTCATATTTGCAAATCCAAAATAAATATAAAAAGGATTTAAAAGATTTTGGCTTTGACAAAGGGCAGAATCAATTAGATAAAATCTTAATGGGACCGGAACAAAAATTTATAACTAAAATACTGTATATAAATATTTACTAAACTTCAAAAGTGAAGAGGAAACAGTCAAAGGTACAATGATTGCATGGGCACAGAATTTTGGATACACTATAAAATTAGGGAGAAAATATGGAATGTAAATTATAAGCTAACTGTATCCCCAGCATACAAAGAAAATATGTACAAAATGTTTTACAGATGGTATTTAGCTCCAATGAGATTGGCAAAAAATTATCCCAACATAAGCCCCAAATGTTGAAAATGTAACAAAGTTGATGGTACATTTTACCACATGTGGTGGTTATGCCCCGAGACCAGGACATACTGGATCCAAATTAAAAATTGATTATAAGAGATTACTGGGTGTCAGATTGAGCTCAGACCAGAAACCTTCCTCCTAGGAATCATAAAAGATAGATTACCAAAAGAAGTAAAACTATTTATTATTACATATTACAACAGCCGCCAGAATAGCCTTTGTGCAGGTATGGAAAACCCCAAATATCCCTAACAAAGTATTAATAATACATAAAGTAATGGAAAGCACTGAGATGAATATGTTAACACTGAAACTGAAAGAGATGACTCTGAATTTTTTAAAATTTGGAATAATTGGTATAAATGGTTAACAAACAGAACAAAGAGATAAGACAAGAAATTTAACTGGAATAATCCTTAAGAGAGTAAAATATAAATGTGTAAATTATACAAAAAAATAAGAATAGTAATTATAGTTAAAGTTATTATTTAATATTAGATAAATGTGATATAATGTATTATGATATTTAAACCTAGAACCTGTATAGATGCCAAGAACGCTGTTGAAACTATGATGTTTTATGATGTAATAAAAGAAACTTAATAAAAATATATTAAAAAAGAAAAGGAAATGCTGTTCATTATCTTTTTATATACTTCATTTGAAAGTAGCACTGTTATGGCTGCCCAAGCCATTTGCTACCTACCTTCCATTCTTTTGTAGCATTTTAAAATAATTTTGTGGAAAGAATGAAAGCTCTGTAGCTTATAGTTCTCTTAATGCCTTGAGCTAAGCATAATTGAAAATCTGTTTCAGGCACACAGTAAGCTAACCTTTGGCAAGATGTTATAATTAGGAATCAACAAGATTTCAGGAAAAGTAACAATTCAGAATCAGTCACCTCTGGGAATATTTTTTGTTAAACTCCAAGTAGTAGAAAAGATCAATAATTTGTTATTACATAGAGGGATATTTGGCTTAGACCTAAACAAGCATGACTGGTCTGAGTTTATCCTCACTCATCAAGCTTTCTGACATGGATGACTAGAAATCTCATTTCTCTCCATGGCTTTTAGACAAAAAAATTGAAGTGGGGGAGAAAACCATATACAGTTTACCAATTTCTTTATAACAATGATGAAAAAATATGCTTGTGCATTTAAAACAAAATCTAAATCCTGGAAACATTTTGAACTGACAGATCCATAAATCAGGCAATCATTTAAATCCTAGAGTTTTTAAGCAACTTGGCGGAGTTGTCTCTTGATAAGCCTTCTTATTTTTAACAGTTATAGGGCATAGGGTCAGATTTTTCTTCTCCTGGTGTCACTGGAGTGCAAGTGGCTAAAATATTTGTTTGAGAATTTATTCAAATTTGCATTTTTTTAAAAAATTGATAGAAGAATAGTGACAGACTCAGTTTGTTCTCCAAAAGGATACTGCAAAGCAAATGAACCCTTGGTTGCATTGGGAAATTACTGTAGGTCATTTCTAGATCAGTTTGTACATGGCACAGTCCCAGTCAATCCCTAAATCCAGAGAAGACTAGGGCAAGTGCTCATAGCACTCATTTCAGTTAGTTTACAGTATTAGTCTTCAGCAAGCACTGAAGACAGTTAACATGCAAAATGGAATAAAATAGGCAAAACCAGGGAGAAGCAGAATATTAGCATCAGGCAAGAGCTGAAAGGGCAAAGGACTTAATATCAATAGTCCATGTTATCTGTTTCTCTGTATCTATGTTTCAAAAAGCACAGGCATTTCTAGAGCCACTGGAAACAAAACTGTGGTTAATTAGCATGAACAGTCTGAAAGAAGTGTCCTTTGGTTCTTTTAATTTCTTTGTACATTATGTACGTGATGTTCATAATAGAATAGAGACAAAAGGTAAAACATCAGATCACAACTTCCCTATTCTGCACCATTTAACAATTTGGTAGGTCTGGATGTTATATATCTAACACTCTAAGTCATATGGGAGTCAAACCCATGGTGTCATATTGCAGTCATGTGACATATCATTATGTTTTTTTCCCTTTCCTGGAATGGGTGATTAATTCAGCCCGCAGGCCGCCAGTTTAACACCCCTGCGCCAGGTCAACTAAATCAATGAAGGGACTTAGTCCCACTCCTGAATTATTTTTTTCTCTGTGTATAATGAATAATATAGCCACAATATAGGTTTCTAGTTATAAACTAAAGTTGGTACCACAGAAACACATTTCCTACTAATAAGAATCTTGATTTCACCTCTAATTCCTTTTCTAGAAACAATGCATTTGTATCCAGTCTAATGTAAGAGACTGATTGTTGGAATTGGGAGAGGTAGATCTCCACAGTTTGACATATTGAGGGCTTTGGGCTAGTTGTTATCTCTTCACTGACAATGTCTTGTGGCATGACAATATTAATAAAAGAAGACAGTCTCATATAATTTCCTTTGAGCTCCTTGGAGAAAGTGTGGGATACAAAGGTGACAAACATGAACTATAAATCTTCCCACTCAGTTCTCTGTACTCCTTAACAAGCCACCAAAAAAAAATAAAAAAAAATGAAAGCAGCCTGGACATCTTTTAAATAATTAAAAAAAAGTGCCTAGTGAATTTCTTTTCATGTCACTTTTCTTAAAATCAAACATCTTATAGATTTGCTACTAAAAGGCAAATGTCTTCAGGGTAACCGGCTCCTGAATGAATGCATAATTAAGTGGTCCTTGTTTAAAATTCCTCTCTGAACATGCTATTCAATGTACAATTCTAGTCCACTTCTTAAGGCTGGAGCCAATTTAATATTCCATATTTCAATAGTTCTCTCCATTAAAAAACTTCTGCATTCAAATATAAATCTATTGCATTGTTTCTTTCTTAGAAGTATGTTTAATTAGTGGCAAAAGTGAAATTCTCATATGCCTCGGTCTCCATTAGCCTTCATTATTACCACCACAGAATAATGGCTACAAATAAAGTACGTACAAAAGCTTTTGAACACAAGCCATCTAATAAACCTATTGTACTTGAGGAAACATGCATTTACTCAGCAAGTGATGACAAGCTTTTAAAAAGTACATTTAGATTATACTTTTTCTTTCTTCTTTTTGTCCTTAGGAATATACCAAACATTTCCAGAAAGCAAAGACTGCACTTATTTTACAATGTAAGCCATATAACTGACTTGCTGCTTTGCAGACATGTTTAGCAAATGTACATGAAACTGAGGGTTTAATTTTTTTCCCCAGTTCAAGAAAGATATTTGTATGTAGCTGCTGCTGAGAAAATAATTTTAAATCAACATTTTCAAATAAAGAACATTTTGTATCATGCATGCCTATCATGGTAGCATGGCTTTTTCACCAGTATTTTGTTCAATATTTTCACGGCATGGGAAAAAGAAGGAATGGGGTTTTTGGTCTTCAGAGTAAAACTAAGATCTCTGAGGAACCAGGGTCCTTTCTTCGGTGTTTTGGGATATTAGGGGAAGTTAAAGTAAAAATGCTTTCATTTTCCCTAAGCCCAATAGAGATTTCACAAACCTATTTTAACCTGTACTGTTTTATTTTGTTTTTTAATTGCAGATTGTTGTTGATTTTATCACAAAAAAATAGCATTATAAATCTGGAAGAGGATGATTTAGGGGCAGGCTGCTAATTGCTTATCCTGTGATAAGTGAGCTCTCCTTTGAATCTTATATCTTCATTTTTTAAACCTATGAAAGGAAAATAGATTTGAAACCTAAATCAATGTTGAATCATGTTTTCAGAAATGTTTCTGTGGCAAGACCAATATGAACAAAATTAACCTTCTGCTATGGATGTCTTAGGTTCAAAAGTATCTAAAAGCAATGGAAAAGTAAGAGAGAGACAGATGTATTACTGATGTTTCCATATATTGTTAGTATTAGATTTAGATTATTCCTCACTACAGAACAGAACAGCTACAGAACAGCTCTGGGCAGTTTATAGTTTAAAAAGCAGAAAAATATTGAGAATCTGAAGTATCCAGACAAACATATCTTACAGTACCCCTTCCCCAATACACACACATGCATATCAACAACAGGACCAGTGAAAGGGCTCCAGATACATTTTACTACAAGGAAAACAGCCAAAAGTTTAGACTTCTAGAACAACATTATGGTTGGAGCTACATACATAAAAGGCAGAAACATACATATTAAGTGGAAACATAATTGACTGTAAAACAGAGAGACAGTAGATTCCATTATTTTAGAGAAAAAATAATCCTTGCAATGTATCCACAACAGGTGGGACTGATATCAAATTGATGCCAAGTAATGCAACACAATATAAGGACAGATGTTGCAACTTGCAAGATGTCCTTGGAACATTAGTGACATGCATGTACATGAATATTGTACTGATGGCTCAGAAAATATTAGAGAGGAAATCTTTAAATAGAAAAGCTATTTACATTTAAAAAATGGCTTGGTCTTGTGTTTCTTATAGACATTCCAACAGTTAAACATAATGCTTTGGTGGACATGGGGGATCTCAAATGGACACCCCCCCCCCCCAAAAAAAAGCAAGGGTAGCTATTTTTTCCCCAAGTACAATTAGAAGTGGCCTGAGATTATCTGATCCCTTAGATAAGTTGGTTTGTTGCTACTGTCACTTCTACTGGCCTCTCAGGACTGGCTGGGGAGTTCTGGAAGTTGAAGTTCATAGGTCATAAAGTTGCCAAGGTTAGACAACCCACCTTTAATGTCAAGAGAGCAGTACCTGCTGTTTTGTCACTGAAGCAAAATAAATAGCTGCCCCTAGCTCCTTCTCAACCATTGATATAACCAAGGAAAAATAGTGAACCTCATCCAAAATGATGATTATTGACCAACTAAATAATAAAATAGACTATAACTAAGTAGTTTAAGTAAGTTTTATATTTTCATAGAATAAGGAATTGAAATATGAACCTTATTCATATACTCTTCTCCCATCTGTTCAGATGTTGAAGAATCTTGTCAAAAGACTTTAAATATCTGGGTTACAGGCAGCTTACTTCCTCATCCCAGGGAAAACATATTTCTAGCCCTGAACTCTAAAAGATAAGGAGTCAAATCATATTTCAGCATTTAAAGAGATTTCACCATTTGTAGCACATGCCCTCAAAATATTACTTAAAATGGAAATCATTAACAAATGAACATTGTGATTCAGCACTCATCAAATGCTGAGTGTCAATGAGGAAGTTGAATGAGCTAAAGATTTAGTAAATAATGGAAAACTAGGAAGGAACAGAACAAGTGTCTGGCTGGCATTTTGAAAGAAACAATTATGGTGTAGCTTCCATGTCTCCTTTCTCCTACCTACTTTCATAACAATTTTCCCCATTTTTATGAAGGATCTGCCTTTGAATTGATCTTTACTTCCTAGGACAACAAAGGCTAACCTTCTACTCATTTTTCTTTGTAAATTAATGCATTTGCAAAACAGATTTCACAATGCATTAATAAAAAGCAATAGAACACAAATAGTCTTGCATTAAAAACAGAACTAAACAGCACATTTTGGTGACCTACCTACATTTGTCATTCTAATATGGTGGGTTATAGAATAAATGCATTTTGTTGTGGTCTCTTTAGCCTACAAAAATGTGTGCAGTGAAGGAGAGGAGTAAGTACGACCATGTTCTCAGAAGGTCATAGTACGTTTAATAGGCTGCATTCTGTTTGACTAATAATAAAAATCTAAAGGCTCATAAAGAAAAATGATTATATAGTCTATACTGACTCAAATCACAATCTCCTACATTTTAAAATAATTAAAACTATCTGTGACATACACCAGGCTTAGTCATTGTGACGGTAGCCTTCAAATGTGTGAAGCCAGTGTTGTAATGTTTTAAGCCAAGGGTCTTCAAATTTGGCAAGTTTAAAAGTTGTGGACTTCAACTCCCAGAATTCCTGAGCTAACATGACTGGAGGAGGAATTCTAGGAGTTGAAGTCTTCTCAACTTAAAGTTGCAACCATTGAGAAACAGTTTTTAAGCTACATCTCCTACAAACTCTTACTACTGACCACACCGACTCAGACTGAAGGGAACCAGATAATTTATGTCTTTTCTTTGCCTTAAACATTAAGTAATCTTGTCCCAACTCCAGCATTTTTTCCCAAAAGCTAGAAAATCAGAAGTAAAATACCTTATAAACATCTGTTACTCAAGGGTTACTATTTTATGTATATTTCCTTTGTTTATAGCAGTATCTGCCATTGAAAAAAACTGCATGTATTTTTTGTTTTAATATTTATTATCAAATGTACATTCGTCAAGATAAAGCTTATGTGAACAGTTATTACTTATAAGGTTTTTGTTTGTTCTGGCTACATTTACAAGTTCTTAATATTTATGTTATCTTACACAATTTCCTTATAAAGGTAGCTAGCAGCCATATCTTTTCCCTAGCTGCATATTAGCTGACATCCACTGTAAAACAAATGTTCCCTTAGCAAAATCCAAAAAAAAAAAAAAGATAGATGAGTGGATAATTCTTGTAAAATGCCTAAATTAGTAAACCAACCAAACCCCTCTCCCAAATTCAGAATAAACCATAAGAAGCTGATCTTATTTTCCTCATAAGAATCATTAACATTAGTTTTATAAATTGTGTGGAAAGAAAAACTTAGTAACAACCAGCACAAGCCCTTTATGTCTTTTTTATTCTCATCTGGGTCTTTAAGGCAGCTTAAATAACATTAGCCCCACCCCTGGTTCCAATTATAAAAGGAAAAAAAAAAACTAAAGTGCAGGGGAGGGGGTTGCATAGGCTTTGTGGCAATTGAGCAGGTGACCTAGTAAAGGAGCAGGCTTCAGCAAACCAGAGGAACAGAAAAAGGAAACAGCCACCACCCCAGAAAATAATCCTTAGAGTCCACAGCTGGTCAAGGACCTCTTTCTCTCTACTTTGCCCAGATTGAGAACCTACAAAATTAATATTTTAGTAACAATCCAAAATAGTAACTGAGAGCAACAGAAAGCCAATCATCTTGACTGGGGCTAAACACTGCTATAACCTTAATCTACAGAGGAGAACTTAATTGTTCCATAGACTGTTTAGTGGTTAAAGGTATAAAGAAAGCTAGTAGAGTACAACATAAATTTATTGTGGCAGTTAGAAAATTAGGTAAAGGTAGAAATATAGGTTTGTTAAACTTGCATAATAAAAGCCTCTGGAAATGAGGGAAATAAGTGTGTTGGAGCTTTGGACTATTTCTCAAAGAACCTGCTTGCAAACTGTGGGTAATCCACTATTAATCCATTCTTGTCTGTTTGGTTTTGTGTGCTTTCTATAGTTTGTTTATAAGTGCCAAGGCTTACAGCACTTTTATATGAAATATAATATTTCTACTTAGGAATGAGAATTTATTCCTAATTGGAAACAAAAAGGTAATGCTAACATTCCTAATTAGAAATAAATGATGACTGGTTTCAGATAGGCTGTGGCCTCACTGAGAACGAGAACTTTCCTTCAGGTGTCTTGAGATCTTTAATTTGTAACATCACAAATTATGTAAGTAAATTCTATGACTAACATATCTTAATACAATTCTTTAAACTAAGATTCATGGAATTTTCCATGAACATAGAAGAATGATATGGTCATTTTTTTAAAGTTTCTAATAATGCACAATATGTATTTATACACTCTTCAAAGAAGCTGAAGAAATGTCTACATTAATTGGAGAAATGAAACTCCTTATAACCAATTTTATTTCCACTAGATGGAGCATGGTTACTATACTCCCACTTTTGGCACTTTAAAAGATTCATGAGAGGGGGGAAAAAAAAACTAAATTACAAATGTTGGAATATAAGCTCGTGTTAAGACCCATTTTTTTAAGTTGCAGTAGCCATTTGTAATTAACCTTTATAATGAGAATATAATTGATTATAAGGAAGCTACCTTAAACTGTTAGAAAACATAACAGCTTAAAATTTTTAAATGTATGGCAGGAAGCTTCACACATCTTAACACAAAATTCTGTAGATTATCTGAAAAAAACCACCTGCTACCCCTTATTCATTTGATCCTTCACTTACCTCATACCATCCTTACAATGCTTTTGAACTCTTATAAAATTAACTGTTTTATCCTTGTAACTACTTTCTATATGGAAATCACTGATAAAACTGGCATGGGTTTTACTAGCACATTACATAAGAAAGGCAGTTTCAAAAAAGAGAAGAATCTGCCTCAGAAGGACCATAAATGCAAATTATTATGATTTTGGCTGCCATTTTGACTTTTGGTAACACTCTCTAAATACTTTTGCATAGAAATGTATGTATATATAAGCATTGGCATCTGAAGGGATTTCACTGACAGACTTCCTGGTTTGATCTGGTGTAATGTTTTGCTATTAACATGCAATTGCTAAAACTAGACTTTGTTTAAAGACTGCCTCACTTAGCAACTATTCACAATTATGCCAGTGATGAAAATAGGTTTGTGATCAATCTTTGTATTTACAATCTTGGCAGGTCTGGAAAGCAAAGGAAGGCTGAAGTAAGGTCATAACACAGTTTCACTTAGCAATCTTTTAATAACCAAGGTTGTGTGTGGTCTCTAAATGTGGATAACCTGCACAGGATAACATTGTTCTCATCATAGATCAACTTAAAAACAGAAGTCTGTTTGATTACATGAAAGGAATATATCTGATTTATTTTGCTGATCCAATGCAATCCTTTGAATGAAAGATTCAAAATATTGCTTTGTCAAAGGTACCTTTGCAGAATATATATGTTTGTGTTTTATAAAAGCCAAGACAATGGTTATGGCAGCAAAATTGTAATCCCATCCCTGTGCACATATATAAAATGTTTATTGGGGTTTTGCCATGATCTCTAACTTGAAATGTTTGATCCTTTCCCTCCACAGCCATTGAAAAGTTAAATGTTCATTCTCTTGAGTTTGAAACAGCAATAGTTTATTACATAACCATAGTAGTAACAGAAAAATAGTTGTGGGAGAAAATTGGTAGAAAAGATTGCTTCTCCAAAAGTGGAACGAATTATGGCCCTTTGCACATAAACGTTACCTTTGTAGAATTAATATTTCTAACTATGTAGAAAAGCATCAGGAGAAAAATGATCACAAGTTTATAGCTCTTGTATTAGATCTCCCACAAAACCTTTCAACACTAGGAATTTTGATCATATCCCAACCTAGTCCTAGATGAATTTTAATTCTAAACCTATATGAGAAAAGTATCTTGAATTTTGTGTCATTACTCATGCCTTAGAGTAAATTAGAATGTGCTTACTAATATAGCTGCCTTCATGTTGGTATCCTTGAACACTAAAAGAATCCCAGAAGCCCTTCTATATTCAGCCAGCCATCATTCTTTATTTGAATAAAACACTTTTCTATACAAGAACACCAGTCTATCAATATTAGTATAGAAGCTGCTTGACAACATAAGTGACATTTGTGCTAAATAAAAGACAGTGCCAAACCTAAGAACAACTGATCAATATTAAATAAAACATTTAACCTTATCCTCCTGAGAAAAAGTGTCTCTTCAGTGTAGAAAACATCAAAAATGGTTGATTCTGTTTGGTATGTCACTTTGTTGGAAGAATTAGTTCCAAGTGGGGAAAAAGTCACTGGAAACATGGAGGCTGTTTGGAAAGATGGTTTAATGGTGGACAGGACCACATGGCTTGGGGCTCCAAAGTGAAAAGAACTATCACATGCTTCATGATGTTGGGTGAAGGAAAAGAATAAGGGGCAAGATGTTGAGAGACCCTTAGTTATATACTCACTGTTGGGCCCCACCTTAGTGGGGCTACTAAAAGTGAAATGCTGTTCCTGTGTAAGAAATGTATACCATTGGCTGTCAGACTCCCAGGGACGGGGGTCTTAGCTAACTTTGTAGGCTTTGTCTGGACCACATGGCTTCACCTGAGTGCTGGTTGATGCAATATTCCCAGGCCAGGTAATCAGATAGGTAGAGGCCTTTGTTATGTAGAATACTCTGGCCCAGGCCTTAATGGCCCACCCATTGACAAAAGTGGGGGGTGAGCTTCTGCCTCTCTGAGTTTCTACTTCCCTTTTAGGGGAAATATTCTGCCTTTTTAATATTTCCTAGGATATTTCATTTTTCTAGGAGAGGGGTGGGTGCTAACTTCCTACAACTTCATAGAATCTGCAGTCTTTCAGAAGGATACACCATTTCTATTGAAATCCACTGAGTTCTTTAAAAATGGGTGTACAGCCCAATGTTAAGCACAATTAATTGCTGTTATTTCATTTATTTATTTGTTTATTTATTTATTTATTTTGTCAAACTATTAGATAACAGGTATAAGTATAAACATGGTTATAAATACATGAAATGGATACAAATAAGAAAAAAAAGAAACAATAGGACAGGGACGGTAGGCACGTTTTGGTGCGCTTATGCACGCCCCCTACAAACCTCTTAGGAAAGGGGTGAGGTCAGTTTAAGGTTAAAGTTTTTGGGGTTTGAGGAAGAAACCACAGAGTCAGATCAGGTAGAGTATTCCAGACATTGACCACTCTGTTGCTGAAGTCGTATTTCCTGCAATCAAGTTTGGTACGGTTAACCTTGAGTTTGTATCTATTGTGTGCTCTGTGTTGTTATGATTGAAGCTGAAGTAATCATTGACAGGTAGGACATTGCAATGTATCATTTTATATACTATACTTAGATCAGACTGAAGGCGGCGTAGTTCTAGATTTTCTAGGTTTAGAATTTCGAGTCTTGTGGCATAAGGTATTCTGCAACAAGTAGAGGAGTGGAGAACTCTTCTTGTGAAATATTTCTGGACTTTCTCAACTGTATTAATATCAGATATGTAATGTGGGTTCCAGACTGATGAGCTGTATTCGAGTATTGGTCTAGCAAATGTTTTGTATGCTCTAGTTAGTTAGGGTTAGGGTTAGGTTTAATTTGTTCTATCCATCCTTGTCTGAAAAACTTTCAGCCTCAGAATTATCTTGCAATTGCAAGACCTCTAGACAAAACCGACAACTGCTATCCGCACACCATTATTAGCAAGCTTCATGTGATGAAAGAGGGAGGAAAGGTTTTTTTGGATGCCATGGGTACAACATTAAAGAGGGGCAGGAATGTGTGAGGTTGATGGTAAAAATAGGTGACTGAATGAAAAAAAGTTAAAATCTTTTTGAGCACTTAGATCATCTTGGGAATTTGGTGCAGGTTATCCTAGAGGACTTGCCCGCCTTTAATTGCAGCACGTATGCTCTATGTGTAAACACCTACACCATTAGCTTGGCTCTAAAGGGCTATTTTAGACATTACCACTTTTTTTTGCCTTGTTTTTCTTTAAAAGCAAAATTCTTAGCATGAAATCATGTCACAGCTTTCTCTTGAAATTTAGTTTGTGACTCTGCTTCCTTGAACATTTAACTCTTCTCCCTTTCTGTGGTCTTAATGAAGACTACCTTCTATTTATCTTTCTTATTCTAACATGATTTTAAAAATGGTATTACCCCAAAGGGATATATTTAGAATAATATCTAGCATCCTTTGGGGTGTTACCCCAAAAGGATATATTTAGAATCATATCTAGTTTAATTCTCAATAGCCGCATATACTAAAACAAATTGGAATAGCATTCATTCTGGAAATGACAGCTAAAGAACACCGCTAGTGCTTATTGGTTCTTATCTAAGCACTAATTTTTAAACCAATTGCCAATATACTTGGATATTTTTCATGCTAATGGTCATTTCAGGAACAGACTATAAGTTAGAGTGTCTTTGAAACTGAACTTCTCTTTTAATTGCTGCACTCTTATTGCCTTTATTATCTTATTTTAGGACATTTGGTTTTATTGATCATCATTTTATTGTTGTTTTTGCACTTTACTGGACTCAGTCAGAAGGAAGAGTGATATAAAATTATTTTTTCAAAAGCAAGTTAAACAAAATAAAAGTCACAAATAGAAAATGTATACAAGCACAGGAAATATTGCATTGTGGGAAAAGAGACCCGAGATCCAGTTGACTTTTTTTCTTTTTCTTTTCTTCTAGAAACTGAATGCGGAGAAACCGTGGCAGCCTTTTTTATAGCCGGCTGCTCGCAGCTCGTGGCCAAAGACGGCTCTTCAAATCTCCCGCCGCCACGGATCAACCCATCATAGGTAAGTATGGAAATATATAACAGGAAATATATTGAAACTTGCTATAGGTGCAAAAATATCTCCTTATCCAGTAAGACTTTCTTCTGTTTTTGGAACTGAACTGTTAAAACATAATAAATACTGAAGCAAAACAAATTGTTCTGCATGCTCACTCAGGACTCACATAATCTTTAGCTCATTACCTAATAACAACTGAGAACAGTTACATTTAATGACCTGAAAGACAAGTTAGTCAATAAAATATATATGGACATTGTTAGAAGATACAGTGTTGGAGTAATATAGTGCTTGCTCTTTCACAGTAATTAGAAATCTAAAAGTGAAATGCTGATAATGAAAAAAACCAAAACAAATACATTGTTATTAAGAGGATCCTCCAATATTTCTCCCTAAAATAGGATTTGAAATAAATTGGTAGGTTCGTCCTCAAGAAGAACTTTACAGAATGTCCTCTAAATTTCAATGACATTTCTTTTTTTCTGGAATTTTATCCTGCTATATAAGTAGAACAATAAATAGTTTGTTTATTACTTATTCCTCATAGTTGTCAACAGAACCCTAAAAACATTTTTTTTTCAGAACTCATTTTAGGTTCATTTTCTGACTTGGAAGTCAACCATTTAGCCACTGTCTTGCTAACTATTGCATTATGTTAATGTAGACTGATTTATGTCTTAAGGCAATAAATAGACTATATAAACATAAGTTTATGTAGAGTATCTCTAGTTCCAAGATTCATCAATAGTTGGGGATGTAACAGCCATGGTGGCACAATGCTTGGAATGCAGTACTGCAGGATGACTCACTGCTCAGTCCAGGAATTCAATTTTAAGCATGTTCTGACCCAGCCTTCACAAACAATGAGAAACGACTTATGAGTAAAACAACCCCCTTTTTAAAACAGAAGAGGAACAGTCTTTATTCACATTGGATAGACAAAATCAAAAATAATTAGTCACAAATGAAAGTATTTTCCCCTTCTGAAACAGGCCATGAATAGTCTGTTCACATGATAACTCCCCATAAAAAGTCCTTCAATGATTAAGCCAAGCAGAAACAGCCCCATTCCCAGCAGGGAGAATCAGTTGACACCTCAAATACAGAGCAATACATCCCAACAAAGCTGGTTTTGGCAAAGGAATCATGCTTGATTGATGTACACTGCAAAATGAATGGTTGTCTGTAACAACAGACCACTCCTAAACCCCTACTATTTATTTCCTGGCCAGGGAGGGGCTGGCTATTGTACTACTTTTTTTCCTTGAGAGCTGGCTTATTGCATTCCATTGCTCTCCTCTTCTATGCATATGTGCATCTGGAATCCTCATCTGTTCCTCCTCCTCACTCAACTCAGGCCCTGAAGACAGCTGTCTCTCCACCTGGGGGAAGACAATAGGCCCTGACTCTGCATATGCCTCTGTTTCTGCTTCCTCCTCAAGAGTCTTCTAAAGTCTCCAAAGCTGGCCCAGGCTCCCCCTCCACTTTTTTCTCCTCTGACTCTGCTACTAGTTCTGCTGGCAGTTGACGAACCACAACAGAGTGGTTCAAGGTTTACTCAGCCATCCATCTTTCCAAAATCAATAAAATGAAGATCCAGATTGTTAAGGGCAATATGTTGATTTTGTAAACTGCTTAGAGTGGGTTGTAAAACACTATGAAGCAGTATATGTCTAAGTGTTATTGCTATTGCTATGTCTCTGAATAGCTAAGAACATGCTGATTTGGCTAGTACTGACAATATATATTTATAATTATATGACTGAAAGCCTACACACTCCCAGTGAAATCTATGACAGCAAAATCAGTGTAAAAAAGCAATACTGGTAGATATGCATACAGAGTGAACAAAGCCCAAATAACATTCATGCAGACATGACTCCATATAAAGATAAACCTTGGGTTACATCTATTTGTTTAACAATCAAGTTATAGTCACTGGGAAAAATGTATTTACTACTATCGCAGTGTCCTTGTGGTCACATGATCAACATTTTGGCACTTGATAATCAGTCACATTTACTTTTATATACATTATAGTAATTATCTGCTCAAATTTCATGGGCAATTTTGCAAATTCTTTGCTAAAACCAGGTTATGCTATATCCAGGATATTCCCTAGTCCAGGGATCTTCAAACTTGACAGCTTTAAGACTTTCTACAGAATTCCTCCTCCAGTTATATTAGCTCAGGAATTCTGAGAGTTGAAGTCCACAAGTCTTAAACTTGCCAAGTTTGAAGACCCTTGCCTTAGTCAAACAAACTTGTCACTGTGCCAAAACAGATCAGATTAGTTTATCAGCAAGTTTTCTGATTTCTTAAAGTTCACAAACACAATCCTCCATTATCTGTTGTAGATTTTTGCCTAGTATCATTCTCAAGTTGATGTCAGTACAACCTTCTCAAGATTCTTGGATGTCTCTGAATTGGTCCTGGGGACTAAAAGGGATTCTTGTTGTGGAGATTAAATTAACTAAATAGGCCCTATGTGCTTCTTTATGTATTTTCCACATTTAATACTTCTACAAAAAGTGGAGAACATGTCCAACTTGCCTTCCACTGCCACATTAAATATTTTTTTAAAAAACCATGAACTTTAGAATTCAGTACTTTGATCTTTGAATGGAGATAGATGAAACCAGACAATTGTCTTTCTGCCTAAGTGTGAATACAATCAACAATGTTGTTTATTGTACATGTTATTGTCTAGAAGGCATGGATCCTACTAGTGTGAAAAGTAACAAAGAGGTCATGGTAAATAGTTCATCTATCTAAAGCCTTTTGGATTGTATTTTGTCTATTCTTTGTATAGACAGTTATAAATTTACAACATTTAATCTGAAACTATGACAGTGCTGAAAAGTGTGACCTATGATTGATTTTCACATTATGGCCATTGCAATGTTCCCATAGTCACATGATCATAATTCGACCACTTAGCAATCAACATGTATTTGCAGATGCAACATCCTGGGGTTATGTAATAGCCATTTGTGACTTTCTAATCTAGCCTCTGACAAGCAAAATGAATTGGTGAAAAGGGATGTGCTTAATGACTACATGATTCACTTAACAACTCTGGCAAAAAAGTTGATAAAATTGGATGTGGCTCATTTAGTGACTGTATATTTAGCAATGGAAATTCCAGTCCCAATTGAAGTTGTACATTGATGACTAGCTGCAGTATAACAAATCATATGTATCATATCCTATTTTATTCAAGGATTTCTATTAAGATGTTTGTTGGCAAGGAACCCGGTTATTGTTATAGAACATTTTAATAAAGTATATTTCTTGTAGGTACCTCCTAACAATTTGGTTTCTTTTTTAGAAGAACATATTTCTTGTAGCAGTATGTTCCCTAACTATTTGCTTATTTTAATTCCAATAGTATATACATTGGCTGTTGAAAAGTGTACATGGATAAAGGTGTTTTTTTAAAGCTAAATAACAGCAGTTGTCTAAAAATAACTAAAACAAGTAGTTCTCAAATTTGCTAGAAATTAGAGTAATTAGTTTTTAGGTAGTAAGAATTATGTATCCAGGTAAATATAAAATCATTTCCTTAGTGCTTGAAATAACTATATACTATATAGTTATAGTATAACTATAGTGAGGAAAAGAAGGAAAGGAAGGAAAGGCAACTAATGTCATCTAAATCTGTTTTTAAGGATTCCTTTATAATTTTATTGTGTATATGAATGCAAATGAGTGAGGATAGAAATCCTCACCTCTATCAAGCTAACCTACATTTTACTATTCAGTGTATCTGTATGCTAGTTGTGTGTTATTCCTCACCACTCTCACTACATTTCCCTGAGTGCACTCATTCTCCTAACGGGGAATACCTTAACAGATTCTATTTTATATTCCAATTGCAGCCTGTGTATCCTTTTCACATAATCTATAAGATCTTTTCTGGATATAATACAAATACATAATTATGATTTCTGAAGCAATACCCAGTTTAGGCAATTTGAAATCCGCATACTTACATATAATTTTTTTTCAAGTCTTGGGGTACCTTTCTTCCTATCCTGTTACTATTGGAAACATAATGTGTGAAATTTTAAGTTGAATCTTTCCATTAAAATAAGTTTGTTTAGCTGACTGCCTTTCTACCAACTTTGATTTGTATTTTATCTTATATTTGACTATTTTTTGTCTCTTTGAATTCTTTTAATAGATCCTGAGATACAAGCTCAAGAAATTAAAAAGTTAAATTATGAATACTGTCTTAGACCACTACAAATTTTATTACTTCATTTAATGCCTCACTGACATATTCACAGGCTTCAAAATTAAAGATAAGGTTACGTTCTAATATTAGATTTTCACATTCTGAAACTTAATGTCAATTCTCAAGGTATTCATTACTGGGAGATAATTGTAGTGATAATTCACAAGCCTTCAATTTTCTTATTTTTGACAAACTGTAGATATTGATTTTAAAACTATTTCCTATTAGATAAGAACTCCAATTCTATGTTCTGTTCAGTCTTTAACTTTGCATTTCCAATTCATTTTATTGATAATAAATATTTATAAAGACTAATTGTGGGCTTTATTTTGCAAGATTTAGTGATTACTTTCTTTCATCTACATAATTGTCCATGAAGCCAAAAATGTTGCTGTTCAAATGGAAATATCACTAAATGTTGTATTTGTAAAAATTGCTTGTAAACACAATAAATGGTATTTAACTTTTCACATAGAAAATGTCAGAAATTCATGTCTAATTGTTTTAAAGTAAAAAATACCCAAAGCCCTGAATTACGTCTTATTGAGCCTACTTTATTTATATCAAAAAGTAAATCATTTCCGATACAATGAAGTAAAATAAGAGTAATGCTTCATATTAAAAGATGATGTTTTTTGCATTGTCCTAAAATCATTATAGAAAAATGTAATTATGAACATTAATTTTACACTGAAATATTTTTTTCCACTATTTTCAGATGCCCATATATTTTTAAACTACATACTTGCTATATGGGACCTGACAAAGAACAAACATGGATTCTCCCTGCCCTTGGCTTTTAAGAGAAGAGTACTTAAACAGTGGAAAGGCAAATTTATGGTCCCAATTATTCAGTGGAGTAAAGACTAGAGTGATATATGAATGATTATATCTGCAACTGTTTATAATAAAATACAGCCACTATTGAAACTTTAACTAAAATTTTAGATATCTTTGAGACTCTCCTATATGTTGAATTTTGTTGCTGTTGATGCATTATTTCTTTTTCTTTCTTATTTTATTCATTTTGTCCTTCTGTTTTATTAACGTTAGACTATTTTTTACAAATAGTGCAAAACTACAAAAATGAGCTTTTTTGTAATTGTAGAGTAAGAGACAATTTCATAATTATACTTATGTGCTGCAAAGAAAATTGAAATGTTTTTATTCATTTTATTCTTTCTTTTTCTGCTTCTATTTGTGTGTTTTGCTTTTACATACTTTGTACAACTTTTAATTAAAAATTATTTTAAGCATGAGTATGCTTTTACTTGCTTCTTTCACTTCAGCTGGACTTCTAACTTGCACTTCATAAACTGTTTCAAAGTCCATTCTTGGCCATGTCTTTGCTGTTATAAGGAAGCCTTTCCATCTCCTTGTATCAACAATTTTGATTTTTGTGTACTGTTTCTGATGACTTACATGTATATAGTAGCATTTTATCTGTTTGAAAATTGTGTTACCAATAAAGAAATAATTGGAAATGCAGAAATTGAAAAATCTTCATTTTTGTTTTGTAGGCCATTCTGTTCAAATATGGTTTCCTCTTTACAATTTCCAGCTTTGAAATTTTAGACTTCAACCACCATTAGTACATTTAATTTGATCCATAAAAATAATATCCATTTCTTCTGTAACTGTAATTGAAATATAAACTTTGACAATAAAAGGGCTGTCTAAATGTTATTTGGTCATTGATTACATTGTACCCATTCACTGTCAAAATCCACATTAAACAGTAGTTTCTAATTTTTGTTTGAAATTGTTTTTCTTTCTAAATAAAAAAGAGGGGGAGACAGTAGGTAATTTATAAAAAAATACTTCAGAATAAACATGAATAGAATATATTCTAAATTTATTAGAAAGAGAACTTGTAACATTTAACTGGAGAAACAGAACATTAACCATTGTATAAAATTATAAAACTACATATATGTCCTTACATTAGAGAAGGCATATTTGATCCCAGAACATGGCCAGAAGATGTTAGAATGCTACTACATTCAAGCCCATGTATTTAATGTATATATGATTCAGTGTGCAGACATGATGTATTAATTACATCCTTGTAAGCTATAGTCAATCATACTGAGGTAAATGTAAGAATAAAGTTGAAATCAGTCCAGATTCTATTCTGTATATATTGGGCATTCCCCATGTATATTTAATTTTTAGACTTCACAGCTTTTTTAAAAAAGGGGAAAAAATAGTCAAGTATCTTGTGTCCAGCTTTCATTTACTAATATGGACCTTTCTTTGAAATGCCTCTCTGCAATCACAAAACTTTCACTGCATTCATGCAGAAACTATATAGATACTTTATAGTCCTGCTTTGTTTTCTACCATGGACTGTTTCTTTACAGTTCTTGGAGTGGAACCATCCTCTGTGTGTGAATCTGTGAAGCATGAGGCAATTTCTTTTCATTCCTGTCAAACATAACAACTTCAGGTCAGAAAAGTATGAAAACTTTCTTCTGCATGTCCTTCCTTTACAGCTCTGGTGAAGACACGGATTATTATAGAACAATATAGACTGAGTGAGAGCTATAAAAAATGGGTATATGATATACTAAATAGAATCAGAGAGTCAGAAAGGAGTCACATATCTGATCCAATTCCCAGCTAGGTGCAGGATCTCAGCACATCGTTTGGTATTATCATCCACTGGCTGATAGTTAATATAGTTAGGAAGGTCCTCCTGGTGTCTAATTTGAATTTACCTAATCCCCCTTGTAATTTTTTAGTCCTACCCTGTGGGTTAATCCAGAATAAATCCATTACCTTTTCAATATGGTAGATCTTTATATCTTAACTGCTATCTCAGTCATCTCTTCTGTAGATTAAACATACCCAGGTGTTATTTTAACATAGCTTGCCTCATTCTGCTTCTTGTGCATGCCAAATAGTGCAGGAAGAGAAAAGTGAAATTAAAATCTTGACAGGTGATTGGTATTTGTTCTTTTAAAAATGACCTGAGATCATCACCAAGAAATCATTTACTTGATTTGACAATTAACACCATGAGTTATCTGCCTTCCGTTTTTAGCTTTTCCCCAGTTACCATTCATAAATTGTCTGTAGGATTGCAAGGAGAAATTTAAAAAGTCAAGATGGTGGTAGCCACTGTGTTTCTTTGTTTTTATATACAACATGGGCTTCTCTTTCTCCTACTCTATGATTATAATCCTTTTTCACCAATTTGGTGATATGCAGATTCATTTTGGGGCTGTAAAATTAAATCTAGACTTGGATAGCTAGGCCCTTGAGGTCATGTCACAGTACTGTAATTATCTGATTTATATAGAAAAAAAGATAAAAGTTCATTAACTAACACAAAAAGATAATTATTTTGATAATTGTAAAGAATTTCCTGAAGATATCAACTTCCCTTTTTTTCTTGTTAAACTATTCCATTATATTCTTGAAGAAAGTTATTTTAATGCTTTGTTGCTAGTAAACACTAAATTATGGAATTTTCCATTAAGGTACAGTCTGCTAATACCCCAATATGTAAAGAGAGTCTTCAGAATATAAATGCAATAAAGGTCCAAATAGGTGAACAGATAAACCAGGGCTGTAGTACATCATGAAGTAAAAAAATTGACAGTATTAATGCGGAGTGTAAAAGCTTTTATAAAAGCTTTTGTAGTAGATGACTCTTTGGGAGTGAGACCCTTTAGACAACTATTGCTCTTTGCAATAAGGAACCTAGATAATTCTCTTTTATTTTATATACAGTATAACCAGCATGGTTCAGTTACTATGAATATGGCTGTATTCCTCTTTATGTTGCTTTCCTCTTTATGAAAATAGATTACATAGCATGGTTTCTGAAAAGATTAATGTAATCAAACTATTTTATTCTCTTTCAAATGCTGTTAACTTGCTGAATTCTGATCAGTAATTATCATAAAGTTAATACAGACATATTTCAATTTAATGATTGCATTTAATGCATTTGAATTCCAAACTCCATTTTTGGTGAAATGCCAGGTTATAAATTCAATAAATTAATGAATAAATATTTTCATCTAACAATTTGTCATTTTGTTTTATGTACTTATCTGACCTCCAAATAATTGACTTGTTTTCTTGGCCACTACCCTAATCATTCATTTATGAATATCTTTACACAGTTCACCAGTTAGCAAATTCTGATTTTATCTCATGTATCTTAAATGGACATTAGATATAGTAAATATGAATTATTATTTTTGTGTGTGTGTGAGATGGAACTTCTCTGGGTGTGCACAAATGTGTTTCAGGAAGTAGGGTATAATATGAAGGCTAGATTTGTGAAGAACGAACCCATCTAATCATGAAGGCAGCCATTGTCTCCTTTCTTGTGTAATTATTTCACCAGAAAAGAATTGATTTTTGGTGTTTTTAGTTATTCAAAATGGTTGCACTCTAATGCTATTAAAAATCTTCTGGATTTTTGTTCATGTTTCAAATATTTTGAAGGCATTGGCTTGAGGTTTTTATTTCAGCTTTAAGGGATAGCATGAGGTATGGTTGTAAAAATATAATCAGGCAGTAAAGATGAGATAACATGTTTTTACTAGCTGATACTCCTTCAAGATTGATCCTAATGGAAACCCACTTGATTATTCAATGCAGTTTTTTGCTTGGTATTAGGTTAGTTGAGTGTAATTCAGAATTTAATTGTGAATGAATGGGATGGATTGGTCCGAATGACTTATTCTGATTTGAATAGAGAGAGGAAAGATATTGGTTATCCCCAATATGATTTCCAAGATTCATTAGTCTGTTTCTGATGTGTGAAGAGATAATAACTGAAAACTATCAGAGTCAATACAAGGACACAGTTCAGCAATCTCCATGATTTGAATTGCCATACCAGATGATGTGCTAATATATTTGCACTGTATTCAGTCACTTCTCTATGCGATCTCATTGACATTTGTATACTTCAAATTGGTTGCACTGGAGATTTCTGGGTTCATGCTTAGCCATGTCAGTATTATGAGTTCAAATTAATAGTCCCATTTAAATTCATTTTTGAAAATACACATATGACGGGTTACAGCTGATCTATTGTTTTTTCTAGATAGGACATGTAGGTGAACAGGAAATGAAAATAAAGTACTGCATTGAAGCCATCCTTACATAGTCAGTTCCAGAACTGCTCTAATTCTCAAACTCTGTTTGATATGGGACTTCAGCATACAAACCAGAGAAGCTGTAGATGCTTTTCTGCTGAATCTCTGCTCAATCAATGGAATAAGGAAGAAACCAGCATGATCAATACAATAATTTATATGTACATTCTTAGGCATGAAGCACAAGGTGTTTTTAGATTTCTGAAGACCTTACAGCAATGAAACAGAAGAAGAAAACTCAGACTGAACTCAGTAAAATGAATGTTATATTTTATATAGTAATGGGTGAAGTGTTTTTTTTTCCTTTTATCAAAATTGTGTCACTTAGTGAGGTTATTTGGGTGATTGTAGAATTTATTGATATATTTGTACTTTATTAATATATTTTATTGATATATCTATATTCAGCTGATTGAACTTTATGATCAACCAGCCAAATAGTGTTGAATGGATGATAAGATCAAGTGACCTTTCAGATCCTAAGTAGAAAGACAGACTGAGAGTAGGTGGTATAGTGGGACTCAGATGCCAAAATGTTATATGAATCAGAGCTATAAAGACCCTCAAAAATAGGGAAAAAATAAAATGTAATTTTAACATTATGAAGACTCATTGTTATATACAATTTGGTTGCATAACTAATATTTATTGAGATTGAATTTAATTTATAGTGTTTTCAAATTGGATTAAAAATTGTCAATGTTTAAAAAACAAAGTGTATTAAAGTTTTGAGTTTTCTGAGGTTTAGCTGTCTGACTTGCAACAACCATACAGGTTTACTCTTCATATAATTTGAGAAAAGCAACATTATGCAGAATGTAGAAAATGAGTATGACAGCTAAGCAAATAAATTAAAATATAAACAAGTGCGACAAAACTGAAACTAGTTTACATGCCATCCTCAGGCTTGTGTATTGGGTTCTTTTTAATCGTGTGTGTCAAGCCTGATGATGGCAGATGAGATTCTGCTGAAACGTTGCTATAACTTTAAAAAAACAACTATTATTATGTGAGAAAATACCCAAAGAAACCTAAATACCATACATATAAATACCTGCGAAAACTTAAGAATATATATATATTCTTAAGTTTGGCAAATACTGCCTGATGATGGCAGATGAGATTCTGCCGAAACGTTGCTACAACTTTAAAAGCACAACTACAATGACGTGGGAAAATACCTGAACCAAGCTGAATACCATATATATATTGAATTGGAAGTATCTAGGCGACGTTTCGATGAAGTCTCATTCTTCATCTTCAGGCTTGTGTCTTCAGCCTTGTGCTTCTCAGAGTAATGTGAGCTTGCAGCTGCTTCTTCCTTTTAACTGCTAGTGGGGGTGTGACTTGATTGGGTGGGGGCTTGGCTGTGTTCTGATTGGGTGGGGGTGTGTTCTGTTCAGGTGGGGGATTGGTTGTGCTAATGGTAGTCTTAGTTGGTGGGGGACTTGAGCTGGTGAGCTGTGATCCTGCTGTTTGGCTTCGCGTTCGTGGTCATGCCACATCTTCATGCTGGGCATCAGTTCACTTCATGTGTGGGTCAGAGGGGTTTGAAGCGGGTAGTGATGCAGCTGCGGTATGGCTTCTGGTCCGTGGTCATGTCTCATCTTCTGTGTGGGTGTGAGTCTGCTTTCTACGTGGAAGGGTGGTAGCATCTTGTGTGGCCCTCGTGCGTGTGGGTCTGGTGTCATTCTTCATGTTAGGTACTCGTTTGTTCATGAGGGTGGGTTTCCCAATGTTTCAGCAGAATCTCATCTGCCATCATCAGGCTTCTGTATTGTGTCCGTCTGTGGGTCAGACTTTTACAGTGGTTTCAGATTTAAATTTGGGGCAGCCTATTGCTGTGCCAGAATGGTTTTTTCTTCATCCTGATTGGTTGGGAGTCTTGGTCTGTGTTTATTGGTCTCGGAGTTTGCTGTGTTCTGCTTGATGGGTGTTTCTGATATCTTCTGTCTGTTTTTTGGCTCTTTTTGTATCTTGATTGGCTGGCAGCATTGCGTTACTTTAATGGAGGTCTTTAGTGCAGCTTGGCTTCGGGTAAATGGACGGCTATCATTAGTTAGGAAGCTGGGTTTCATCTGGGTGCCTGGTTGGGGTGTGTTTGAGCTGGAGGTATCAGGGGGGATCTGTTTGTGCCCAGGTGTTTGCCTGGCTTGTGGTGTGGAGATTTTTTTGTTTGTGAGTGCAGGCTTCCAAATGATTGACAGCCTGGTGGAATCATCTCTTCTGTTCATGCTTTCTGGTCTTTTTTCAATCTCTATGGCTTCTCTTTTTTTTTTTTTTTTTTTAAAACAAGTTTTATTAATTTTTAAAACACACAAATTATCATTATTCATTACATGTTTAAACCTTTTTCCATTGTAAATTTAACAAGTCAGATAAATTATGATTCTGTTTTAAACCATTTCCATATAATATACCAAAACCTCTTATTCAATTTCTCTTTACTTCTCTTTACTCTTATTCAATATCATTATTATTATTTCATCTGATTCTTTCTGACTTAGTTACTATTATTCTCATTCTATATTTCTACAAGTTTTACCAATTCTCCCCCAAAAAGACATATACACACAACACACAAAACATAAAAAAATCTTTTTGGAAAGTAACTTGGGCCCAGGTATCTCTCTCTTCATGGACTTCAATTATATTCATGCTCATCTTACATATCATTACTTATTTTATTTACCATTCTAAACCTTCTATATTAACTTCTCCACATATTTCACACTTCTTAATTCTACCTTAATTAATCATCTTAGTTTAAATCATTATATTTGTATATTTTGTCCATTTTTATCATCCCTTTGTCTCATCCCTTAAAAAAAAAGAAAATCAGTTTCTCCTGGAATCATTAATCAGAGTATGATGCCTTTCTATCTCCCCCCTAAGTTAATCAAATTAATCTTTAATATCTAATACCCAATCAGATTTTGCTTGGTACATTCTATCTAACTAATACATCCAACACAATTAAGTGCATAATTAGACAATAAATCCAAATATTAAAAAGAAATACTATAATAAAAATTTTATAATAACATCAATACCATAATTTTATTAAACTCTTTAATTAAAACAATATTCTAAACCTCTCCTATTATTAAGTTTTAAAGCCAATCATTTTTAAACATTTTAACATTTTAATCTCTTATCAACTCTTAAACCATTGCAATACTACCATCTCGTCTTATGTACCTTGCAAAATCTTTTTTTTTAAAAAAAAATTATACTTTATCCATTATCCATAAAAATTCCTTTTTCCATTTAATTTCAAAACATTGTAGCTTTTCTCCACCTTTTCCCTTTCTTTCTTTTCCCAACAAACCTTTCTACCCCCTTCTTCTAGCCTCTGCCTTACCGGCTTCCCTTCTCTGTCGTATTTCTTTTCCCCTTTGTTTACAATCATCATATTGGTTTTGCACTTTATTTTTCCCTTTCTTAAATGTTTTTTGGATCTTAAGTCCTTAAGTCCTTTAGTTTTCTTCTTTTCTCTTCTCTTCTTTTCTTTCTCTCTTCCTTTTTTCTGGATCAAATTCTGAGATTCATTAAAGATGGCTCCTTCCTTTCTTTCTTGTTCCTCCGCTGTCTTCATCTGTTGTAATTTTTGTTGATAATTAATAAGCGCCATTTCTAAGAAAAGGAAAGCTTCTTCCACACCATCTTTACCATTTTTTTTGCTTGTTCATATTCTTTTCTTAGTTCCTCAACAGAAAGAGCCATTATAAATCTTTTCTTTTCTTTTCTCCTTCTTTCTTCTTACAACAACCAGAATATTCAAAAGAAAATAAAAAAGATAAAACAGTCCCGAAGTTATCAATCAGTCCAAACCAAGGCAGAGTTTTCACTTTCTCCTTCTGGGGTAATATCAATCAAAAAGAAAGAAAGTCCAAATCTGTTTAAAATCTTATTACAATATATTCTAGTCTTCAAATCCTTAAGGCATCTGCTCCAACAAATCTTAGCATACAAATATTTTCTTCTTAATCCTCTCTCTTCCCACTCATCGCTTAAAACCAATTTCCACCTAAAAAATAGGTTTCTTAATATCCAGTTATTTATTCCGTAGGAAAAGAGGGAAAGCTATCCTTTCAGCACCTTCAAGCAGCCGCTTTTTTCCTCTTCTGGCAGGTATTATTCAGAGAATCATACTTTTCAGGAATTTTATTAAATATGTCTTAGAGTCCTAGGAGCCAAGAAAAACTTTCTCCTCTCAATCACTTTCTCCACTTCCTCCTGCGCATTCTTACCCGGCTGCCAGCTTCTTTGTGCGGCCATTACGGACCGCCGCTGCACCTTCCTGGGAAAAGGGAGTTCTGCCGGCCAGGGAGGGAGTCTGCAGCACCCCCAAACCCTTCTCCGGATCCCCTACTTCAGCTGCCCCTGCAGGCAGCCTAGCTCCGCACCCGGCTGGGTCGGAGCCCAAAATGGCTAGCGCGGCAGGATCGCGCAGCCGCAAATCCCTGCCGCTCGCGAAGCCGACAAACCGGAAGTTCCCTCATGGCTTCTCTGATGACTCTGTGGCTAGGGTTTTCCATAGTGGCCAGGGTTTTGGTGCCATTGAAGTTGATGCTATGACCTGTAGCTTCCATGTGTTGGACTAGTGAGGAAGTGTGTTCCAGCTTTTTGACTGCATTTTTGTGTTCATCCAGGCGGGTACTTATTCTTCTATTGGTCTGTCCAATGTATGTGGCGGGCATGATGCACAGGGGACTTCGTATACGCCTTGGTTTTCCAGGTCAATTTTATCTTTGGGGTTGCTAAGGATGGCTGCTATTTTTCTGTCTGTTTTGAAGGCAGTCCTGATGTGATGTCTGTGTAGTACCTTACTAATTTTGTCTGTAGTACCTCTTATGTAGGGCAGGACAGCTGTTCCATAGGTCTGTTCATCTTCTGGGTCTCTATTATGTTTCAGTGTGTTTTTGTGGATCAAGCTGGTGATTTTGCTTTTGTGGAAGCCGTTGGCTGTCAGTACTTTAGTCAGGGTGCATAGTTCAGCCTTAATGTGTGTCTTGTCTGCCAGGCGTTTGGTTCTGGTAATTAGTGTTTTAGCCACGGAGTTTATCTGTGCTGGGTGGTGGTGGGATTGGGCGTTGAGGTAGCGGTTGGTGTGTGTTTTCTTCTGGTATATGGTGTGTCCTAGTGTGCCATCTGTTTTTTTGTAGATTAGTACATCTAGGAATGGTAGTTGTTTGTTTGTTTCTGTTTCCATGGTGAACTTGATTTTGGGGTGTGCGCTGTTTAGGTGTGTTAGGAAATTGTTTAGGTTTTCTTGTCCATGGGGCCAAATCACGAATGTGTCATCGATGTATCTTAACCATAGTTTGGGTTTGAGGATGGCATTGGCCAGGGCTCTGGATTCGAATTCTTCCATGAACAGGTTAGCAATGACAGGTGACAGTGGTGATCCCATGGGGCTCCTTCTATTTGTTTGTATCTTTGTCCTTTGTATATGAAATATGTGTTGGTTAAGCAGTGTTCTGTTAGTTCCATGAGGTGTTTGGCTGGTTGGTATTTATTTTTGATGATTTCAAGGGTCTCTTTTATCGGGACTTGAGTGAATAGGGAAACCACGTCAAAACTTACAAGCAGATCTTCTTGCTCACGTGTAGATCTTTGATCATTTCCAAGAAGTGGTATGAGTTTTGTACATGTGAAGCTGCTGTTTCAGCATGGGGCTGTAGCTGCTTTGCTAGGTATTTGGCTAGGTTTTGTAGTGGTGCTCCTCTGGAGCTGACTATGGGTCTGAGAGGTATGCCTTCTTTGTGTATTTTTGGGAGGCCGTATAGTTTGGGGCATCTGGAAGATTTCTCTCTGGGTATAATCGTGTGTTGGATCTCTTTGCTTATGTGGCTGGTTATAATTTTCTTCTTGGTTAATTTTTCCAGATATGTGGTTGGGTCTGTGTTTATGGGTTTGTATGTGGAGTCTTGGAGTAGGTCTGTCAATTTTGTTTCGTAGTCTTTTCTGTCCATTACTACAGTGGCATTTCCTTTGTCTGCTGGGAGGATGATTATGCTGCTATCTCTTTTCAGGGTTTGTAGTGCTTTAATTTCATTTTTCTGTAAGTTGCTTTTGGGTGGCTTGCTTGTGCATAGGATATTGGTAACTTGGTGTCTTATTTTATCAGCTTCATCTGTATTTAATTTAGTTAGGCTGGATTCTACTGCACATATGATGGATTCTGTGGGGATTTTTTGGGGTGCTATAGCATAATTGAATCCTTTGGTTAGAACATCTGTTTCTGTTTTGGTGAGTTCTCTGTTGGAAACGTTGTGCACTAATTGTTTCAGGTGTTGTTGTGAGTTGTTGGGGGTTTTCTTGTCATGTTCTAATTTCTTTAATTTTTTTCAATAATTTTTCCTGTTTGTAAATACCTTCAGAATCAGCTCTCCAAGTTGTAAGTTGTTTTATCTTGTCCCAAAGTAGAGGGTGGATTTTGCTGCTCAGTTCCAGGTGTAGTGCTAGCAAATCTTTGTTTAACTGATCTAATCGGAATCTCTTACTGTGGAGCTCGTTCCGTAGTAAAGCCATTTCAGTTCTTTTCAGGATACGTTTAGTGGCTGCTGTGCTTTGATGAAATGTTAATTTGAAGCAGGTTGGTGTAGTATTGTTGTCTCTGCAGCTGCGTAGGAATTGGAGGTCACATAGTATTCCTGCTCTTTTAATTTCCAGTTTCTCGTAGGTTTTGATCTGGCTGTTTATTTCCTCCCGTAGAGGTTTGATATTTGTTTTCTTAAGTTTTTGCGGTACTTACATGTATGGTGTTCGGCTTGGTTCGGGTATTTTCCCACGTCATTGTAGTTCTTTTAAAGTTGTAGCAACATTTCAGCAGAATCTCATCTGCCATCATCAGGCTTCTGTATTGTGTCCGTCTGTGGGTCAGACTTTTACAGTGGTTTCAGATTTAAATTTGGGGCAGCCTATTGCTGTGCCAGAATGGTTTTTCTTCATCCTGATTGGTTGGGAGTCTTGGTCTGTGTTTATTGGTCTCGGAGTTTGCTGTGTTCTGCTTGATGGGTGTTTCTGATATCTTCTGTCTGTTTTTTGGCTCTTTTTGTATCTTGATTGGCTGGCAGCATTGTGTTACTTTAATGGAGGTCTTTAGTGCAGCTTGGCTTCGGGTAAATGGACGGCTATCATTAGTTAGGAAGCTGGGTTTCATCTGGGTGCCTGGTTGGGGTGTGTTTGAGCTGGAGGTATCAGGGGGATCTGTTTGTGCCCAGGTGTTTGCCTGGCTTGTGGTGTGGAGATTTTTTGTTTGTGAGTGCAGGCTTCCAAATGATTGACAGCCTGGTGGAATCATCTCTTCTGTTCATGCTTTCTGGTCTTTTTCAATCTCTATGGCTTCTCTGATGACTCTGTGGCTAGGGTTTTCCATAGTGGCCAGGGTTTTGGTGCCATTGAAGTTGATGCTATGACCTGTAGCTTCCATGTGTTGGACTAGTGAGGAAGTGTGTTCCAGCTTTTTGACTGCATTTTTGTGTTCATCCAGGCGGGTACTTATTCTTCTATTGGTCTGTCCAATGTATGTGGCCGGGCATGATGCACAGGGGACTTCGTATACGCCTTGGTTTTCCAGGTCAATTTTATCTTTGGGGTTGCTAAGGATGGCTGCTATTTTTCTGTCTGTTTTGAAGGCAGTCCTGATGTGATGTCTGTGTAGTACCTTACTAATTTTGTCTGTAGTACCTCTTATGATGTAGGGCAGGACAGCTGTTCCATAGGTCTGTTCATCTTCTGGGTCTCTATTATGTTTCAGTGTGTTTTTGTGGATCAAGCTGGTGATTTTGCTTTTGTGGAAGCCGTTGGCTGTCAGTACTTTAGTCAGGGTGCATAGTTCAGCCTTAATGTGTGTCTTGTCTGCCAGGCGTTTGGTTCTGGTAATTAGTGTTTTAGCCACGGAGTTTATCTGTGCTGGGTGGTGGTGGGATTGGGCGTTGAGGTAGCGGTTGGTGTGTGTTTTCTTCTGGTATATGGTGTGTCCTAGTGTGCCATCTGTTTTTTTGTAGATTAGTACATCTAGGAATGGTAGTTGTTTGTTTGTTTCTGTTTCCATGGTGAACTTGATTTTGGGGTGTGCGCTGTTTAGGTGTGTTAGGAAATTGTTTAGGTTTTCTTGTCCATGGGGCCAAATCACGAATGTGTCATCGATGTATCTTAACCATAGTTTGGGTTTGAGGATGGCATTGGCCAGGGCTCTGGATTCGAATTCTTCCATGAACAGGTTAGCAATGACAGGTGACAGTGGTGATCCCATGGGGGCTCCTTCTATTTGTTTGTATCTTTGTCCTTTGTATATGAAATATGTGTTGGTTAAGCAGTGTTCTGTTAGTTCCATGAGGTGTTTGGCTGGTTGGTATTTATTTTTGATGATTTCAAGGGTCTCTTTTATCGGGACTTGAGTGAATAGGGAAACCACGTCAAAACTTACAAGCAGATCTTCTTGCTCCACGTGTAGATCTTTGATCATTTCCAAGAAGTGGTATGAGTTTTGTACATGTGAAGCTGCTGTTTCAGCATGGGGCTGTAGCTGCTTTGCTAGGTATTTGGCTAGGTTTTGTAGTGGTGCTCCTCTGGAGCTGACTATGGGTCTGAGAGGTATGCCTTCTCTGAAACCACTGTAAAAGTCTGACCCACAGACGGACACAATACAGAAGCCTGATGATGGCAGATGAGATTCTGCTGAAACGTTGCTACAACTTTAAAAGAACTACAATGACGTGGGAAAATACCCGAACCAAGCCGAACACCATACATGTAAGTACCCGCGAAAACTTAAGAAAACAAATATCAAACCTCTACGGGGAGGAAATAAACAGCCAGATCAAAACCTACGAGAAACTGGAAATTAAAAGAGCAGGAATACTATGTGACCTCCAATTCCTACGCAGCTGCAGAGACAACAATACTACACCAACCTGCTTCAAATTAACATTTCATCAAAGCACAGCAGCCACTAAACGTATCCTGAAAAGAACTGAAATGGCTTTACTACGGAACGAGCTCCACAGTAAGAGATTCCGATTAGATCAGTTAAACAAAGATTTGCTAGCACTACACCTGGAACTGAGCAGCAAAATCCACCCTCTACTTTGGGACAAGATAAAACAACTTACAACTTGGAGAGCTGATTCTGAAGGTATTTACAAACAGGAAAAATTATTGAAAAAATTAAAGAAATTAGAACATGACAAGAAAACCCCAACAACTCACAACAACACCTGAAACAATTAGTGCACAACGTTTCCAACAGAGAACTCACCAAAACAGAAACAGATGTTCTAACCAAAGGATTCAATTATGCTATAGCACCCCAAAAAATCCCCACAGAATCCATCATATGTGCAGTAGAATCCAGCCTAACTAAATTAAATACAGATGAAGCTGATAAAATAAGACACCAAGTTACCAATATCCTATGCACAAGCAAGCCACCCAAAAGCAACTTACAGAAAAATGAAATTAAAGCACTACAAACCCTGAAAAGAGATAGCAGCATAATCATCCTCCCAGCAGACAAAGGAAATGCCACTGTAGTAATGGACAGAAAAGACTACGAAACAAAATTGACAGACCTACTCCAAGACTCCACATACAAACCCATAAACACAGACCCAACCACATATCTGGAAAAATTAACCAAGAAGAAAATTATAACCAGCCACATAAGCAAAGAGATCCAACACACGATTATACCCAGAGAGAAATCTTCCAGATGCCCCAAACTATACGGCCTCCCAAAAATACACAAAGAAGGCATACCTCTCAGACCCATAGTCAGCTCCAGAGGAGCACCACTACAAAACCTAGCCAAATACCTAGCAAAGCAGCTACAGCCCCATGCTGAAACAGCAGCTTCACATGTACAAAACTCATACCACTTCTTGGAAATGATCAAAGATCTACACGTGGAGCAAGAAGATCTGCTTGTAAGTTTTGACGTGGTTTCCCTATTCACTCAAGTCCCGATAAAAGAGACCCTTGAAATCATCAAAAATAAATACCAACCAGCCAAACACCTCATGGAACTAACAGAACACTGCTTAACCAACACATATTTCATATACAAAGGACAAAGATACAAACAAATAGAAGGAGCCCCCATGGGATCACCACTGTCACCTGTCATTGCTAACCTGTTCATGGAAGAATTCGAATCCAGAGCCCTGGCCAATGCCATCCTCAAACCCAAACTATGGTTAAGATACATCGATGACACATTCGTGATTTGGCCCCATGGACAAGAAAACCTAAACAATTTCCTAACACACCTAAACAGCGCACACCCCAAAATCAAGTTCACCATGGAAACAGAAACAAACAAACAACTACCATTCCTAGATGTACTAATCTACAAAAAAACAGATGGCACACTAGGACACACCATATACCAGAAGAAAACACACACCAACCGCTACCTCAACGCCCAATCCCACCACCACCCAGCACAGATAAACTCCGTGGCTAAAACACTAATTACCAGAACCAAACGCCTGGCAGACAAGACACACATTAAGGCTGAACTATGCACCCTGACTAAAGTACTGACAGCCAACGGCTTCCACAAAAGCAAAATCACCAGCTTGATCCACAAAAACACACTGAAACATAATAGAGACCCAGAAGATGAACAGACCTATGGAACAGCTGTCCTGCCCTACATAAGAGGTACTACAGACAAAATTAGTAAGGTACTACACAGACATCACATCAGGACTGCCTTCAAAACAGACAGAAAAATAGCAGCCATCCTTAGCAACCCCAAAGATAAAATTGACCTGGAAAACCAAGGCGTATACGAAGTCCCCTGTGCATCATGCCCGGCCACATACATTGGACAGACCAATAGAAGAATAAGTACCCGCCTGGATGAACACAAAAATGCAGTCAAAAAGCTGGAACACACTTCCTCACTAGTCCAACACATGGAAGCTACAGGTCATAGCATCAACTTCAATGGCACCAAAACCCTGGCCACTATGGAAAACCCTAGCCACAGAGTCATCAGAGAAGCCATAGAGATTGAAAAAGACCAGAAAGCATGAACAGAAGAGATGATTCCACCAGGCTGTCAATCATTTGGAAGCCTGCACTCACAAACAAAAAATCTCCACACCACAAGCCAGGCAAACACCTGGGCACAAACAGATCCCCCTGATACCTCCAGCTCAAACACACCCCAACCAGGCACCCAGATGAAACCCAGCTTCCTAACTAATGATAGCCGTCCATTTACCCGAAGCCAAGCTGCACTAAAGACCTCCATTAAAGTAACACAATGCTGCCAGCCAATCAAGATACAAAAAGAGCCAAAAAACAGACAGAAGATATCAGAAACACCCATCAAGCAGAACACAGCAAACTCCGAGACCAATAAACACAGACCAAGACTCCCAACCAATCAGGATGAAGAAAAAACCATTCTGGCACAGCAATAGGCTGCCCCAAATTTAAATCTGAAACCACTGTAAAAGTCTGACCCACAGACGGACACAATACAGAAGCCTGATGATGGCAGATGAGATTCTGCTGAAACGTTGCTACAACTTTAAAAGAACTACAATGACGTGGGAAAATACCCGAACCAAGCCGAACACCATACATGTAAGTACCATGAAAACTTAAGAAAACAATATATATATATATATATATATATATATATATATATATATATATATATATATATATATATATATATATATATTCAACTCTCTGTATTCATTTCTCCTTCATAAATTCATCTACTTGCTTGTATATTTCTGTACAGAATTTGTATAAAATTTGTAATCATTTGCTTCATTTTCCTATGCAAACACAACTACCCTTAGTCTTTGAGACATTAATTTTTGGATCTACATTCCATGATGTATTATACAATCTAAACATATACTGGGAATAATTTGAGTTCTCAGACAATAACATGGCATCATCTGTATACAGAAGTACATGTATATTCATATCCAGAGCCTATGCACTTCTACCATCAGTACAACCATCCCTTATACATTTACTCATCAATACATTAGACAATAAGGCATTGTATCCTGTTGTTTTACTCCCTGTTTAATGCAAAACCATTCACTAAATATTAAATTTATTCAAATGCATGCTCTACTTTCATCATGCACTTATTGCGTTCAACAACCAACTTTTTAGTTCATATCTGCATAAAGCATCCCATAATTCATGGATATTTAGTTTACATTATTTCTAAACCAACAAGCATACAAAGCATTTTTCACATTCACACATTTCTCAGTGACTTACTGAAGGTAAAAAAAATAATGGCCTGTCAAAAAGTTATCCTGTGGTTTCTGTCAGAGTTCTCAAATTCCTGCCAAGGGACACTTAAAAAATTACTCCCACTGAAGTGTTTGCATTCACTTTTGCTAATTTTCTCTTTATGAAGGAGGACAATAAAGGCAGTCCACTAATCCTGAGGCACAGATGTAGTCTTCATTTGTATAACTTTTATTGTTTTATTAATGAATAAAATATGAAGAAAAATAAAAATAGGAAATTAAGGGAAGAAAAAAAAGTGGGAAAGAAAATGTGAGGTATAAAGAAAGAAAGAAAAAGGTGTGTACTTTCAACTCTTTAGCACAGTACAAAATAACATTACAGCTTCGACTTTTTACTTTTACACATTAGTATAACTAGCTATTTCTAAAACAACAAATCTAATTGACAAAACCAAAATAAATGTTTCATTTTTTTCTTCACAAGCACAAAATCCAGAAGTGATATCCAAATAAAAACCATGAATATATTCATCTCTTTGAATAGAACAATTTAACCATTATTGCTTTCTCTTCCCTGCTGATGAAATAATATGTTTCTATTTGCAGTTTAATCTTTATAAACTATCACCATTTATATTAATAAAAATAACTGTATTCTCTCAGATCCTTTAACCTTAAAGGGAAACATATTTTTTCATCAATTTTAAAACACTAAGCTTTTCTTTAGAAACATTTCTAAAATTAAAACATTCTAATACATCTTTTTAAATTTCCTCTTATCATACATACTTTAAAATTCACTTTCAGACCAATAAAATTCCAACTAGCACTAGAAATAGCATTTAGACTTATATACCACTTCACAGTGCTTTACACCCCTCTTTAAGTGGTTTACAGAGTCGGCATATTGCCTCCAACAATCTGGGTCCTCATTTTACTTACCTTGGAAGGATGGGAGGCTGAGTCAACCTTGATCCTGGTGAGATCTGAACTGCCAAATTGCAGTCAGCTGGCAGTCAGCAGAAGTAGCCTGTAGTACTACATTCTAACCACTGTGCCACCATGGCCCATTCTCCAATTAACTCATTAAATTTAGATCGCTCCCTCCAAGTTATCCTGAATATTTCTTCTTCATGTATACATCCTTTTTAAAACTCTAGATTTTCCTTTAAATTAATTCATCATTTTCTTTAAGTTTTATTAACATACATATTTTCAAATATTTTACAAATATTTTTATATTTTACAAATTTTAGGAATTATTTATATACAATGCTTACATTATATATAAACGAAAATACATTTTCAAACTTTAGATTAAGACTTTCTTTTAATTACAAATATCAAAATGATGAGAGTCCTCAAACTGCCAGTGGAGGGTTGCCATAAATTGGTCATAGTTTCATAGTTGGAGGACATTGTCATTGTGAAGAAAAACCATCCCTTCTGCTACAGCTCCATCCATGGCCATAGTGACACATCTCATTTTGGCAATTTCTGATCCCAATTTTCCCCCATACTCCAGACTTGAACTAGGAGGAATCCCAATGATTTGGGATCCCCCAAAAAATTCACTCCCAGCTGCAGCACTTTGGAAGCCTGTCAGCTGGTAGCTGTGTGATTGCAGCCAGCACCATTCCCTGTGGGGCAATGGAGGCCATTGCGGCCACTGCAGAGATGGCCATTCCTCCTGCTGCCTGCCTGGCCTCTCCACTGGGTTGCTGGATGGACATCTGGGTGAGCATTTCTCTGGTTTTCAATTGTGTCTTGCAACAGATACAATGTATCTGCATGAGGTTGGGGTCAGGGGGGCATCTTTCCATGGTCTCCTTCATGCCCCTCTACTCTACAGGATCCTCAGTGCCTCCTAGTAAAAGTCACTCCTCTTAGTTCCTCCTCAATGTCCTCCACTCATCCTACAATCAACTACCAAAGGGCTTCAAACTGGCTCCTCATCAAACTCCAGCTCTTCAAGCCATTCCACCTCCTCTCAAGTGTGGCATGGCCATGGGTGTGTTGCTCCCAGGGCTCCAGATTCTTCCCAGTCACTCCTGTGGGTTGATATCAAGTGCTCAGCCCCCACTTCTGGGTTGTTATCAAGTGCTCAGCTCCCACTGTAGATGGTCTCCGAGCTGGCCGATAAAGTAGAACTTGCCTAATGTGAGGTCTGCCTCCAATCAAATCCTAAGAAAGAAAACCCCCAACTTTGGATTTGGAAAAGAGGTGCTTTTACTAAGAATGAACTGATAGCAGCAAAAGCAAGGCAAGATTTGGGGGGAAATCCACACGAAAGTTGCATATTGAAAGTCACCCCAAATTCCTCTCCCCCCAGTTCCAGTCCAGAAAGACCAATCAGTGCCCAATATGATGTTATCAGAAAACCTCTTCAGCAGATGTATGCCTCCAGAGGCCCAGGACAGATTTGGCCTTGGAAAAGTCCAAATAACTCCTCTCAGTTGATGGGTAGCAAATCTCCCTTCCAATACTCATGGTAACACTTCATACCAGCTCACTTTTCCCCCCTCAAATGCCCAACCCCCCATTTCTATGGTAGCCAAGGGTAAGTAAGTTGCAGACTACACTCTTAAGATCTGTCTGACAGAGTGGTCTATCACTTCCAGTGGTCTTGATACTGTACACACATTGATGCAGCCCCAAACCACAGTGATTTTCATTGTCACCTACCAAGACACTTTATCAAAGGTAGCATTGCTAAGCCAGGTACCTGTTCATGTACCTGTTTTTTTTCCTGTCTAAGTACAGAAACTTACAATTGTTAACATGGAACATTTTATAGGATAGGGTTCAAATCTATCAAGGTTCCTTTGAAACCTTCAACAAGTCTTCTGGAGTGTTAGCTTTGCATCATTTACAGATTTTATGACCATGCCTTCTAACCTCTACTTAGATAAGTAAATAAGATGACTTTAAAGAGCACTAGGTCCAGGATAATTTTTTGCAGTACCCCACTGCATATCTCTCTCCACAGACCCATTAAGAGTCTCAAGTTAGCTGTGATTGTTAAGCCAACTGGGTATTTCTCTGGTAGTAGGTTCATCCATCACATAGCATTCCACTATCAAGAAGCAGCCTTTGGTCTAGTTAATGTCTTGCTGAAGTCTAAACACACTGTATCTGCAGCATTCCCTTGATCCACTAACCTAATCATATTGGCAAAGAAAGCAGAAAGATTTGTTTGCCATAATCTTTTCTTAACATATTTACACTGGTTTCTGGCAATCGCCAATTAGTTTCAGTTAAGTACAATTAAGTATAGATGCTACAACTGAAGAAATAACAAAATATGGATGTGGCTTACTAATGACATGACTCTATCTTGTTTAAATATATGTTAAGACTCTATCTGTGCCTCAGGATTTTTTCAGCAGCATAATCAAACTGAGTATTAAATTTGTATGAACCATTTTTGAATGAAAAAGGGAATAAATAAATATAATATCTTCCTTGGGTTTTGCCTGGAGCAAAAACAATCCCAATAAAAAATATGTCTGTTGTATTACTAAAAAGGCACCAATATGAATACTTCATAGATAATTCCACCTACCAGTATGCAACAGTGTGCTGTTATGATTTTCTCTCTGATAAACAAATTATTTACTTTAGAAATTTCCTTTTTGGAGCACTTGCCATTATTCATAGAAGCAGCTTGTAGACATCTTTTACTTCCAGCTATTCCCCAATAGTCTTGCACAATATTTAAGCTACTTCTGCATCTAAGCTTAGCAATTACTTACACATTCTGTAATCTGCTGAACAATATTATTATGCATTGTATTCTTCAAATACACTTCATATTTATATTGGTATTGTATTCTGAACTTGGCATCTCGCTAGGATACTATTGCACTTCTATAACGTTCTTACAGGACTGGCAAGAATTATTATTTGATTGGCGAGAGATTCATGGCTATTTTGCTTGTAAATTCAGCCATGTTAAATAAGAACTGTGCAAAATCATCCCCACACCTTTACCTTGCCCCAGCTGGCTGGAAGTGATGCAAATTCTAATTAAAAATGCATGAAAGGTGGTAGATTGCCCAATGCCCATTGTTATATATTCATATTCTTAAGCATCATGTTATAGTCATATGTATGAGTGTAGAGTGAACTTTTCAAAATAAGACACCTCATTGATTTTTACAGATACTTATGAATTCTGCTTCACAACTGCTGAATTTTTGCAACAACTATCCACAAAAGCCATTTATAAAAGCTTATTTGCCATTGTATTCAGGATATTTATTGTAAAGAAGAGTTTGAGATTACCTTGGTAAAATTCTCCAGTTCATTCACAGGTGTCTGTCTTTCTTTGTTTATTTTCTTGCTGATTATTTATTTATTTATTTATTTTACTTGCCATCTTACCAAGAGATGACTCTAGGCAGCTTACAACATTAAAATGAAACTGTAAATATATATAATATATAAATGTGTAAAATCACATTAAAATAGCAGTAAAATACAAGTTATAATTAAAGATGGGGAGGAGGGGAGCAGAATATATGGAGGGGGAGGGAGAAAATTGCTCTTAGTTAATCAACTGTAATACTCCCCCATTGGCATCCCAAGCCAACTGGCAAAATAAGGTCTTCAGGCTCTTGCAAGAAGTCAGGAGGGTGGGAGACAATCTCATCTCAGAGGACAAGACATTCCAGAGGTCCAGATCAACAGGAGAGAAAGCTCTTCTCTTGATTCTGCCAATTGAAATTCTTTGACTGAAAGGATCTGCAGAGAGTAGATTTCAGTAGTCCAAGCATGAGATGATTATGGCTTGAATGATTGAGTGCAGGAGCTCCAGACTGAGGAAAGGCTGCAACTGGCATGCAACATGAATTTGGGCAAAAACTCTCCAGCCACAACTGCCACCTGCTCTTTGATCAGAAGTCATGACTCCAGGAGAACTCCCAATTTGGTGGACTGGGTCTTTCTGGAGTGGTATCGCCCCTCCAGAGTTATAGATGTCAAAGTCCTAAATTAAGCAGAGAATATATCTGTCAGGAGAAACAATCCTAGCAAAAGCATTTAGAAATAGATGATTTGAGTCTAAAAAAAAACCAAGTATAAATTATTAAGGATAAAAAGCATGGCTCTCTGATCTTATTTTGTCTTGGTGGGAGAAAGGAGAAGAGAGAAGTTATCTTATCTTCCTGAAAGAAGCAGCTTATCTTGCCTTTCAAACAGTATGTAACGTGTGAAGCTGATGAGGCAGAGAGCAGCAGTTCCTATGCCTGAGAAAACCATTTTTTCAATAACTATCAGGTGCATCCCAGGGCTATCAGAGGTTCATCACTTTTATAGAAAGGCTGCAGAAAGGAAAAGCATGAACTTAAACTGAGGAGCATATCTGTAAGTAAGAGCTTAGATCCTTGTATACTTTGATAAACAAACCTTCTGAATTTATTTATTTTTCAATAAAGAGACTAATATAACTGGGGCATGTATGTGAAACTGCCGCAAAGTAAGCACATCTTGAAAAGTGGATTAAGTATCTGGAGATTCAAAGTTTGTAAAGTCTGAAACAATGGAAGAGAACAGAGGATCAAGAATCTCTAGCTTGCTCTTACTATTGTCAATGTTCCTAGTGGATAAAAAGTGCACAGTTGAATACTTCAGGAGCTGCATCTCCAGTAGTTATTACAACTGTGTACAATTAATTTATGTGCATTTCATTCTATCCCATTCTTGAAAACTCAAGCTTTACTCAGTTTACATCTGATTATGAGCAACCCTATACAATTCTGTTGAGTGCTTTCCCACTCTCTTAAATGAAATCCAAGACAGATAACATTGACAGCTTATTATAGTCACAAAATTAAAGGAGTTTTGAAGCAACACTCAGAGGGCTTTCATGACAATTTTTTGTCCGTTCCTTGCCAATTTTATTGGGTATTCATGTTATATAATATTTTCACGTATTTATGTGTGATAAATTTGACATCCTCACTGCTAGTATAAAACAAGTTATAGTCTATCTGTCATGTGGAATTACATAGTGTACTTTTAAATCCAATAAATATGTAACTAGCATACAAATTGTAGGCAGAGTTTACAGAGGTCTATGAAAAATGTATGCTTCCCAGTCTGTCACAAGAGTCACTGATGTTCTTAACTTTGATGAAAGGCATAATTGATTAAAACTCATTCTATTCAATTGTTTAAGGGTTGGCAATATATTTTATGATTTGACCTTAAATGCAGTTACTACAAGGACATAATCTTACAAAGCATAAAAATGAAGCAGGGACAAAAGGAAGCAATTCAAAATATAGAGTTATTTGAAGGATCTTGCATCTATAATTAAATGAATTTGTGTGCTTTCAACATTTGTCTCTCATTTAAATGAAATGGGCTTCATAAGGAAAAAAAGAGTTAGAATAGTCATCTTTTAAGGTTTTCATTATATACTCTTCATCTCTTCTTCCTGACTTATTTTACAACTCATCTGAAAGTTTTATTAGCTACTGTTTCTATTGTAAATGAAATTCATTTTTCCAAAGCAAATGTAATTATATAGAAAGAACATAAAATATAAGATTTTTAAGATGATATCTTCCTTTATCTAGAAGGATTATTTTCATGCATTCATCATTATAAATGTGTAGGAATGCTGAGTTGTGAAAAGAATGAGGTCAGAATACAAAGCAGAGGTGAATGATAATACAACAGGTCACACAATAACAAAGAGGTAAACACTTAAATTGCATGCAATATTGCTCTTTATGTGATGTTGCTGATGAAAATATTTGAAGAAGAAAACTGTTGATATCTTGTGATATCAAATATTTTTCACTTGCCTTCTCCTTTTGAATTCTTCATAGCACATTTTTCCAGGTCACAGTAACAACTTGAGAAATATTAAAGAGAGATGAGGAAGTGTCTCACTATCCCAAGAAATTTCATTTCTTTCATGAAACTTCTGAAATGTTTCTTCTGACCGTAAAACATATCTACTTTGACCTTTCATTTTAGACTAAGTTCTTTTGACAGGGTGAATTCTTGACCTATTAGGTGCTGTGAAAGTGGAGGTAAAGTGGAAATACTTGTTTTTTCCCCTTTCGGTTTTTATCTAGTGAAGAATGAAAGAATGTGGTTCAAAATAGCTCTTCAGTATTATTAACAGAAGTGAGGATATGAATTCCAATTCCAGTGAATTATTTCTCACAATAATCCTTTGATCAAGAGAAGATACTGGATTGTGAATTACATTCAGTCTAAAATATTAAAAAATATATATACTATATTTCAGTGTATTATTCTTTACAGGTATAATTGACATGGAAAAACATGCAACTGAAAGTTTTTTAACTACAACTCTCAGCAGCCCCACTAGCTTGGCTAATGAATGAGGTGTGGAAATGGTATTTGAAGCATCATAAGACTACCTTCTACATTGATTTAACAGAATGAATGAATGAATGAGTGGTTTAGAAATAAAAAGAAAATAAAATGGAAATTAGGAAAAGAGTGAAGAAGTATGTAAATATGTATATACGTTATAGAAAAGATTGAAGTGTAAGATGAAATATATTGAGTTGTAACAAGAGTAAGATGTAATGAAATAAGTAATCATATATTGAAAAATGTAAGGAAACGTAAAAGATGTCTTGATGTTGATAACAATGCATATAGTTTTATTTTATGTTTTTTAAACTTTGGAATATCAATAAAATATTTAAAAAAAAGTATCTTTCTTTTTTCTGCTGTTCTATGTCACGTACAATACATCTCAAATGCAATGCTGTCAGAATATCCTTAAATATTCATATGACTCTCAAAGAGACCTTGGGGCCTTGAATGACTCTTTCTTCACCAATGTGACAGCACCAAAATATAACAGGAATAAAAAGGGGGGAAGCCTCTCCTTCAAGTTAGATTCAACTACAGGTGGTTTCACAGAAAGAGAGATCCTTCAAGTTCTCTTAGCAGCAAGATTGAAACCATTTTCCTTTTTAAAAAAAATATCACCTAAGTGTCAGCAGATTTTTTTATGTTTTAAGAGATAAATCAGTAGAAATAAAAACTAATAATTATAGTTCAGTAGAATTTTTAAGAAGAAATCAGTAGAATAAGAACTAATAATTATAGTTCATTAAAGTTTTAATTTTTAAGGGGTGCTGAACAGAGCTACGCTATTCTTCTAGTTAAATTAGTGACAGACATGTTAGCAATAATTTTACAGATAAATAGTTAGTTTCAAGAAGTGAATATAGGTTAAAAACTGGTTATTAAATTTATTTTTATATGATATAGCTTTTACTCTTTCCAATATGGTATATTTGTCTAAGAATATTTAAAAAAGAAATAGAAAAATTAGATATGGCATGGGATTATTAATCTTAATTAATCTATATCCATCCACAAAAATAATATCTATCATATTAAAAATACCATAGTAAATACATCTTAAATACTTTTAAATATATTTACATCTAAACTGTGGTTATTCCACTGACTTTTCCAAAATAAATTGTACAATATTCATAGTTGTGCTACTTGATAATATAATTTCGAATCTGGTACTCCCCATACTTTAATAGTCCACTTTAATAGTTGGACACTATATATATATAGTGTCCAACTATTAAAGTGGACTATTAAAGTATGGGGAGTACCAGATTCGAAATTATATTATCAAGTAGCACAACTATGAATATTGTACAATTTATTTTGGAAAAGTCAGTGGAATAATGGATGCAATTTAAAAACATTTGATATTTGGACACTACTTTATTTTTCCTTCAAAAGAGCTTTGCAAAATCAAAATAAATTCAAGAAGGACATTTATATAAAGGGTATTTCTTTACTAACTTTTCTGATTATAATCCAAGCTTTTACATTTAAGATTGAGTAGCAAACTTGAAATTATAGAAAGAGAAGTTTTTATACAGAATAAGATATTTTTTGTGAAGGTTCATTACTTTAAGAGGAGGAGGTAGACAATAAATGCTCAATAGAAGATATCTGATAAAATTAATTCATTTTTAAAAAAATCCCAAAGGTAGAAATAATGTTATTTAAATCAGCAGTAAAATAAAATAAGGATTTCAAGAGACCCGAACAATTTAAAAGGATTGTTACAGGACTATTTACTTTAAAAAAAAATCATAGGAAGCAAGATTTGCTTTTATTGACAGTATATTTCTTAGAGAATTGAGGGAAAGTTTTTGTCAAGACTGGAAATCCTCTCCCACAGAATGATCATAAGCTAGTAAAATGAATGAGAAGATAAATTATATCAAAATATATTATACTTGTTAAGAATCTGGTGCATATCTGAGAGAGAGAAAAATATGTTTAGTTTAGGCCTAATGCTTTTCAAAAATGAAAATAAGCCCTACATATAGTTCAGTAGATTCTGTATTTTATTTAAAAATGCCATAAATAATCTATTCAATTACATATGTAACTAATCTGATGTTCAGTATTAATTTTTTAAGCAAACCTAGTTTCTTAACTTGCAATTACATATCTCTATGGCCCTTAGCTTCCCATTCTGACAGATGATCAGAGCACAGAGAAAGACCTTGAAAATAACCTGCTTTACAGTATATGTCAGCTTGTGCTTAATATGCACAGAGCTAAATATGAGTGTGGTTGTAATGAAAACATTAAACGCAAAAATGGTGAAGTTACAATGCAATTGATATCTTTAAGGAAAAAGAAAACAGATAATGCACATTCACTGCAAGTCCTGGAGCAAAGCTCTCACATGCCCCTTCAGAAGCCTCTGGCTGCAAGTAGTCCAGTAAGCAAGGTTAGCCACACAGCAACCAGGGCCAGCAGTCCAGTAAACCAGATTAACCAAAGAAGCAACCAGGGCCAGTAGTCCAATAAACCAGGTTAGCCAAAACAGTGAAGCAGGCAAACTGGCAAGCCCCACACGACAGAGCACAGGCATTGGCAAGTGCACACGAGGCTCCTCAGATTAAATACTTGTTCCTGACAAATTCACTCCCCACTGGCACCTCCTTACATCTCAGTCTCCAGGTGTGCCTTGTGAAAGGGGGAGTCTCCTCCCTTGTAGCCAGCTCAATTTGCGGTGACCGTCTCTGTTTCCTCCTTGCTCTCAGATCAGGAAGGGGTACGAACTCTGCCCTTCCCCAGTTTCCTCCAAGACCAACGGATTCACCCTCTCCATCTCTGTCAGCTCTTGTTCCAGCTCATCTTCCCCTGCAGATTCAGACTCCCACAGGGGCATGGCAGTAGAGTTGTTGAAGCTAGACAGGTTCACAGATAAATAGATGATAGATAGGTAGCTAGATATTCAAAGCACATTTTATTGGATAGATTAAAGAAGTTATTTCCACTATCAGATTGATTGAATGGATAAATGAATAAACAAATGAATGATATCGGAAGTTAAAACAAACTGTTTGATCAGAGAAAAAGATTGAATATTAGATTCTAATCAGTTATTATTACATTTAAAACCACTGCTTGAGTTATAATTCCTTCAGAGATTCAGCATGTACAGGTAAAACTTGAAAAATTAGAATATTGTGCAAAAGTTCATGTATTTCAGTAATGTAACTTAAAAGGTGAAACTAACATAAAAGATAGACTCATTACATGCAAAGCAAGATAGTTCAAGCCTTGATGTGTCATAATTGAGATGATTATGGCTTATGGATCATGAAAACCCCAAATCCACAATCTCAGAAAATTAGAATATTACATGCAATCGATAAAACAAGGATTGTACATAGAACAATATCGGACCTCTGAAAAGTATACGCATGTATATGTACTCAGTACTTAGTTTGGACCCCTTTTGCAACAATTACTCCCTCAATGCGGCGTGGCATGGAAGTTATCAGCCTGTGGCACTGCTGAGGTGTTATGGAAGACCAGGATGCTTCAACAGCGGCCTTCAGCTCTTCTGCATTGTTCAGTCTCATGTCTCTCATCTTTCTCTTGGCAATGCCCCATAGATTCTCTATGGGGTTCAGGTCAGGCGAGTTTGCTGGCCAATCAAGCACAGTAATCCCACGGTCAATGAACCAGGTTTTGGTGCTTTTGGCAGTGTGGGCAGGTGCCAAATCCTGCTGGAAAATGAAGTCAGCATCTCCATAAATCTCGGCTGTGGAAGGAAGCATGAAGTGCTCCAAAATCTCCTGGTAGATGGCTGTGTTGACCCTGGACTTAATGAAGCACAGTGGACCAACACCAGCAGATGACATGGCTCCCCGAAACAACACAGAAATGTGGAAACTTCATACTGGACTTTAAGCATCTTGCAGTGTGTGCCTCTCCATTCTTCCTCCAGACTCTGGGTCCTTGGTTTCCAAATGAGATGCAAAAGTTTCTCTCATCAGAAAAGAGAACTTTGGACCACTGAGCAACAGACCAGTTCTGTTTTTCTTTAGCCCAGGTAAGATGCTTCTGACGTTGTTTGTTGTTCAGGAGTGGCTTGACAAGAGGAATACGACATTTGAAGCGCATGTCCAGGATCCGTCTATGTGTGGTGGCTCTTGATGCACTGACTCCAGCCTCAATCCACTCCTTGTGAAAGTCCCCAACTATGGTGGTTTGACATTGAAATGAGACACAGGGAACTGTCTCTGAGAAAAATGCCAACCCTGAGAGAACTCAGGTAGCAGTATTTATTGAGCAAAAACACAAGCAAAATACAGTCTGCATATTCAGAAAACAATGACCTCAACAGGAGATTACTTCACCAGCATGAGAACACACAATCTTGGAAAGTCCCAGATGTTACCTTGCTAGGATGAGATCATACAGCCACGGACAGTCTCATGGGAAAGTTTGGAAAGTCCCATGAGAAAGCACAACTGTGTATCTTGTACCTTGAACTTTCACCCATTTTCCTATTCCTTCTAAACTGGCAGAATCAAAACAGAATGAGGCACTCTGAGCAAAGATACTCCTACCCCCACCAAGAATGCCCACATCTTCCTAGACTTACTGCTAGTTATACAAAGGCCTTACAGAAAATGATAAAATGATCAATAGGTTATATTACCACATTCCCTCCTTTTTTATTTATTCAAAGATAGGGGGTGTTTTAGTGGCATAGTACACAGTTCCTCATGACCTGATCCCTCACGCCGGAAGACTGAGGTACACATTTGTAATAGATTAGGAATACATTGAATAAAACAACATAATAAGATACATATAGCAATAATAATAACAACCCCTTGCAATAAGGAGCGAAACCATGATCCATCAGGAAGCCAGGACCACAGACTGTCCCAGAATGATGCATTAAACCCATCAGCTCCAGATTGATGCTGAGCAATGCGATCTTCCATGTCCTGAACAGTTTTTGTAATGTTTGGCTCATAATTATGTATAAAAACACAACAATGTGAATGAATTAAAGCACAAACTCCTCCTTGAGCAGCTAACATAATATCTAAAGCATATCGATTTTGCAAAGTAACTGTACGAATTTCAGACATTTCTACATTAATCATCTTAATATTCTTTATAGTATCATTAAACATAGCAACAGTAAAATTATTTAAAATATGAATATCCCTATAGTTCATTGCAATTCCCAAAGGCGGGATAAGACCTCGAGAAATTTGTGTCCATAGATTACCTCCCATGGTTAGACCCGAATCCAATTCCCGACGATTTCGGATCCGAACCTCAGGAGGTAATGTATCTAACTTATAGATAACCGGAATGACAAACCCCAAAGTACATGTCCCTGACCAATTTGCAGGGATTTGTTGATATGCCCACAGTCCACATAAAAACCAAAACCCTTCCAGCTGTACATAACCTTGTTGACTTGCCGCTTGCATCAGCTGTTTCATGTCTAGATATTGATACTGGCCGAATGCGTCAGACTCATTTTTCCCATTTACCCAAGTTATGTTGTTCTCTGAACCATTTGTCCACTTAATAGTGTAATTGCAGACACTATGATTCCCCAAGAATTGTGAGTTTGTAATGTTTTGGAAACATAAATGTGCTGGAGACTGCAGTGCAGTCTTCACCTTGACTGTAAAGTTCATGGCATATGAAATGTTATGCTTTCCGGTCTGCAAAGTAGACCGATTAAATGGAACTCCATGTAGAGTCAGTCCTTCTCCCACTCTCCCAGGAAGGTGCATACACAACCAACAATTGGTGATGTTCAAATTTTTGGCAGTTGTGCGCAAATCTTTAATGTAATTATTATCTGTCCACAAATCATCGCCCAAATCTCCGGCACGCTGAACATGCTGTCGCTGCTCTCTCTGCACCCGAGCAGCCCAGGACAGATTAGGCAGAATCAGCAGGATCAGGAACCACAGATGCACCATCCTGCTCCTCCGAAACTTCCTTCACAGGTGCCTGCGAATGATCAGGCCAACACACCGACCAGGAACCCAACGAATTTGACCAAGATGTTCAACTGCTGCATAACCACGTCCCCACGTTATCAGCTCAGCAGGAACCCATGCTGGATCCGGAAGGAACCGCACCAACACCCGAGGTCTCACCGCATCTGTAGAAGGAGAAGAAAAATGCCTGCTGGCCGCGCTGCAGGGGGTTACCAGACAAATTTAAAAAATTTAAAGTATACAAAGCTAGATTTAATTGATCTTGAATCGCCGGAAGCCCCAGGAGCTTCCTCCTTTTTTATTTAATTTAGTCAACATGGTCTTGAGCGTGGCATTTGAGCAACAAAACACACATTCACACGCTGCTCCAAACATCCTTGTAACAGCAAAAGCAATCTTAAAATATCAGGTGATATTCCAGGAGACAAATAAGAACCTGCTACAAAGGGTAACAAATTATACACATACAATGAATCCACTATTAAATTAAAATCCTGATTGTGAAAATTTTGAAAAGCCAAAACTACAGCAGCAAGTTCTGCCTGCTGGGCAGACTTCTGCTCTGAAGTCACTTTTGTATGCCAAATTCAGATTTATCTTTCCAAACACAAGCACCAAAAACTTTCCCTCCATCAGTAAAAATTGTAGGAGCATCTGATATGCCCAATGGTATCCTTTCTTACATTTTGGACATACTGATTTAGGACAAACACCCTGTCCCATTGATCTCTTATTCTGCTGATTTTGACCCCTCCAGGAGCCCGACATTGCGCTTTAAAATGTCCAGGCTTCCCACAATTGAAACAATTCCCCTTCTGAGCATGTCCTGTTTGTAAAGCCAGAGCTAAAGTTTCCATGTTAAAAGACTGACTCCCAACCTTCCTACATGCATTAATCAAATCTGCGATTTCTCGCTCCCCACTTGCTACCAGTGGATTTAAAATCTTTTTGCAATCTGTGTTAGCTTGTTCTACTGCTAACTTAAAAAGCAACTCTTTCTGGGCGAATTGATTATCAATTTGTCTTTCAATAGCCAATTTCAGTCTGCTAATGAAATTTTCATAGGGTTCATTGTTCCCTTGTTTGATGTTAGTAAAGGTCTTCTCACCACCTTCGCCGTCAGGGAGAGACCCTATGGCTTGAAAAATTATTTGTGGGAGAAGAATGAACCCTTCCTCAGGCATACCATCTCTCTGTTGTTCCACTGTTGTAAAATTACCAGCTCCATAAAGCTGATCTGGGGTAACATTTGCTGTTCCCCTCTGGACTGCCAGCTGTCTCCATTTCTGATCTAACACCAAATATTGAGCTGGAGTTAAAATCATATTCAACAGAGCTTTCCAGTCAGCCGAATCATTTTATTTCCATAACCAACTGCTTCTAACAATGCCTGAGTATATGGTGTTCTAACACCATACTCTTTTGCTGCTTGCTTAACTTCCCTCAAAATTCTGAGCTGTAAAGGCTTCCACTCCCGCTCATGGATTTAATGCAGCATCCATGACAATTTCCACTGGATTAAGTTGAACTTCTACTCCAAACTCCACCAAATCATCTCCTGATAATTCCCCTCTATTCTTTGCTTCTTGAATAGCTGCAGTAACTGCATCCACCTGAACCCTTAAAGGTAAACTCTTATCCTCTGACAAAGTATTTCTAGCGCCGGACAGTCCCCCAGATTTATCTGGAGGTGCCGTCGGCGGCAACAAACGTACCGCATGGTAAAGCGGCAAACCTTCTTCGGGGGTGATAGGAGCGGTTGTTCATAAGTAGCTAATGCATCCATTATCACCCTCCAGGTTAACAAAATTGAAGAAGGGGCACGAGGTTCCTCGTGCAAAAATTTCCCTATCTTTTCCAGGACTCTACTTTAATACTACCTCCTCCGGATATGACTTAATATTTTTCCAAACATACTGTAGTAAATCCTCAATTTCTTTCTTTCCTACAGCACAACCCCTACTGCCAATTCCAAACCCAAAACTATTCCCAATGATCCCTCTCAATTCCCTGATGTGCTCTTTCTGAGCCTTCGAGAGATCTCCCCCATACTCACGAAAAGAATCTATCTTCGTCCAGCGAAGAAGATGAGGGCCCAGTCGACGTCCGCGACGATGAGTATAGGATGCGGAAACGTATAGCCTTCCAAGCTATCACGTCGGGTCACCATTTATGGTGGTTTGACATTGAAATGAGACACAGGGAACTGTCTCTGAGAAAATGCCAACCCTGAGAGAACTCAGGTAGCAGTATTTATTGAGCAAAACACAAGCAAAATACAGTCTGCATATTCAGAAAACAATGACCTCAACAGGAGATTACTTCACCAGCATGAGAACACACAATCTTGGAAAGTCCCAGATGTTACCTTGCTAGGATGAGATCATACAGCCACGGACAGTCTCATGGGAAAGTTTGGAAAGTCCCATGAGAAAGCACAACTGTGTATCTTGTACCTTGAACTTTCACCCATTTTCCTATTCCTTCTAAACTGGCAGAATCAAAACAGAATGAGGCACTCTGAGCAAAGATACTCCTACCCCCACCAAGAATGCCCACATCTTCCTAGACTTACTGCTAGTTATACAAAGGCCTTACAGAAAATGATAAAATGATCAATAGGTTATATTACCACACCCAACACTTTTGAATGGCCTTTTCCTGACAATCCTCTCCAGGCTTTGGTCATCCCTGCTGCTTGTGCACCTTTTTCTTCCACACTTTTCCCTTCCACATAACTTTCTATTAATGTGCTTTGATACAGCACTTTGGGAACATCCAACTTCTTTTGCAATTACCTTTTGAGGCTTTCCCTCCTTATGGAGGGTGTCAATGATGGTTTTCTGCATAACTGTCAGGTCAGCAGTCTTTCCCATGATTGTGATTCCTGCTGAACCAGACCAAGAGACCATTTAAAGGCCCAGGAACCCTTTGCAGGTGTTATGGCTTAATTAGCTGATTAGAGTGGGACACTTTGAGCCTAGAATATTGAATCTTTTCACAATATTCTAATTTTCTAAGATTGTGGATTTGAGGTTTTCATGAGCTGTAAGCCATAATCATCTCAATTATGACACATCACGGCTTGAACTATCTTGCTTCGCATATAATGAGTCTATCTCATATATTAGTTTCACCTTTTAAGTTGCATTACTGAAATACATGAACTTTTGCACGATATTCTAATTTTTTAAGTTTCACCTGTACTTGGATGTCAATGGGAAAAATGCAGTGTGTGGTGGCACAAACATGACAGCTATCAAGCAGCATCTGTTTAACAAAGCACAGATAAAGTTTTTGTTTCAGTAATCTATGCCCTGGTAGCCTCTTACTCAAATTACTGCAATGTGTTTTACCAATGACTTATTCATGTAGCTTTCTTGGCAAAGTTACAGATATGATTTGTCTGGTATATCTTTTCAATTTCCCATTGAATCAAAAGACTTTAAATCCCAGGTAGTTTCCCCATTTGTGTACAAAGCAAGCTGACTCAGCTTAACATCTGATATCAAGATAAATGAGGTAAACTTGAGTGCTGGTACTTATTACAGCTAGAGGTAAGCATGGATAAAAGAAATAGAATGCCAGGACCAAAACAGAAAAAGATAAAAGCATTTTTAACTGATAGGAAGGTAGAAGTAAGTTAGGTAAATTTCTGTGCTGAAAGCAAGTAGTAATTCTTATCTCTATTCCTCCAAATAACTTTTCTTAATATTAAAGAACTGAGTACATGTGAAAGCCTTTCTTGGCTACTTCTGCCCCACTTACTTCTCTTGTCATATTTAGGGGGAAAGGTAAAGGACAAAAAAGACATCTGATCTTTGTTCAGTTTCCACTTTTATTGTCTCTGTTTTGAGTGGCAAGAGAAAATTGAGGGATGGGGAGAAATGTGTCTTTTGGTGCCAGTTCTCTATGCACTAAAATATTCCACTTCCTCGAATTCTCTTTCCATGCAGTAAACTGAAGTATAATTTAACTACAGGTGACACATAACTACCACATTCTCTTGTTTTTTTTCACTGACAGTTACCCAATCACATGGAACATTGATGAAATGTGATGGCTTAAGAGAAGCTCCCTTTTCCCAATTTTGACATCTTTCTAAGTACTAATGGGAACTATTGGCAAATGAAGTGGGAAATGGCCCTATAGCACAGTGTAAAATGTCTAACTCTCTAACACTCTCTAACACTCTCTAACACGTCTAACACTACGTTGCCCTACTCAATCACACACTTGTGCATGTTTTAAAGAATTTATTAATGTTCCCCAGCAGTTCTCTTCACCCAGCCTCAGAATTGTCCCAAATAAAGCCAGCCACAAGCAGGTCAAGTTTAGTCCACAAGGCAATGGCCAATAGTCCATAAAACAATAGAAAGTTTCTCCAAAGTCCACCAAACAAACTTAAAGACACCAGGCAAAGCTGAAAGTATATCCATGAGAGCTCACTTGGCAAGAGAAGTTCAGAGTCTCCAAGGCACAGTTAAGCAGGAAGCACAAAGAAACACATGGCCATAAACCAAATCCGTTGTTCCAGCAATGCCTACCTCTGCCTGCCGTGATAAATAGCTTTCTGGTGCAGCCCATCAAGATGGGCAGGGCCTTCTCCCGAGTTATTTGGCATATCTCCTTTGCTCTTATCTTTTCTCTGCCCTGCATGCTCTCAGATCCAACATAGAAGGCAGGCCCTCCTCCTCTTCCTCACTGACCTGCAAACTATCCCTGGCTGAAGCCCCCTACAAATCTCTTTCAGCCAGCTGTTCAGAGTCATTAATTAGCTCAGTTCCTGATGTGCCAGGAATGAGCTCATCCTCCTTCAAGCTGGCCTCCAAGGAAGAATCAGGGGAGTCAATTAAGGGAGACATTGCACCCATTGCCAAATGATATGATATCTAGTGAGTAGAAGTAAAATAATGCCTGCAGCAGTATCAATGAGAGAAGGGCAAGGTGATGCCCCTCAGTTTGTCTTGTTAAGGTGTGCCATAGATTAACTTGTGTTGGAAGAAGTTGGATACACAAATTTAAAACCAGAATAGAAAAAACTTCAGGATTTATTTTGGGTGGATCAGGATATGTTGAAGACAACATCACCTACTCATTTCTAGTAAATGTGATTCTTGAAGCATCATCAAGTCAAGGTTAGCAGGTCATGGGGAAGAGTCCTTAGGGAATCATGATTAAATGGCTTCCGTTGCAAGCTGTTGCAAACTAATTTGCAAACAATGGATGTTCTTGGATAGATCTAGCCATAGTGAGATATGTTCTGGTACCTTGAGATTGAATTAGTAGGATATTCCTTAAATTTTGTTCCTTTTGACCTTATTTTAAAATGTTGAAGATAGCTGTCTTCTCTGAACAAATTTCATTTCTTCGAAAAAGCACCATTTACAATCAATTCTGCACAGCTTACAAACTTCTGTAAAGTCTATTTAGGAGCTAAATACCTGATGGATTATTTTGATCATTAAATCCCTCTTGGGGATTTTCTCTTGGTGGTGCCGTAATTGCCAATAATTTTCTTAGTTATGAGCTAAAAAGGGTTGCTTGAGACCCTCTGTGTGACTCTTGCTGTGTTTTCTTATGTAAGTTCTCAATTTTGTGTCTCTGCTGTTCTTTTGGTCATCCTGGTTGTAAAGGGTTGAAATTTAAAGATGAAATATAATTGTGTTAAAATAATATAGCTCGTGATTTTTAATATAACCAGAAAATTGATGGCAGACACTTTAAAGGAATTTTTGACTGAATTCAGCAGGGGGAAATTGATATGGGATTTTTTTCCTTCATTTTTTTTCCTTTTTTTATTTCTTGAAGAAGATGAGAGCAGGTATAGATTGATCCAGATAACATCCAAACTGCTTTGAAGGGATTAGGGAGTTTAAAATGTGCCATGTGAAATTCTCCTAGATAAATTATTAGACATATTCTATAAAAAAAGGGTTTGATGTATCCATAAGAAAACTCAAATTCATTGAATGGACAATAGCAGAATGACTCTTTTCAAAGTTGTTTTCTCTGATTATATTTATTTATTTTTATTTCATATTCCTTATGTGCCCATGTCCCTTGGATTAATAGTAATGTTGCTGGGAAGATGTATAGTGAACATGTTTGTTAGCAGCTTGTTTTAATGCAGAATTTACTGTAGCACATAATTGTTATTCATGAATGATTAACTGGTCCTATCATTTAATATTTACATTTAATATTTACAGAATATTTACAGAAAGGCAAGAGAATGTTATATTAACCAATTTTATTATTACTTAATCATGGTAGCTTTTAAAGATACAAATAAATGTTTATTTTATGATATATGAGCTAACATATTTCAGCTAAGGAAGAAAAATGGTTTTTACCATAATCCATTACAATAATAGTAATTGATGATCAAATAAAGCTATCAATTAAATCAATCAATATCAAATCTTTATTCAGATATATCAGCAAATAAAACACAAAGGTCACAGTTAATTAAGAAAGAAGGAAAATGTAGTTATTCTAAAATATCTAAAAAGGGTTAAAGTTAATACTATGGTGTTCTGTACTCTGCATAGTACGTATAAAAAAGATTGGAATGACCAAGATATTTAGTATAGAGTGGAAATAACATTTCCTGTGGAGCACCTGCACAGAGAGGTCAATAGAATATAATATGTTCTATCAATTCAACTATTCAATTATTCCTCAACCACACAGTCTCTTTTTAAAGGGGATGTTTTGGTAACCTTTTTTCAGTAATGACTGTTGGCCATTGTTATATGACAGTTGTATCTAATTGATTGGAGAAGATGTGGAGAGTGGCAAAACAAGGTGTTTCTGGGTAAAAGTGGAAAGTCTGTTTGCAGCTCTGAATAAATGGATCACTGTTGTGAGATCAGCTAGTGCTTGTTCATAGTGAGTCAAGGTGATAGCTGGTCATGAATAAAATTGCAATCTGGCATGTGTTGCCTGACTCCAGGAACACTGGAAGCTATCGGTCATAAGGAGGCCAACCAATTGGAAAGAAGGAGAGTTTAAACCTGTAGAAGAAGTTGTAAATCTAGTTTCAATTTTAAGAAGGCCAGCTTCACAGCAAAGTATTGTATCTGAAACACCATAAGGTGCTTGAAACTTGGACTGAACTCTATCTGAAGCAAGGAATGATCTAGAGTGGCCCAAACAAACTCCAAAGAAGGAGTTGGGCTCAGATCTTAGCATAGAAGTAAACAGTTTGTAAAACTGACACTGTGTGTTTGTGTGTGTGTGTGTGAGTGCGTGTGTGCATTTAAAGAGTTGTAGCCAGCATGAGATTTATGGGTAACTGTAGCTTTGAAGACAATCCCCAGATATTTAAAGGTTTTGATTTGTTCTATTAGATGATTATTTAGTTGTCACCCATGCATCTTGGGGCTCTTAGCAAAAACCATGATATTTGTTGTAGAGTAATTAATTTTTTGGTGTTCTTCTAGACCAGAATGTCAAACTCACATCATCATGGTGTCATGGCATCATCATGTGATGTATCATGACTTTTTTCTCCTTTGCTACACCAGGTGTGGATATGGCCAACACATGATGCATCTGGCCCATGAGTTTGACAGCCCTGATTTAGACAGACAAATATCAATAGATACAAGAAGGGGAGCTAGATATAGTTTTGTCACTCCCCTCTTAACAGGGATTTCTTTAGTGCAGCATTCTTGAGCATTGTATCGTACCTTCATCGGGAGTTTGTTCTGACCAAAGCTTCCGAGACCGTAATTATGCACATGCTTATTTTAAAAACAAATCTTGTTTTATTGCAACAATGGGAATTATTTTCATTCCTAGCCAGTAATGAATCTCAAACAGTCCCTCAGGATAAGAACCCACCTTTCTTTCCTGTGAAGTGCTGCTAATAACAGAAATGTCAAATAAACTAGAACAAAAATTAACTGAAGTACAAAGGGCTTTGTGATGACCCGTAGTGTCTCAAAAATAACACAAAAACTAAAACATGAATCCAGGTATTTGTAATGCCTTCAACTTAGCTTTGCTGTTTTATTAGTCACAGTTTAAATTCAAAAAGTAGATAATGAAGCAAAAGGAAAACAAAAACAAATTGCATTGATGAGAGTTCCAAGGCAAACCAAGATAATTAATCACACATTCCAGGAAGATAACTGGGGAGAGTCCATGGGAAGAACGCCAACAAAGATAAACCTCATTCAAGGAAAGCACTAATTTGACTCCAGCATCTGTGAACATACAGTTCCAAACTCTTATACAGAGCTCACAGCTGCAACCTATGAGGAGGATCATGGCCCTCTCCTCCCGAGTAGACCACACTTTTCCCTGATCCTCTCCTCCCTGCCCTAGGATGGATAGGGGATGGGCCTGGATCCTCCTCTGATTGCTCAGCTGGCCTCTGCCCTTCCCCAGCCTGCTCCACCACCTCTGGAGCCACACTTCCACTCTCTGTTGGCTGTTCCTCCTCTTCCTCAGAGTCAGTCTCCACCAGGGGCATGACAGCCTTCAAGAATGAATCTTAATCGAACGAACGACTTTTCTTCCTGTAAAGGTTTTATCATCTTTGCCTGTTCTTTATCCCTTATGGGAGGGTCAATCACCTCCCAGCCTTACTCCCAAGTTGCCCCATTTGTTTTAGCTACTCTCACCTTCTAGTAGCTCTGTGCACATACCAGTGGTGGGATTCAAATTTTTTACTACCAGTTCTGTGGGTGTGGCTTGGTGGGCATGGATTGGAGGGTGTGGCTTGGTGGGTGTGGCAGGGGAAGGATACTGCAAAATCTCCATTCCCTCCCCACCCCACTAACCTGCTTTCCAGCTCCGTTCTCCTGTGCAGAGCAACCAAAGAAGACCCAGCCGATTAGCTGGGACTCAGGAGGCAGAGAATAGATGGGGGCAGGGCTAGTCAGAGGTGGTTTTTGCCAGTTCTCTGAATTACTCAAAATTTCCACTATCGGTTCTCCAGAACTGATCAGAACCTGCTGAATACCACCTCTGGCACAAGCGCACTGGGAACAGGCTCCCCTGGACCCTCTGCCTCGCTGCTGTCAGACTCTGAAAGCTCTGGAGGCAGCATCCCACTCCCAGATGGTCCTGGCCCCAGCTCTGCATTGGATGCAGGACCCTCATCCAAGTCCTCTCCAGACTCCCGGACTGATCCTCTTTCTTCTCCACTGTCCAATTCCACTGCCGTCTGCACAGGCTGCCAGCAAACCACTACAGAGTTCTCGTATAAAAGATTACTGGTACTTAAATACAAGTTACCAATTGAAGATTTCATTTTCTCCCTCTGTTTGGATCTGGACATAAGGTCAAAAGAACATCTCAGGTCAATATGCACTGCATAGACGAATGAGCATGCTCCAAAGGAGTATTTGTCAACTAAATGTTGGAAGGTTAAAACATGGTTGATGATTGAGTGGCCTCACTTCGAAGCTTGCCTGTTCATCACACAAAACATTTTAAGTTACAATGCAATCCAGAAGCTTGTAATACAGCATATAGTTTGCTGACCATACTGAGGCAGCTAATGGGATGGTAATTGGCAGCTAGTTATTTGCTTCCTTTTTTGTAGATTAAGATTAACAAAGGTAGAACCCAATCAGCAACCTTGGCATGATATCAATGCAGATGAATGAGGAAGCCAGAACGGGTACCCATCAATTTTAATTGTTTTGGATAGCATTGTTTGGTTTCAGGTGTACTATTGAACTACAGTAGCCCTCATCAGGGAGGCATAGTGACTTTTTTCCCAACCAGATCCTTTGTTTGCAAACTAAAAATTCAGGAATCAGAAAAGAAAGATGGCTTCTGAAACATCACTGTTATAGGTAAACTGATGCAGGAAGCATTTCCTTCAAACAGACCTCAAACACTTTATTCATGATTTATTTATTTCATGTTCAGATCAAACCATAAACTGCCAAAATGAGCCCCCCTTTTGGCTTTATCATTGGCCAGAAACAAACAACTTTCAGTGCATTCTACTGGTAGTAATTGGGAGGCCAACAAATGGGTCAGACTCTGCATCTCTCCACAATCACACAGCGCATATTGTTAGCCACTAGCAACTTCCACTTGAGGATATTGGTGTTACAGTTATGGACTTTCAACCTATTCTATGTCTTCCAAGTTACATAGGGGAGATCAGATCCCTCAGCCATGTTCTATTCTGGAACTTATTCATGATGAAAATAGTCTGTTTCAGAAGATGGACAATCATAATTTATATTAAGAAAGTCATATAGAAAATGTGAGGGATGTGGGGAGAGAAAGAAGGATAAATTACCAAACTTCATGGATAGGTGATGACTATTCATAAACCTCTTGGTAATAACAGTATTTTGCATATAGGTTAAGTCCTCTTTTGAAGCTGATTCTCAAACCAACATAAGGGGCAAAGCAAAGAGAAAAGTGAAGATGCTGTATCGTTTTGTTCTCATTCTGCAAAAAAGATTTAACTGCCTCTGGAATCCCAGATGCTGAGAAGTTTCAGCCAGTAATTTTTATAGATGAATGTTTATGTTCCTCTTGTAATGGGTTCCTGTATCTTAACCACAATTTTACTCATTTTGGGGTAACATATCCAGATTTGGGAAGAACTAATAGACTTTAACATTAGTGATAGTAGTAGTGTGTGTATGTCTGAAGAAAGAGAAGTCATTTAATGGGTAAAGTTTTCATATTTTTCCATGAAATAATAATTTTTCTTTTCTCCTATCATGTGCTCAGATTATCAGCAGAAATTGAAATCTGCTTCTATTTTGTTGCCTTACAATACAATGAAATAATATATTAGTTAATGATGACTATGCACTTTAAAAAAATTAACCATTCTTAATGGGTATACTGATTGGAAATCTTACCCTAGGACACAAACCAGATGGAAGACAATATTGGATAAACTATTCCTGCTGGAAGATTTTGCTTCCCTGCCTCTATTGTTGAGGGAAGTTAATAATGAAACAATATGACATACCCTTTTTGTCTTCTGAATAAATAAAGCATATCAAAATACCTGATGTTGATTCCAACTGTTCTTTCTCATGTATCCATATGAAAGACACAGAATCCTGCAGTTTGCCTCAAGTACTTCATAAAACCATATGAATTAGTTTTATGAAGGATAAGCCTCAAAGAATGACTTCCAGATGTAGGATACAAAATAATCTATCCCTCCCTTCCTCCCTCTCTCATTATGATCCAGGGTTGGCATGCAAGCAACACGTGCTAGTTGGAGACTTGTCCCAGTCTATTCCCATGTCTCTGTACACAATTCATTTTTACAGTCAAGAGCAAGAGTCAAACATATGCACATGCACCTGCTTAGTGAAACTTCCTGGCAATGGAAGTCCACTGTGGGAGCCAGACAGGATCTCAAACTCAGCAAAGTTTACAATGAATGCCTTGGAACTTCAGAGCATAGACAGTCCACCAGGAACGTAGCAAAAACCCAGAACAGAGTGATGTTGCCATTAACCCTCTGATGTCAAGGCAAAGAATCAAACATTCGTCAACAACAGCAAAGATTACAGAGCAAGATTCTTCTCGGAACTGTCAGGAGTGTTGCCACAAAATACAACACTTGTTCCCAACAAAAGCCCCCTCCCCATCTCTGTATATGCTACTCTCCAGGTGATCCTTGTGAGGAGGGGCAGGGTGCCCTCCTCCCAAGTAGTCAGGTCATCCTGAGCTGACTGCCTCCTCGCCATTCTCTGCTTTTGGGGATCAGGTGGGGGAAACATTTGCTTGTCTTTGGAGCTCCCCTGGTCCACTGCCTGCTCTTTCCATCTCCTTCCCCCTTCCTTGATCTGCCTGCACTCTCTCTACATCCCTGTCTACTCTTTCAAGGCCAGAGGGACCAAGGACTGCCTTGTCCTTATCTCCAGATCATTCTTCTTCAGCCATAAGGACTGTGCCCACCCCTCCATTGGGCCGGGTTCCATCTTGTCTTCCTCCTCCTTGGATCCAGGCTCTAGTGGGGTCTGTCTATCTATCTATCTATCTATCTATCTCTATCCACACATCTATCTCAAGTACAGCAGAAAAATAATCTAAAGAAACATCTGTGATCCTACACACACTCATTTATGCTACATTGCTATTATTAAATTCACATTGCTATTATTAAATTCACATTGTTAATTTTATTAAACTATTAAATTCCTTCTTTTCAAAATTGAAAAGGGTTAGTTTGTTTGGTGCCAGATTAGACTCCTGGCAAACTGAAATGCTCTTTTATTTCCCAGTAATAAAGAAAAACCCGAAATAATACTTTGTTTAGCAGAAACAGAGATAAAACTGTCATTTTCATCCTAAAACAAACGAACAACATGAAAAAAGAAGGAAGGAAGGAAGGAAGGAAGGAAGGAAGGAAGGAAGGAAGGAAGGAAGGAAGGAAGGAAGGAAGGAAGGAAGGAAAGAAAGAAAATGGCCACATTGACTTAAAAAGGAATCAATAGGCACAACCTAATTTTAATTGATAATTCAGCTCAGGGGGGAAATCATTTCATTTGAATAGATTCAGATTAATGATTAATAAACGTTAGTTGCTCAAATCAAATTACCTTGATTAGATTTTGATTACTCAGTTAATTTAGGGAAAAAAACAGGTAATATCTTTGCCTAGCCATAGAACACAATTCTAAAGCATAAAGTTTAACTTTTCACATTAGCTGTTCAAGAAAAAAAATACTTTTATTTTTTCTTCAGGGCAAAGAGCTCTACCCTGGGCATCCATTCTTACCCTATCTTCTTTAACTTGTGATGCTACCAATTGAGGATAATTCCTCATTGCATTTGACACTGCATATGACTGTTGCATTTATCATTCAGTGGTAATACTTGTGGAGAAGATGGCTTCCCTGTTGTGTAAGACTTGTAAGGTCCCTGACCTGAAATCCCACAAAGCTACTAAACCAATGGATTGTATGAGAATAAAACAGCTTCTTGTGTCCTTATGTACCACTGTTGAAAGTAATCATAAAATATTTGTTTCATAGAAAGGAGTTCACTGACATGCTGTCCCTTCCCACTTCTAAAAGACTTTGAGAAATGCCTTGCATCCGTAGAAATTATTCCAGAGACAGCAGGAGTTGCTAAAATAGATTAAATTAATGGACCAGACTCACTTTCTCACAGCATGATTCACTTTAATTGATTATACTATACACAAACTTAAATTACTAATATCAGTGCTTAGAAGAAAATGAATATTTAAAGAAAATCCTTTGTGTGGGCATAATAAATTAATCTATTTGAATAAGCTGTAATTTGTGATAGGCATTAAAAATAGACTTTTTGATTTTTTTCCCAAATAGCTTCAAGAAAATGCGTATACAACAAGAAATAAAATAAGTTTGCTCTCTCCGTATATATTGATTATCTTGCAAAGTGATGATTTACCCTTTATTATGTAATTAATCCTGTGTATTTTTGAATTCTGAATGTCCCCAGAATGACTAAAAGCCCTAGCACCAACATTTGCCTCTAAATCTTGGTGATGTAATCTGTAGATGAAGTGCCAAATGGGAGACTAGGAACTGAATACATTCAAATATTGGACTTTGATCATTTCTGATGGGCAGGATGACATTAGCATGCATTTAATGCCAGCACAATGTTGTTCAAAAGAGAAGTTGAGAAAACTTGGGAACTTTATTCTAGGATTCCTTGAGAAAGCATATACTGGGTATATTCAATATTCAATGTTTTAATTTGTTTGTTTATAAAATTTATTAGCTTCCCATCTTACCATAAGGTAACTCTGAGCAGCTTACTGACATAAAAATACATCTGCATTAAAACAACAGTGAATCAAAACCAGTGGTGGGATTCAAATTTTTTTACTACTGGTTCTGTGGGCATGGCTTGGTGGGCATGGCATGGCTTGGTGGGTGTGGCTTGGTGGGCATGGCAGGGGAAGGATACTGTAAAATCTCCATTCCCTCCCACTCCTGGGGGAAGGTTACTGCAAAATCCCATTCCCTCCCCACTCCTGGGGAAGGTTATTGTAAAATCCCACTCCCTTCCCACTCTGCTAACCTGATTTCCAGTTCCATTCTCCTGTGCAGGGCAACAAAAGAAGATCCAGCTAATCAGCTTGGATTTGGGAGGCAGAGAATAGATAGGGGCAGGGGCAGTCAGTGGTGGTATTTGCTGGTTCTCTGAACTACTCAAAATTTCTGCTTACCAGTTCTCCAGAACTAGTCAGAACCTGTTGAATACTACCTCTAATCAAAACCAAGATTAAATTCAAGGACATGTGGGGAGGGCAGGGGCAGAATGGAGGGATGTGGATTCAGTTTTATTCGATCAATCACCCCCACTCTGCTGCTTTCCCATTGGGGACCCAGACCAACTGGCAGAACCAGGTCTTTAGGTCTAATGAAAGGATAGGAGATTTGGGGACAACTTCACATCAGGGTCAAGGTGTTCCAGAGGGCAGGAGCAAGAGCAGAAAAGAACCTCCTCTTGGACCCTGCCAACTGGCATAATTGGGCTGACTGGCCCTGCAGCATGCAACCTCTTACTAGGACAAGTGTGATGGGCCAATCCCAGTGGCGTGAGACAGTCTCTCAACTAACTTGGATCCATGCCATAAAAGGCTTTAAAGGTGATCACCAACACCTTGAATTGCATCCAGAAACAGTCTGTCAACCAATGCAGCTCATGGAGTAGTGGTGTTACAGGGACCATGCTTGGGGCATCCAAAACTGCCTGGGGTGCCACACTCGGCACCAACTGTAGCCTCTGAATACTCTTCAAGAGTTGCCTCAGGAAGAGTGCATTAAAATTGTCCAGTTGTGAGATGACTAGGGATTGAATGCTGAGCACAGGGAGTTCTGATCCAGGAAAAGTCACAATTAGTGGCCAACATAAAATTGTGCAAAGGCTCTCCTAATCATAACTGCTACTTGCTTCTTGAGCAGGAGTCGTGAGACCAGGAGAATTCCAGAGAGGGGTCTTTCTAGGGCAGTACCACCTCATCCAGAGTCAAACATGACAAATTCCTGAATCCTGGAATGCTGTGTAACCAGTCATTCAGCTTGTCAGGGTCCAGGCCACTACAGCATCACTTGGGTCACCAAGAGATGTAGAATTGGATGCATCCCCATACTGTAGATACCTCAATCTGTGGTGATGGATAATTTCACCCAGCAGTTTCATAATAGATTTTGAAAAGGAGTGGAGAGAGTCCTGTGTCACATCACAAAATAGATGTATCTCGTTCTTTATCAATACCAGTTGGGAAAAATCACCTTTCCTCAGCTATTCCTTGCAAGAAGGGGCAGATTTGCTTCTTTGTGAGCAACCTAGCTGACCTTCTCTTTGCCTCCCTTGGCTCTGTTCTCTGCATCCATGAATCAAGCAGGGGAGGCAGATGTTCCTTGTCCAGAGGTGGTCTGGACATTGTCTTTTTTGCTGGCCCTCTGCAGCTTATCTGCTCCTGCAGATGGCTCCCCATCCAGTTAGTTGCCCCTTCCCCACTGCCAGACAGTCCAACCTTGTCATCATCCCCTGGATTCTCCACTCATTTGGAAGGGGTAATGCCATCCCCTTCAGACGGTCGTACTTCCTTCAAACTAGGATCCAATGATGCCATGACATGTTTTATCCCATCAAACTTTCATAATGGCAACATAGTATATCTGTCATCATGTACTTGGATTTCTAGTTCACTCTGTTTATTTCTCATACTTTGTGCATTGGTATATAAACATTTGAGTCATTTTTGATTTACTCTGTGTTTGATTTCCACATGACCGGTTTTGTGTCTCCTTACCACTTATTTGATTAGTACACATGGTGTGGCACACACTATCAAAAGCTTTATTCTTCTTAACAACTATCTTTAATATTCTTAACTGCACAAACATCTTTGTTAGAAACATTGACAAATTTATTAGTTTTAAGTTGCTGTTCAGGGTTGCACTGAACTAAGCCAGACATTGTAAGATTGCAATCACACAAGCTAAGAATGAACTAATGATGTTTTCAAACTAGTTATGTTTTCTGGTCAAAATGTCAGTTGCCCTCACAATGAGTAATTTTAGAGAGCCACTACAAATATTCCCTTGCAGCCTACTTGATATACATTTTAGTTGTATGATTGCATCCAGGCTGCTATCTTGTACCACTGGAACTAGGCTAAGTCTTTTTGAAGTCACTGTGAGCTGCTCGTCCCAGCAACTTCTGGTGCTATGCAAATGCAATGCAATTGCAACCAATGACTCAGTTTCCAGTGCCTACCTTGCTCCATTGGATTCAGACTCAGTCTTCTTGAAGTCACTGTGAGTTGCTTGTCCTACCAATTCCTGGGACTATGCAAATGCAAGCCACTGGAAATTTGTCATTATTTCATGATCTGAATAGAATAAGTTCAGCAATATTTCATATGGTAACTGGGCACTGAATACTCAACATGTTGCATCAGGAATGATTATTACAACATGAAGAGATGTAGCAGCAGCATCATATGGGATCTATGGGAATATCCATAAGAAGTGAGGAACAGAGGGAGGGTGTGACAATGTTGACTGTGAGCATGATGAATATTATTTTACTCTTTGAAAGCTTACTTCTGTAGTGATCATAATAGAGTCCCATTTTAACACAGAAAGTAGACTATAGAAAATATATGCTATGTATGCAAAAGATATCTCCATGAAATTTTAAATAATAAAATAAGTAGAAAAAACTGAAGTTTTCCTGAAACTTTGGATGGCTACTGCCTGACAAAACAACCAGTTTTCTGATTTAGTGTACTATATGTGCATGGCTGTTTTGGTATGTATGCCTAGAAGTATTTATACAACTATGAAGGTGTGACTATCAGGGGTTTATATATGCATGTATGACTCCTTTGGCTTTACACATTTTAATTGTTTGTTTTTTTTCATTTTAAGTTTCCATTCCTGCATCAAGAATGGTCAATTTACAGCTGAAAATGTGTGAGTGAATAAAGGAATTCCCCAGTTCCTTTTAATGATCTTTGAGACATCGTGATTTTTAGCTAATAATAAAAGCACTTTCACTCTGTGCTTAGCTGCTTGTGATTTATTACACATATAATTATAATGATTATGAACATCATGATTTTGTCATATTTATGAAATAATAATAAAAGGCCAAGCAATTGGCAAGATACATCACATGGGAAAGTTAGAGAAAAATGTTTTGTGCCTTCCTGGAATTATATCAGAAGAAAATGTTTCCTTTACATTTAGCCTTTGTTATTTCAGATATTTGTCTGTCTGTCCGTCTGTCTGTCTGTCTATCTATGTATCTTTCTATTTATCTATCTATCTTTGTATGCCCTGTATTATTACTATTTTTTTAAAATGCAACATCCCCCAAAAAATACCTCCACACACATTAAACCAAATAAATGTCAGACATGTCTGAAGTGTAAAATAACTCCTAAAAATTGGAGCTCATTGTGACCCAAAGGTTCCAGGGAAGAGTCAGTTCTTAACAACCTTTCTAAAGACCTTCAAGACTGGGAAAAGTACGTATGGAAGGAGGAGGGAGATTATTTTAAAGGGAAGGAGCCACCATGAGAAGGTACATTTCCTGGATCCCATAATGTGACATTGTTTCAAGGAAGAGACTCAGCAAGCCAGCCAGCCAGCCAGCCAGCCGGCCATTGTTTTAAAAACAAAAGTTGTCCTGAGTAAGTTTTTCATGTGATCCAGTCTATTTCCCATTTCAGCTCCTCACACCTCTGCAATTCCTTCCTCTGTAATGGGATGTATGGATGACCTTGGGAAACAAGGGGGAGAGATGCTGGCCAGGAAACAATTAGACTAGAGGCAGGAGTGACTTAATAATCAAGAGAAAGAAACATAAAAGGACCCATCTTGATTGATGTCAGCCCTACCACATAAACCAGACAGGAAACGTGACTACATGAACAAGGAACATACTTTACTGTATGGCTGCATTAGCAGAATTTTACAAGATAATATTTGTAGCTCAGAGTTGAATTGTGAGGACCTTGATTATTTTCTTGCAGATGTTTCACTGCCAAACTAGGTAACATCACCAGTGCACTGATTATGTGTCAGAAACAAAGAATTGGGGCCATGTGTGTGGGTTGCCTCATAAACTATTTATTGAAGTCTATACACAAGAATCTTGTCAACTAATGGTTGCACTAAACTAAAACTAGATATGGATAAATGGTATTCAAGGGTAGCTGGATTTGGATCCCTTGTGGCAACACAGGGACTCTAAACTGATGGAATCTTTTATTCCATCCCCAGTTCTCCTACTTTTTGCTTGCATCAGTAGTCCCCAACCTTTTTTGGCACCAGGGACTGGTTTCATGGAAGACAATTTTTCCATGGAATGGGAGAAGGTTTCAGGATGGTTCAAGCACATTACATTTATTGTAAATTTTCTAAACAAATGAACAAACAAACAAAAATAATGCACTTTATTTCTACTGTTATTACATTTTAATATATAATGAAATAATTATACAACTCACCATAATGCAGAATCAGTAAGAGCCCTGAGTTTGTTTTCCTGAAACTAGATGGTCCCATCTGAGGGTGATGGCAAACAGTGACACCTGAAGTGTGCTTATATCCAGTCTACTCTGTAATCTTGTGGTTTTTGTCACTACAGATAACCCTACTTCACAAAGATAGGATGTTGGACATGGAAACAGGCTTTTCAGTCGTTTTGTGGCAATCTCAGAATATTCTGTCTTGACATTAATCCAAAATAGAGATTTGAAGTTGTCTCAAATATGCTTTTAAGGCCATTGTCATTTGCAATCTCACACAATCTTACAAATGGGTTGTGGATCCATTCCTTCCCAAATTGAGGGTTTTTGTGGTTGGGAAGTAATTTCAAACTCTTTTGAAAGCTGAGATAGGTGATCATGCATTAGCTGGGAGAAAGAAGGCCCTGGCTCAGTCTCTTTCCAAATCTCTGCTAATCTTTGAAACCTGTCAAAAATCCCAATCTCCACTCATTGTCTGCATAATTTCAGTTTGGCTTTGAATGTAGCCACTTTATCTGATGGCTTGAACACAGTTCTCATTCACCCCTGAAGTGATAGATTAAGTTCATTGAGCAGGTTGAATATATCACATAAGTAAGCAAGTTTTGCAACCCATTCTGTGTCAGTGAAATACGCTACCAGTGTAGACTGTTTTTCTAAAAGAAATCTCTCGAGTGGCTCTCATAACTCAAAAACCTCTAGCCAATGATCTACCTCAAGCAAGCCATCTCATTTCTGTATGTAAGAGAAGATGTGTGTGCTCTATGTCCATCTTCTTGCAGAGCTGCATGAAAAGACATGAGTTAAGGATGTATGCTTTAATGTGGTTGATAATTTTAAACACATTTTACAAAACATTGTTACATTCAGATGACATTTTGCAGCTAGCCAGCATTCCTCTATGGATGACACGAAGTGTAGACTTATATTCAGAGGCAACCTCCTTGACCTGATTAGTGAAACCAGAAAGCCACCCAGTCATGATGGTGGCTTTGTCTGTGGGTATACCAACACAAAATGACCAATTCAGTTTTCCTGATATGTAATCATTCAAAGACTTTAATAGTTCTGTAACTGTGATGACCCAGGGTGTGGCACAAAGGCAATACAGTCAGATAATCAGTAGGAGTCCCTTTATTAGCTCCAACTTTGCCCCCTGGTTATATTCTGGGCTGGAGAAAAACTCTCCCAGGAATAGCTTTTGGCTGCAGAGAATCAAGTCCAAAACATGGTCAACAAAAACTGTAACTATAAGTCCAATCAGGCCAAGATGAAGTAATTAGTCCAGCAGGGCAAGAGAAGGTATTCCAGATATGATGGAACAGCAGTAATTCAACCCAGTTGGGAGGATGCCAGGAATGCAGATAACCAAAGTCAACACAAGATAAACTCATGTTTGTTTCCAGCAGACACTGCATTCAGCTTGCATCTCTTTTAAGCTCTCTTCCCAGGTATGGCTAATGAAGGGAATCAGGGCCCTTTCCTCCCCTGTAAACCACACAACCTATGTTGCTCTCTTCTCCATTCCTCCCTTCATGCTCTAGGATGAAGGGGGTGGGTGGGTCTTTGTCTGATCTCCCTCTCCTTTGTTCTACCTCCCCCCTGCTCTGCTCAGCCAGACGTTGCCCTTCCTCAGTTTGCTCTATAGCCAATGGAGCCACACTCCCACTCCCTGTCAGCTGTTTATCTTCCTCCTCAGATTCAGATTCCAACAGGGGCATTACAGTAACTGTGGTATTGGTTGGCAACAAATGTGTACATAACGTATCATCCTGCACATCCTCCTGAAAAATATATTACACAAAAACAAGCATTGTTGCCTTGTGGTCAACTTCAATAGACTCACCAACCTGGATTGCAAACATTGGTGACTCATTAGCCCTCTCTAACTACTGTGCCTTAATATCCACTGCTATTTTATCAATTAATCTAGTTATGGTGCTGGCCAAAAGAGGAACATATGCCACCCTTTGAACTGCAAAGTTCACAACAAATGTCCTTAACAACAGGCAGAATCAACTCTTCATCCATTGTAAAGGGCTTCTTAGCTTCAGCAATGCAATTAGTCCCTAGGAATGATGCTCTTAGAGGAGACACATTCCTAAACTGATAAACAAGCTGGAGACTAGCTCCAGTTAAGAAAAGTTTGTTAGTACAAACTGGGGTCTGGCTTATCTCTTTCATGAACTCCAAACAACCTTTTCAACATCCCTTCGATGTCAGATCTCATTTTAATGAACATGTATGATATTATGGGATGCAAATATGTAACATGTTTGATTACGTGTAACTGATTTCCTATGCAAAGGGGAGGTTACTTTCAGGGGTGGGCTTCAAAAGTTTCAGCAATGGGTTCTCTGCCCGGTTGCTGGGTGAGTGTGGTCATGATGGATGTGGCCTACCAGAACTTCCAGGATGCCCATTTCTTGCCTTTCCTAGGCTTCGGAGGCTTTCATCAAGCCTCTGGTAGGGCAAAAACTGCCTCCCTCAGGCTCCAGAGGCAAGAAATGTGCCCATTTTCAGATTTCCGGAACTGGGAGGCCCGTTCTTCACCTTCTTCAGGCTCTAGAGCCTAGACAGTGAAAACTGCCTCCCCTAGGCTTTGGAGGCCCTCCGGAGGCCAGAAATGGGCCTGTTTCCAGACTTCCAGAACTTCCAGGAGGCCCATTTTATCCCCTCTCTGAGGCTCCTTGTGGGCCGTGCACTTACCTGACATCCAAAATGGGCCACATGGAGACTCCTGGGAGAGGCAGGGAGGGTCTGGGTGGGAGGGGAAAGGTGGGATGGGCAGGGCCAGCCACTGGTGGGATTTGGTGGTTCACTGAACCAGCCATAATGTTAGCAATGAGTCCACCCAAATCCGGGTGAACCCGTAGCAGCCCACCCCTGGTTACTTTTATTCTGTCCAATCAACTTTTTTTCTTTGTTGTGTTAACTATAAAAAGGAATGAAACATGGGGCTTGAGGTTCTCTCTTCCTTTTACATAGAGACCCCACTTTATCAAGGTACCCTAATAAACTGCTTTTAAATGATCTTCTGACCAATTGCTTATTGGGAAGGTAAACTGAGACAAAACCTAGAGCCAGATTTGGCTTTCATCTCTGAGGATCTGTTTCCTCTGATTCTGATTTCTTGATTCAAAAGCTTGTCCTTCTACAACCAAGTTTTAATTCCTTTACTTCTCCTGGCAAAGTCATAGCAGTTTCCATCAATGTCCCCTTTTAATTATTCCTCCACTCTAATGAAACCAAGTGGACTGCTAATATATAAAGATAGACAATTACATTTCTAAAGATAGAAATGTAATTACAGCATAAACCAATGGGGGAGAAGGAGGAAGTTTCTCACAAATTAAAAACAAGCATAGAAGTCGTATTTTAAAAAGCTTGGGAAAAGCTTTATTTCACCCTGAAAATATACAGGAGTTGGTAAAGACTCAGGCAAGCTTTCCTGCAGAGAACATTGAAAATGAATGATTACAACAAGAATATATTTTCTTGGTTGTTGCTTCCCTCATTTTAGCTCCAGCAACCTAGAAAAACAAATTTGAAGATCACCCCAGTGAACGGCCACTGTTTATTATCATCCTAGCGTACCTAGAGAAAACAAGAAAAGGCTTAAGTAGACAGATCTCTAGGAATATATGTCCCGAGATATATAGGGTTTTTCTGAGGCCATTAAAATCTAACAACCCCATCTATGAAAATTCCCAATAGCTAATGATCCTTCTTTTTTCAAAAACCAGTTTGTCCCAGTATTTCACTTTCATTAGAATCAGGCATACTGAATTTACAAGTATTCAATTTTATTGATGATTAATGATTGCAACCAGTTTTGGGATATATTTTGATATATTCATCATGTTCATGCTAATTGCTCTAGTATTAGTGAAGTGTAGTTCTGGATCATGAAGTTCATTCATCTGAATTTTTCAGAAGTGTTGGAAAAGAAATGGATCTGGTTTATTAGTTGTAAACCAGAGAAATGTCATACTTGATCTTATATAATGCCAATTTTATACAGAAAGTATTACAGTAAATAAACCACATTTTGATTTATTCAAAATTTGAAAAAGTGTACAATATAAATTCCATAGGAGGACAAGAGGGAAATATACATTCAGTGCTCTTAAATCTCATACATGCTCACCCAAATTTATTTTCATGGTACTGAAAATATGAGTTGCAGAAATTAAACAATCAAATCAAACCATATCTTTCCATATATCTCCCCCCTGTATTCTCTGCTTCCCCTGCTCATCTCATATTATTGCATTTCATTATGAAGCTATTGTTTACACTTCTTTTCATTTCTTTCCCCCACTTTTTTTTTTAACTGAAAGCAGCCTAGGGCAGCCCATTGACAAGACAGGCAGCAAATAAATTTAACAAATACATAAACAAAGTAAGTCTATGGTCTTTGACTAGCCTTAAAATAGCCTTTTTATTTTAAAAAGAATACCACAAAAAATTGAAATAATTTATAATGCAGGAATTTATTGTAGGATGATAAAAAAAGCATATCTAATTAAACATTTGTGCAGTTGTACATCTTAGTGAGAATATTTGGCCACCTATATGTGAGTGTATGTTAGGATTCTCAAAAAATAATAAGCATAAAATGTATCTGAATGGTCCTCATTTTAGATTTGGAAATGATTGGGATGGGTAGAGCACATCTCAGGGCATTATAGAAAGGGCAGCATATAGAATGGAATGGAATGGAGAATTAGGAATGAGAATGAGAATAGAATTCTTTATTGGCCAAGTGTGACTGAACAAACAAGGAATTTGTCTCTGGTGAATAAGCTCCTAGTATACATACAAACAACGAAGTGATAAGCCATAGATCAAAATTCATAGTTACAAGCATTAATCATATGATACAACAACAAGTGATAAATCATAAGATACTAATAGGAGAAGGCAGTAGGAAAGATGAGACAGATAATATGAGAAGATGAGAAGGATAATAGTAATACAGCTTTACCTAATGGTTAAATGGATGAATTTATGAGAGCAAGGCAAAGTTTCTACCTCCATTGATCCACAAGAGCAAAGTCTCCATAAATAAAGAGTCCCATGAAATCTTCCCACCAGTAGAACTGACGCAAGGACATCAAAGCAGACTCTAAAAAAGGGCCATCTATATTTGCTCAGTGTTAAATTGTATAAATACCTCACAGTAGAGAGCCTGCAATTTGACCAATATTTGGAAATAAAATTCAGGTCATTGATGATACCATTTTGGTGATCAACATCCCTGATTCTATACTTTACTATTAATTTGGCCTTCTCCTGACTTAATTGGCCTAGATATCCAGGAGAGAGGCTAAGACTGCAAACTTCTGCTTTAGTAATTGTCTAACAACAGCAGACAGATGAGGAGGCCTGTAGGGTCAAACATGATTTTAAGGCCTGAGATTAGAATACTAGTCCAGGCCTGAGCCTTAATAGCTTCATGTTAGTTTCAAGCCTCAATAATGCATTGGAAGTGCAATAGTTTTGGGGTGCCAAAAAAGGATCCTAGGAAAATTTGGTTGAATGACTTCATAAGCCCTCAGGGTTTATGTATGGGCTGAACTGTATCCCATATAATAGGTGGGCAACTTTTTTAGCTATAAAAAATTTAACTGCTGCTGGGATGTAATTTGCCCCCTGCTGCCTAGGAAATTTAATTATTGCTTGTATGCTCTTTTGGGTAGTAGAAGTGACATAATTTACTTGGGCTATTAATTTCCTCAAGTCCTGAAATATTTAAAACATTTAGCCTGTTTCCATTCCTGGGAATCAATAACCTGCCTGTGTGTTTGCCTTTTGTTAGAAGACTAAAACTTTAGATTTGTCATACTTATTCATTATTTTTATGAATTATGAATGATTCCTCATTAAAGTGGGATGCCAGGATTCTCAGTGCCTACTTCATGCCTACAAAACACAAGGGGAAAACTGCATCATCAGCCTAGAATAAAATTGGGAGGTATCTATTGGATAATTTAGAGGCATAAATATCAACTAAACAGAGAATTTTAATCAAAGTTTTGATGTGTGTGTGTGTGTGTAAAAAAGAAATGTGTTAGAAGATTATTGTTTCACACTTTGACAGTCTGAATAAAGTTACAAAGGTAAACTCCTAGTTACATCTTACTCCAAAACTGATTTTATCTTATAATTAATGGATTAGGAGTAGGAGTCTTTTATCCATAGAGGATTTGTTTAGAATGTCTCAAAGTCTTACTCTTGAGATATTATCAAAAGTTGCCCTGAACTCAGGACTTGGAGCCCCACTAGGCCCCATGAAATGCATCAGGCAACTGCTTGCTGGGAGACCCTATGGGATTAAGCTGCCCTGGAGGGGTGGTGAAGAAAGGAGAGGCACTTCATTGATCATGAAGAAACTGCAATTTCCCCATTGATCCAAAGAAAGCTCTCCCAAATGGCAGCAGAGATGACGGCCATTTTGGTCAGTTACAAGCTGGGACAACCGGGAAACTTAAGACCTTGTGCTGGAACAGTGTGTGGACAGACCAGTGAAGCTGGGTGAAATAACTTCAAACTGTTACCTTAGAGATTTAACCCAAGTAAAAAGTTCCAAAAAATAATCTCTTAATGTAAAGAAAGTGGCAATTGGATTTATGGAGAAAGATTAAAGACTAAAAACTAAAGAGGAATTTTAAATATTAGATAAAGTTTTTTACGTACTTTTTTCCAATTGGTTAATAGAGAGTCCCTGATAAGATGCCTATGGAAATATGATTGCCTGGGTTTCCCAGTTTCCCACAGAAAGGCATGCCATCCTTTCTGCATATCGTGGCCTTCTAATATTAGTGTTCTTTTGTTAGTTAAATTCACCCATTCCTTTATCCATAGTAGGGTGGCTGCCTTGTAATATACTTCCCAGTTTGGCAGGCCTAACCCTCCTCTGCTTTTCAAATCTTGTAGGGCTTTTACATTAATCCTAGCTTTTTTCCCCTGCCAAATAAATTTCAGTGTTATCTTGTTTAATTCCATAAAAAAAATTTTATTTAATTTGATTGGAATTGTCTGGAATAGATATAGAAATTTTGGCAGAATATTCATCTTAATCAGAGCAATCCTGCCCAATAAGGAAAGTTGTAATGTACTCCAGGAATCTAAATCTTTCTTGGATTGTTGGAGAAGTTTGTCATAGTTGTTTTCTTTTAATGATTTGCTTTGTGGAGTAAGCCAAATTCCTAAGTATTTAATTTTTTTTTGTCACCTGTATTCCCATTATTGTCTCTAGTTCTTTATTCTGGTCTCCTGTTAAATTTTTAGACATTAATTTCGTTTTACCCCTATTAATTTTAAATCCTGCGACTTCTCCAAATCATTCTAGTTCTTCTAATAAGTTATGTCCTTTTTCTATAGGCTCCTCCAGAAAAAAAACCAAATCATCAGCGAAGGCTTGTACTTTGTACTCTTCTGATTTAATCCTCAGTCCTCTAATTCTCGAATTTTGCCTAATATACGTCAAAAGAGATTCTAGGGCGAATATGAAAAGCAGAGGAGAGAGAGGGCAACCCTGTCTAACCCCTTTTTTCTATTTTTATCGGGTCAGTTTGTTCCCCATTTATTAGAATATTTGCCTGTTGAGTATGGTAAATTGTAGTGACGACGTTTTGAATCTAGTGCCAAGGTTCATATTGTATATTTTTTGAATTAAAAAATGCCAATTTAAATTGTCGAATGCTTTTTCAGCGTCCAAAACATAAAAGCAAATTGTTTTTCCGGATGGGCTTCATAGTATTCTGAAATGTCTATCACTGTTCTTAGATTATTCTTAATTTGTCGAAATGGGAGAAATCCATTTTGATCTTCATGGATATGTGTGTTTAGAACCTGTCTTAGTCTATTAGCTATTATAGAAGAGAATAGTTTGTAATCTGCATTCAGGAGCGAGATTGGTCTATAATTACTAATAAGTCTATGGTCTAGGTCCTCCTTCGGGATCAGCGAAATTAAGGCTCCCCTCCACGAGTCCGGCATCTTGGCTGCTAGGAGTACCTCATTGAATACTTCCAGCATCAGTGGTCCAATTTGTTCTATGATTGTTTTGTAAAGTTCTACAGGTATCCCGTCCGGTCCTGGCGCTTTATTGTTACTTTGCTTCTCTATTGCTGACTTCAGTTCGGACCATGTTATATTTTTGTTTAATAATTCTATCTCTTCCTCTCCAATTGCTTTTTCGTTTGCTTCCTCTAGATATTTCATTATTTTGTCCTCACAAACGTCTTCCTTTTTTGTATAATTTCCTGAAGTATTTAAAAGTGATCTCTTTTTTCTTCTCTATCTCCTCTTGCAAATTGCCCCTCTCGTCCATTAATTGGTGTATCAATCTTTTTCTTTCATTTTCTTAAGTTTGTGGGCTAACCATCTCCCTGGCTTGTTTGCGTGCTCAAAATAAATTTGTTTAGTCATTTTCAGACTACTCTCCAATTTTTCTTGTTCCAATAAATTTAGATTGTGTTTAGTTGTTATTAACTGATTCTGTATTCTTTGATTTTTGGGGTTCTTTTGTAGTTGGGTTTCTAAATCCTTAATTTCTTGTTGTAAGTTACTTTGTTGGGCATACTTTCTTTTATTTCTCATAGCATTGTAAGAGATAGTTGTTCCTCTTATAAATGCCTTCATTGTGTCCCATATATTTTGTTTTGAAGTTAGTTCATTATTATTTTCTTTTAAGAAGAAGTTCAGTTCTTCTTTCAATTTATTAGTGTATTCTTCTTCTTTTATTAAGTGAGTGTTAAGAGTCCATCTTCTTTTTGGTTTTCTTCTACCTCTCCAGGTTATTTGAATTGGGTTGTGATCAGCCCAGTCGTTTGGTAAGATTTCGCTATCTTTGATTTCATTAATTAATTCACCATTTATCCAAGCCATATCTATTCTTGTCCAAATTTTGTGTGGGTTAGAGTAAAAGGTAAACTGTTCTTTTTTGGGTTTAGTTTTCTCCAAATATCTACCAGATTCAGTTCGTACATCATATCCTTACATGGCTTCGAAAATTCTCTTTTCCTTTTTTATTCTTACTCATGTTACTATGATCCTTCCGGTAGTCAGCAATAGAGTTAAAATCGCCAATCAGAAAAATATTGCCATTTCCGAAATCTATTATTTTTTGGTGAAGATGTTTGAAAAATTTACCTTGATCATCATTTGGGGCATAGATTACTACCAGTAAAAATGTAATGCCATTAATCGAAGTTTGTACCACCAGGGTTCTTCCTTCAGGATCCGCCCAGATTAACTCCGCTTTTAAATCATCTCTCACATATATTGCAATACCTTTCTTTTTGTGCTCATCTGCTGGTGCTGTGAATAATTTTCCCAGTTTCGGACAATCTAGAAATTTCTCCTCACTTTTCCTAATGTGTGTTTCTTGTATGCAAACTATATCAATGTTTTGTTTTATTAGTTTATTTAGAATCCTCTTCCTTTTAGCTCTTGAATTTAGGCCGTTTATGTTGATGGAAAGGATTTTACTTCCTTCCTCCATTTACTTAAGTCTGCCTCGCTTTTTGTCTCGTAATTATACGGCTCTCTTCTTGTAGGAGGTATGGGGATGTTTCTACTCTTTCTTGTTGTAAGTTGTCTTTTCCTTGAGTTTGGACGGGTCTTTCTTCCTTGTTCCTATGGCGGTTCCGATCTTCCTGCATGTTCCCTTGGGTTTCCTCCTTAGTGTGTTGATCCTCCGTGGTTGTTAGCTGTTCTAGAAAGTCTTGTGCTTGTTCTATTGAATCTATTTTAATTTTCCTTCCCTTCCACCATATTAGCATCCCTTCTGGAATTTGCCATTTAAATGAAATTTCTTTTTTATTTAAGTGGTTAGCTAAAAATTTATATTCTTGCCTTAAGGCCCTCACTTTTCTTGGAATCTGCTTGAGAACTATGATCTCTTTGCCCATATATAATACTCTCTCATCTCTGGCCATTCTAAGTATTAGGTCTCTCACGCATCTTCTTGAAAAGCGGATATGGATCTCCCTTGGGCACTTGTGACGCCTTGCGTAACTGGTATTCACCCTATAGACTTCGTCGAATTCTTTGAGTAAGTCATCTTTTTCTTTTCCAACTAGATCAGCCAACAAACCTGCCATTAATTGCGCTAGTTCTTCGTTTTTGGATTCCTCCACGTTTTGGAACCTTAGGTATGCCGCTGCTCTGTCCATCTCAAGTTGGACCAAGGAATCTTCCATTTCTCTATTAATACTTTTAAAGCCTTCTTCAGTCCTTTCTAGGTTCCTCTCCGCTCGTTCTGTCCTCCTCTCTATTTCTTTTATTTTTATTTCAGTTCTTTCCATAGCCAATTGCATTGTCCCCACCTTATCTTCGACTTTTTGTATATCTGCTCTCATCTCCTCTTTTAATTTCCCCATTTCTTCCTTCAGTTCGCTAATATCGGCTCTGGTCTCATTGTGATTCCTAATCATAATCTCCTGCATTCTAGACATTGACTCTTGCAGGGATAATAGTGTCGCTTGCAGATTGGCATTAGTGACGGTCGGTTGTTTTTCTCCTGTCAAGGTCTCTTCTATAGTTTTCTGCGTTGTTGGGAGGCAGTTGCCAAAGTTGTCGTCAAGGTCTGGGTGTTCTTCCTTCCCGTTTTCAGGGCCGTGGTTGTTGTGGAAGTCATCTCTGATAAGATTTGTTTTTGCAATTGGATAATGTTAAGAATATTTTCCCAAATCACCATTCGATGTAATAGCCCTTTAAATGTGATTGCAAGTCTATTTACTAAGCTTACACACCAAGTTATTTTAGATCTCTTTCTTTGACCCAATTTGTCGCTTATGCAGTTTAAATTCCAATTCAATAAAGTGTTATCACATACTATAAATAGAATATTATCAAATATTATATATTAAGTATTATATATTGTTCTCTATACTAAGTTCATATACCAAAATTCATTAATTATATTTAACCCCTAATAAATCAATATCATATCAAATCAAACTTATTTACAGCTAACAAACAACTCTAAAATTTCTCACTCTATATATACCTTTGTCCTATAATGTAATTAATATTCAAGGTTCCAGTTAATCTAAGTCAACCCAATTTAACAGACCTTCCAATTTTTGTGTATTCAAAAGACTCTAATCAGTAAACCCTAATAACAATAATAAGCAGTTTGCCTTTACATCTATATTTATAATTGTTATAGAGAGAAAGGAAAGACTAAGAGAGAAAGGGAGAGAGAAAGGGTGCGGGAAGAGAAGGGTCTTTTAGATTTCAGGGAATCACTAGACACGTATCTGTGGGATTAGTTCCATAGAAAAACAAGTCTGAGTTGGGGCTGGTGTTATAGTCTTATAGCCTTTCTTCCTGGCCGCACCGAAGGAGCAGGGGGAGGAAGTGCTGACTAATTGCTGTCAGCACTCAGCACTCAGTCTTTACCAGTCTTTACCAGGATTCCGTCTGTCTCTTCCTTCTTCTTCTTCCCTCTTCTTCCTTTCTGTCAGCAATTGTCAGTCCACAATCACTTTGAGTGTCCGCCTCAAATCGATCCCTTTTAGAAATCAGTTTTGTAGGCAGTGTAGCTATAAGGAAGAGGACCTTACATATAAAAGTCAGTGCGTCACTATCTCGCCCTCTGCAGCTCGCTCTGCCCTCCTTCGCAGCTATAGTTCTCCCCTAGTCTTCTAGTCTTCTCAGGCGCTGATCCCAGATGGCAATCCACTCCCGAGCTTCTTAAAGATCCCACCGCCTTCCTCTCTCCTCGACAATCTTCTTCCAAACGCTCCAATCCACACTTTCATGTTAAGTGTTGAGCCATTCTGTCTGCATTAATCCCCCTTTCACTTTTCGAATCGCTTTTCTAGCCGCTTGTCTCCAGCTTTCCCCCACTGTTACTCACAATGAAAGAGGGAGAGTCAGACCAATCTCACTCACGGCTTTTGTAGTCCTTCTGCCCTTTTCAGCTCGGATCTTTCAGGCTGTCACTTTTCGCTTATCAATTCAGTGACAGACGGGACTTTGGAGCCGCCATTAGCTGGCGGTTGGCTCAATCGCGCTGGTCTTAGAGGCTCTTCCTTCGTTGCTGGGGAGTTGCCTTCCCCCAAACAGCAACCCGGGGGTCCTCTTTTCTGACACGAAGCTCTACGGGTTTCGTGTATCCACTGGGGATCCCTCCAAACGCGAGAAGAGGTGATCGAAAGCCACAGCTGGGCTTCTCCACCTCTGGACGTCCCTGTCCTGCCACCGGAAGTCGGAATTTTAAATATTAAAGATCTAGGCACAAAAGCTGTGAATCTCTCAGTTCAGAACATGATTTTTTTTCAAAGTACTAATGCAATTTATCAACTGCTGGAGCTTTCAGTTGAAATGGTAGTATTACATGTGGATGTAAAAAAAAAAAGAGGGTCATATAATTCTTGGTGCATCTCCAAAACTTCATGTCAAATGGTGAGACTGAAGAGATAAAAAGACAAATACTTAATGGCAAAAATAGTAATTTAATACTAAATATTTTTATTTATTTATTTTATTAGTAATTTAACACTAAATATTTTATTTATTTATTTGATTTGCTAATCACTTACAAGATAATAGGTATAAGAATAAACATGAGTATGAATAAGGAAATAAGTACAAATAAATGGGGACAATAGGACAGGGATGGTAGGCATGATTGTGCCCTTATGCACGCCCCTTACAGACCTCTTAGGAATGGGATGAGGTCAATAGTAGATAATTTAAGGGAAAGGAGTGGGGGTTGTAACAACAGAGTCAGGTAGTGCATTCCTGGCACTGACAACTCTGTTGCTGAAAACATACTTTCTGCAATCAAGTTTAATTGCATTGGGTTTGTATCTGTTGTGTATTCTTGTAGTGTTGCAGTTGAAGCTGAAGCTGAAGTAGTCATTGACTGGTAGAACATTGTAGCAGATAATTTTGTGTACTATGCTTAAGTCCAACCGTGGGCGGCATAGTTCTAGGTTGTCCAAGCCCAAAATTTCAAGTCTGGTGGTGTAGGGCATTCTGTTGCTAGCAGAGGAGTGTAGTACTCTTCTTGTGAAATATTTCTGGACTCACTCAATTGTATTAATGTCCAATATACAGTGCGTATTCCAGACAGATGAGCTGTATTTGAGTATTGGTGTAGCAAAGGTTTTGTATGCCCTAGTTAGCAATTCCGTATTACTGGAGGTGAAGCTTTGTAAGATTAGATTTACAACTCTTAATGCCTTTTTGGCAATGCTGTTGCAGTGAGCTCTGCCACTTAGGTCATTTGATATGAGTACTCCAAGATCCTTGACAGAGTGAGATTAGAAATGTAATCCAATTTAGACTTTGTCTTGGCTTCTCCCACTTTATTCTGGCATCATGTACCTTTGGTGGTGTAGCTCCTGACAGCCTACTCATAAGAAAATGAAGGGCTTAATCCAAGCCCACAATTGCATATCCTATTGTTAACAGCAACAACAACTTGCTGGTATTGGGAAAATGGGTAACAGCAGGGTGGGATTCTACCAGTTTGCACCTATTTGCAAGAACTGGTTGTTAACATTCTAAGCAGTTCAGAGAACCGGTTGTTAGAAGAAATTACTGGCTGAATCCTGTAAGGAAGGCAGGAAGAAAACATTCTGGTGTTGTTTACAGAAACTGCCTCTCCGTTAACCCTTATTACATTCTATTTTTTTTTATTTGTCAATTGCTTACAAGATAATAGGTATAAGTAAAAACATAGCTATGAATACATGGATACATATAAGAAAAAATAAAAAAATAAAAGAAACAATAGGACAGGGATGGTAGGCACGTTGGTGCACTTATGCACGCCCCTACAGACCTCTTAGGAAAGGGATGAGGTCAATAGTAGACAGTCTAAGGTTAAAGTTTTTGGGGTTTGGGGAAAAGACCACAGAGTCAGTTATTCTTGACATTCCTGGCAGGATTAGACTTCCTGTCTCTGGAACTTCTCTGGAGTTTTTTTTCCCCTCCTTTGCTAGTACTTTGCTTATGTGGAGTGACCATTCAAAGTTACAATGGCAGTGAAAAAAGTGACTTATGACCATTTTTCACACTTATGACTGTTGAAGTATCCCCACAGTCATGAGAGGCCAGGCAAGGAGATGGTGTCTTGATGTGAGTGATAATTGAGTTGGCTATGCCCAGCCAATAACATGACCACCAAGCCAAGTCCACCCAGTCATATGATCACCAAGCCACGCCCACCAATTAAGCCATGCCCACAGAACCGGTTGTTAAAAAAATTGAATCCCACCTCTGGGTAACAGTAGTGGGAAAGTTTATTCAAAGATTTTGACAAATCAGATGCAGCATCCAACAAATTAAATTAAACATTAAGGAAGTGTTTGAAACCCCAGTTCTCCTGTACTTTGTCACTCATCTAAACCATTGTGTGAAAACACATCCTTTACCATTTTCTTCATAAACTTGTTTTTATATGTAGTGGTAAACACATAAGCCTTCCCATATATAAGAAGAAAAAAGGTGTTGGTTGAAACTCATTTTCATATTTGTACCAGAAAAAACAGGTAGCTGCACCTAAACAGATTTTAAAAACCTTCAGAGGTAGCAATGAGTATCAGGAGAAGACTAGAACCTAGCCATATATATGAGAGAGGAAATGAATATTTTTAAGCATACTAAGAGTGCATTTCAAAGCAACATCTTTGGATTTGGAGTGGATAACTTCTATTAGCATTAACAGTGGTTGGAATATTTTTCTCTGTGTGCATGTTTTTGAAAATGTTCCTCTTATGGAAAAGGCACAAAATGAGTTTCATTTTTTTTAAATAAATAAATTGAAACAATAAAAGCCTTGTCAAGAAGGTTTAATTACTGTTGGTAAAACTTGTGAGATTCATGAATACAAAACTGCAAGAAATTGTTAATTAGCACACATCATCTAGTTTATGTAATATTCAAGCTATGTCTATTAAATAATCTTTTGAATTGTGTATAATAGCAAGATGACTGTAATTAAAGCAAAACATTGCAGTGAAAAAGACAAGCTTTGGATATTAAAACTGCAAATGCAAGAAGATACGGAAATATTTGAAATGTACTTTATTCAGAGATGAAAGCTGCTTTTATACTGTGAATACTTCTTAATTAATAATCTGTATTTAATTGTCATTTTCAGTAGGCTTACTTGTACTGTGAAACTAGCCTAAGGATATATAACAATGAGCCTGCAGTTCCTGTCAGCGTTCCAGCAAACCTCCATTCCAATCAATAACTCTGAGACAAGCATAATCTCAAAAGTACCTTTATTGGAATAGTACCTGGCACATCTGTGGAATCTTGAATCTAAAATTTTTTGGACTTCCCACAATGTCCCAAACTACAATCCATCCCCTTTTTCACCATCATCACATCACATGAATCAATCATGATCTGTCCCATGATCTTTTTCCCTGCTGCTCCACATTTAATAACCTTGAACTAAGAAAAGAATTTTTTTTGTCTACTTAGAACTACTCAATTGAAATCACCACCCTCCCACTTTCTCAGTATATGTGGCAGCATGGAATATGGCTTCCAAAGCCGACAGTTCCTTTTCTTTAGAAATATAATTAAGAAAGCTAATCAATAAGTTTCCATCCTAAATTGAGAAAAGTATTGGAATATGTAAATCTCCATATATAATATACTGACCAGCAGGGAAAGTTGGGAAGTGAGAGCATCTGAGCAACTTTTGGGGGCATCATAAAAATAGATCACTATATATTGTACTTTGGTCATTAGAAGATAGTTTATTAATCATCAATCAGAATAAAGCTGGAAGGGATCTTCTAGTCCAACCCACTGCTCAAGCAGAAGAATCTATACTATTTCAGACAAGTGACCATCCAGTTTTTTCTTAAAATTCTCCAGTAATGAAGCACAACTTCTGAAGGCAAGCTGGTCCAGTGGTTAATTATCCCTACTGTTAAGAAGTTTCTTCTTAATTCCAGGTTGCTTCTCACCTTGATTAATTTCCATCCATTGTTTCTTGTCTTGCCTTCCACTGAGAAATGTCCTTCTAGTAATAGAAAGAATCTTACTATTTATAGAAGCATATTTGATCATTATATCAGCGGTGTCAAATTTGCGGCCCACAGGCTGGATGCGTCATGTGCTGGCCTTGCCCCCGCACGGTTTAGCAAAGGGGGAAAAGTCCTGATATGTCATGTGACACCACCATGATAATGCAAGTTTGACATCCCTGCACGGTTTAGCAAAGGGGGAAAAGTCCTGATATGTCATGTGACACCACCATGATAATGCAAGTTTGACATCCCTGCATTAAATTATCCTTACTAATGAATTATGAAAGGAATCTGTCACTAACTTCCAAATTCTTGCAGATTCTGTCACATCATCTCCAACAATGTTCTTGAGAGATCTCCATCTGCTATGGGAGATCTTGGAAAACTGAGAAAAATGATTTTTCTTTACTGTTAGCAGATGCTAAAGATATCTTTTTCTGTGAATAACTTCTTGTATCTAACATTCAAAGTACTAATGCTAGTGGAAGCAGGGGCAAAAATCTGTGTAAACCATTTGAAAAAATATGCCTTTTAAGACAGATATTAGCTAGTGGAAATATTTGTTATCTACATATTAAAACAACCACATCTTTTACAAGGCACATCTAACTGCTTTGAGGACTATGTATATTGATCTGTATCTTTTCACCATCCCTACACACAAAGGGATTAATTCACACAAGTTTTTCTAATAATTGCTCATTGGTTATGATTTTTACCAGAAACGTCCATTTTTGTGAGTTCTATATAGAATTGCTGAGTGATAATGTTCCTAATAAGACACACATACAATGTTAAAGAACTGGTACAGTGTTACATTAAAACAATATTAACTATCATTGGGCTTATTAAGATATTGTGTGTTACAAAAATTGCCATTTATATTTCTCAGAACATGTTCTTGAATCACACAATAATATGGGCATATGCGAGCAGCAGGGCCTACCTGTCAGTCACAAAGAATTATACTATGGTAAGGTAATAATCGACTTAAAATTAACAATGAATAATTCACAGGTGCCTTAGGTGGGACTCAGATAATAAAAGGTGTGTTGATATGCTGCAAGTCAAACTTGCCCTTAACATATAAAATAACAATGAAAGTACAAGAGGGCAAAATAAACATGCTATAATTTTAGCATTATTGTGGATAGGAACAGATGGCTGTGTTTTAATTAACCCAAAAGACATACAGAGGTGGGGAACCCCACTGAGGTTCTACTGCCACTATCTGACCTTCACTGTCTTCTTTACCTCACCACTGGTATAGTATGTCAACTTTTTTCACTTTCAGTTTCCAAATATTAGGGGTGCTCAAAAGTTCTGACATGCCTTGGGGATTGTAAAGATATTTTGGTTACTTTACTATAATTTAGATGTGCTTGATAAGTAACTGCATAAATATCATAACTTTTTTTAATATCTTGTTTGTTTTATTTCACAGTTTTTCTCTTTTTGTTAAATGTTATTTTGTCTGAGAGTGTTAATACTCCTGGCCTCATTTCCTTTGAGTGTGATAACTGATCTTCTAAAAAAAGAACAAGCCTGGGAACATTCACTCATATGGGCAATTGGGACTGGCAGAATCTTGTTGCTGTCTGAACTCCCAGCACTGTGGACATTCTCAGATATGGCCTGCTGTTAAGAGAACAAAGTAGTGATGATGCTAGAAACTACACAGCAGCCAGTCTTGCAGCCAAAAGTGCTTGAAAAGTGGGAATGAGTGAACAGTTCTTTTGTGACCCCTGTTGTAAATTCACGAGTGACAATCTTGAACAAGATCCAGGAGAGCTGGGATCAAGCCAAAAACATATCTCTTGGTAGAGGAAAGCTAGATGTCAAAGATATTTTTACTGTGAAACTTGACGAATGTTTGACACCTTCAATTGCAAGTGTCAAATTGTTCTGTGTACCAAATTCAGGTGCCCTGCTGGCTGCAAAAAAAGAACATTAACTGTGCCTGCCCTAAGGAGATGAAGATAACATAGAAGGAACTTGCTTTAGTTAAAAGTCAGAGAGACAAGATTGGTTCTTTTGGATTTCACCAGATTGGTTTGCCAGATGTGCCCAAGCAAAAACAACTAGTCAAAAGGCAAAAGTGACAAAATGATGAGAGACAAAGGCTCGCTAAATATAAGCAGAGAATTATTCCAGACATCACACTACTGACAAATGAAGTAATTACCTCTTATGATGAAAATGAAGGACAGACAACTGATGATGGCGATAAAGAGGAATGTGATGGAAGAAGAGGCCTTAGACTAAACACACATGCCTTCTACTTCAAAAGAAATTACAAAGTACAATAGATTAGAAATAACAAGTGTTGCTATACAGAGCATAGATACGATGATGATCTATGTGCCACTACTGCCATTACCACAGCTGCCTTCATAGAAGATGGCTTTATTACCGAAGAAGACAAGAAACTTATAGTCAGCCACAATAAAGTCAAGAGAATAAAGTCCATGGGAATAATAATTGATACCATAAATAGCTTGCCTGTTTGTTTAAAGAGAGACACCTTCTCTTGTATTTCGTTCTCCATATTTTGACATCCTTTGAATGTTTTCTTAATACATTCTTAAGGGGGAACAGTAATAAGAGCTGTTATGAAGTTGCATCTTTATTTTTAATTGCTATCTTGATGATTTATTACATAATTGCCATTTCTAATTGCAGCAAGATAGTCTACCCACTAACTTGAGAAAGTGTCTGGCACAGTCTGCCATAAAGACAAATATCTTGCAGAAACTGAAAATAATTTCAAAAACTGAATACAATGCTAACAGTTAATCTACACAACACAAATTCAGCTAGAGAAACACAGGGAATTGGTGGCCAATAGAATGCGAAAGTCATAAACTCCTACATGAATAAGGAGGAAATAAAGATGTGAGGAAGCAAATGCTATTTGTGCAGTAGCCAAAGTTGAATTAGGAAAACAGAAAAAAAGAATGGTTGCCAAGGGCAAAAGAGAAGACCAAGTAGAAGTTCAATTTGAGGAATAATTGGTAGAATTGAACAGAAATATATTATCAGATATAGCAATGGGAAAGGACAGATATTTAACAGGATTCCTCCTTATATTTTCCTCCAATGATATAGCAATGGGAAAGGACAGATATTGGGGGTGAGTAGAGGTTGGCAGAAAACAAATCCAAATTTCATTTGATTTGATTTGCTTTGATCCCTGATAACAATATTTTTGGTCTAACTCTTAGATTTCTTTCTTTCCACTATTAATTTTTAATGTATTTTCTTTAAAATAATGTTTGGGATTTTCATTCTTGGACGATGTAACTGTTTTTAGTTTGGGTTAGATAAAGTGTCTGACTCATCCTTATGTTATGTATGAATTTTCAGCTGTAAGCAAAACAGATTGCAGCTGTAATATTGCTTCTGTTTTATTGCTAGTAACCTCAGGGTAATTAGTTAATTAATATGGTAATAATATTAGAAGAAAAAGTCATCTGATGTAGTATTAATTAGTCATATAATATTCTCCATGGTTAATGAGAAATTTTATGGCCCAAGAGAAGGGAAAATTAAATGAATCCTGAAAAGAATTGCTAGTAAATAGTTACAGTACTTTCAGGGTTTGTAATTTGTCTATAAAAAAGCAAAGCTGCATCCTTAGTGATGCTAAATTGATGTTTGTAATAACTAGTTAAGAAAATACTAGTGTGAAAGTTTTTTGCCCATGCTTAAAGTGAAGATTCCTCTCTGTCTCTGTTTCTCTCACACACACACACTTAACTTAACTGAAGACATACTACTCTACTATGAAAGTAGTATGAATACTTGAAAATTGTATTATTTTGTGAATATAAAAGACAAAGAGAGAAAGGAAGTTAAGAAGTTTGTTTCATGGAAATTAAATTAAGACTTTCTAAAATACAGAAGTGTGGTAGCATCTAGAAAAACGTTTTCTGTGAGAACTTTATTAGACCATATGATACTATTGGAAGGAAAAGGTTGGACTCATTTTTCCCACTGGGAGATCACATAGAGAAGAAGAGGGGAAAAAACCCAAACAGTCCCACCCAAAACCACTGCTGTTTAAAATTGAAGAGTCAAAGCCAACTGCTAGGAAGGAAGTTTTTATTTCAGAAGCAAAGTGACATTCAACAATTTGATCCTGGGGCAGCTGAACAACTGGCTGGGTGAGCAGATAGGGTTCTGTGACTTTGAAGCTTGAACCGTTCTTGGGATTGTGCAATGAGGGGCCCTTTGTTTCATTTGTTATGCTAAAAATGTTGGGTAATTCTTATTGTGACTGAAGACTATGTCCTGTTTTTGGATTTGGCGGTGAAGGGGTGCTAATTTAAATCCTATCACCCTGCTTTTGTTAGCCATTAAGTTCTGCTGTAGGGGTTTCAAAATGTTATGCCTTGAATGGGCTACTGCTGGTGTTTATTTGTTATGATAGGTGGCTTCCATAAGCCTGTTATCTTTCTAAGTGCTGGAATCCGCTTGCAGTCAGCACCTTGCTACAATGTATCTTTTGGAAGCATCTGGCTGGATTGTAGATTGAATCTCAGGCAGTTTCTATTAGCGGCTTGACTTTTTGGGTTTTTCTTATGGCTAATATTTTATAGAAAGAAGAAGGAGAGGGGTTGTGCTTACTTCTTACAAAATAGCTAGATAAGTGGTGTGTGATGCTAGTTCACCTCCTTGAGGTGCACCCTGCATAGCACAGTAGTGTGAGTCAAATGACTAGCAACAGTTGGCAGCCTGACTACATTGAAGAATTGGCCATTGAAGACAGTTGGCAGTCAGACATCTTTGTAGAACTCCTGGCTTTCTAAATACATGGCAACAGATCAATGGTTACTGAATGCCCATCTTGTCTCTGCTCCTCAGTGGTGCTCCTTGACAGAATATCCATCATGTTGTGTCCAGGTGTCCATCAACAGCTTGCACCAGCCCAATGTCTCATTTTTTCAACATGGCCCACCCTGTCCTTGGATGACTGAGTGGACTGGACATTGACATTTGAACCAATAGACACCCATGTATTTGTCATACACTAAATATACTTATTTACTTTATTTACTTATATCTATTATGTTGTAAGCAATTGACAAACCAAATAAATAAATAAAAATAAAATAAATAAATAAATAGCTAGATAACTTCTATTTTTACAAGCTATGGAGCAGGATGTGTCCGGTTCAAACTGACTTTGGCCAAGTAGTATAAAATAGAGTCCTCTTTGCTTTCACTTAATTTTAAAGGCAATCACTCAATAGGAGCATACTTTTTCAGAAAAACCACTGCTTACTTCTGCCTGCTTTATAACCACATTTAGATATTGTATTTTTAGCTTTATCATTGTGCCTTTTAAAGCTGTAACTTTTTCCTTTGGCTTGTCATATGCTCTCCTGATTGATATACATCCATTAGACTAGCATAATACAAATGTTTATAGTAATAAATTCATAAACTAAGTTTTATCTTCAATTTTGAAAAGTGTAAGCCCAAACTCTAGTTGTTCAGCAATCCAGAGAAGAACATTATATAGTGTTTCTTTGCTTAAGCAACCTTGGCTGATGTCAAAAGTCAGGCATGGTTAGCCCCAGTTAATACTTGGATGTAGGATGCCTGCTCATACTCTTGCCAAAAAGAACTGCATGGACATAGTTATCAGAAGTAAAGTCTGACTCAATGACATATTCTTGTCAGTCAGCAAATGATAAAAACAATATATCCCATTAAGTCCATCTCTTTTGTATATTTGTCATGTTATTGTACATTAATACAATATAGATGGATCATCAGGTCTTGCAGGTGGACTCCTGAAAGGATTTCCCTTCAGTACATTCTTGAAATAACAATTTAATGTTTATTAAATAAATGTTACAAACTTCCCCTATAGGTTGTGATATGCACATAAACATATATGCAGATCAGTTGTGTTTGAATATTTGCTGTGATTTCTTTTAGCAACAACTTTATGAATTTTAGATTCACATTAGCATGGACACAACCAGAATACCTTATGGGATTCATTGCAATTGTCCTGTTAATTAATGTTAGTGTTCTGAACAATTAGTTTTACATTCTTGAGCAGCTGTATATTCCCAAATTTAAACATCATGTTATGGTGACATTTCATCTGCTAGGTTCAGTACAAAAAAGGAAAAGAAATCAGGTTAGGCTTTATTTATTTTTTAATAGAAAAAGACATGGAATACCAAATATCATTATATCTACAATGTATACTTCTAGAAAATATAATAATGGGATAATACAAGATTCTGGTACAGGTGTTTTTTTCTTTCGTACTTTAAACAGATATAGACCCCTAAGTTCTGTGCCTCTAGAATTTCAATCAAACCAAGATATTCAGACAATCCATGACATACAGGAGGATTTGGTAATAGATGAGATATCTTAACACTTCATAAACCACTAAGTCCAGAACTGAAATATTTCATTCAGGAGCCTAGAAAGTATTTCAGCTCACCAAAGGCAGGGAAATAAATTTCTAGTAGAACAAATCAAAAGATTAAGGGTTCCTTTTAACTGGCAGACAGGAGACAGAACAAAGGAAGACTACTCTACTGAGAATATCCTTTTCAGCAGTACAAACAATAAACATGATTGGATTTATAGGAAGGGCAACAGTTGTTTTCTTGTTTGGAAATTTAATTGAATCTCTCTACGAAGTATAGCTGATAACTGCATTTGAACAAAAAATGGAGTTTAAAAAATTAAACCACCCCATAATATTAAGTCTTACTCCAAAGGTGCTTGTTTCAAGAGGCAATTGGACTTTCTGGTTTTTCTTGGAAAACATTTCACTTCTCATCCAAGAAGTTGGATGAGAAGCAAAATATCTTCAAAGAAAAACCAGAAAGTCCAACTGCCTCTTGAAAAAAAGCACCTTTGGGAGAACCATGACCTGGATGACTGAGAATCCCCATAGATTAAGTCTTACTATTCACAGCAATAAAATATTACCTAAATATTAGAAAGTGGACAGTCTAGAAAATATAAATAATCTCACATAATTCCAAGGGGATGGTGATTCCACAATTCAGCCAGATGCTTGCAAAAGATACATTGTAGCACAGCACTGACCACAAGTGGTCAGTTAGCTTAGAAAGCTAACAAGCTTATTGAAAGTGGATGCCATCCATCTAGATGGCCCTATTCATAACAAACAAACACTACTGGCAGTATTCCATTCAAGGCATAATATTTCAAAACTTGCAGCAAAACTTAATGGATAACAAAAGTCAAGAGGAGGGCTCAAGTGGGGAATTAGTCTGGACTCATTAAGTAAACACAAAAGGGCAATTTATGTCAGCCTCCCTCCTATTACCTTTGATCCTTATCTAATATTTCCCAGTGGAATACTGCCACCTGGGAGATTCCTATGGAATAGGCATAGGATAATAAAGTTTCTAGTTTGAACTCTACATTGGTCTGGTTTCATTAGACATTCTTCATTGGTTAAGCTGTGCAATGAAATCGAGACGTTGACTTAAATGGATCCTTCCAACTCAGTAATAACATTCTTCTAGTTTTTCTAGCCATCTCCATATTGCAGAAAAGGGTCAATAAAACTAGAACTGTTTTCAATACCAGTGCATAATAAAACTATAATCATATTAACAAGAAGCACAGTAAAGGAACAAATATATTTTATTCTATGAGTTTCTGCTCATTTTTTCCTTTGGCATTCATTTAGTAGTACCAGTGCCATAAGTCAAATTAAGGTTATATTTTTGACTGCTAATGCATTATGATCATGTGCTCACTGATTCTAAAACCTAAGGGGGCATAATAAGCCCAGCATTAAGGCCTTTTAAGTCTCAATGATTTATCTGAGAAAATCAAACATGTATTTTAAGTCAAGGAAGCTTTAAACATTGAACTTTGGCTGTATCAAGCCCAAAGTTAAAATGATTTCATCTATCTGTTGGAATAAAAATTGACCACTTTATATCAAGGGATTTATTCACTAGAATATCAATGATTAACTTGTAAAAGCCAAAGACAGTGTTTCATCTGAATTAGTAACTCTAAAGTACTCTTCCATATAACTTATAAATTATATTACTGCAATATACTGTAATAGAGTAATATTTCTTCAAGAGTTAGAGTCCTCAAGGAATTATTTAATTTTTTTAAATCTTCAATTACAAGAGTAACATTTTTAGGTATTGTGTAGACATTTACATTGCCTTCAGTATAAAAAAGAGAGTGTTAAGAATAATACAAATGTAAGATTACCATTCCGATACTTGTTCTACTCAAGGTCAAGTTTATTGAGTAATTATCAGATGATATTAATCCAAATACAAAATATTGAGGATAAAGGTGAAACGCTGGATATAGTTAAGCACACAATTTGATTCTATTTATTTATATAATTCAGTGCCTGTTGGCCCTTTTCATAGAAAACTAAACAAAAATCATTTTTCTTGTTATCTCTGCTTATCTCTCTGCCTGAAATATTCCAATTCATATTCAGTCTCATGTTCTTTTTTACCTTTAGCTTTCCAGCCTATTTCTAAAAATGAATGGGGAAAAGTTTCTGACAAGCCAGCTATGTTTGAATATGTTGACTCTTAAAATGACCAGGATCAGATGTAGAATACCTCCAGTAGCATCATAGGATTTTGTTGTGCATGCTTGTGTGTGTATTCTTTAATAAATTAAACTTGGCTGGGTACAAAATCTCTGCATGATTCATAAAGGGAAGATAAATGGTATATAAATATGATTTCTGTAGACAAAATAATTGATTCTGAACCACATTGTCTTTTGTGTGTGAACAAGAAATAGGGTTAATAACCTTCAATTATAGTAAATTGTCTTTACTATAATAATATCCTAATATACAACTTTATTTTCTCACTAGAAAGTAACCAAACCAACAAAGAAGCCTATGACTTTCAAATTGACCAATATTATTTTGTCTATACAATAACTCTCATCATCATTAACCATTGTTCAAGCAGGATATTGGGACTGAAGTTCAATAACTGAAGGTCATCGATTCCCTATCACAGAACTCATTAAAAGTGAGATGGATTATTTTTTCAATTTTAATTTTATTCAGAGAAAAATAGATGATACAGAAAATGATACAATGTCTTACTTTTGATTTTGAGGTATGTCATTATAAAACAAGAACCCAATAACTTGATCTGGATTGGGATGACTGCATGTGAGTTGGAAGACTCTTATTTTTATTCCACCATTCTTAAAAAGAAACATTCATGAGCTTTAATATTCTCTTTAAAGCAGAAATATTGACCCCTACCCGGGTTCTGCCTAAAGATAGAAGAAGACACTGAACAAAAACTTTGAGGTCTACAGCGCCACAAATCTGAGAACGCAGATAGAAGGTCAATTCCAAGATTAAAACATAAATCAACTTTATTAAAGTCAAGCAGAGAATATAGGATCTATATACAACACCAAGTTTAAAAGATAAAATACAAAAAAAAGATGCGAAAACATTAACACATACTAAAACAAAACTACCTTATCTGAGGCAACTTCTCATCCAGGATTCCATCCAACTCAAAACTCTTCCTCTTCCAAACCCCTTCTTTTCTTTTAGTGTTTCTCAGGGATTGCGGTCTCAGGCTGGATTGGAATTTAAAGAGCCAGTTTTCCCCATGATACAAGAAATTTCCATAATATAGTATATAGTATGCTTTTGCTTCTTTTTTTAATACACATTTTGTAAATATAAACATCAGTTTAAAAACAGATCAAGTGATCTTCTCTTTATTTATCTTTTTCAGACGCATTGCATTATCATGAATATACAGTATTTAATAAAAAGCCAAATGGTCTTCCACATGAATATAAGCAGCCTGCAAACTACTCTAAAGTTGCTAAGAGAAAGATAGGCATTCCAAAGGTAGATATTTTGGAAGAAACTCGGGGGTGGTTTGATTTATTTATCCAGCCTAAGCCGAAATAGCCATAGAGGGCAATGTTCCATGTCTGAAGGGAAATAGCCTTCCCTTGGCATCCTTGTGACAATAAGAGTTTAGACCTGATTTTGTCATCACCTCATTCATGAATGAGGCATCACCAATCCCTTGTATAGCAAAACACCTATATAGCATTAAAACCAGAACAGTTAAGGACAATATTAGGTTGTCTCTTCAGTGGGGTGGGGATGTGTAGAGGGAAGAGGAAATGGCCTTTAGGGACAGAAGGAAGAGACAATGTCAAGGAAATAGATAAAAGGGGCTTGGATCAAAGTCAAGAAAGTAACTTGAATAAACTTTATCAGACAGGCCTCTCCCTTGTCCCCCCCGCCCCACCAAAATATAGAGGTGGAGTGAAGAAATGTATCCAGATTTTCAAGGTTTTGTTATTATAGCTTTAGAATAAAAGTAGTACTGAACTACAGTACATGGCATCAGCTTCCTAGTCTAATATACCTTGAACGGTTAACACAAGATGAAAGTTGCATCACAAGGGCACGTCTTCTAAAAACAATGGGACATCTTCATGTCCAGTTAGTGGGATGATTCCCACAGTGACATTGTTACCATGAATTAACTAAAAAAAAAAAAAAAAAGCTTATTTGCATTTAATTCTGAACAGATCTCATTATTATGTCTACTAAATAGAAATGCTATCAGCCAAATGCTAAATGCGAAGTTGCTCATTTGGCATCCCTACAAAACCATTACCTGAGATAATTTGTTTAGTACTACCTTTTAATCAAGAAAACATCATCTTTCTGCAAAGGAATATGCTAATGTTTGAAGATTTCATGACAATAAAGACATAGGAATAAGACTACTTGAAAAAGTTGGCCATTTTTGTGCCATAAGCATATTCCCGGGACAGAAGGTTGTCTCATTTTCATAATTAAAATACTGTAGACAGTGAGCACTGAGCACAGTTTTGAGTTCACACATAGTTTTTATTTTTAAGAGGAATAACTCCATTAGTCTAAACACTGCAAGAAGAGTGATTTGTTTCAGGCCTGGACCGTCTCAAACTCAGAAATTAGTGGAGTGGTTTCTACTTATAGAAAAGGATGTGTTTGCATATAGAATCCTGCTCCTTTATCAGAGCCATTTAAACAGAGTAATAAAATCCAGCTGGAAACCTTATTTATTTTGGGAAGTTCTCTGTATCTTACCACAACTATAGAGTAGTTCTTTATTGAGCTAGGAATTCTATTATGGACCACAACCATCCTTCCTTTATAGAAAAGTAAAACTCTGGATATTGCCTAACATGAAAGAAGCAGAGCTTAAATCTATGGCCCCAAGGCATTAATTGAGGGCAGTTAATAGGAAAATGTATATGTTCTCTTTATTTCTTTATTAAAGCCTTCCTCCTGCTTCATTTGAAGAGAGGGATGTAAGAATAACCTTTTCCTCTATCATGCTTTGGGCAAATGCAAAACTAAAGATTAGAGACTGACAAATCCTCACGTAAAAATTCACATCATGCCTTTAATGTCTTCAGTAATTCAGCTCAACGATAACTTAGTTAATAAACTGCTCTTGGAAAAGGCAGTCCATTAGCAAAAGTTTACTTTGAGGCCTTTAAAATTCTTCTCTCTTACTCTGGAACCTCAGGGGATATAATCCCTTCAAATGTAGCTCATCGTCAATTAGCAAGAAGAACATATGTACATTCTTCATTAAAATTCCCAGGTATCATGAGATGCAGTTCACTTCAGGTTTTACAGTTAATTAAAACTTCATACGCATTTTCTGATTCTGCAGCTGGCTGTAGAGAGTTTTAAAGCAGAAATCACTTCAGCTATTATACTTCTGAAAAGCTTGATAATAAACATTAATGTTCACATGACTTCCTCCTTGGTCATCTGCTTTAGTAGAAGTGGTTGGCCATTAACTTAATTTTTGTCACAACAGGACAGGTTCGCATAGGGAAACAAAGTGGCAAATGGAGTTGCTTGTATTTGAAGAACCTTCATTAAATTTCTTCTCTCCAAGCCATTAGAAATGTTATTTGGTGGCAAAATACAAAATCCTGACCTTTGGAATATAGCTTTATATTACTCCATAGCTGCCATAACAGAGAGAAAAAAGTCTGTTAGCATGGCATTGGAAGGACTAAATCTAAAAGTGAATGCAGGGCTAAAAAGTAACTACTTTAATATACAAGAGTATTGAAAGAGTCTCCATCTCCTAACTGAGCAGTGAAAAAAGGCTGAATTTTTCAGCATGAGCTTTCTGCATAAACATTAGATTGCCTCAACTCCTGTTTGACTTCTGGTGGCTATTGATGTTAATATAGTTTTATTACATCAGTACTGATCTGGTTTGCCGGTAGCTGTTTTGACTTACCAGACTAAATTATTGATTTTCTAGTGATAAGGTGTGAACTTGCTTAACTCTTTTGGAAATCAGCCATAGTCATTAGCTGCTTTCTACATATATAAAGTTACAGTTGGCCACAAACTGAAACCTTGTAGTGTTATGTGCTTTTTCAATATCTGATGGGGAATCATAGGACTTGTTCTTCAACATATTTGGAACCTGGAACCTTTTTGGAGCAGTAATTGCAGTTGAAATGATAAATGAATAAAAAAAATTTAGTCAAGACTTAACATTAATAACTTTAGATATATTTTTTTAATCCCAGGATAGAAAAAGATGATATAGAGAAAAGTAGATTCAAGGTAGCTAAGTAGAATATGTGTATACCATTTTTTAAATGAAAATTATCAGTAGTTTTGATCAGTGGCATCATCAAAGTAAACAAAGCCACATGCTGATTATGTCACCAGAACATGACCATAAACGGAAGTGATGTGCATAGCCCTCCTCCCCGGATGTGATGTGCATAATCTACCCCCACGTGGTGCAGGACTTACAAGGTCGTAACCCTAGCCAGATATGACATGTTGGCTTAAGCCCATCAAAATAAGCATGGGTAACCCTAACAGATAAGGTGTGGTGCAAGGTCATAGCCCTATTTTCAGAGGGGGTCTTGTTGAACCTAATCCCATCAAGAAACATGCGGCAGTCAAGCTTCTGGGTTACTTGATTACATTAACCCTAGACTAATTCTATGGACATTTAAAACCAAAAGAAACACAGAGATCTGCTTTTTTGGGAAACAAAACCCTCCTTTGGGGGGAGCTGTAATAAAAAAGGCTTTTTATTTCTAATCATTCTAGCCTAATGATGCTTTTAATTTTTGTGGAGTTTTAAAAATCAACACCTCAAAAGCTGGGGGAAAAAGGAGCACCTAAAAGGCAGCCAGGGTCTGCATTTAAACCCCCCTTGAATGTAAGGGGGAGGAACCCACAGACCTTTTAAAACCCACAGCTGGTTTTTACCTTTGTAAAAATCTAAAGACATATATTTTGGCAATTGCAACCCCCCTCAAATCCACAGATACATTTAAGTGTTTGAAGTACAGGCTTAATAAATTTTATTCTAACCCTACAGCAAAAGACAAGGAATATTAACAGGAATTTTTAAAAAAATGCTCGCAAGAGTCGGACAGTCAGGAATGCAGCGCCAGGGTATGCATGTTTGAATCTGCTAGTAGAAAAGGGGTTAGGACTTCTTCAGGACATGACCAGGCATGACATACCCTCCCGTGATTCTGCGCCCACGCAATGCATCTGCTAGTAGAAAGGAGGGGTTAGGGTTAGGGCTAGGGTTGGGGACATGCCTGGACATGACATACCCCCAGTGATTCTGGGTGTCGCGAGAATCCAGGATGGGATTCTCAAAAGGAGAAAACGGAGAACCTGATTGTGATTTCTATGGAACATTATATACATTATAATATATTGTATAATTAAGGAATGGAGTGAGCTCATTAGTGAATTTTTATAAAGTCATCACTCTAGAGCAGGGGTGTCAAACTCAAGGCCCACAGGCTGGATCTGGCCCATGGAGTACTTAGATCTGGCCCACAGGGCTGCCCTGGAAACCACAAAGGAGTGGCCTGTAGGGCCTCTGCCAATGAAAATAGAGCTCAGGGGGACTGCATATGGCTCTCCCAGGCTTTGTTTTCAGCCATTATGTCCTTCTGCAGGCCTCTGCCAGTAAAAATGAAGATTGGGGAGAGGACTGGCAGAGAGCTGCAGGAGGCTGTAGTGCCAAAAGTAGAGGCTGGGTGGGCCACGTGCAGCCCCCCAGTCTTCATTTTCAATGACAGAGGCCTGCAGGAGGAGTCCCACCCCAGCCATGCTCTCCCTGGCCACACACCCCTGGCTCCCAAGGTCAAACACAACCCTGATGTGCCCTCAATTAAATCAAGTTTGACATCCCTGTTCTAGGGCATATTAAAAAAAATAGCTTCTAGCCCTATAATTTGCTGAAGGATTGTCTCACTCTTTTATCAACACTAGTAGAGTGGCCTCATTAGTAAACACATATTAATAAATTGTACACCAAATGTACAGCTCTGGAAAACTGCTTCTTTGCTTTATACATTCTTCCCTTACCTTTATACATTCTTCCCTTACCTTCCTTCGCCTTCTCCCCTATTTCTCCTTCTCATTCTTCTTCTTCTTCACAGTGATATCCTCATCATATTAACTATCAATTCTAGCTATTTGAGAAATGTCACTGTTCTAATGAAGAAGACTGATTTGAAGGACATCATAATTGCAAAAATATTATAATGACATTTCCCCCATGTAAATGTGCCAGATGTTGAATCACACAATGTGAAAAGATTATCATTAGTTATCTTGATGACAAGGTTGCTACTTACAAATATTTCTGAGCAGGTGTGTTCACAAAGGCATGCCTATGAGCATCCAAAGGCAAATTGATAGCAATTAACAATCATTTGGGTAGAAAGGCTTGTACCGGCATTTTAAATATATCCTATATCTATAATTCCTTTGGGCTTCTCTTCTTAATCTGGATTAGTCTCACAAATTATTTCAAAATCCAGCTCAAAGGAATAGTAACACTATCACAATGCAGTATAACCAATTAGAAACTGTGAATACAAAGGCCTGACTGAGGGCAATCTCATTTAGTAAGCAGCAAAGTGTTTCTTTCAACACTGCCAAAACATAATGCAAAATGTTAGTCATTTTGATTCATTTCTATGTTAAAGCAAGTAAATTAAATTTGAGGATCAGGTGACTAAATTCAGTATGAAAATCCCCACTGTATTGATTAAAAATGAATTAGGAGGATAGAACACTGAAAAAAATCAAGCAAATTTAAAATTGGATAAATTGAATTATTGCATCTACATTTTGTCAATGAACCAACAAATGCAATCTGCTGCATGCAGCTTTCTCAGACATATTTTCCTCATAGCAATTATGTGAGTTGTTAAGCTGAAAGAGAGCTAAGAGTCCAACACTATACAGTGAATTTCACAACTGTGTGAAAATTTCAAACTGTAGTTCCAACAATCTGCTATATTTCAGTTCTACAATATGTTTTGGAGAAATGCACAAAATATCAATAAAATTATTCCATATGGATTGAGCATTTATCTGATGACCCGAGTTTAAACATAGCAGCTATTCAAATTAATTTGCATATATGGCCAAATAATTCAGGCAAAAATGATAGATATCACTAGGATCACCCTGGTCTGTCATTATAGTTACGCCTAAAAATAGGAATTGCAAATACTGCACAGTATGTTATTCTGCATCTGGACGAACAGATTCCAGCTCCTCAAAGAAAAAGACAGTTTAAAGCTCTGCTCTCCACTCCTTACACATCCAAATTCAAGTCTCAGCCCAAAAATATTAGTTTAGAGCTGATCAATTTGGAAGAGAGATTTCAGGAAGCCTTTTGGTCAAGTTAGTCATTTGCTTAAATATAATTTTTATTGCTCTCAGAATTAATGTTGACAGTAGCATGAAACTATTTATCATATATTATACTTTATAACCTGTCCATCTTGAATCTAATTCTATTTGGCTTTCTTGGTTATCTGAGTTCTGTCTCACCTAGTACATAAGAACTGGATCAGGGCTTTTGTAAGGATGGTGAGCATAACGTTATGAGCAGAATATAAAAAGCTGAGCTGTTTTGATGTATTCTGCACAAATTTTAAATCAAATTCTGCCCTTTTTAATAAAACGCCTCTTCTTGGAGATCAGCACAAAGAATCTCAATTGGTTAAAAAAGCTGAATCAAAATGAATGGGTATAGAGAAGCCTTCAGTTTTTTCCTCAATGTTTTTGTCCCCCCCCCCCCTCTTTTCTTGTGTACTTTTGAAACCTAAAACAATTTTTACAGTACTTTACACAGTACAATAATAAATGTGAGCATAATAAAAGAGCATTATCTCTTTTATTTATAGAGATAATGCTCTTTTATTATGCTCAAATTCTAAAAATATTTAAATTTCATCCCAAAGTCTTAATTTCAACTCACACTGGTTAAGAGTCTTTTGCTCATGTTTTAGTGAATAGCAGTAAATCTTATGTTAGCTGTAAATTTTATGTTGTTGGCCTTTCAGGTTTTTGCAGCACTATGTCTAAAAACTTGACAAGGAGTGTCTTTCCTAATTAAAAGTTCATGTCAATGAAATATTCATAGAAAAGATGTTGGTATTTAGATCATGGAATATGTCTCAGACTACTAAACTTTCCCCTATTGTGCTAAGGTTAAGTCAAAAGGAGAGCATTTCTTTTTAATAATGAAGATTTTCCTGGGTAATAATTATTTTCCTGGGCAACAATTATTTTCCTTACCTCAGGAAATTTATATTTGCCAAGCTTTATAAGTAACAGGCAAAGTTTACACAGACATGCTGGTGGTAGAAAAGCTTAATTGTATGTAATTATTAGATTTATTTTATTTTTATTTATTTGATTTGTCAATTGTTTACAAGATAATAAGTACAAGTGTATACATAGTTGTGAATACATGAAGGGTACATATAAGAAAAATAAAAGAAGAATAAGAGAAACAATAGGACAGGGACGGTAGGCACGTTGGTGCGCTGATGCACGCCCCCTACAGACCTCTTAGGAAAGGGGTGAGGTCAACAGTAGACAGTCTAAGGTTAAAGTTTTTGGGGTTTGGGGAAGAAACTACAGAGTCAGGTAGAGTATTCCAGACATTGACCACTCTATTGCTGAAGTCGTATTTCCTGCAATCAAGTTTGGTGCGGTTAACTTTGAGTTTGTATCTGTTGTGTGCTCTTGTGTTGTTATGGTTGAAGCTGAAGTATTCATTGACAGGTAGGACATTGCAATGTATGATTTTATATACCATGCTTAAGTCGGACCGAAGACGGCGTAATTCGAGGTTTTCTAGTTTTAGAATTGCGAGTCTGGTGGCATAAGGTATTCTACAACGGGTAGAAGAGTGGAGAACTCTTCTTGTGAAATACTTCTGGACTTTCTCAATTGTGTTAATATCACATACGTGATAAGGATTCCAGACTGATGAACTGTATTCGAGTATTGGTCTAGCAAATGTTTTGTATGCTCTGGTTAGTAGTGAGATATTACCAGAGAAAAAGCAACGTAGGATTAGGTTAACAACTCTTAATGCCTTTTTGGCTATGTAGTTGCAGTGGGCTCTAGCACTTAGATCATTAGAGGTGAGTATTCCCAGGTCCTTTACAGAGCTTGGGTCATCAACCAGATCTTGACTATTCAGCTTGTATTTTATTTTCTGATTTTTTTTACCAATATGTAAGACTGAGCATTTATTTGTTGAGATTTGAAGTTGCCATATGTTAGACCATTCAGATACATAGTCTAGATCTTTTTGTAGGGTAGTAGTATTGTCTGTGGTATTGAACAGCTTTACATCATCAGCGAAGAGAACGCAATTGCTCTTGATATGATCACAAAGGTCGTTTATGTAGATTATGAAGAGAGTTGGTCCTAGAACACTGCCTTGAGGAACACCACTATTGACAGGTACTGGATTTGATAGGGCGTTCCCAATTTTGACCATTTGTTGTCTGTTTGACAAGAATGCTTCTATCCAGTTATTCAGTTGTCCAGAGATACCATAAGATTTTATTTTTAGGAGTAGTTTGTCGTGTACCACTGAATCAAAGGCTTTGCAGAAGTCTATGTAGATTGCGTCTATTGCTTTGCCCTGGTCGAGTTGTGTAGTCCATATGTTTTTGCAGTGTAAGAGTTGCAGATTACAGGATAGTTTTTTTCTGAAACCAAATTGTTTATTGGAGAGTAGGTTGTTTGTCTCTAAATGGAGGATGATGGATTGGTTAATAATTGATTCCATGACTTTACAGGTGACGCAGCATAAGGAGATTGGTCTGTAATTTTCAACTAGGCTTGGGTCTCCCTTTTTGAAGATAGGGATGACTGTGGCTTGTAACCATAGGTTGGGCAAGGAGCTGGTCCTGAAAGATTTTTCAAAGATTATGCTTAGAGGTTTGGCTATGGCAGTGGATAGCTTTCTTAAGAAGTAGGCACATATTCCATCCGGTCCAATAGATAGAGATGGTTTTAGGTTGCGTAGTGCTTTTTCAACGTTGTCTACTGTAAAATCGATATGTATTAGATCATTGTTGTTATCTGTGGTACGGCTAGGAAACATTGGGCATGATCCATTACTGTTTACAAACACTGAGCCGAAGAATGTGTTAAAGATGTTGGCTTTAATGGTGTCGTCGCTGCAGTCTTTACCATCGGGTCCTATCAAGGGAGGGATGGACCTTGAGTCTTTTAGTTTGTTGTTTACAAAATTGTAAAAAGCATGGGTGGAATTGGTGCTTAGAAGGTTTTCCTCTTGTTTAATGTGATAATTGGTGCATTCGGTCTTTATCTGGTGGCATAAATTTTTGTATCGGTTTTTGAAATTAGCAACGTGACCAGATTTGTTTTTCCACCAAAGTGATCTCTTTTTGGATTGAAGTTTCCTTATTGATATGGGTAATCTGCTTTTTTGTTTTGTTTTTGGAGTTGTTGTTGGAACATATAGTTTGATGACTCTTTTGACTTCAAGTAAAAATATGTTGTAATGGTCTTCAACAGTATTGCATCCAGTGAATAGAGATTGCCAATCGAGGATGAGAGATTGTTATCTATAAGATCATAGTTGCCTTTTTGAAGTTACAATTAGGGATGACATCATTGTGGTGATTTTTGTGTGGACGTATGTTGAGGCAAAAGTCAATCATATTGTGGTCACTACTGGAAAAGGGTTCTTTGGTTTGTATTCCGTAAATTAAATTCAAACTATTGCAGAAGATGAGATCGAGGCAGTTGTTCAGTCTAGTGTTGTTGGTTACTAGTTGTTCAAGACCTAGATTTGTAATAGCATTGTAGAAGGTTGTGTGTATGATTTCAGTTGTACAATTATTTAGGGTCCAGTCGATATGAGGTAGATTGAAATCTCCAAGAAAGATAAAAGGGTATGGGCAGGATGTAGCCCATGTTAGTAGTGTATTTAGCTTGTTTACATGTTCGATGTCATAATCAGGTGCTCTATAACATAGTAAGAATCGAATTGTGATATTTAAGGATAGTTCACAGATGATGGTTTCAGGAAGGGCAAGCTCCTGGGTAACTTGGATATTTTTTAGATGTAAGGATTTTTTATAGAATATAGCAACACCACCTCCTCGACGATTTTCACGATCTGATCGGTAAACATGATAGTCTCTTACTGTGGTAATGGAGTCAGGGAGAGATGCATTGAGCCATGTTTCACAGACAAATATAATGTCGAAGTTAGCCATATTTAAGAGGATGAGAAATTCAGGTATTTTATTCACGAGGCTTCTTGCATTGAGTAGTTTGCATTTAAGTCCGGCAGCAGTTGGGATTGAGGTAGTTGGGGGCGTGCGTGCCTAGTCTTGGGTGATGGTGGGTGGTGGGTAGTTTTGGGTGATGGTGGGTGGTGGTAGGTGGTTGAGGTAGGGTGGTGGTTGAGGGTAAAAGTTGGGTATTGGGTTACGTGTCTTACTTTTGATACAGTCAGCATGGTAGTCAATGTACAGGTCCTTCTCTCCATTGTCTAGACGGGTTTTGAGTTCGATGCGGAGTGCACGGGAGCGGGCACGTTGCTGTATGGTTAAGTCAGGGCGGCAACGGAGGATTTTGTGGTTGGTGTTGGTTTTGGCGAGTGAGTTTATAGTGTAAATGAGTTTACGTTTGCTTGATTCATTTTTGCAAATGATCCTGCACAAGCGTGGGGCCACAGAGCCGTCTCTATTTTTGAGCTCTCGGTCAATGCGGGAAATGTCAAGTGTGAAATGTCAAATGATTCTCTGATGATGTTTCGGACAGTTGTGATGTCATCATTGACAATGTTGTCTTCTAGTCCAAATAAGATGGCGTTTGGACGTTTCCGTTCACGCTCAACAGCTTCTCTGATGAGGATTGGGATATCAATATTTGTCTGGGTTGCGTTTATTTGTGGATTGGGTTTTGGATTGTATTGTGGTTGTTGGGTGGAGATGTGGTTAGTGGTTATTTGATGTTCAGGTTTTTGTGTTATGTCTTTTTTTTCAAGGTTGGTTATTCTTTCTTTTACGGCGTCCAGGGATGCTAATATGGTGTTGAGGGATGTTTTAATGGTTTCGATGGTTGAGGATGTTTCAATGGTTTCAATGTTTGGGGATGTTTTGATGGTTTCAGCGGTATCATCTCTTTTAGACAGATCTAGTTTGGATATGCATAATTTGCAGAAATATGGAAACTCATTGGATGATTCTAGGTATCGAATCATTTGCTCAGGTAATCCCAAGCAATCATGGTGAGTGTATTTTTTACACAGAGAACATTTGATGGAGTATTTATTATCTTTTAGATTTTTGCAGCATTTAAGGCATGTGCAGGAGTCTTGAAGTTCATTGGTGCAGGAGTCTTGTAGTTCATTGGTGGGGATTGTCTTCTCATTGAGTTGAGGTTTGAGGTAGGATTTTCTTTTTGGCATGGTAATATTGGTAAAATAGTACGTTGATTGAATTAATTAAATGAACAATTTAGGGTAATCTATATAGTCAATATTACATCAAACAATATCAAACAATCTATTGTAGTAATCTCTCAAGTCAGATAATATTCCTAAGCAACAATCAGCCTGGTCAATTAATTACTCTAATCACTAGTCAATTATTTACACTAATCATTACTCACACTGTTCATTTAAATCCACTAAATCAAAGATTTTACTATTCAATTAAATTGCATGAATTTTGGTCTTTTAAACTAGTCAGTAATCATACTATTTGTACTAAACACTCTAATCACACTAATCAGTTAAAAAACAATAAATCAATTAAACCATTAATAAAATATTTTATAGAAATTGATTATCTAATCGTTGATATAGGTGATGAGGTAGAAAAGTTGTAAGTTTTGAGGTGATGAGGTAGTATTAGGAGTCTTCTTTGTCTGCGGGGCTCGTCCTAGTTAAAATGGCGTACCCCTCCACTCTTATTTAAGGGCTTTTAGATCGTGAGGAAGGGATTACCGTCCTCGGAGCTCATCAATTTTTCAAGGGATGGAGAACGTGGCTACCGAATCGTCCTTTCTCTGGATTCACACGGGGACTTAGAACCAGAAGGAAACCTCTCCGGAGCGACCCACAACAGGAGACCGAGTTGGGAGAGAAAGTTGGAGCGCTCTCACCCAGCGATCCTCCCGGCCGGCGCTTCTTGGATTTTCTTCCTTCTCTCTCCAGTCTCCGGGAGCTCACGGCGAGATGCAGCGGCGGACACAAGAGTCGGAGACGGCAGCTTTAGTGGGGACCGGAGCGAAGCGGCAGCAGCGGCAGCGGCGTCTCCTCCGTCTTTTTTCTTCCCTCGCTGACCGTCGTCTCCCTCAAGTTTTTCAGCAGATCGCTCGATCTCCTTACCCGACAAAGGAAAGCGGCGGTCACAAGATGAAATAGAATCTCTGGTTCTCTTTGCCATTGAGCTTTTTCTTAGAAGTTGTCAGATGTCACACAAATGCTTTCTTGGAACATATTGATACCATGACTTACTGAAGAGGAAGTATCTGATCTGCAATCCCAAAGCCTCATCTGCTATAAGATTATATTGTTCTTTTCAGATTTTGCACACCATCATAACTTGCACCCTTTTGAAAAGTATTTTCAGAAATGCCTTCTTAAGAAGATGTAGATAAGATAATCTTTATTGTCACTTTTCTGTGTATACAATGGCACACCTTATAAACAAAATTCTGATTCTCAAAAGATATATATCTATTCATCCATACCCGTACCCATCCATGTGCGCATGCGCATGTGCACACACAAACACACACACACACCCATATATATATGTTTTCTTAAGAATTTATGGGTATTTATATATATGGTATTCAGCTTTGTTCGGGTATTTTCCCATGTCATTATAGTTGTACTTTTAAAGTTGTAGCGACGTTTCGGCAGAATCTCATCTGCCATCATCAGGCTTGTGTATTGTGTTTGTCAGATGAACACAATACACAAACCTGATGACAGGAGATGAGATTCTGCCGAAACGTCGCTACAACTTTAAAAGCACAACTATAATGACATGGGAAAATACCCGAGCAAAGCTGAATACCATACATATGTGTGTATGTGTGTGTGTGTGTGTGTGTGTGTGTGTGTGTGTGTGTATGGCATTCAGCTTTGTTCGGGTATTTTCCCACGTCATAGTAGTTGTGCTTTTAAAGTTGTAGCGACGTTTCGGCAGAATCTCATCTGCCATCATCAGGCTTCTGTATAGTGTTCATCTGTGAATCAGGCTTTTACAGTGGTTTCAGATTTGAATTTGGGGCAGCCTATTGCTGTGCCAGAATGGTTTTTTCTTCATCCTGATTGGTTGAGAAAAAGCAACTTGCAGAAAAATGAAATCAAAGCACTACAAACCCTGAAAAGAGATAGCAGCATAATCATCCTCCCAGCAGATAAAGGGAATGCCACTGTAGTAATGGACAGAAAAGACTATGAAACAAAATTGACAGACCTACTCCAAGACTCCACGTACAAACCCATAAACACAGACCCAACCACATATCTGGAAAAATTAACCAAGAAGAAAATTATAACCAGCCACATAAGCAAAGAGATCAACAGACGATCATACCCAGAGAGAAATCTTCCAGATGCCCCAAACTATACGGCCTCCCAAAAATACACAAAGAAGGCATACCTCTCAGACCCATAGTCAGCTCCAGAGGAGCACCACTACAAAACCTAGCTAAACACTTAGCAAAACAGCTACAGCCCCATGCTGAAACAGCAGCTTCACATGTACAAACCTCATACCACTTCTTGGAATTGATCAAAGATCTACATGTGGAGCAGGAAGATCTGCTTGTAAGCTTTGACGTGGTTTCACTATTCACTCAAGTCCCGATAAAAGAGACCCTGGAAATCATCAAAAATAAATACCAACCAGCTAAACACCTTATGGAACTAACAGAACACTGCTTAACCAACACATATTTCATATACAAAGGACAAAGATACAAACAAATTGAAGGAGCCCCTATGGGATCACCACTGTCACCTGTCATTGCAAACCTGTTCATGGAAGAATTCAAATCCAGAGCCCTGGCCAATGCCATCCACAAACCCAAACTATGGTTAAGATACATCGATGACACATTTGTGATTTGGCCCCATGGAAAAGAAAACCTAAACAACTTCCTAACACACCTAAACAGCACACACCCCAAAATCAAGTTCACCATGGAAACGGAAACAAACAAACAACTACCATTCCTAGATGTACTAATCTACAAAAAAACAGATGGCACACTAGGACACACCATATACCAGAAGAAAACACACACCAACAGCTACCTCAACGCCCAATCCCACCACCACCCAGCACAGATAAACTCCATGGCTAAAACACTAATTATTAGAACCAAACGTCTGGCAGACAAGACACACATTATGACTGAACTATGCACCCTGACCAAAGTACTGACAGCCAACGGCTTCCACAAAAGCAAAATCACCGGCTTGATCCACAAAAACACACTGAGACATAATAGAGACCCAGAAGATGAACAGACCTATGGAACAGCTGTCCTGCCCTACATAAGAGGCACTACAGACAAAATTAGTAAGGTACTACACAGACACCACATCAAGACTGCCTTCAAAACAGACAGAAAAATAGCAGCCATCCTCAGAAACCCCAAAGATAAAATTGACCTGGAAAACCAAGGCATATATGAAGTCCCCTGTGCATCATGCCCGGCCACATACATTGGACAGACCAATAGAAAAATAAGTACCCGCCTGGATGAACACAAAAATGCAGTCAAAAAGCTGGAACACACTTCCTCACTAGTCCAACACATGGAAGCCACAGGTCATAGCATCAACTTCAATGGCACCAAAACCCTAGCCACTATAGAAAACCCCAGCCACAGAATCATCAGAGAAGCCATAGAGATTGAAAAAAGACCAGAAAGCATGAACAGAAGAGATGATTCCACCAGACTGTCAATCATTTGGAAGCCTGCACTCACAAACAAAAAAATATCCACACCACAAGCCAGGCAAACACCTGGGCACAAACAGATCCCCCCTGATACCTCCAGCTCAAACACACCCCAACCAGGCACCCAGATGAAACCTAGCTTCCTAACTAATGATAGCCGTCCATTTACCCGGAGCCAAGCTGCACTAAAGGCCTCCAATAAAGTAACACAATGTTGCCAACCAATCAAGATACAAAAAGAGCCAAAAAACAGACAGAAGATATTAGAAACACCAATCAAGCAGAACACAGCAAACTCCAAGACCAATAAACACATACCAAGACTCTCAACCAATCAGGATGAAGAAAAAACCATTCTGGCACAGCAATAGGCTGCCCCAAATTCAAATCTGAAATCACTGTAAAAGTCTGACTCACAGATGAACACTATACAGAAGCCTGATGATGGCAGATGAGATTCTGCCGAAACGTCGCTACAACTTTTAAAGCACAACTACTATGACGTGGGAAAATACCCGAACAAAGCTGAATGCCATACATGTAAGTACCCGCGAAAACTTAAGAATATATATATCTGTGTGTGTGTGTGTGTGTGTTTTCTGAGGTTCTTGCGGGTATTTGTATGTGGATCTTTGGTTATTCGGGTTTTCTCCCGTGTAAGATTGGAAGTATCTAGGCAACAGAGAGGAAGACACAAACCTGAAGATGATGAATGAGACTTCATCAAAACGTTGCCTAGATACTTCCAATCTTACGCGGGAGAAAACCGAATAACCAAAGATCATATATATATATATATATATATATATATATATATATATATATATATATATATATATATATATATATATATATATATATATATATATATATATATATATATATGTTTTCTGAGGTTCTGCGGGTATTTGTATGTGGATCTTTGGTTATTCGGGTTTTCTCCCGCGTAAGATTCAAAGTATCTAGGCAGCGTTTCGGCGAGGTCCCACTCGCCATCTTCAGGCTGGTGCTTTCGGCTTAGTGCCAGTGCAAGCAGTGTGTGACCGGAGCTGCCATCTCTCTATATATACAAGTGGTGGGGGATGGTGTGCTGGGCTGGTTGGCTGTGCTGCAGCCTCTTGATTGGTTGATGGAGTTGATGTTGGTATAATGGGCTGTGTAATGGCCTTTTGTTGTAGAGATATCCTGGATCTTGTGCTGTCATCTCCTGGGTCGTTAGCCTCTTGTGTTTTAACGGCTTGGGTAATGGGTTGTGTGATGGGCTTGTGAGTTCTTCTGTTGTGGTATCCTGGGTCTTGCGTTGTAATCTCCTGGGTCGTTTGTGTTTTGATCTCTTTTCGATTAGCCTCCTGTGTAGTAACAGTACCCCCACCATGAAGATGTGGCACGACCACGAACTCGAAGCCAAACGAACACAGACCCAGACCCCAAACTCAAAGCCATATTAAAAACCCAAAATGCTACATCACAGCCACCCGCTCAGGACATCACATCAGAAAACTCAAGAAATTACACCTCAAGAACTCAAGAAGTCACAACACAGCAAATGACCCAGGATATCACAGCACAAGACCAAGGATACCACAGCAATAAATCTCACAAGGTCATCACACAACCCATTACCCAAGCTGTTACTACACAGGAGGCTAATGGAAAAGAGATCAAAACACAAACGACCCAGGAGATTACAACGCAAGACCCAGGATACCACAACAAAAGAACTCACAAGCCCATCACACAACCCATTACCCAAGCCGTTAAAACACAAGAGGCTAACGACCCAGGAGATGACAGCACAAGATCCAGGATATCTCTACAACAAAAGGCCATTACACAGCCCATTATACCAACATCAACTCCATCAACCAATCAAGAGGCTGCAGCACAGCCAACCAGCCCAGCACACCATCCCCACCACTTGTATATATAGAGAGATGGCAGCTCCGGTCACACACTGCTTGCACTGGCACTAAGCCGAAAGCACCAGCCTGAAGATGGCGAGTGGGACCTCGCCGAAACGTTGCCTAGATACTTTGAATCTTACGCGGGAGAAAACCCGAATAACCAAAGATCCATATATATATATATATATATATATATATATATATATATATATATATATATATATATATATGTGTGTGTGTGTGTGTGTGTGTGTGTGTGTGTGTGTGTGTGTGTGTGTGTTTTCTTAAGTTTTTGTGGGTATTTATATGTATGGTATTCAGCTATGTTTGGGTATTGAATGGCCAGCTTCCTAATAAATAATTCCCTCAACACTGTTCAACTATTTACAAAGTGTACACTACTATTACTGTTAATCTTCTCATCACTCCTTATCACCCATCCCCTCCCACTTGTGATTGTAGGACTGTAACTTTGTTGCTTGTATCCGTACGATTTATATAGACTGTTTCCTAGTATGATTTGATTGTTGATTGTACCCTATGACTATCATTAAGTGTTGTACATTATGATTCTTGATTCTTAATGAATGTACCTTTTCTTTATGTATACTGAGAGTATTTACACCAAGACAAATTCCTTGTGTGTCCAATCACACTCGGCCAATAAAGTATTCTATTCTATTCTATTCTATTCTATTCTATTCTATTCTATTCTATTCTATTCTATTCTATTCTATTCTAAATGACAGCCGGCCATTTACCCGAAGCCAAGCCACGCTGAAAGCCCCCAATACACAGAACACAGTTGCCAGCTAATCAAGACAAAAAAATGCTACAAAAAAGAGAGAAGATATTACAAATACCAATCAACCAGAACACAGCAAACTCCAAGACCAATAAACACAGACCAAGGCTCCCAACCAATCAGGATGAAAAAAAAACCATTCAAAAAAACACGAGGCTAGCACCAAATTTAAAACAGAAACTGCTGCAAAAGCCTGACACACACAATGAAGATGAACCCAACACACGAGCCTGATCATGGCAGATGAGATTTTGCTGAAACGTCGCTACAACTTTAAAAGCACAACTATAAAAATGTGAGAAAATACCCGAACAAAGCTGAATAACATACATACTTACATACATACATACATACATACATACATACATACATACATACATACACTGTATATATGTATATATATACATTTACACACAGAGAGAGAGACACACACACACCACAGTCAATTTTGAATACAAAGCAGAAAAAAGAGTCCTGAGAGTTAACAAGGTTGATATTATATGGTACAAAGCTATTACAGAATCTACCATGAAGCCTCCACTCAGAAGGTAACAAAGAAAACAAGTCATGGAGATGATGTGTAGTAGTACTTGACCCTAGTCAAGCTGTGCCTATATGCCATGTCTTGGATAGAAGGAAGAAAACTTCCAGTAATCTTTTCTGCTGTCCTCACTATTCTCTGTATAGCCTTCCTGCCCAAAACAGTAATACTTCAAACCAAACAGTAAAACAATACAACATGATGCTTTCAATCATCCATCTATAGAAAGTGGTCAGGACAGGGAAAGGAAAATGTGTTCTCATGCAACACAGAAAATGCATGTGCTGCCGTGCCCACTTCACCAGTGTCTCACTGTTCAACAACCAAGATAACCTATTCATTAGCTGCCCACTCAGAAACTAAATACTACTAACCACTTCCACAGTTGAATCATAATACATAGACATGTATGGCTGGGTCTGCCTTTCCTGAAATTGACAATGATTTCTTTTGTTTTTCCAACATTTAGACTTAAGCTGTTCTTATTATATCAGTCCACCAAACCCTCTACCTCCTCCCTGTATTCTCATCTTGAATAAAGCCCACTATTGTCGACAGATGCCTGACAATCATCTGGCTGGTGGAGGTGTGTGTGCGCATGCACAGTGGGGCTCTTCCATGCAACCTCTCTCCCACTTCCAGCACGCGTGCCATAGGTTCGCCATCACAGCTCTAAGTGGTTTACAGAATCAGCTTATTGCTCCCAACAAACTGGGTCCTCATTTTACCAACCTGCGAAGGATGGAAGGCTGAATCAACCTTGAGGATCAAACTGCTAGAAGTCAGCAGAGTTTCCCTGCAATACTGTGTTCTAACCGTTTTGCCACCACAGTGCTTAGATATATCATGGCATATAAATATATTTTCCAAAAACTTCATGGCTATATTACAAAGTGTTAGTCTGTGGCATGCTACTTTACTGCTTATTCCTTTACTTTTGATAGTTAGTCCTAAAAAACAGAAATCATCAACCACTTCAATATCTCCATCATAAATTCTAAATCTGACCACTGTACTTGACTTTGTTTTGGTTATTTTATATTTAATCTAAGCCCCATTTTTTTCACTGTTCTTGATTCTCAAGAACTAGGCATTGCAGATCTTTTGCATTCTTCATCTATTTGAGTAGTATCAGCATAAAATTGTTTTGTCCTCTAATTTTAAAACCACAGTCATCTTCTTTGAAGCCAACCTCTGTAAATATAGATTAAACATATAGTTTAAATAAATATAGAGAAAGTATTCACCCTTGTTTTACTCTTAACCTGGAATCAATCTGTTTCAATATGTTTTGTATAGTGGCTTCCTTTTCTCCCTTTGATGAATTTTATATAAGCAATAAATCACACGTTGACTTTTTGGCATTTTTTTTTAGCTCTCTTAGTTACCCAATATGTATCAACATTAATATATCTTTTTCCTCAGCCTTTTCCAAAACTAGTTTAAACATTTGGCATTTCCATATGGAGTTCTAATTTATATTGGAGAGTCTAACCATTATTTGCTTAATTCAGGATATTGTATTATAGTATTAAAATGTAGACTGATCTCTCCTAATTTATGATTGTGGTATTCTCCAAATTTTCTGGAACCATTTGGTTAGAAATTTTATTAATTCTTCTTTTGTTTTGTATGTTTCTTTAATTCCTCTGCTCCTCAATTTAGTAATGAGCAGAGATCTGATTTAAACTTCATGAGCTAACATCAATAGTTATTTAAATAGAGAATATACTTTATTTTGGTTATTAACAAATATTCCCTCAGAAATCCATTCTTAAGTTTCATCCAGTTGTCTGTCTTTCCTAAGCTTTATGTTCTTTTCTCTTCTTGGCAATTCCCACCTTCTCTTCTGCAGTTTACTTTTTTCTGTCTAATTTGGGTTATTTGATCATTAAGTATATTATGCACAAGAAATAGCTTTGCTATATTCTTTGTTAGTATGAAAGCAGAGGCATTTCTTCTTTGTTTTGTTTGTGCTGAATAGTAAACAGTACGATCTTCTGATTGAAGTGACAAATCCCCAACCAATTCAAATTGCTGATGCCTAAGATGTCAGTTTATAGCTATTTCATTTCACCTTTCACTCTGCTGAGCTTTCCCATACCCATGTTTTTCACATTCCATGTTCCCATTGTAATTTTGTTTTTGCACTTTTGGAATATTTTTTTTTCTTGCATGGTAACCTCAGAACTAGACAACCCAAAGGCTTTACTTTAAGTACATCATAAATACCATTAGTGTTCTCAAAAAAAGTAGTGGCCTATTATCCAGTGTTACAGTATCAATCATCTTATTTTGTCTATGAAAATGGATTTCCTGGACAAATACTAGAGAGGCTCACCTCTCTTGTACAGAAAAAAAGGAAATATTTTCATATCTACAAAATATTAGAATCTCTTGAGTCCCAAAAGCAAAAACCAAACCGAAAACCCAAGTGCAAACCTTAAGTGAACTTTTGAAGAAGAAAAAAGTCTTCAGTAACCTGACTTTTCACAGATTCTCAATCCTTATGTCTATAAGTAAAGGCAAATTCTTTCTTTCAAAGAAGTGTAATACGATATAGCACAACAAGCCAGAAAAAAAAAACTGCTAAAAGCAACCTCTGCATCTTTAGAAACAACAGTTCTAGGTGCTATAGATCTGTTATAGTTAACAGTATTAATATAGAAGTTTTATCACTTTGCTGAGGAGACTGCAATAAATCAGGCTTATATTTTCCTATTTGATGGTCATGTGTTATAATTAACTTATTTTAGGAATAACATTTCCTTTTCTATTTTGCATGTATTCTTGTTCCAGCACCAGCCTTTTCTATTTGTAAACTTTTTGATGAAATTCAGCAAATGTATCCATGGAGGACTATTAAATCTCTCACCAGGCTTTGAAATTTTGCTGATCCAATGTACAACATGTTCAAAGCAAATCGTTTTATTTTGGTCAATGACCATATCAAATTCTATGTTCCAAAATGACTGCTAAAGTCAAAAGCATATTGAGGAAAGGGGGAGTTCCAGTTAAAGTAAAAAAAAATAAGGCAATTTGGGAAGGTTAAATGTACAACTCAGAAGTATAGTCCAGGAGTCAACAATAAGTCAAAGGCACACTCAAACAGGAAATTCTCATAAGGATATTTTGAGACTAAAAAATAGCTAAAACAACTGAATCAGAAAGTAGAATGAACTTGAGATAAAATAACTTGACACCAATAGAAACAATTTTGAAGAAGGAGTAAATTGAAACCTCCTCTAAAAGAAAGTTGTAACCCCAGCAGCATAGAGATGATGATTGGTTTACACATTTCACTTATTGGACTGGCACGGATGATGTTACCTAGTTTGGATAATGAAACATCTTCAAGAAAACATTCAAGCTGAGAGAGCACTAAGAATCTCTTAGATATTTTTTTCCCTCAAGCTCTTTTATTGTTTATCTGGGAGCAATGCTTTTAATTCAGAAATTATTCTGTGTAGTGTATCGGCTAATGCTGGAATTTAAACTAATATCAGCATTGGTCTGTTTTTAATTTGTGACTGTACTTCTAAAAGCCTTACCACAACATTAAGAAACAACAGTTCTAATCAGTAGTGGGATTAAAAAAAACTTACTATTGGTTCTGTGGGCATGGTTTGATGGGCATGGCAGGGGAAGGATACTGTAAAATCTCAATTCGCACCCAACTCCAGGGGAAGGATACTGCAAAATCTCCATTCCCTCCCTATCCCACTAACCTGCTTTCTAGCTCCGTTCTCCTGTGCAGGGCAACAAAAGATTCAGCCAATCAGCTGGGACTCGGAAGGCAGAGAATAGATGGGGGCAGGGCCAGTCAGAGGTGGTATTTGCCAGTTCTCTGAACTACTCAAAATTTCCGCTACCGTTTCTTCAGAACTGGTCAGAACCTGCTGAATATCACTTTGGTTCTAATATAATGATGAATAATAATTATCAATTGTGGCAACAATCGGCAACAGGGATATCGGAGTATCCCTTAGCTCACCTCTCAAATCACACTTAGGAAAGTTTGAACTGAAATGTATCAGAGAAATCACACTTCCTGTGCTTCAAGTTATAAAATTAGGCATAAAAATAGGAAAGATGTATAGACATTCTATGAGACATTAGATGGATAAATTATGGCACATATTATAAAAAAGATTTATCAATTAAAGACCATATTTGAACAGGATGCTTAACATTATTTCTTGGAACGAACAAGCCAAAAAGCAGATGAGAATGAGAAAGGTGGAACTGATTGGAGTCTCCAGCTTTGGATGGGAAGAACTAACCAACTGATTGATGGCCTTGGGGATGACATCCCAGGAATGGTAGAATTCTGAGTTTTGAATGATAAATTTCTTATAAAAGCATTACTTAATTTTGATATTTAAGAAAGTATCAGTAATATAGAACTAATTAAGAAATTAAAACAATAGGAAGGATGGCTGAACATTCAAAAGATAGTGCTCTGGACAGAAGGGGAAATCGCAACACAGTCATTTCCTTAATGCAATTCCCCTACCTATTATTATCTCAAAGTTAGCTCAACTTTGGAGGCTGAAGTTTTATCTGAATCTTCTTTGCTTCCAGGTTGGCTAGATTTCCTCTGCAAAAATGCACCTTGGCTCCAATAATGAGGCATTACTTAGATCATTTCATCCCAGACAAAAGATGAAGTCCTAGTCACCTTCTGAATGTCTGGGAGAATACCTGGCCTTTTTTAAATGACAGATTTTCTAATTAGAAGAGTAAATCACACATATCTTGAAGATGTATCCACTGAGGAAGCCTTCATGTAAATAGCTCTATACTTGCTGAGTTATAGGAGACCTCTCATTGTGTTCCATTTCTTAGTTTACAGAACACCCTCTAAAATCATATAAAAACATCTATGTTCTTCAATCAGAAATTGAAAGATTGAATAACAACGTATGTATTTAAATACATATAATAGGTAGGAATAACCAGTTTGCATATTGCCCATTTTTTATCTAGTTAACAAGGAAGCATGCCAAATTTCCCAAGTAGTGTTTTCCTAAGCCCAATGTGTCAATTTAAATCCAACCTTCAGAATAAGAAGAAGGTTGTTCCTGTACCCAGGGAGAAGAAACCCAGCAAGATATCGAAGAAACATGGGAATCTGAATGACCATTTTTATATTTTACTGTTGTAAATTGCTTCAGTAATACGATAGCAAGAAATGTTGAAGAGGAAATATGTCAACTAAAGGTCATTCCTGCTAAGCCAAGGAAGAAAAAAAAAAAAAACCTCTAGTATTCTACCATCAGGTTCATAAAGGACCAGCATGTCATGAAGTCAATTAAAAGTTAAATGGAAGTGGGCAGCTATATAAATAAACTAAAGGACAATTCAAACTATATTAAGCTTATTTTGAGAATAAACTTATTTGAGTTTATTTGAGAATAAGCTTATTTTGATAATAAACTTACAAAGGTGAATAAAATATAGATTTTTGTGAGAAGAAAAATTGATATTCTTTGAGTAAAGTCAGGGAAAAAGAGTTTATTATTATTTTTTTAAAAAATGAATGGGATGGGGAATATGTTTGAATATCACCCAATGTACTCTAACAATATTTGGAATATATTGTAGGTTAATAATAAGGGCATTAATGGGGAAAACATTCCTAGTATTGCTTTTATTGTTTTGTCAAGAAAACAAATCTTTGGTTGCTGACACTGAGTGCTGAAATATTTGGTTAGGGTTACAGCTTTCATACATTTCCCTGATTTTCTTCAACAATTATTCAGGATAAAGACACCAAGGTATATCTAATAGGGGAAGTATTCACTGAATCAGAATTATCAGTTGAAATTTCTCTGATAATATTTAATTTATAATTGTTTTTTGTTTTCTTTTGTGCTTTCTAGTCAATGGTGATTCCTGGACATTGGAGAAGTCCCTGTTAAGATTTCAGAAGTGGTTTGCCATTACCTGCTTTCCAGGAATAAGACAGAGTAATTGGCCCAAGATCACCCAGTCGGTTCCATGCCTAAGGTGCAAATAGAACTCACAGTCTCTTGATTTCTAACTTAATGTCTTAACTACACCAGTCTGGCAGTCTAATAATTAAATGATTAATTAATAATTTATTAAAAAATAAATAATTTTTATGCATAATAATTTCCCTTCATCTCAAGACATAGGATCTTGGTGGAATCTCATTGTATTGATAATGATTCTTTTTAAATAGCTTCTCTTAAAAAGCCCTAGGATAACAGAATACATGAATTTGGAGATTTGCATGGGCATTTCAAGTTAATGGTCACAAACCTTTGAACACTTAGGAATAACTGCTTTGGAAGATTTTCAAAGGCTTGATTTCTTTATATGCAGCATAATGTTCATGGCAATTTGATCTTCTACACAAAAATGTCTAAGCAAACAAGACTGTGCATGCATTCCCTATGTTAACTATAAATGAGCCATGTTCCTGAATTCAACCTGTATTCTGAATTCACCAGATTCTGTTTTTAGTAGGGGAGAGAATTTAAAACAAAGTTAATCCTATGCTGTTCAAGTGTGGCATTTTCATGCCATACCTTGTAAAATGTGATTGAAACCTTCCTTCTCACTTGGATATATAGCTATTATGAGTATTCTCATTTTCAGCTATCAAGAATGTATTTTGTTCCTTCAGCTATTGCAGGGATATCAAACTCACATCATTACGGTGGCATCACGTGACATATTGAGACTTTTCCCCCTTTGCTAAACCAGGTGTGGGCATGGCCAGCGAATGATGCATCTGGCCCACAGGCTGATAGTTTGACAGCCCAAATCTATAGTAACAAGCAAAGGGCCTTGTGACATTCTCCCATGGGCAATGAAATATGATCATTATATGACCAAATATGACAATAGAAATATGTCTAGTTCAGCAAGTGGAAGTTGAGTGTTTCAAGCCTGAATTTGGTTAGATGGTGGAATGGTGCCCCGGAGTTCGTTTTACAAAGGCTGCATTTCTTGGAACCTGACAGAATGAACCCTTGGAGGAAAGAGGCAATTTGTTGACTGTCAGTTAAATCTAAAAGTTTCTTTTCTGACCACAATAAACACATACTAAAACTGTCTGTACTCATCTAGTGCATAAGAAATTCAACTGTTTCATAGATCAGTTTATATTTAGGGCATGTCAGATCTACCTTTCTACTTGAAAAACACAGCTATCTTTGCTCTACATTCAGGGCTTGTCAAAATCAATTTTGTTTTAGTCACAGAAAAGGAAAAGTAAGGGTACATTTAATACAGGAAAAAAAGAACTTTGCTGATTGGTTTGAAAAAAGTGTTCAGTGCTAATGGTGTCTTGGAAGCAGTACTTTTGCATGGCTCTTTCTTAAAATGCATAAAGTGTGTGTGTGTGTGTGTGTGTGTGTGTGTGTGTGTGTGTGTGTGTGTCTGGGGATAATACAGCTGGAATTCATGATATCATTGTACAGATACCATGTTCAGATGGAATCTTAGCACCAACATATTTTTTTAGTTAGCTAGTCTTCCTATTCTTACAGAGGAAAAATATAACTTCCTCATTGATATCTACATGAAGAAGCGATGTTTCTGCTACTATTTAGGCTCTGTCATTATTTAGAATCCAAGGTCATATTAATCTTCCTCTGTTGTTATGAATAATTAGTCTTGTTTCTTTATTGTTCACCAGTTTTCTGCATTGAAACCAACCAAAATGTAGATCTGAGTATTGTGCAAATTGTTTCAAGAGCAGTGGCTTAACATTAAATACCGGAGGGATCTAACTTAAAAACAAACTAATATGCATTGAATGTTGAAATTTGCTAAGCAAGCTTTGTTAATCTGAGGTTTCACTGGACTATACTTCCAAGATACCAGATTGGTTGCCATGATACTTTGGACACAATGGCAGAAGTTAGTGAAGGAGACTTGGTTGTCGCACTTAACTAAAACAACATCAGGCAATATTCAAATATTTCTTCTTTATCTCAGGCTGGGCAAAGAGTTGAAATAAACATTAGTTTTTTTAGCCCCTCAAAACAATATTGAAAAAAAAAATCACACCAGCTCTTCTTTCAGCAACTCTTTTTTTCTTTTTTTTGTAAATTTTATTTGAGTTTTCACAAAGAAAAAAAAATACAAATAAAACAACTTTTTTGAAAGTAGCATAATCCTGGGTTACATATCTTCGTACAGACACAAATTCAACTTCATGCTCATTTTTATATTCTATTCCATATCTTATTACTGTTTTACATTTTCTGCATAGCTTCTCCCCTCTTTTAATTTTCTCAATTTTATTTTAATTATCTCATCTCAATTCAAATCATTATATTTATATTTTTTGTCTGTCCTGTTTCAATTATCTATTATCTTTTCTCCTTAAACAAAATTTCTCCTGTAGTTACTGATTGGAGTATGACACCTTTATATCTTTTAAGTTTATCCATTTAACTCTTATTTAGGCTTCAATATATAAACATTCAATATAATACATAACTTCCATTTGGATTCTTAAAATACACACTATATTCTTAAAAAAAGAAAAAAAATTATAACTGTATGTAATTAAAGCAAGACATTCCATTCCAATTCAATTCTATCATTAATATTAATATTCATTAAAATCTTAACTTCTTTAACATTACTTTTCAATTAAATATCATACTTCTATGGGAACAATTATAAGCTTTCCATAATTAATCCCCCCCTTCACTTATATTTTATAAAACATTAACTAATTAAAATGTTCCTGTTCCTTCCTAATTCAATTTTCTCATTTATTTTATTTCACTTATTTTATTCACAAACATTTCACTAAATTACACTAGCTATTTTATCCCTCATTTTAATCATACATTGTTTCCAATTTTCTAAAGTTATTTCTATTACTAATATAACAATATAATCTTATGTACCTTTGCAGAATCCCTTTTTCAGTTAGATTTTCACCCATTATCTCTAAATAGGTCCTGTTTCTCTATATCTTGTTCCGGTCCTTTGTGACTTCTTTTTCTTTCCTTCTTCCCTCTCTTCTTCTCTCTCCCCTTTTTCCCCCCTTGTCTCTCTACCTCTATTTCTCTGTATTCCCCTTTTCTGTTGCTTTCCAGTATTATACTTATTTTTCAAATTATTTTTCTTTTCTTTAGTTGTTTTTTTAAGTCTTAAATTCTCCATTCTCTTTCCCCCCCTTTCCTTTTTCTTCCCCACATACAATTACTTGTTCATTAAAGATGGCTTCTTCTTTGTCCCAGTCTTCTTGTTTTGCAGACGTTTCTTGTTGTTTCTCATAGTTCCAAATCTCCATTTCTAAGAATTGAAAAATGAAGCCAAAAGAACGCTTTGCTTCTTGTGCATCTTCTTTGTACTTTTTAAGTTCCATTTTCAATTCATGCAGAAGTAGTGCCATTGTATAATTTTTTAAACAACCACCCGATTAATTTTAGTCATTCAAATGTAATAACCAAGAATCCAAAGATCACCAAATAATCGAAATACACCCAAGCTGTTTCTTTTTGCTCTTTTTTCCCCCTTTCTCTTCCTGGGGTTACTGTTTAGTTACAAAGTTTCAGTTAAAATGTATCTTTTAGAAGTCTTGTTGAAGTTTTACTGTAGATTCTTTTTAATTCCAGGCAGTCTCCTCCCTCTTCCAGATCCTGCCCTTATTCTTTTTCTCTCCCTTCCTGCTTATGAAAAAAAAATTAGTGTCCAGAAATCTTTATTATCCCTTTGACATTTTGTTTTATTTTCAGCTTAATTGCCTATTGATGTAAAAGCGGATTTTTCCAATTTCTTATTTAAGTCTCTTAGTTGTCAGTATAGGGAAGGGGAGAGAAGAAAAAAAAAACTTTCCCTTTTCACTTTCCTTCGCTGCTTCCAGCTCTTCTTTGGGAGCGATGTTATTTTTTGTAAGTTTAAATTCCACGGTACTTAGTTGTTGCTTTTACAATTTAACCCGGTCAGCCAAAACTTTCACTTCTTATCTTCCTCCTGCACATTCTTTTCCGATCGAGTTCTTCTTTGTGGTGGCCATTTCTGACCACCGCTGCAACCGCCTTCAGGAAAGGGAGTAATGGCCAGCTGAGGAGGAGAGATGCGGCTCTCCTCAACCCTGCTGGCAGTCTCCCCCCTCTTCACCACCTCTACGGGGTGGCTTAGCCCCGAAACCAGCTGGCTCGGGACGCTCCAGCGGTGAGCCCAGACTGAAACCGCACATGATCATGGATTTCTGTCTGTCGCCGAAGAGACTTCAAACTGGAAGGTTCTTTCAGCAACTCTTGAAAAACATAAATTAAACAGGGCAACTTTTCGTTTCCCTCTGGACAGAACTGGGAGAGGGGGGGAAAAGTAAGTATTTTTGGACTGTCTGCTTTTTGATTTTCTGAAACAATTTGACAAGCCTACCATAAATAAAGGATAACAGAATCCCACAGATTCAAGTACAAAGGTTGTAATAAAAGGACTGACAAGAACACCACCAATAGGTGAGCTGTCATAGAAGTAAGGCAATACAAACATTAATTACATGAAAGTCCACCATCTACCTTGCCTGAGCATGAATTGGAATTGAAATATAGCTGTACATGTGTCTTAACACATCTTTTAGATTTCTCAGACGATATTAGATTTCACTTAAAATACACTGCTCAAAAAAATAAAGGGAACACAAAAATAAGACATCCTAATCTGAATGAATGAAATATTCTTATTAAATACTTTGTTCATTATATAGTTGAATGTGCTGACAACAAAATCACACAAAAATTATCAATGGAAATCAAATTTAGCAACCCATGGAGGTCTGGATTTGGAGTTACACTCAAAATTAAAGTGGAAAAAACACTACAGGCTGATCCAACTTTGATGTAATATCCTTAAAACAAGTCAAAATGAGGCTCAGTAGTGTGTGTGGCCTCCACGTGTCTGTATGACCTCCCTACAACGCCTGGGCATGCTCCTGATGAGGTGGCGGATGGTCTCCTGAGCGATCTCCTCCCACACCTGGATTAAAGCATCCCCCAACTCCTGGACAGTCTGGTGCAACATGGCATTGGTGGATGGAGCGAGACATGATGTCCCAAATGTGCTCAGTTGGATTCAGGTCTGGGGAATGGGCAGGCCAGTCCATAGCATTAATGCCTTCATCTTGCAGGAACTGCTGACACACTCCAGCCACATGAGGTCTAGTATTGTCGTGCATTAGGAGGAACCCAGGGCCAACCACACCAGCATATGGTCTCACAAGGGGTCTGAGGATCTCATCTCGGTACCTAATGGCAGTCAGGCTACCTCTGGCGAGCACATGGAGGGCTGTGTGGCCCCCTAAAGAAATGCCACCCCACACCATTACTGACTCACTACCAAACCGGTCATGCTGGAGGATGTTGCAGGCAGCAGAAAGTTCTCCACAGAATCTCCAGACCCTGTCACATCTGTCACATGTGCTCAGTGTTAACCTGCTTTCATCTGTGAAGAGCACAGGGCATCAGTGGCAAATTTGCCAATCTTGGTGTTCTCTGGCAAATTCCAAACATCCTGCATGGTGCTGGACTGTAAGCACAACCCCTACCTGTGGAACTCGGGGCCTCATACCACCCTCATGGAGTCTGTTTCTGACCATTTGAGCAGCCACATTCACATTTGTGGCCCGCTGGAGGTCATTTTGCAGGGCTCTGGCAGTGCTCCTCCTTGCACAAAGGCAGAGGTAGCGGTCCTGGTGCTGGGTTGTTGCCCTCCTACTGCCTCCTCCACGTCTCCTGATGTACTGGCCTGTCTCCTGGTAGCTCCTCCATGCTCTGGACACTACGCTGACAGAAACAGCAAACCTTCTTGCCACAGCTCTCATTGATGTGCCATCCTGGATGAGCTGCACTACCTGAGCCACTTGTGTGGGTTGTAGACTTCGTCTCATGCTACCACTAGAGTGAAAGCACCACCAGCATTCAAAACTGACCAAATGGTCTGTGGTTACCACCTGCAGAACCACTCCTTTATTGGGGATGTCTTACTAACTGCCTATGCTTTCCACCTGTTGTCTATTCCATTTGCACAACAGCATGTGAAATTGATTGTCAATCAGTGTTGTTACCTAAGTAGACAGTTCGATTTTACAGAAGTGTGATTGACTTGGAGTTACATTGTGTTGTTTAAGTGTTCCCTTTATTTTTTTGAGCAGTGTACATAAATTCTACAATTTGTTTCCATCCTCCATGGATATTTAAAATCTAATGTTTAGGCAGATTGCATCCTGCTCTGATTTAGGAGTTCTTGCATGAATATGACAATTACTAGACTGTTTATACATGAACATAAAAATACATAAGAATAAACAAATGCATCATAATGCTAGCATTTTCTCTCTTAACAAAGAGAAGTAAGAGAAGTTATAACTTTAAATCCATTTTGGATAATTTTATTGTTCTTATTTTGAATATTCATGTCTATGTATCAGTGGTGGAATTCAAAAAATTTCACTAACTGTTCTATGGGCATGGCTTGGTGAATGTGGCATGGCTTGGTGGATGTGGCTTGGTGGGCATGGCAGAGGAAGGATATTGTAAAATCTCCATTCCCTCCTGACTCTTAGGGGAAAGTTACTGCAAAATCCCATTCCCTCCCCACCCCACTAGCCTGCTTTCCAGCTCTGTTCTCCTATGCAGGACAACAAAAGAAGACCCAGGTGATCATCTGGGATTTCGGAGGCAGAGAATAGATGGGGGAAGGGCCAGTAAGAGGTGGTATTTGCCGGTTCTCTGAATTACTCAAAATTTCCGCTACCGGTTCTCCAGAACTGATCAGAACCTGCTGAATACCACCTCCGCTATGTATATAAGTTTGTATGTGTATGTATACCCAAAAGTATATATGTGGACATGTATTTTTATTGCATTTGTAAGTTATACAGCTGTTGCAAACTTTATATTAACTAGAATCTTCTTTACTTCCTCTTTTACCACTTTAGGTGTAATTTATCTTTGGTGTTGTCTCTCCATCTTCTTCTGGATCTGCCTCCTGTTCTTTGATGTTGTCTTCTTTTTGTATATACCTTGTATGGCATAGAATCCCAAGACATTCTCCCTAGGTGAACAAACTATTTAACTTGCTATATTTGTATGTAGTTTATGGTTGGTTCTCTTCCAATTTTTTGTCTTATGACTTCATTTTATTTAACCTTCTGGTTACTCCATCGCCTTTCCTCAAACATCTCATTTACATTGTGACTAGCTTCTAGCTTGTTAATTATCTAGATTACTAATTTTAATTTCTTTTTTTAAAATAAATTTTATTAAAATTTTACAGTTTAAAAAGAAACACAAATCATGTTTACAATTTTTGCAATATATTGTAGCATTGGTTTTTTCTATCTTCCATTATTCATATCTATATACATATATACATTATTCATATTTACATTATATATTATCTCTTATTCCTGTTATCTATCCAAGTATATAGATTCTCCCAGACCGTATAGAATTCTCTTTTTTCCTTCTCTTGCAACTCTATAGTAATCTTATTCATTTCCGCACAATCCATAATTTTTTTAATCAACATATTATCCATGGGATTACACTCCGCTTTCCAATTTTGAGCATAGGTTACTCTCGCTGCTGTCAGAATATGTATTATGAGATATTCAATTTCTTTTTTATATTCGCCTCTAATTATCCCTAATAAGAACATTTCTGGTTTGAATTTTATTTTTTCCTTTGTTATTTCTTGCAGCCAATTTTTTATTTTATTCCAGAATTTTTTGGCTTTGGGGTACAACCACCACATATGAAAGTACCTATTGCTTGTTTACACTTCCAACATATTGGACTCAAATTTGGATATATCTTGGCCAATCTCGATGGTGCTAGATGCCAGTGATAAAACATTTTGTAAAGGTTTTCCTATATGAGGCTGCCTATAAGGTTAACTTATAATTACTCTTCCAAAGTCTTTCCCAATCCTCTAATTGAATGTTATATCCAAAAAAAATTATCCATGCTATCATTGTCTGTTTTACTACCTCCTCTTCTGTATCAAATTTTAGAAGGTAGTTATAAATTTTGGATATACATTTTTTTTCTGGTCCTAGTAAGATTTTATTGAGCTGTTGAGGCCTTATATCTTGATTGTATTTAATAATTTTAGAAATATCCAGGATATTTGGATTGAACATTGCTTCCATAGTTCAAAGCCAGCTCAATATCTTAATATAGTGTTTTGATTTAATTTTATGCCAAATCTCTATTAATGCCTAATTAAATGTTGCCTAACATGTGAATATGTCTTTTTATTTCTCTTCCATAGGACGGCATGCCATCCAACTTGCAAGTCATGTCCCTCTAACGTTAATATTTTCCTTTTGTTTAAAGACATCTAGTCTCTAATCCAAGTTAATGTTGCTGCCTCTTGATATATTTCCCAATCAGGGAGTCCAAAACCACCTCTGTATCTATTATCCTGCAATAGTTTTAATCTGATTCTAGGATTTTTACCTTCCCATATAAATTTTGTTATCATCTTATTTAGTACCCCATTGTGATGACCCAGAGTGTAACACAAATGTAACAAAATCCAAAACGTAAATAAATGTCCTTTAATGCCTCCAACTTGATCCCACTGTTCAATAATACTCAGTTGGAGATAAAACGTACTCAAAAATAGTCTTCAATAGAAAGCAATACAGTCCGAATTTAATGAGCAGATAGAGGTGAAATAAAAAACCAAACAAACTACAATGATGAAATTTCCACAATGGAACAGGAGAAGTATTTACCAGATTCAAGGAGGTAACAAGCCACAGTCTGTTGGAAGGATGCCAGCCAAGATAACTTCAGACCAAAATAAAACATGCTTTGCTTCTGGCAACCTGTGTTTTAACCATCTCTCTTATATACTCGTCTCCCCAGCTGCAACCAATGAGGATGATCATTGCTGCTTCCTTTCTCGCAAGCCAAGTTGTTGCCTTCTTCGTTCCTCTCTGCATGTCCTAGGATGCAGAGGGGATGGGCCTGGTTCTTCCTCTGACTGCCTCAGCCCTTCTCCAGCCTCCTCCACAACCTTCGGAGCCACGCCTCCACTCCCTGTCGGCTGTTCCTCCTCTCCCTCAGAGTCCAACTCGACCAAGGAAATGACACTCTAGATTTTTTTTGTTTAACTTTACCGGCATAGTCTGAAATAAGTATAACCATTTGTTAGGGATATGCACCCTAGCAGAATGTGCACGGCAGTCAGGCAGTCAGGCAAATATGTGAGATAAACGTGTTGTAGTTTACACTCAGTAAAACAGATACAATGTGCTAGTTAAATAGTTTTTATTCCAGTAAGAGTTATAGCATAGTCAAACAGTCCATATATCATACACTAGTTCAGTCCGTCCGGGGATTATTCATTAGCAAAGTCCAGTATCGAAAAAGAGGTCCGTAAACTTACAAATAATCAGTCCAGTAATATATCTTTTTTTTTTGCAGTAGAGATATGAAGAAAATCAAACCTCTTTTCTTCGTTCAGCAATAGCAGGGAAAAACACGCAGTTATCACCATCAATCCATCATTGTCAGCAATCCAGTAAAAGCCAGCAAACAGTGAGCTCTCTTGCTCCCTCTTATGTTGATTTTACAACCGCACCCAAAATACATGCTTTACATTTAAAGTGATACACACACTTAAACTCACTAACATAGTTTATATATATTATTTTACCCAAACTAAGTTAGGTAACCATGTTATTCCTAACATTCTCCCCTTTTGGGTAATATAATAACATATATATCTATTTACAACTTTAACCCATAGTTTTCACAACTTTCTTTATGTTTCACTGCACCTTGGGCTTTTGTAAATTGATCAGCAATATTTTCTTCAGTCATGCAATATTCCAGTCTTATTAAACCATTTTTTACAGATTGCCTTACATTCAAATATCTAAGATCAGTATGCTTAGATCTTGTTTTTACAGCAATATTTGTAGCCAACCGTATGGCTGCTTGATTGTCCTCATACACTACAATGGCATCATTAACAGTTATTTCCATATCTAATAACAACTGTTTATACAGAATTAAATCAGTACATAATAAAGATAGACATGAAAATTCTGCTTCCATTGTGGACATACTTATGTGTTGCTGTCTAATTGACCTCCAACCAATCAGTGCTTTACCTAATAGTATAGCCATACCTGAAGTTGATTTCCTAGTGTTTATGTCTGTTGCAAAACTTGCATCAGCATATGCACTTAAAATCAAATCATCTTTTGGCTCCAAATACAATGCATAGTGCATTGTCCTTTTAAGATACCTTAATATACACTTTAGCGCTTGCCAGTGACGTTCAGTGGGTTCAGCGTTGAATCTTGCCAATTGATTAACGCCATAAGCAATATCTGGCCTTGACCAATTACTAATATACAATAAACTACCAATTAGTGATTGATAAATAGTCTTATCGAATTTTGGACTTTGAGCATCAGTGTGGCCAAATTCCTGACTCATTGGAGTTTTAGCCGGTTTACAAAGTTCCATCTTGTATGTTTTTAGCAATTGATAAATCTTATCCTCTTGAGATATCTTATAGCCACTTTTGGTTTTATTTATTGTCAATCCTAGATACTGTTTTATATCTCCTAATTGCTTTAATTTTATCCTCTTACCTAATAATGATATTATTTCAGTAGCTTCATTATTAGTTTTTGTAATTAAGGCAATATCATCTGTAAACAACAACAATAATGACACTATTCCATTTTTCTCTCTTTTAAATACACATGGATCAGCTAAACCTGCTTTAAACCCTATATTGTTTAACTCCTTAACAATATATTGGTTCCATTCGTAACCAGATTGTTTTAATCCATAGAGACTCTTTTTAAGTTTCCAACAGTCATTATTTGTTTTATCATCCTTGATTCCTATAGGTTTCTTTAAATATATAGTGTGCTGCAATGGTGCATGCAGATAGGCAGTTTCTACATCTAAGTGATTTATAATATAATTCTTCTTAGCTGCCCACACTAAAGCTGCTCTCAAGGTTGTTGCTTTTAGACTCGATGCAAATACTTCATCATAATCACATGCAGTTTGATTAAATCCTTGAGCTACCAACCTAGCCTTATGGGTAACAGTCCCATTTTTACCAGTTTTTAATTTAAATATCCATTTGCAGCCAATGGATTTTTCACCTGGAGGTAATTTGGCATTTTCATAAACTTTCATTTCCTTTAATGAATTTAGTTCCTTCTCCATTGCCTTATGCCAATTTTCCTGTTCCTTTGCAGGATACATCCTAAGTTCTTCAACAGTAGTTGGAACTTTACTAACTTGGCAAACTACACTTGCTTGGTACCTGTCAGGTGGTCTGGTTACACATGTAGAACGTCTAGGTATTACAGGGCTTACAGGTGGACTTTCATGTACTACCTGTTCCTGGTTATCTAATTCTTCCTGTTCAACTATTTCTTCCTCTTCTGGTCCTATTTGCTCTTCCTGTACTTCCTCTTTAATTGTACTCTTCTTATTACTGATATGTGTTTTTGGTCTTTTGTAGGTTTCTATGATTACTTCCTTACTTGAATCTTGCTCCAGTTTTTCCCATCCTACATGTTCTAGGAATTGTGCACTAGCACTACAGTAAACTCTAGATGTACCTTTTTCCCAGAATCTGTATGATTTGTGATTAGATTCATAACCTACAAAGAATAACCTTTTAGCCCTATGCTGCCCCTTTTGTCTCAGTTGTGTAGGAATATGCACCCATGCTGGTGCTCCAAATGTGTGTGTCTAGGTATTACAGGGCTTACAGGTGGACTTTCATGTACTACCTGTTCCTGTAGCTTAAGTCAGGTTTTCTACCATGCCACCGTGTGAATGGTAATTCACCAGTTGTTGAATTAACAACATTATTCAATATATGATTACCACACATTATTGCTTCTCCCCACAAAGTTTCAGGTAATCCTGAATCTGACAGCATAGTACGAGCCATTGCTTGTATTGTTTGGCCTCGTCTTTCTATAAAGGCATTATGTTGTGGCCTATATGGTGCAGACTTTTTATGTTCAACACCTGCCATCTTCAGTCTGTTTTGGAATTTATTGTTTATAAATTCTGTACCATTATCAGTTATAAGAGTTACTAATTTCCTTTTAGTTTTTCTTTCTGCAAATTTAAGCCAATTAAAGAAATTTTGATATGTTTCTGTTTTGTTCTTCATTAGATAACAGAAACCATATCTGGAATAATGGTCCATTATACTTAGTATATAACGAGCACCTCCCACAGTTGGTTTTTTAGGACCTATAATATCAGCAAATACGACCTCTAGAGGCTCTTTAGTTTTAAATCCATTAATTCTATTTTCTGGTATTACCTTGCTTTTTTCTTGACTGCAAGTATTGCAGTGCAAATACTTACTGCAAGGCTTCAGTTTTATACCTTTAGACAGTTCAACCGTTTGCTTGAGCATTTTAAAATTTATATGCCCTAAACGTCTGTGTAACGAATGTATGCATTCATCATGAGGTTTAACATTATTATAAACTGTGTTAGCTACCTCTAATGAATTATCATTTAACACATACAATTCACCTTTTAAATTTGCAGTCACTTTTTTACCTTCCTTTTCTATTATGCAGTTTTCTCCCCTAAAGGTAACTACATAACCTAGTTTAACCAAAACTCTAACTGAAAGCAAATTAAACTTAAGTTGTGGTACATATAACATTTTTACATTTTCTTTTATGCAAGAACAATATGCTATACCTTCACCTTTTGCTTTCATTTTCCAGCCATTAGCTAACGATATCTGCTGTGAACTCGTGGACATCTTAACAAATCTTTTCTTATCTTTCGTTATGCAGTGCGATGCTCCACTATCTACAACCCATAAATTATTATTCACAGTTTCGTTGCTATACATGGCTAACTCTAAGCATTTTTCATTCTTTTGATGCCTTTTAGCATTCTGGCTGGCATTGTGGCGTTTTCCTTTCTTGCAGAATCTAGCCAAATGACCTTTTCCTCCACAATTAAAACATTTTCTAATTGTATAGGCTGTTGTAGATTCTTTATCTTCTTCTTGTGGTTCCCTTCTGAGTTGATCCCTTTCAAGCCTTCTCCTGGCTTCTTCAATTAATCTGCCAGTAATGTCAGTTAATGTGAGGCTATCTTTTGGCAATACTTCCAGTGAAGTTACATAGTCGTCATAACTCTCATCTAACGAAGAAAAAATTATATAAACCTGATGCAGTTCTGTGAAGATAATTTCTTTTTCATGCAGTTCCTGAAAAATTCTCTTCATTGTGTTTATATGAATCAACATGTCTCCATTCTTTTGAAGATGTGTTCTGAACAGCTTCTGTGTAAGATTTATATGTGCTCCTACACTGTCTCGAACATAAATCTTCTTTAAATTCTCCCAACATTTCGCAGCTGTTTCTTCTCCATGAATATGGACAAGCTGCTGGTCACAGAGTGTCAGTCCTATTATACAGAGAGCTTGCTCATTCTTCAGTTTATATTCTTGTATTTTCTCGGCATCATTCTCATCTTCCAGATCCCATGCATCTACCTCTGGTGGGTTTTGAATTATACTCCACAAACCTTCTCTGCATAGAAGTAGGCTGCATTTCATAGACCATGAAACATAGTTTGTTCCATCCAGTTTGGATATTAGAGACAAACTTTGTAAATTGACTTGTGTCATCTTTTTCTGGATATTAAATTATAATTAATAAAACACAGCTGTCTGTTTACAGTATTGTGTAACTACACAAACTCTCACTTTATATAAGCCTGTTATATCCTGGTTAGTCTGACTGTGCAGCTGGGCCCATAACCAGTGTTAGGAATATACACCCTAGCAGAATGTGCACAGCAGTCAGGCAGGCAGGCAAATATGTGAGATAAACGTTGTTGTAGTTTACACTCAGTAAAACAGATACAATGTGCTAGTTAAATAGTTTTTATTCCAGTAAGAGTTATAGCATAGTCAAACAGTCCGTATATCATACACTATTTCAGTCTGTCCGGGGATTATTCATTAGCAAAGTCCAGTGTCGAAAAAGAGGTCAGTAAACTTACAAATAATCAGTCCAGTAATATATCTTTTTTTTGCAGTAGAGATATGAAGAAAATCAAACCTCTTTTCTTCGTTCAGCAATAGCAGGGAAAAACACGCAGTTATCACCATCAATCCATCATTGTCAGCAATCCAGTAAAAGCCAGCAAACAGTGAGCTCTCTTGCTCCCTCTTATGTTGATTTTACAACCGCACCCAAAATACATGTTTTACATTTAAAGTGATACACACACTTAAACTCACTAACATAGTTTATATATATTATTTTACCCAAACTAAGTTAGGTAACCATGTTATTCCTAACAATAACCATCTTGGTAGCAAGTTCATCTTTATTGCAGCAATGCTTCCTATTAAGGATAGCTGCATTTCCCCCCATATTTCCAAATCTTTCTTTGTTTGGTTAAGTAATGTATCATTATTATCTTCCTTTAAAGATGAACATTTTGCTCTCAACCAGATACCCAAGTATTTAATTTTATTTGTAATTTGGAGTTCTGTTTCCTTTTCTAATTCTTTTTTTTTTTTTGATAATCTAAAAGATTTTTAATGAACATTTTAGTTCTATTTTTATTGATTTTAACACCTGCTTCACTACCATATTCATATTTTGTTTAACAATATTTTCCCAACCTTGTTCGGATTTTCTACAAAAAATACCTTGTCATCAGCAAATGCTTGTGTTTTATACTCTTCCTTTTTTATCTTAGTGCCTGTAATTTCTTATTTCTAATTTAATTTAATAAAACCTCTATTGCAAGTATAAATATCAGAGATGAGATCAGGCATCCCTGTCTCACTCCTTTAGCTATGTGAAATCTTTTCATAAAGTCCCCATTTACCCTTACACTGGCATTCTGACTTGAATTTATCATTTTTACAAAGTTTGGTCCAAATTTCATCTCTTTTATCTGATATAACAATTTTTCCCAATTTAAGCTGTCAAATGCTTTCTGTGCATCCAGAAAAACCAGTGTTACTGGTTTCCCTTGGTTGCGCTTCATAATATTCCAAAAATATTCATTACTGTCCTGGTGTTCTTCCTAATTTGTCTTTTTGTGAGAAAACCATTTTGGTCTGAATGTATTACTTCATTCAAAACTTTTTTTCAATTTTTTGCCATAATAGTCATTAATATTTTGTGGTCAGCATCCAGCAATGAGATTTGTCTATAATTCTTAAGTTGAGAGTGGTTTGAATCTTCTTTCAGTATCAGTGATATGTATGTTTCTCCCCAAGATTTTGGTAGTTTTGCTTTTAATAGTGCTTCATTATACAATTCTAACAGCAGTGGTTGCATAGTTTCCTGCAAAGCTTTATAAAAATCTCCCAGAATACCATCTGGACCTGGCATTTTATTGTTTTTCTGTTTATTAATTGCTTTTTCTAATTCTATCTGTGTTATTTCCTTATCTAAAAGTTCTTTGTTTTCTCCTGAAATTTGTGGCAGATTTCCCCCTCTAAGATATTGTTCTATCTTATCCCTATCTATCTATTTGATCCCGTCTGTATAAATTTTCATAGTACTTTTGTACAATGTGTTTTTTTCCCTCCGGAAGATTTTCATCATGTAATTGTTGAATTAATTTCTTTTCCCTTTCCTTTTTTAATTTATAAGCTAGCCATCTTCCAGGCTTATTTGCTTGTTCAAAGAAATTTTGCCTAACCAATTTGTTTTTACATATTCCTCCTGATTTAACAAATTCAATTTATGTTTAGTTAAATCCTTTTCTTTTTTTACTTTATCACTTTGTGCTTCCTCTTGTAAAGTTATTTCCAATCTTTTAAACTCTTCCTGTAATTTATTTTGTTCCTTCCTTTTCTCTTTATTTCTTCTGGCTATATATGCTATTGTGATCCCTCTTACGTAAGCTTTTGCTGTATCCCATAAATTCTGGAGAGTTGTATTTTGATGCTTATTTACTTTATGGAAAAATTCCATTTCTTTTCTAATTATTTGTAAGTATTCTTTTTCTTTCAGTATTTGTGTATCTATCATCCATCTTCTATTTTTCTTTTTTTGTCCTTTCCAAATTATCTGTAAGGGATTATGATCTGCCCAAGTATTGGTCAATATATCTATATCTTTCACATTGTTTTCTAATTCCTTGTTCATCCAAACCATATCTATTGGGGACAATGATCGATGCGGGGTTGAATAATAAGTATATTTACTTTCCTTCCCTTTTAACTCTCTCCAACTATCTATCAAATTCAATTCATCTGCCAAATCAAAAAGTGTTTTTGGTAATGTTTTCCTTCTTTTCTTATTTTTTTTTTTTTTTGTACTTTTGTAATCCTTCTTTGTATCTACCACTGCGTTAAAATCTCCAGTTAAAGAAATATTCTCTTGTCCTGTTTCTACTATTTTTCAGTAATAATACTTTTTTTTGTTGAATCTCAATTTCTATCATTAATATTCTTCCATTTGGATCTGAGTATATTTGTGCTGCATTTATTTTTTTCCTTGATATACACCGATATTCCTTTTTTTACCTGGTCTGCCAATGAGACAAATAGTTTTCCTAATTTTGATTGTTTTAAATAATTTCTATGTTGACTTTTAATGTGCATTTCTTGTACTATATCAGAGTTTTGTTTCTGGAGGTTGTTAAAAAATGTTTCCATTCAATTGGAAAATTCAGTCCATTAATGGATAGCAACTTTATTTCTTCTTCCATCTTATTGTTTATATTGTTGTCTTGGTCTTCTATTTATTCTATTTTCCTTCTGGGCTCTTGTTCTGATCTCCTTTTCTTCACTCTGCTCTTTTTTGTCCTTGTTTCTTTCTTCCTGTTCTGAGTCCTTCTCAATCAATTGCTGTTCCTCCTGACTTCTGGTTTGTAATTGTTCCTTACTATCCAATTCCTCTTCTATAATCATCAATTCATTATAAAATATTGTGCTTTCCTTAGACTAAGTTTCTTCTCTCACCAGGTTATGAGCATGCCTTCTGGAATAAGCCATCTGTATGTTATATTGTGTTTTATTAGCTGTGTTGTAAGAAAACAATAATCCCTCCTTTGTTCTCTAATTCTTCTGGGGATCTGTTTTAGTGTCTGTATTTCTTTACCTTCATAAGTCATAATTTCATCTCTCGTTGCTTTGTATACTTTGTCTCTTACCATTTTTTAAAGTAAACCTAATATGTATTTCCCGCAGCAATTTGTTACGTCTGGCGTAATTGGTATATACTCTATAGATTTTGTCCATGTTGTTTCTAATCTCTCCAATCTCCCATTGACTAGCTTCTGCTAATATTCTGCCATAATCATTTTCAGATCTTCATCTTTATCTTCGGGCACATTTTGAAAGCATAGGTAGAAGGCAGCACGCTCCATTTCTAGATTTATGATGGACTCCTCTAAATCTTTGTTTATGGCTACTAATTTTTAATCTACTCCTTCCAATTTTTTTTCAGTCTGCTCCATTCTAGTTTCAACCGCTATGATTCTTTGTTCATTTTTTTCCAATATTTTTTTCCAGTATTTGTTGAACTTCACCTATTTTGTTTTCTAATTTGTACGTGTTGTTTCTCATTTCTTCATGGTTTTTATTCAGTCTCTTGCATCTTAAGCACCATTTCTTGGATTATCAATAGTGTTGTCTGCATCATTTGTGTATTGTCTGGGTTACTTGCTTTTTCTGCTCCTAACATCGTAACTATTGTTCTCTGTCTCGAAGATGATGCTGACGCCAAAGAGGGTTTTATGGTATTTTCTTTCCTGTGCGTGTAACCGTTGTCATTTTTATTAATTTATATAGCTTACTCTACTCTACCATCCACTTAATTTTCACCTAGTTACTCCTGCTTCTCAATAATATTTTATACTTCTCTGTCCAATCTTTCAATTATTCCTTTCTTTTAATATTTAATATTACAATCAAAACTGTTCAATATATCATTTGTTTATATCACAATCTTATATCCACTTTAAATACTATAATTTGATTAGATTATATCACAATCTTATATCCACTTTAAATAATATAATATCATTACCTTGTAGTTAAGGACAAAATTATTTAGCACTTTATGTTATTTGGTAAGTATTAATTAATTGAGTTAACTTAAACAATCCTCTATATAGTCTAAAAGTGGTAATTTCTCACTTTAATTTATAAACTAGATATATTTAATTCTCTTTAAGCTAAATATATTCAACAAAGTTCTATTAATAAAGGTCTATTATCAAAAGCAAGAATTTCTATTTCACTCTATCATAAAGTTTCAAATTTTATATTCTAAATAGTCATTACAACCATAAGCACTATCAAATTAACAATATAAACATAAACATAGTGTCAAATATCTTACTTTACATCTTTTATCACCTTATTTCCTTATCCTTTATTACATGTAAATGTTGCCTTCTCCTTTCTTATTAAGCTCTCCCATCATCTGTTGCATCAGCTGTTCAGTCTTGTAGCACAAAAGTTCCTTTCTTCTCTATTTCAATTGTTAAATAATGTTCAAATGGTCCTTTTCAGTTTCTTTTCTATTAGATTCAATTTCTTCCAATTGGCCCCATTTTCAGAAAAACTCCCTGCACCTTCACTCTTCTTCTTTGCTTTCTTTTCCTTCTTCCTTCCCTCCTGCTGTTCTGCTGGATTCCTCCCTTCACATTGCTTAGTCACTTAGCCTTTATTCATTCTAGATGAATCCCTGCCTCCAACTCCAATTCCAATTCTTCTATCCTTCTTTATCCAATTGTTCTTTCCTCTTTCTTCACAAGTATTTTCCCTTACTCTCACTCTCTCCATGTCCTTAATCTCAGTCCAATTTTTTCCAGCTGCACTCTTCTTCCCTTGCAATCTGCTCTCACCACCTTCTAGCCGCTGTCCTTTGAGAACTTCCGTCTCTCTCCATTGAGCCTCTTACTTGCCTGCTGATCATAGGACTTTCTCTCCTGCCACGCTGCTACAATTATGGCTCCTGGGATTTAGCTTCCGTCTGATACCATGTTTTGCCGATCTTCTCCTTCCCAGTCTGGCAGCTGTCACAGCTTCTGGTCAGCCATATTACTATGACTAACACTTTCACTTAGGATTTGCAAGGTTCCCCTTCATTACAGTGGGTGGTTGCCTACCACATGCCATCCCCTGAGCTTCCTCTCTTTATCGCATCTGCCTCCAGGAGAACGCGACCTTCTGATCAAGCTCCTAACGTGAAAGATCGAGTCCAAGAGACTAAGCCCAATCTCTCTTCCCTGAATCATTGCCACGTCACTGCCAGAAGTCCTACTAAGTTTAATTTCTTTTTGTTTTATATGTGTAGCCTAAGTAAGCCTTTTAACACATTTTGATTTAATATAATATTTTAACCATTTTTTGCCTGTATGTACTTTTCTTAACAATCCTGACATTGTCAGTTTAGGTTTGAAATATTTTAGATATTTGAATACCAATTCTCTCATGCTGGTTAATGGCTACAATAAAATGAAGCAAAATTTTTGTGATGACCCAGGTGGGATACAAAACAAACACAGTCACAGAAAACATTCCTTCAGGTTGCTTCCAAGCTCCAAATATCTTTGATGGAAGACAAAAAAAACCACACCTCCCACACAATTACATGAAGAAGGAAAAAAAACAACACAAACCAGGCAAGATAAGGGCTGGAGGATGTCCACAGATAACACACACTGGGAACGACACCAAACTCAGAGAGGAACTATAATCTAGAGATATTTACATGATTTGTTTCCAGCATTTGCCAGTATGCAGGTCCAAACTCTTATTCAGTTGTTACACCTGCAGCCCGTGAAGAGGATCAAGGCCCTGTCCTCCCAAGGAGACCACATCTCTCCCTTATTCTCTCCTCCCTGCGTGCCCTAGGATGAATAGGGGATGGGCCTGGGTCCTCCTCTGACTGCTCAGCCAGCCTCTGCCCTTCCCAAGCCTCCTCCACAACTTCTGGAGCCACACTTCCACTCCCTGTTGGCTGTTCCTCCTCTCCCTCAGAGTCAGTTTCCACCAGGGGCATAACAGTTTTATTATTGCATCATTAGATATATGAAAGGGGCTTCAGTCCCTTATTTTTCTTTATCTTATTAACATTTATTATTAATATTTTCATTTTGTAGAGTGGCATACCTTACTACTTTGTCTGCTTGAATTAATGCTACTATATAGCCCAATCCAGGACCCATGACTGTCTGGTGGAAATAGTTCAAACAGAAACATTTTTCATTACAAATATTTGCTGCAAATATCAGAAAATTAGAGCAAGGGCAGGGATGCATTAATTGTCAGTCTGTGCTCCCTTCAAAATCCAAGAAAGAAATACTCAGATTACATGGGTTAGAGCAAAGTTATTCTTTTACTGGAGAATAAAGTGAAAGCTACAGATTTAATTCCGAATCTGAGAAATTGGCGCGCAGATCACATATACAAAGGAATGGAAATGCTCCCACACCCCAAAGTCCAAATGACTCTTCCAATTAAAAGTTCTGAATACGATCATGTGGCCATCTCCAGGTGGTGATGAGGCTTTGTCCGTTGACCTTGACATATTTTGATAAAAGTTCGCAGTTGCGCAAAAGAGGATAGAAGCTAGCCAAGAAATGGAAAGTTAAAGACAGGAATCCCCCTCCCCTTGCTAACCACAGCAAAAGGAATGCAAAACACCTCCAGCTTTCTTCCCCTCCGCATTCCCCCCTCCCTCCGTTGCTATTGACAGCTGAAAGAAATAGATTGGCATAGCAGCAAAGAAGATGCAATAGTTAGGAGACAGAATATATATATTAAGGAAGATATCTTGAGGCTGACATTAATACTCATTTTTCTTTACCTGTTATCCCAAGGTTAGTTTTAAATGGATAGAGTGAGGACAATTTCTCTCAAAGCCTCTCTCATTCAACTCAGACCATTTTTTAAATAATACATCAGGCTGTTGAAAAAACTAAAAAAAATACACAGACTACATATATGTACTTGGCTTATATACTGACAATCTACAGATCTTCAGTAATATGATTTAAAACTAAAAATAATGATTATGTAGAGTTTTATCAACACCTTTTCAAACACCAAGGAGCAGCATAGTTTATAGTCCTAATCAATCTCCAAGACAGACAATTTATTAGATTTAAAAGCCAGTGACGGAGAAGACCCAATCCTTAGGATAGGGAATGTCTCCTCCTCCTCCTCCTCCTCCTCCTCCTCCTCCTCCTCCTCCTCCTCCTCCTCCTCCTCCTCCTCCTCCTCCTCCTCCCTCCTCTTCCTCCTACCAATTGTTTTTGAAATTCAAAGACACAGTAAGAAAGTTTCCACATGAACTCATACTTTCATCTCATGAAAACTTTTAATTATAATTTAAATTATTCTTTTCTAATGTTTTGGAAATCAGATATTTATAAATATGGCAAGTAGCTTTCATACCAGCTGTACTGTGTAGCTATATATGGCCTGTAGTGAGATCTTCCTTTCTTCTTGGCTAGATGATACTGATGGTTGTATTCCAAAAAATCTTCCTTAAAATGTGCACATGGGGCATCTAGAGATAAGCTGAAAAAATGTGGCAGCAAAGAGCACTATGTATTTTTATTCTTCCAGTAAGTGACAGTTCTGGTTTTTACAGCCATAGTTGGTAGCCTTAATTCAGATACATCCTTTCTTCAGAAGGCTGAAAACCTTTTAAGACTTTTCCAGTGATAGCTAACAGGAGCCTTTGCTGAGCCAAAAAGTAATATCTAACTAAAGTAAGGCAAAACATGAGTTATTTATTTAGTGGAAAGGACTATTGAGCAATTGATCATGATGGATTTTTATTAAATTTTAAATCTCCAAAATATGGAAATGAATTGGAAAAATATGGCCACATACAATGGGTGGGGAATTTGACTGGGATACTACATCTGTCAAACTGTAATGAGGAGTCCTAAGGCAAGCTCAAGAAGGACAGAAACCTTCCATGAAGCAGAAAGGCAAAGGCTTGGTTGATCTTGATGTCCGGTACAAACACAAAGCATGAAAGTGGGTCCTTGCGATCCTGACTTTTCTGAGGAGATGTCAGAACAATTACCATTTGGAAAACTGGTTTGTGGCAGCCAAACTTTAAATGGATAAGAATGCCAGCCTGATGGCATGCAGCCAGGCTTGGAATGTGAGATGCCTATTGGGCTACTAATGGTAAGCAGAACTGGTGCTGTGGGATAAACCAAATATACTGTACCCGACGCTGATGCTCATCAGACCCCAGAAAATATGTTGATTGATATAGAGAGCAGGATGGTGGCCATGGAAGTCGGAATCCCTAAGCCGTGTGTAACAAGTCACCTGTTGAATCAACTAGCTCTGAAAATGGATGGTGCTAAAGTATTTGGCTCATACCCAGCTGTTTCTGATAAAGCACGCTCTCAGGACTAGGCTGTGACAAGTAAGAGGGCCATCATGGTGGGCCCAGAAGCTTAAGGCACTGGCCTGGGTGGAGCTACCACAAGTCCAGATCTTGGCGATAGCAGCACATAGTCAAACAAGAACTTTGAAGGGTGAAACCTTCAAAGGAGAATGTTTCCATGTGAATAGTAGTTGAACATGGGTCATTCAATTTTAAGAGATAGATATACCTTTATGCCTTATTTAATTTCTAATTAACAATACTCTGAGTTGAGCTGAGAGTGGGACTTGTACTCATAGTCTCCTGCTTTCTGTCCTAGTGCCTCAACCACTAGACCAAACTGGTTCTCTGTAGTTAGCACTGGAGCTTTCCTTCCTGATCCATAAGAATAGAATAGAATAACAGAGTTGGAAAGGACCTTGGAGGTCTTCTAGTCCAATCCCCTGCTTAGGCAGGAAACCCACTTCAGACAAATTGTTATCCAATCTCTTATTAAAAACTTCCACTGTTGGAGCATTTACGACTTCTGGAGGCAAAATATCCACCATCCTAAGAAACCCTAAAGACAGAATCGAGTTAGAAAACCAAGGAGTATACGAAATCCCATGCACCGCCTGTCCCACCACATACATTGGACAAACAAACAGAAGAATAAGTGTACGCATTGAAGAACACAAGAACTCAATCAAAAAAAAAGAACCAACCTCTTCCCTGGTCCAACACCTCAAAGCCACAGGACATGAAATTGACTTTAAAAATACCAGAACTATCGCCAAAACCGAACACTTCAACAACATAATAATCAGAGAAGCCATAGAGATAGAACGATTTTTTTTTGCCCACACAACATGAATAAATGAGATGATACCTCCCACCTACCAGCCATTTGGAAACCCGCCCTCACTAACAAACGAGTACCTAACATGAAGAATGACACCAGACCCACACCCATGAGGGCCACACAAGATGCTACCACCACACCTCCATGTAGAAAGCAGACTCACACCCATACAGATGATGAGACACGACCATGGACCAGAAGCCGTACCTCAGCTGCATCACTACCCACTTCAAACCCCTCTGACCCATACATGAAGTGAACGGATGCCCACCATGAAGATGTGGCACGACCATGAACGCAAAGCCAAACAACAGGATCACAGCTCACCAGCTCAAATCCTCCGACAACTAAGACTAACCTGAGCACAACCAAGCCCCCACCTGAACAGAACACACCCCCAGCCAATCAGAACACCGCCAAACCCCCAACCAATCAGAACACAGCCAAACCCCCAACCAATCAGAACACACCCCCACCCAATCAGAACACAGCCAAGCCCCCACCCAATCAAGTCACACCCCCACTAGCAGTTAAAAGGAAGAAGCAGCTGCAAGCTCACATTACTCTGAGAAGCACAAAGCCAAAGACACAAGCCTGAAGATGACGAATGAGATTTCGTCGAAACGTTGCTAAGATACTTCCAATTTTACACGGGAGAAAACCCGAATAACCAAAGATCCATATATATATATGGATCAATTCTTGAACAATACATGAACAATTTGGAACAATTTATTTATTCTCTACCCTTCATCTCCACCCCAAATATTTTGTCATATGTGAACAGAATAATTTAATATTTATCATAACCCCAACCATACTCTTTTCAGCAATAATTTGGCAGATGAAGTTTTAGAAGTTTAATATCTTATAGATGAAGTTTTAGAAGTTTAATATCTGAGTTTTGGTTACCCAGTATTTATTTGTCATAGAGTTCATCAAGGTAGCCAGGAATAGTTCTCAGATAAGTCAATATTATGCTGTTACACTTATACATGTAAAAGGTGTGATTAAACACAATATGGTCTGGTATTTTAATGGCCACCTGGGATAGAAGAGCAGACTCTGTCACTGACAGGGTGTTTCCTATAGTAATGAAGAACCTTGAATGGGAATAATCTCTATAATATTTGACACAGTGATCTGTTGAAGCTACTTTGTTACTGCTGGCTTAAACTAGAAACATGGTGGTCTATTAAATATCTGTGGGCAGGAGGTCTCATTAAGGACATCTACCAGTTTTATTACACTTGTGTTTGATCATAGCCCAGTTCTTCAACAAAAGTGAAGGAAAGATGCTTACTGGAGCATCTTTGAGCTTCTCCTTTATATGATGTTTTCTTTCTAATATTTCCCAAAGTTGCTGGATTCACTTTTTCAGAATAACCAAATGTTGATCCCTGTGTTGTGACAAGAATTGACTGACCAGCTTGTCACCTGAGCCTGATGTCATGGCTGAGACTGGTCTCAGATGGCTTTCATGACTAAGGTAGGACTAGAACTCATACTCTACTGGTTTCTAGCCTAAAGACTTAACCATTAAACAAAATTGGGTCTCAAAGATAAAATAATACTTCAATATTAATACTATTTATATTAATATTATAATACTATAGTAGTGTACTTATACTAGAATAAATATTATGTTCGTGCTATACTTGTATTACTTATACTATTTCGATGTTAAAGAGAATGCTATACTTCGGAGTATCCAAGCAGCAACTATAAGATTAATTTCCTCTGATTTTTCCATCCAAAAAATATGAAACAGCGTGGTAGGGAGGAAGGTTTGTCAGAAACTTCATCTACCAAGGATATCTTTTGCATTCATGACATGCTGACAAATGATAGAAAGCTATGATTAACTGAGGCATGAATATAAATTGAAGATGCTTCTACTGCAGGACACCAACAAAGTGAATTGGAAAGCAAGATGTCAATCATAGATTATATTTGGTATTTTCACCCAGAAGACTTTCCTTGTTCAAAGAGCTGTAGGCTTCAAAATTTTAAAAAATGTAATATGGAACTCTGAGCTTATAATAAATCAGTAAAATGTATTTTTTTTACTTTTAAAAGTCTTTCACTTTTAAAAATTTTTTGAAATTGCCTCTATGTAAATTACAATTTTGTATAATTTTACTAATTCATAATTTTAAGTCCAAGGATGTAGAATTTACATGCAAAATAAAATTGCCAAAAATCAGACTATAAATGACTTAAAGGGATTTTACATTTTAAAATAGATACTACATTGTTTCCCAGCAAAGCTAAAATAAATGATTCAAATTGTCTTCTTCTTTTAAAAATTAAGTGAATATTTTAAGCAAGATTTCTTTCACCTTTCCTATTCATTTCTCTTTTTTTATACTTTTAGCTTGTCTTTGTAGAACCTTTTCATTGCCTTTTTTCTTAGTTTTTCATCCAAGAGATTAAGATATCTCTTCCTTCATTTTTATTTCCACAACAACTACCCTGTGAAGTAGGTTGTGCTAAGAGAAAGTAGCTGCCCCTAAGTCACCCAGTGAGATTAAATGACTGAAGATAGCTTTGACCTTGGATCTTCTCAAGCCTACCTAATTCACTACCTGAAACATTCATTCAGTTGTATCCATTCTCTCAGAACCCTTCGCCATGACAATTAGACTAGAAAAAATGACTGAACTAAAGTCATTATCTAAGCTTCTCAACTATGGAGCCAAAATCTAGATCAGAAGTGTCAAACTTGCAACCTGCAAGCCAGATGCGTTATGTGCTGGCCACGCCCACCCCTGGTTTAGTGAAAGGGAAAAAAGTTGTGATATGTCATGTGATTATGTGTTGTTGCAAACTTGGCAGCCCTGATCTAGATCAACACAGACTCTAGGAATCTGCAAATTACAAAAATAAATGCTACTGGATTAAGACAGATTCCAGTCCAGGTTCAAGTCCTGCCTCAGTCATAGAATAAATTTAAATTTCTTGGCCCAATCAATATTTCTTCATGGGAAGAATTACTGCATGAGGCTTCATATCTGGATATTTTGGATATCAGTATACCAATTTTTTTTCTCAATCAAAGAATCTGTCACTTCAGTAATTTTGCACATATCATTCTTAAATGCAGAAATGTTATTTAAGATTTTATCTGAGAAACAAAACAAAATGGTCACTTATATTTAATTATAGTTCTCATCTAAGACTTTTCTTAAGGTCCTTACCACTCTTTTCTGACTTATCCGCTGTCCAAAAATATCTTTCCAAGATGCAACCACCATTTTTCCATTGTTATTAAAATATGTACATTTCAGTTAAACCTAGAATATGGGTTTGAAACATTTTTCACCCTGATATTAGATTGGTCCTGTCCCCACTGGCTTTTTGTAAGACCTTGAAAATTGGACTTTGTGGAACCTAGGCCTTGGGCATCAGTTAGAGCCCATCTCCTGGTTGTATGGATGATAGGTTAGATTGTGCCTGATACGTGTTTTAATTTTTGTTTTGTTTTATATTATGCATTTTGCACTTTTATTATATTATATAGGCAGTCTAGAATCATATAAATTTGAGATGAGTGGTTATATAACACAATGTTTCTTCTGCATCTAATATTTTATTTCAAAATACTTTTTTATTACACACAAATACACACATATATACAATCTCTTGCCTGCCTCCCTGCCTGCTTGCCTGCCTACCTGCCTACCTGCTTATCTATCTATCTATCTATCTATCTATCTATCTATCTATCTATCTATCTATCTATCTATCTATCTATCTATCTATCTATCTATCTATCTATCTATCTATCTATCTATCTATCTATCTATCTATCTATCCATATCATATTATCTTATGCAGTTAAAAGCCCTAGGAAGATATAGAGAATGTGTGTGTGTGTGTGTGTGTGTGTGTGTGTGTGCATGCACATGTTTGTGTGCACATGTGCATGCTCATATATACCAGTAGTTCCTAACTTACAACCATTCATTTAATGATGGTTCAAAGTTAGAACATTGAAAAAAGTGAATTATGAACATTTTTTACACTTACAACAGTAACAGCATCCCCATTGACACATGGTCAAAATTTAGACACTTGGCAACTGGTTGTATTTATGACAGTTGCAAAGTTCCAGAATCATGTAATCACATTTTATGATCTTCTGACAATGGGAAAGTCAAATTCATACTTAAAAACCATGTTTTTAACTTAACAACTCCAGTGATTCATTTAACAATTATGTTAAGAAAGGTCATAAAACTGGGCAAAACTCACTTAACAACTGTCTTTATTAGCAAAAGAAATTTTAGGGCTCAGTTGTGAGTGTAAGGATTACCATATTAGTTGCAGATGGTCTAAAACACTAATAACTAAAACTCATGAAGCCCAGGCCAACATGACTGAATTGAGGTACGGCTTTGTCTTGACAAATGAGAAATTTTTTAAAAGTAATTTTACGCAGAAATCATCAATCATGATAATGAAGAGGAAGCTAGTTTCAGTCACTACTGAATATTTTAATAATTACAATAAGGGAAAAAGGACACGACAAGATAATACTTGGATAGACATAAATCAGCACTAAGTCATTTATAACTTTTTGTCATAAGCTTCCAAAACCAATTTACACATAGGTATGATATACTTATCTTTGAAATACTGTTTCTTAATAATCTGGAAGGAGAAAGTAGAGGAAGATGAGCTGGAAATAGGTTAATGTGTTGATTGGAATAACTTATGAAACTTTAAGGGCTGATCTCATAAAACTATTCTTTGCAAACAGTTTGCAAAATAAAATAATAATAATAATAATAATAATAATAATAATAATAATAATAATAATAATAATAATAATAATAATAATAATAATCTGACATAACAATAGTTGAAAAGAAAAAGGTTTGGTTCATTGACATTGCAATACCCGGTGATGTACGAATTGTAGACACGCAGCAAGAAAAAAATCACAAAGTATCGGGACTTATAAATTGAAGTTGAGCAACTTTGGGGGGGAAAAAGTGTGTTATCCCAATTGTAATTGAAGCCCTTGGAGCAATACCTAAAGGGCTACCTCGCTATTTGGAAATTCTGAATTTATCAGACTTGAATACCATGATTCTTCAAAAAACCCACCCTACTTGGAACAGCTTATGTCCTTCGACACTACCTGAACAGTTCCTAGGTCTTTGGTTAGGACTCGAGCTGTTGAGCTATCAACCAGCCCCAAAGGCTGGAAATCTCACTAAAGATTTAATAATAATAATAATAATAATAATAATAATAATAATAATAATAATAATAATACAGAACTGCAAAAAACTATGTTACTCAGAACATAATACATTTTAAGAAGATAGTTTGTTGATAACTAGGATGTTGGTAGCAACCACCAACATCCGAGGTATCAACAAAGTGTCTTCTTAAAATATCAACCATCAGAGCCAGTCAATAATATTTTTGATACATTTTAAATGTTCAGTTGACTGAGTTTCATGTGTAATGAATAAAAGAGACAACAACTGTTATGTATATATAAATAACGTAGTTGGGTTGACAATATATAAACTACAAATATATATGTTTGTAGCTTTAAGGAAAGATACTGTAATGGATTATGCTGTGTTCTGGTTGGTTGATTTTGCTACAAGTTGCCATAAGAGAGAGCTATAGATCATGGTTTAACTCTCTTTTTCGCTCTTGATACTCTTGATACTGATACTGACTATTGACCGATACTGATTAACCCTGTTTATTTTGATATTCTGTTGATATCGAAGGTTATCTGTTGTATTATGGATTGATATTTGTCTGTTGTAAAAGACGTGAAACTGGTAAGAAGACTTTATAACTGGATATTTCTGGACTGTTAAAAATGTGTATGACATGGACTGTTTATTGGACTGTGCTATTTCTTCAAGTAAATATTAACACAACTTGTTCAACTATGTGTGGCTGTATATTTATTCATAACTGTTCTCATAAATTGTTTTCTGTGTGCATATCCTTTTTATACAAGGGTTACTCTGTGTATATCCTAACAATAACAATAATAATTTTCAATATGATTACATTTAGGAAGCATAAGTACTCATTTCCTTGTAATTTTTTTTAGCTTTTTGCATGTTATTTTTTTCTTATTTCCTCTTTTTCTTTTTTCCATTTTTATTTTCACAGTCCAAGGTTATTTATGATATTTCCCGTGTTTTTCTAATATCTTCTGTCTCTTTTGTAGCTTTTTTTGTCTTGATTGGCTGGCAACATTGTGTTTCCTGTATTGGAGGCTTTTAGTGCAGCTTGGCTCCGAGTAAATGGACGGCTATCATTTATTAGGAAGCTAGGTTTCATCTGGGTGCCTGGTTGGGGTATGTTTGAGCTGGAGGTATCGGGGGGGGGATCTGTTTGTGCCCAGGTGTTTGCCTGGCTTGTGGTGTAGAGATTTTTTTGTTTGTGAGTGCAGGCTTCCAAATAATTGACAGTCTGGTGGAATCATCTATTCATGCTTTCAGGTCTTTTTTCAATCTCTGTGGCTTCTCTGATAATTCTGTAGCTGGGGTTTTCTATAGTGGCTAGGGTTTTGGTGCCTTTGAAGTCGATGCTATGACCTGTTGCTTTCATGTGTTGGACAAGTGAGGAAGTGTGTTCCAGCTTTTTTACTGCATTTTTGTGTTCATCCAGGCGGGTAATTATTCTTCTATTGGTCTGTTCAATGTATGTGGCAGGGCATGATGCACAGGGGACTGATGATGCATATATGCCTTGGTTTTCCAGGTCAATTTTATCTTTGGGGTTTCTTAGGATGGCTGCTATTTTTCTGTCTGTTTTGAAGGCAGTCTTGATGTGATCCCTGTGAAGTATCTTACTTATTTTGTCTGTAGTACCTCTTATGTAGGGCAGGACAGCTGTTCCATAGGTCTGTTCATCTTCTAGGTCTCCATTATGTCTCAGTGTGTTTTTGTGGATCAAGCCAGTGATTTTGCTTTTGTGGAAGCCATTAGCTGTCAGTACTTTAGTCAGGGTGTATAGTTCAGTCTTTATGTGTGTCTTGGCAGACAAGACAATACAGATGAACACAATACAGAAGCCTGATGATGGCAGATGAGATTCTGCCGAAACATTGCTACAACTTTAAAAGCACAACTACAATGACGTGAGAAAATACCTGAACAAAGCTGAATAACATACATACATACATACATACATATATATGTTTTCTTAAGTTTTCGTGGGTACTTACATGTATGGCAATCAGCTTTCTTCGGGTATTTTCCCACGTCATTGTAGTTGTGCTTTTAAAGTTGTAGCAACGTTTCGGCAGAATCTGATGATGGCAGATGAGGTTCTGCCGAAACGTTGCTACAACTTTAAAAGCACAACTACAATGACGTGGGAAAATACCGAACAAAGCTGAATGCCATATATATATATATATATATATATATATATATATATATATATATATATATATATATATATATATATATATATATATACACACACACACATACACATATACATGTATACACACACACACACACACACATATACATATATACATACACATACACACGCACACACACACACACACACACACACACACACACACACACATATGACTATTTGTAATCCACTAAAGTAGGGAGAATGATAATTGCAGTTCAGGGCAATAAAGTTTAACATCAGGCAATAAAAATTTATGATCTGGCAGTAACTTTTAAAATGATCACTCAGTTTTGTCAGGATCATATATATATATATATATATATATATATATATATATATATATATATATATATATATATATATATATATATATATATATATATATATGTATGGTGTTCGGCTTGGTTCGGGTATTTTCCCACGTCATTGTAGTTGTTCTTTTAAAGTTGTAGCAACGTTTCAGCAGAATCTCATCTGCCATCATCAGGCTTCTGTATTGTGTCCGTCTGTGAGTCAGACTTTTACAGTGGTTTCAGATTTGAATTTGGGGCAGCCTATTGCTGTGCCAGAATGGTTTTTTCTTCATCCTGATTGGTTGGGAGTCTTGGTCTGTGTTTATTGGTCTCGGAGTTTGCTGTGTTCTGCTTGATTGGTGTCTCTAATATCTTCTGTCTGTTTTTGGCTCTTTTTGTATCTTGATTGGCTGGCAGCATTGTGTTGCTTTAATGGAGGCCTTTAGTGCAGCTTGGCTTCGGGTAAATGGGCGGCTATCATTAGTTAGGAAGCTGGGTTTCATCTGGGTGCCTGGTTGGGATGTGTTTGAGCTGGAGGTATCAGGGGGGATCTGTTTGTGCCCAGGTGTTTGCCTGGCTTGTGGTGTGGAGATTTTTTTGTTTGTGAGTGCAGGCTTCCAAATGATTGACAGCCTGGTGGAATCATCTCTTCTATTCATGCTTTCTGGTCTTTTTTCAATCTCTATGGCTTCTCTGATGATTCTGTGATTAGGGTTTTCTATAGTGGCCAGGGTTTTGGTGCCATTGAAGTTGATGCTATGACCTGTGGCTTCCATGTGTTGGACTAGTGAGGAAGTGTGTTCCAGCTTTTTGACTGCATTTTTGTGTTCATCCAGGCGGGTGCTTATTCTTCTATTGGTCTGTCCAATGTATGTGGCCAGGCATGATGCACAGGGGACTTCGTATATGCCTTGGTTTTCCAGGTCAATTTTATCTTTGGGGTTGCTAAGGATGGCTGCTATTTTTCTGTCTGTTTTGAAGGCAGTCCTGATGTGATGTCTGTGTAGTACCTTACTAATTTTGTCTGTAGTACCTCTTATGTAGGGCAGGACAGCTGTTCCATAGGTCTGTTCATCTTCTGGGTCTCTATTATGTTTCAGTGTGTTTTTGTGGATCAAGCTGGTGATTTTGCTTTTGTGGAAGCCGTTGGCTGTCAGTACTTTAGTCAGGGTGCATAGTTCAGTCTTAATGTGTGTCTTGTCTGCCAGGCGTTTGGTTCTGGTAATTAGTGTTTTAGCCACGGAGTTTATCTGTGCTGGGTGGTGGTGGGATTGGGCGTTGAGGTAGCGGTTGGTGTGGGTTTTCTTCTGGTATATGGTGTGTCCTAGTGTGCCATCTGTTTTTTTGTAGATTAGTACATCTAGGAATGGTAGTTGTTTGTTTGTTTCTGTTTCCATGGTGAACTTGATTTTGGGGTGTGCGCTGTTTAGGTGTGTTAGGAAATTGTTTAGGTTTTCTTGTCCATGGGGCCAAATCACGAATGTGTCATCGATGTATCTTAACCATAGTTTGGGTTTGAGGATGGCATTGGCCAGGGCTCTGGATTCGAATTCTTCCATGAACAGGTTTGCAATGACAGGTGACAGTGGTGATCCCATGGGAGCTCCTTCTATTTGTTTGTATCTTTGTCCTTTGTATATGAAATATGTGTTGGTTAAGCAGTGTTCTGTTAGTTCCATGAGGTGTTTAGCTGGTTGGTATTTATTTTTGATGATTTCAAGGGTCTCTTTTATCGGGACTTGAGTGAATAGTGAAACCACGTCAAAACTTACAAGCAGATCTTCTTGCTCCACGTGTAGATCTTTGATCATTTCCAAGAAGTGGTATGAGTTTTTTACATGAGAAGCTGCTGTTTCAGCATGGGGCTGTAGCTCTTTTGCTAGGTGTTTAGCTAGGTTTTGTAGTGGTGCTCCTCTGGAGCTGACTATGGGTCTGAGAGGTATGCCTTCTTTGTGTATTTTTGGGAGGCCGTATAGTTTGGGGCATCTGGAAGATTTCTCTCTGGGTATGATCGCGTGTTGGATCTCTTTGCTTATGTGGCTGGTTATAATTTTCTTCTTGGTTAATTTTTCCAGATATGTGGTTGGGTCTGTGTTTATGGGTTTGTATGTGGAGTCTTGGAGTAGGTCTGTCAATTTTGTTTCGTAGTCTTTTCTGTCCATTACTACAGTGGCATTTCCTTTGTCTGCTGGGAGGATGATTATGCTGCTATCTCTTTTCAGGGTTTGTAGTGCTTTGATTTCATTTTTCTGTAAGTTGCTTTTTGGTGGTTTGCTTGTGCATAAGATGTTGGTAACTTGGTGTCTTATTTTATCAGCTTCATCTGTATTTAATTTAGTTAGGCTGGATTCTACTGCACATATGATGGATTCTGTGGGGATTTTTTGGGGTGCTATAGCATAATTGAATCCTTTGGTTAGGACATCTGTTTCTGTTTTGGTGAGTTCTCTGTTGGAAACGTTGTGCACTAATTGTTTCAGGTGTTGTTGTGAGTTGTTGGGGGGTTTTCTTGTCATGTTCTAATTTCTTTAGTTTTTTCAATAATTTTTCTTGTTTGTAAATGCCTTCAGAATCAGCTCTCCAAGTTGTAAGTTGTTTTATCTTGTCCCAAAGTAGAGGGTGGATTTTGCTGCTCAGTTCCAGGTGTAGTGCTAGCAAATCTTTGTTTAACTGATCTAATCGGAATCTCTTATTGTGGAGCTCATTCCTTAGTAAAGCCATTTCAGTTCTTTTCAGGATACGTTTAGTGGCTGCTGTGCTTTGATGAAATGTTAATTTGAAGCAGGTTGGTGTAGTATTGTTGTCTCTGCAGCTGCGTAGGAATTGGAGGTCACATAGTATTCCTGCTCTTTTAATTTCCAGTTTCTCGTAGGTTTTGATCTGGCTGTTTATTTCCTCCCGTAGAGGTTTGATATTTGTTTTCTTAAGTTTTCGGGTACTTACATGTATGGTGTTCGGCTTGGTTCGGGTATTTTCCCACGTCATTGTAGTTGTTCTTTTAAAGTTGTAGCAACGTTTCAGCAGAATCTCATCTGCCATCATCAGGCTTCTGTATTGTGTCCGTCTGTGAGTCAGACTTTTACAGTGGTTTCAGATTTGAATTTGGGGCAGCCTATTGCTGTGCCAGAATGGTTTTTTCTTCATCCTGATTGGTTGGGAGTCTTGGTCTGTGTTTATTGGTCTCGGAGTTTGCTGTGTTCTGCTTGATTGGTGTCTCTAATATCTTCTGTCTGTTTTTTGGCTCTTTTTGTATCTTGATTGGCTGGCAGCATTGTGTTGCTTTAATGGAGGCCTTTAGTGCAGCTTGGCTTCGGGTAAATGGACGGCTATCATTAGTTATGAAGCTGGGTTTCATCTGGGTGCCTGGTTGGGATGTTTTTGAGCTGGAAGTATCAGGGGGGATCTGTTTGTGCCCAGGTGTTTGCCTGGCTTGTGGTGTGGAGATTTTTTTGTTTGTGAGTGCAGGCTTCCAAATGATTGACAGCCTGGTGGAATCATCTCTTCTATTCATGCTTTCTGGTCTTTTTTCAATCTCTATGGCTTCTCTGATGATTCTGTGATTAGGGTTTTCTATAGTGGCCAGGGTTTTGGTGCCATTGAAGTTGATGCTATGACCTGTGGCTTCCATGTGTTGGACTAGTGAGGAAGTGTGTTCCAGCTTTTTGACTGCATTTTTGTGTTCATCCAGGCGGGTGCTTATTCTTCTATTGGTCTGTCCAATGTATGTGGCCGGGCATGATGCACAGGGGACTTCGTATATGCCTTGGTTTTCCAGGTCAATTTTGTCTTTGGGGTTTCTGAGGATGGCTGCTATTTTTCTGTCTGTTTTGAAGGCAGTCTTGATGTGGTGTCTGTATAGTATCTTACTAATTTTGTCTGTAGTGCCTCTTATGTAGGGCAGGACAGCTGTTCCATGGGTCTGTTCATCTTCTGGGTCTCTATTATGTCTCAGTGTGTTTTTGTGGATCAAGTTGGTGATTTTGCTTTTGTGGAAGCCGTTGGCTGTCAATATTTTAGTCAGGGTGCATAGTTCAGTCTTAATGTGTGTCTTGTCTGCCAGGCGTTTGGTTCTGGTAATTAGTGTTTTAGCCACGGAGTTTATCTGTGCTGGGTGGTGGTGGGATTGGGCGTTGAGGTAGCGGTTGGTGTGTGTTTTCTTCTGGTATATGGTGTGTCCCAGTGTGCCATCTGTTTTTTTGTAGATTAGTACATCTAGGAATGGTAGTTGTTTGTTTGTTTCCGTTTCCATGGTGAACTTGATTTTGGGGTGTGCGCTGTTTAGGTGTGTTAGGAAATTGTTTAGGTTTTCTTGTCCATGGGGCCAAATCACGAATGTGTCATCGATGTATCTTAACCATAGTTTGGGTTTGAGGATGGCATTGGCCAGGGCTCTGGATTCGAATTCTTCCATGAACAGGTTTGCAATGACAGGTGACAGTGGTGATCCCATGGGAGCTCCTTCTATTTGTTTGTATCTTTGTCCTTTGTATATGAAATATGTGTTGGTTAAGCAGTGTTCTGTTAGTTCCATGAGGTGTTTAGCTGGGTGGTATTTATTTTTGATGATTTCAAGGGTCTCTTTTATCGGGACTTGAGTGAATAGTGAAACCACGTCAAAACTTACAAGCAGATCTTCTTGCTCCACGTGTAGATCTTTGATCATTTCCAAGAAGTGGTATGAGTTTTTTACATGAGAAGCTGCTGTTTCAGCATGGGGCTGTAGCTCTTTTGCTAGGTGTTTAGCTAGGTTTTGTAGTGGTGCTCCTCTGGAGCTGACTATGGGTCTGAGAGGTATGCCTTCTTTGTGTATTTTTGGGAGGCCGTATAGTTTGGGGCATCTGGAAGATTTCTCTCTGTGTATGATCGTGTGTTGGATCTCTTTGCTTATGTGGCTGGTTATAATTTTCTTCTTGGTTAATTTTTCCAGATATGTGGTTGGGTCTGTGTTTATGGGTTTGTATGTGGAGTCTTGGAGTAGGTCTGTCAATTTTGTTTCATAGTCTTTTCTGTCCATTACTACAGTGGCATTCCCTTTATCTGCTGGGAGGATGATTATGCTGCTGTCTCTTTTCAGGGTTTGTAGCGCTTTAATTTCATTTTGCTGCAAGTTGCTTTTGGGTGGTTTGCTTGTGCATAGGATGTTGGTAACTTGGTGTCTTATTTTATCAGCTTCATCTGTATTTAATTTAGTTAGGCTGGATTCTACTGCACATATGATGGATTCTGTGGGGATTTTTTGGGGTGCTATAGCATAGTTGAATCCTTTGGTTAGGACTTCTGTTTCTGTTTTGGTGAGTTCCCTGTTGGAAACATTGTACACTAATTGTTTCAGGTGTTGTTGTGAGTTGTTGGGGGTTTTCTTGTCATGTTCTAATTTCTTTAATTTTTTCAAGAGTTTTTCCTGTTTGTAAGTGCTTACAGATTCTGATCTCCAAGTTGTGAGTTGTTTTATCTTGTCCCAAAGTAGAGGGTGGATTTTGCTGCTCAATTTTTGCTAGCACTACACCTGGAATTGAGCAGCAAAATCCACCCTCTACTTTGGGACAAGATAAAACAACTCACAACATACACACACACACACACACACACACACACACACACACATACATATATATATATCTTATCCAATTTGTTCATCATCATTTAGTTAAGAAGGACTGAAGTCCTTATAAATTTTCTCACAGCTGATTCCCATCTGTTTTCATGTTCTTTTGCCTATTTGAACCAACCAGGTCAACCAGATGTAATTTATTTATTTTTTAAAAAAGCTAATGTTCACATGAGACTTGTTTTTCTGCTCCACAAACACCATGAAGATGGAATGGGCATAGGATGACTATGTGTTATCACCCGGGGAATGGCTCTAAACTGTGGGGTCATTCTGTTTGTCAGCAGTTTAAAATCCCTACACGTGGAGTAGGTTTTCCTGTCCATATGCTAAAACCATGACATTTATTCCAGAAAAAATACACCTTACAAGGGGGTATTAAAGACTTCCTCCTGTTCAGTTGATGGATCAAAAACCATTGCAGGATTGTTGTTTGGGGTGGAAAACAAACTGAAAAAAAGTTGGGGAGGATGGGAGTCCCAGTGAAGGCAGCTTTTACTTGCCCCAACAGGTTTCAGAACCCTCCAGGCATGGCTCCAGTGGGGGAGAAGTGTCTCACTCAGCAGCCTGAAAGGAAATTTGTGGAGGGCCTGCAGCTCATCAGTCAACTGTTGCTCACCAATTCAGTGATGAAGGAAATGGTAATTATAATATATAATTATATATAAATATTCTGTCGTTTTGTTCTCTTATTCATATCATTTTGTATTCCTTGGTGTTTTTACAGAAAGTTCCTTAGAAATTAATATTCAAAAGTCATATTTAGGAAATATGGTATAGTTCTGATAACATGTTAAATACAAAACTAAAATAATAAAATGGCGGACATCTTGTTTCATTTATATACGGTATTAATTTGCTTGTTACCTCTCCTTCTCCTCCCAGAACTCAAGAGACATGCCTTATAATGGGGCCTCCTTCAACATTATTCCAACCCTGTGAGTCTGGTTTGGCTGAAAGACAGTTAGAAGAAATTAGTTCTTGTTGTACCAACTGAGGATATTTCAGTTTCTGTGAACCCTTCTCACTGTATGTCTTGGATACCCACTGGGAGAAATGCTATAATATTGACATTGGAAGCACATCTTAATGAAGGCTCTAAAAAACTATTAGGGAAACCAGTGAGGCTGAAACTTGTCTAAGCATAGTTTTGTTGTCCTCAAATTTCTGCCACTGAAAACAGCTCTGCTATTCATAAGGGCATTCACTTGTCTCCATAGTTTAGACAAGGCATTATATTATTTCTTATATGCAATCCATGAAATGCTAAATCCATTCAAATAATTCTTTGGAGACATTCTGAGAAATCCACTTGACAAGCTGGTTCATTCTCTCCCAAGAATGTGAACTTTGCAAAGGATTGATTTTTAACCATGGTTGGCAAGATGGAGATGGAATAAAAATCAAAGAAATTATATAAACCCCTTTGGAGTATTTTGTAAAAATGCATGCAGAGATACCAGAAAAACAGGAGATAACACCAAAATGTTACAAAGAAAATAAAGCTGTTCAAATGAGTTACACACTTCATATATTTTTGGAGGGCCATCTTTATAGAGCTAAGTATTAAAAGTGAATGATTGCTGTGATGATATTTTTCCGGAGGACACATTGTTCATTATTTAACATCTCACATTAGCTAAGCCCAGTTGCTCTTCAATTTGCCCAGAGGTTATTGTTTGGTGGTAAAAATAGAAGCAGTTTCTTTCAATTCACATTTGGATTAGTTTGTATCAAATCATATGAACCAAAATATAGCCATCAGAATTTGTAAACCAAAATGTGGATACCATCTCATAGTCATACTTCTCCGATATTTGCTATGCAGTTATCTAAACAAATGCTTACAAAGATGCATATATTTAAAAAGTGGACTCAAAAATCCATTCATGGGAAAATAAAAAAAAAACAATATTTTAAGAGAAAACTGCAGCAAAATGGCACACATTAGCCAAAATTATGTGCAAAATATCTTATGTATATTATGCATACATATTCACTGTAGAGTCACATTCGGTATTTTAAAACAATGTCAAAAAGACACAGGAAAAAATGAATATTAAAAAATGTGAAAAGGAGAAAGGAATGCAATGCAGTATATCAGCTTTATTCATCCCTTGTAATATTTCCCAAGATTAAGTTCCCATGACTTGTTTGTACAAGTCTTCAGGACAAATGATGTAGATATGGGAAATTACTTCACATATTCATAGAAAAAGCCAAATGATGACAATGATGTTATCCCATTCAGTCTTTCCAATTCTATGTGCCAGGTCTCTCCACATCTTCTGATCTTCTTTTCAAATATTAATGATGAACTATGTTATCAAGTTCTAATTTGAACTTGCTTTCGTGGTCTAATAAGCTAACAGTGAATATACAAGAAATACCCAAATCCACAGATCCAAATTTAAGAAAAACTTCTTAAAGATGAGTAGAATTGCAATATGCTGCCAAAATGTGAATATTCCCAGGAAGCTTCCTGCTTTCTAAACATAGAATATTCTAACTAGTCAGCAAATAGTTGATGATTGACAGCCATCCCCACAAAATACACATGTAGCTACCAACATGGAGAAAAATCCAAGCATTCAATGGTTGCTCTAATTCTTGGTTATGTAGCATATTAAATTGGTTCATTCCTCATCTGACCATTTTAATCTCTCTGCATCCCAGTTTAGAAGAGCCGTGGTGGCACAGTGGTTAAAATGCAGTACTGCAGACTACTTCTGCTGATCACCGGCTGCCAGCAGCTTGGCAGTTTGAGTCTCACTGACTCAAGCTGGTCTCAGCCTTCCATCCTTCTGAGATCAGTAAAATAAGGACCTAGATTGTTGGGAGCAATATGCTGACTCTTAGAGAGGGCTGTAAAGCACTATGAAGCAGTATATAAGTCAAAGTGTTATTACTATTGCTACCGTGTTTCTCCAACAATACGGCCTCCACCAATAGGAAGGCCCAGCATGATTTCTAGGCATGAGGTGAAATTAAGCCTTGCCCCCAAAATTTAGGCCTATTTAAACCATGCTTTTCCCCGCCATTTCTCACATCGTTTGTTAGAACTACACGAGGTGAAGAGAAATGGGTGGGGGAAGTGCGGGGGGGTGGGGTGGGGAGAAAACTTGCCTTTAGGAGTGCCCTGCAGGTAGCCTAGTCTAGAATACCCTGATAGCCAATAGAAGCTCCCTGAAGGCAGAGTCCCCAGCCTCTTCAGGGCGTGGCGTGGCTACCCGTGTCCTCTCGCCTTTAGGGCAGTCTCTTTTGGGCGATGGAAGCTCCCCAAATGCTGTCACCAGCTACTTCAATCGGCCGATAGAAGCGGCCTCGCAGCGAGGGGAGTGTGTCTGTGCCACGCCTCGCCCTGAAGCGGCTGGGGACTCTGCCTTCAAGGGAGCTTCGATCGGCTGGTAGAAGCGGCCTTGGGGCAACGCGCACACAAACACTCCCCTCGCTGCGAGGCTGCTTCAGACGAAAGCTCCCTTGAAGGCAGAGTCCCCAGCCGCTTCAGGGCAAGGCATGGCACACACACACTCCCCTCGCTGCGAGGCCACTTCTACCGGCCGATTGAAGTAGCTGGTGAATGCATTTGGGGAGCTTCCATCACCCAAAAGAGACTGCCTAAAGATGAGGGGACACGGGCAGCCATGCCTCGCCCTGAAGCGGCTGGGGACTCTGCCTTCAAGGGAGCTTTTGTCTGCCGATAGAAGTGGCCTCGCAGCGAGGGGTGTGTGTGTGTGTGTGTGTGTGTGTGCGCGCTCACCCCGAGGCTGCTTCTACCGGCCAATCTAAGTGGCTGGTGACTGCATTTGGGGAGCTTCCATCGCCCGAAAGAGACTGCCTAATGACGAGGGGACACGGGCAGCCATGCCTCACCCCGAAGCGGCTGGGGACTCTGCCTTCAAGGGAGCTTTCATCTGCTGATAGAAGCGGCCTCGTGGCAAGGGGAGTGTGTGTGTGTGTGTGTGTGTGTGTGTGTTCGCCCCGAGGCTGCTTCTACTGTCTGATCGAAGTGGCTGGTACTGCATTTGGGGAGTTTCCATCGCCCGAAAGAGACTGCCTAATGGTGAGGGGACACGGGCAGCCACGCCTCGCCCCAAAGTGGCTGGGGACTCTGCCTTCAAGGAAGCTTCTGTCTGCTGAAAAAAGCGACCTCGCGGTGAGGGCAGTGTTGTGTGTGTGTGTGTGTGCTTGCCCCGAGGCCGCTTCTACCGGCTGATTAAAGTGGCAGGTGACTGCATTTGGGGAGCTTCCATCGCCCGAAAGAGACTGCCTAAAGGCACGGGGACACGGGCAGCCACGCCACGCCCTGAAGCAGCTGGGGACTCTGCCTTCGGGGAGCTTTCATCGGCCAATAGAAGTGGCCTCGCGGTGAGGTACGTGCATATGGGCCACTCTAGGTGGGGGAGGAAATTAAGTCACCCCCGAAAAGACAGCCCTCCCATTTTTTCAGGGGTCAAAAAAAAATAAGGCCCGGCCTTATTTTGTGAGAAACACGGTATTAGAAGGAAAAAAAATGTATAGCTCTTCTGGACATTGCATTTGTCCCTCAGAATGTTTTCTGTGCTAGAGGACTTAGTCCCTTTTGATATAGCGTGGTTCAGGTTTTAAAAGGGGGAAGATTTTTGTCAGTAGTCTTAACAGAATGGTTGAGATTGTCTCAGTTCTTTCCACTGCAACATACCATTATTGGCAATAAAAAGAAAATTTATTGAGAGCTGAAAACCACAAGGAAGGTGGTAGAAGATTCAAGTGCTCTAGTAATCCAGCAGAAATATTTGCTAATTGGAAAATCTGAGTAAATTCTGCATATCATTTTAAAATATGACTCTTTTTTGGGGGGAGGCACATGGAAATTCAACACCCTGGGGAGTTCATTGTTGCTCAAACCACCAAGTTTTGTACTTTTCAGTATATCAGTATTACAATTTGGGGAACTGAGGAATCACTTTGCACACAAGCCTTATAATGAAGCATACCAAAAAAGGCACTTGCTTGAAACAAATTTGACATTTACAAAGGCTAAAAAAATGGTACTAGCTGGTGAAACAGCATCAAAACAAGTCACAGAAATCAAGAAGATGCCAACTATTGAAATGCTATCCACACCAAGTAGATTGAAAATTCAGGACAAGGAGTTCAGCGATATACATGAAGTGTACCCTCTACAATGTCTGCAGATATGCCCAGATAATAATATTGCTTTTCATGCTGCATAAGGCTACATTAATATGCACAAAGATTAGAATGCAGTTTATTAAAGGAAAAAAGTTGTGCTGAATGTGATAGCCAAGATTCAAATGTGAAAACAAAGTAATTATACCAAGAAATCACATCACTCAGTTTCACCCAATGTTGATTGTTCCATAGGATCTTGAAGATCAGCATCTTTATCACACTGAAAAATGTTATAATAAAGAACCTCAAGATGGCATAGTGGTTGCAACAATATTAACTGAGAAATTAGGCTGATTCTCAATCTTGAGTAGTCATAATGAGGAAGAACACATTTGGTTGAACATTTTCAAAGAATTTTATCTTGTTGAGGCCATCATGTTTCCTCTGATATCAAGGGGAAAAAAGTTGACATGACCAGGACATCTGTAATCCAAGTCATCCCTTCCCATCTAATTTCTGATTTTTTTGTCAGCTCCTAGGAGTACTCTACATTCTTCTTTCATGTCAACCTCACTCAAAAGACACAGTAATGCTAGTCAGAGGAATGTTAATAAGGTAGGGGAAGCTATGTGTTAATAATGGAAGCTATGTGTTAAAACTCAGTTTTGTCTCATGGCAGCTCTCATAGTCTGAAAGAACATTAGCTGTTGGGTGGATTTTTTTTTTTTCATAAGATCTGCTTGGGCCCCTATGCATTCTTTCAGTTCTTTCCACTATATCACAGCACGGAGGTCAGTAATCCCTCTTCAGATTCCAAAGGACAGCAGACTTAGACTTTAAAAGGGCATTATGCTATTTGATGGACAAAATTATTTAATGGCTAATAAGAAAGATGGTGGTAAGCTGTCTTCTATGCTCAAGACAGTATTTCTTTTGAAGCCAGCTGTGGTGAATTAGCAGTTGGGCTTTTCAGAGGCATAAAGTTGACTATGCAGTAAACAGGATGTTGCATTAGAATTAGTCTAATCAAAAACTCATAGTGATACAATTGATAAATTTTCCCTTTTCTCTCAGTCAATCAATAAACTTCAGGGAAAAGACTGCAATATTTTTACCCAACTACAAATCAATCCCTTATAAATGATTTTATATAAAGTCCTCAGTTTTCTTAGATTGTCGTTTTCTTGAAATAATATGCATGCTTGCAGTAGTACGGAAGAAAAACAAAGAGCAACAATGTCTTTGTACTATGTATGTAATATCCTTTACATTCTCAGGACTTTAAAATAGTTATCATAAATCAGACAAGAAAGCACTCAGCTGCGGTCCCTTCAGTGCAAAGCCAACTTTACTGAGCTAACCTATTTCCAGAGTGGGCTGAAAAATGGAGGATGGAAAGCAGATCATGGGCCACTAGGTTTTCACCATACCATGCTACTGCATCTTTAGCAGCTGGTCAAGCACCATCACTAAGTTGACCCAAAACAATTGAATCCGTCGCCCTACCAGCACCAGCCTGTCTTTTGTATTCCTTACCATTCCATGCATTTGGTATTAAGAAGCCATTGTCTGCAGCTGGATCACCAATCCACCCACATTGCTCAGACAGGTCTAAGATCTAATATTATTTATCCTTATTCTTAACTTCAGAATTTTTCTTCAGAACTGAAATTCTGTTTCTTTTTTTAAGTTTTAAAAACAATTTTATTCACAAATTTAAAAACATACAATTTCAAAAATACAGAAACAATAATAACACATAATTTTTTACATTTGTTGTTGAATTTGGTAAGTCCTAAAAATCGTTTTTGTCTAGTACTAGTCACATATTCACACATCATCACAGCCTAAGCGCTAAATAATTCACAATATACTCCATTTATTTTCACGTTGGATTATAACTACTCTTCTATTACGAATACATTCATGTTTTTTAACTAATAAACACAAAAAATATTATAAATTGCTAATACTAATAATAGTTATGAAAGAGAAAAGAAGGTTTAAAACCTTTAATTGTTTTATGTACTTAATATATTATAAACTGCTGGATATAATTTGTATCTTAGGTTCATTTACATGTTTCCCCTTTGATTGTCTACCCACTTATGCCATTTATCCCATATCTGGTAATAATCTGTATCCTCCTTCCCATTAATTTTAAGCGTAAGCCTCTCCAGTTGGGCACACTCATATGTGTTCTGAATAACAACCTGTATCGGTGGTACATTTGGGTTTTTCCAATATTGCGCTACCGAGATACGTGCTGCAGTTAATAAATGGATGGTCAGATATTTTACTTTAGTGGAGTCATCCCCTTTGATCATTTCCAACAAAAATAATTCCAGTTGCCACTCCAGCCCACTCTCTATAATTTCTTCTATCCACATTTTTATTTTTAGCCAATATTTCTTTATCTCAGGACAAGTACACCATAAATGGAAGTATGTACCAAATTTCCCTTTACATTTCCAACAGCAAGGATTGGCTGTCGGAAATATTTTGGCCAATCTAGAGGGCACCAGATGCCATCTGTACATCATTTTGTATAAATTCTCCTTGTACGCTACTGATTTGGTTAGTGTCAGGTTTTTCTGCAAGATTTCTTCCCAGTCATCCAGATCAATACTATAACGAAAGGTATTTTCCCAAGCCAACATGGGACCTTTCACATTTTTCTCGGCCATTTCATATTCTAATAAATATTTATATAATTTGGAAATCAAACTTTTCTCAGGGTTTAAATGTATTTTATCCAAATATGTATCTTTTACTTCAATTCCATATTCCTTTACATCTTTATTGTATCTCAATTTTATTTGTAAATATGACCAATTATCAATAGCTATCTCTTGTGATTCTAGTTCCTGTTTTGTTTTAATTCTTCCCTCGCTATCTAATATTTGGTAGTATTTAAGTTTTTTACTGATGTCCATCGTGTTTAAATGAAACATTTCCTCCATCGTTGAGAACCACCTCGGGATTTTAGTATAATGATTCTTTCTTATATCAGTCCAAACTTTAATTAAAGACTTTTGGAATACATGTCTAGTAAAATATGAATTGTTTTTACTATTCAGGTTCCATAGAAATGTATGCCAGCCTAGCTGTAAATCATGTCCCTCCAATTGTAAAATCCTGTTATTCCTTAAATCAATCCAATCTTTCATCCACACTAATGCCACTGCTCTATAGTATGTCTCCCAGACAGGTAGTCCGAATCCACCCTTGCTTTTATTATCTTGTAAATAAGTTTTTTTTATCCTTGTTTTCTTCTTTGCTCAGATAAATTTCATCACAATTTTATATAAATCTTTAAAGAATTTTTTGTCCAGTAATATAGGAATTGTTTGAAATAAATATAATATTTTAGGTAGAACATTCATTTTGATTGTTGCTATTCTGCCTAATAATGAAATTTGCATCTTATTCCAATTTTCCAAGTCCTTTTCAATCTGTTTTAGTAATTTAGTATAATTATCCTCTCACAGATTTAATGTTCTAGCTCTTAACCAGATTCCTAAATATTTAATTTTATTTACAATTTGTAATCCCGTCTTTTCTTCCATTTTTTTTGTTTACTATTTGTTATGTTTTTAACTAGCATTTTGGTTTTTTCCTTATTTATTTTTAATCCTGCTAATTTCCCGAATTTATCTATTTCATTTAGTAAAGCTGGTCCTGAACCTATTAGATCTTCTATGACAAAGACCATATCATCTGCGAAGGTTTATAATTGATATTCTTGATTTTTAATTTTAATTCCTTTAATTTCCTTTTTCTAATTCTATCCAGCAAAGTTTCCAAAATATTTATAAAAAGCAGAGGTAAAAGCAGACATCCCTGTCTGACCCCCTTCCTTATCTCCAATGATTTGGTAATTTCTCCGTTTAATAATACATTGGCCTTTTGTGTGGCATAGATTGTATTCAACATTTTTATGAAATTATCTCCAAAATCCATTAAATTTATCTGCTTTTTCATAAAGTCCCAATTTAAGTTATCGAAGGCCTTTTGTGCATCCAGGAAAACCAAAGCCATTTGGCTTCCTGGATGTTTTTCATAACATTCCAATATATCTATTATTGTTCTTGTGTTATATCTGATCTGCCTTGTGGGAAGAAATCCATTTTGATCTGGGTGAATTTTACTACTGAGTATTTTCTTTAATCTTTCCGCCATTACCGCCATAAAAATTTTGTAATCTGAGTTTAAAAGGGATATTGGTTTGTAATTCTTTGTTTGGCATCTGTGCCCTCTTTTGGAATCAATGTTATGTATGCTTCCTTCCAAGATTCTGGTATTTTAGCATCCAGTAATACCCCATTGTAAACTTCTAATAAAATTATCTCTAATATATCACCTATTTCTTTGTATAGCTCATTTGGTAATCCATCTGGGCCTGGCATTTTATTTCTTTTTTGTTTTTGAATCACCACTTTTAGCTCGTCTAAAGTTATTTCTTTATTCAACATCTCTTTTTGGTCCTCTGATATTGGATAGAGAGTTCCTTCTTTCAAATATTCTTCTATTTTATTTAAGTCAACTGTTTCTTGTTTGTAAAGATCTTCGAAGTACTCTCTTACAATTTCCTTTTTTCCCCTCCTGATCTGTCTCTATTATTCCATTTTTATCCTGTAATTGTTATATCATTCTTTTCTGGTTTTATTTTCTTAATTTATATGCCCGCCACCTTCTGGGTTTATTTGCATGTTCAAAATAATCTTGTTTTGTATATAATAATTTTTTAATTAGTTCCTCTTGATCTAAAATGTTCATCTCATGTTTAACTAATGCTAGTTCGTTTCTGATATACTCATCTCCCGGGGTTTCCATTTGCTTATTTTCCAATTTCTCTATCCTTTTTGTTAGGGCTTTCCACTTCCTCTCTCTTTCCTTGTTTCTGTTTGCTATATAAGCTATCAATATTCCCCTTAAATATGCCTTCATTGTATCCCTTAGGTTCTGCAATGAGGTATCCTGTTTTTTATTAAATTTGAAAAAATGGATCAATTCTTCCTTAACTTTTTGAATATATTCTTTCTCTTTAAGTACTTGGGTATTAAGTGTCCATCTACCTTTTTTATAATGGCTATTTTTCCATACTATCTGTACTGGGTTGTGGTCTGCCCATGTGTTAACCAAAATTTTTATGTCCTGAATTTCTTTATATAGCTCACTATTTACCCAGGCCATATCTATCCTGGACCATGATTTGTGTAGGCTGGAGTAGAAAATGAACTGTGATATTCCTGGGTTCCTTTTTCTCCACGCATCCACTAATTTAAATTCTTCAACCATCTCTATAAATTTCTTAGGCAATGTATTCCGTTTCTACCCCTCTCTTTTTTTTTATTCCATCAATGTTGTATACATTTTCCCCAACTTTTTATTTAATAGGTACCCTTTATCTCTATTCTTTATATGAACCTCTTGAATACATATTATATCTGCTTTTTGTTTTTCTAGCTTAAAGAATATTCTTTTTCTCTTAGCTGGGTCATTTTAACCCATTAATATTTATAGATATCAAATTAACTCCTTTATCCATTCCTTTCTTACTTCTATCCCTCAATATTTTTACCTGTCGTTTGACTTCTCATCCTTACTCCTGTTTCTTCTCTTCCCAACATCTCCTCATCTCCTTCCCTCTCCCTCTCCTTCTCCTTCTCCCTCCCCCTGCTTCTGGGTTGTAGCTCTTCTTGGCTCGGAATTCTGTTTCATGATACTCCAATTGATAATATTCCCGTAACTACCACTTGGGATCTATAAATTGATGAAAATCCTGTTTGTTTTATAATTCTTATTAATAAGCCAGTATTTCCAACACTTTTTTCTAGAGCTTTTTTTGGGGGGAAAGTTGTTATGACCAATTATGTTTACATGCAGACTTCCTATAATTTATATAACTGTGATATGAATTGTCCTAGAACCTTTGCTTAAATAAAAAAACAGCAAAACAAAAAGTACAAATGTCCAGTTTTATATATTTTAAGTATAACCAAAGTTTTAGTCATTTGTTTATGGCTACAAGGATACAAACTGCATATGTAATACATGATTAGAATGAAGAAAAAAAAATGAACAGGTTGCCAGAAAATTATCTTCCTTGATTTGATATTAAAGTACATATTATTCAGAAAGCAAATTCAACAATACAATGCTGCCAGTTATTTCAGATTATATTATTGATCTTTTGGTTATTCTCTTCACTGGGGCATAAAATATGCATAATATATGAGATATGAATCCATTCCAAATAAAGGAAATATAGTCAAGATGATCTTAAAAATGTTTGACAAGCAATGATTATTGCATTGTTACATTTTTTCTTGTAACCAAACAGAAACACTGGAGAAGCTTACGAAAATGAGGTGAAAAGCTTTGTCCATTGTATCTCCAATTAAGCACAAAGTCACAATGAGTCTCGGAGCAACCTCAGCACCATTCCTCTGACATAATAAGTTGGATTTGAAGTGATTTTGTTTTAAAATGCATAACTACAAATCCTTCAATTACTTTACCATTATGATTCTATGATTTGAGTACTAAGCATTGCTTACAGGTAAATCATTCCAAATTATGAGTGAATCAGTAACACTGAGAAGAGAACTCTGTCAACATGCACCCTTCCTAACTGGAATATCTCAGAAAGATTTCAGTGCGTAAGAATATACCAAGGGAAATTTCTATGTTGCAAAAAACAAAAACAAAAACAAAAAAAAAACACCCACTGGTAAAAGAGCAGTTATGGTTTATAGCTGCACTGAGTGAGATTATGTTATTGATAAAAAATATGGTCCTAGCAACCACTTTGTCAGTGTGTTGATAAATATGTGTGCTTGTAAAGAATAAGGTCTGCTAGAATTCAGGCTTATGCATTGGATTCATTTCTCCCCCTCGGCATTTTTTTCTGATACATTATTGATCTTACACTATTTTTGTTTTGTTAAAAGAAAAATTCATTTGATATTTCTTAATTGCTTCTTCATGATGTGGGTGGTTGATTGGCCAGTTTTAATGGGATGAATATGTGCCAAACCTTCTCCAGGAAGCCTTTTTCAATCATCTCCAATATTGTTCAGGTTGAAGTACTTTCTTATAGAAATAGAAGATCTGGGCCAATATTCAAACGCCAATACCTCCCGAGGTTTAAGTTGGCATTAGTATAAGATAAGAAGCTCCTTGATAGTGTTGGAAGTCTGGGATCAGAAAATGTCTGCTCTCTGCTAGCATTGGGGAAGCTGCCAAGCAGAAGCTTCTTCAGCTTTGACCAACATGAAAGAAATCATGCTTCTCATTTTAACACTGAACATTTCCCTTTTTTCTATTAATTGATTGAGATGTGATCAGGTCAGTGTGGACTCTTTATGGCTATGGAAGAATGAATTCCCCTGAAAAAGAAAATAGGGACTATCAAGATGAATGTCTTTTGTCTGTTTGTTAGGTCTTGTTAGATTTCTCAGGAGATGCTGCTGGTATAAAAAGGAAGAGGAATGTGGGGCAGAGAAGAGAGCAGCTGGAGACCTGGGTAGATTGTAACACTGAGGCAACCGAAGCAAAATAAGGAGTCTAAAAGAAAAACCCAGCAGGAAGGAAAATGCAGCCCTGTATAAGTAGTCCTTGACTTAAAACCATTTCTTTAGCAATCGTTTGAAGTTACAACAGCATTGGAAGAAAAATTGACTGATGACTGGTTGTTACATTTGCAATCAATGAAGCATCCACATATTCACATAACCAAAATTTGAGTGCTTGGCAACCGGCATGTATTTATGATGGTTGCAGCATCCAGAGGTTATGGGATCACTTTTTGTGGCCTTCCCAGCCAGCTTCTGACAAGCAAAATCAATGGCTGAAGCAGGATTCATTTAATGACCTCATGATTCACTTGACAATTGTGTGGTTTTTTTTTAAAGAACCATCGTGAAAAGGGTCATAATTCAGGTGTTACACACTTAATAACCATCTTGCTTTGCAATGAAAATGTGATCCCAATTGTGATTGTAAGTCATTGATTACTGAGATGGTGGAAAAGCAAACCCCAGATAGTTCAGATGCTGGATTATTGAGTAAGGTTGTGTTAAGGAGAGAAAATGTAAGCAATCCAAGCCTTTGTTGAATTAAGTATGGGTGGCAGAAGGAATATACTAACAGCTAGGCATTATAAAATAAAATTAAGAGTCAGTAGTGATTAAGAAGCCATGATTGTGTAGTTGTTAAAATGCAGTATTGCAGGCTAATTCAACTCACCACCAGGAGTTCGATCTTCACCAGCTCAAGCTTTCCATCCTTCTGAGGTCAGTAAAATGAGGACCCAGATTGTTGGAGAAAATATGCTGACTGTATAAACTGATTATAGAGTCCTATAAAGCACTATGAAGTGGTATATAAGTCTAAGTGCTATTGCTATGAAATATCTGGCCCCAAAACCAGAAGAATATGACTTCTAGTCCCACTTTAGGCCTGGAAAACCAGCTGAGACACTTTGGACCAATCAGTTTGTCTCAGCTCAATTCACTTCATAGGATTCTTGTTGTGGAAAAATAGAAGGAGGAAAGACTGTTAGGCATATTTACCACCTTGAGTTGTGTATGAAAAAAGGTAGGAGAAAAATCTATCATCTATCTATCTATCTATCTATCTATCTATCTATCTATCTATCTATCTATCTATCTATCTACTTTCCTACCTACCTATCATCTATCTATCTATAATTCACTTATAGTACATGGAGTTAGTGTCCATTATAATTAGATGTTGTTACATTTACATATATATGCTTGCGCAGAAGCATATATGTAAACCAGTACTTAAGCAAAATCAATGCTATGACATTTTGACACATGTGCTGCCCCCTTTCTGTGGGATTCCCAGGGCATACTCAGAGGGACAGACCTTGCAGAATGTTGCTATTCTCATAATTCTGATGAAAGCATTAAGATCCTGTAGATGTTTCTGAAGGATGAATAATCTCTACGTCAGAAAATGGGCTATTTCTGCACAAGACAGGCTGAGTTTTTGAAACAGTTGGTGAATTCCCAGCATTTGGCTGAATGTTTGCCTAAGTTAATTATTTTATTTAAGTCAACTGTTTCTTGTTTGTAAAGATCTTCAAAGTACTCTCTTACAATTTCCTTTTTTTTTCCTCCTGATCTGTCTCTATTATTCCATTTTTATCCTGTAATTGGTATATTGTTCTATTCTGGTCTCCTTGTAAGGAGAAAAGTAACATGTACTGAAGATTTTGAAAATATAATTTATTTGTTTTCGGAGATTTTCACGGGTACAGGTTTGTAGGTCTTGGCGTGTTCGGGTCTTTTCTGATGTTAGATTGAGAGCATCTTGGCAACGTTTTGACGAGGTCCCACTCACCATCTTCAGGCTGGTGCTTTCGGCTTCATGCTCTCAATCTTCCACGGGAAAAGACCCGAACATGCCAAGACCTGCATACCTGTACCTGTGAAAATCTCTGAAAACAAATATTGTATCTCTACAGGGAGGAAACCTTCCAGCTGACCAGGACCTACAAGAAACTCAAAGTCCAAAGATCCACCATCTTATGTACCTCACATTCCTATGCAATTGCCGAGACAAAAAGGTGATCCCCACATGCTTCCAACTCAAATTCCATTCCAAAACCTCAGCCACTGAAAGGATCCTGAAAAAAAACGGAATTAGCCCTAATCAGAAACAAACTCCACAGGAAAAGATTCCTACTAGACCAAACCAACAGCGACCTATTTACTCTCCACCTCAAACTCAGCAACAAAATCCTCCCAGCACTCTGGGACAAATCCAAACAACTAGGTCTCTGGAGAGCCGAAACAGAAACCTCCCACAAGACAGACACACACACCAGCAAACTCCACAGACTAGAGAAACACCAGAAGCCCAACCCCCTCCCACAACAACACATGAAACAAACAGTACACAACATATCAGACAAAATCCACACCAGAGCAGAAACCAATGTCCTTTCCAAGGGATTCAACTTTGCAGTTGCCCCCAAATGCATCCCCACTGAACACATTATATGCGGAGTTGAAGCTAGCTTAACCAAAATTAACCCAGATGTAGCCAATAAAATCAGACTTGAAGTCACCAACATCCTCTGCTCCAGCAGTCCACCCAGAAGCAACTTACACAGAGAAGAACAAAAAGCACTCACCAACTTGAGGAAAGACAACAACATAATCATTCTCCCAGCAGACAAAGGCAACGCCATGGTCATGATGAACACGTTGGACTACCAATCCAAACTATCCAACTGACTCCAAGACCCTGCTTACAAACCTCTAAATACTGACCCCACCACCTACCTGGAAAAAACCACCAAATCCAAAATAAAAGCCTCCCCCATCAGTGAAGAGATCCAACAAAGAATCATCTCCAGAGAAAAATCATCCAGATGCCCTAAACTCTATGGCCTCCCCAAGAAACACAAAGAAGGAACACCACTCAGACCCACAGTCATCTCCATAGGCTCACCTCTACAGAATCTTGCCAAATTTCTCACCAAACAACTCCAGCCCTACACAGAATCCACCACCTCACATGTACAAAAGTCTTTCCACTTCATAGAAACAATAAAGAAACAAAACCTACAACCCAGCGACCTACTGTCATATCCCTCTTCACCCAAGTACCTATTAAAGAAGCCTACAACCCCCCTAAACACATCCTAGATCTGACCAACCACTGCCTAACCAACACATACTTCACCTACAATGGACAAAGATACAAACAGATAGAAGGAGCACCTATGGGATCACCCCTCTCACCCATCATCCCTAACCTATACATGGAACACTTTGAAACCAATGCAAATCTGAACACAAACCCAAACTCTGGCTTAGATATATAGATGACACTTTCGTAATTTGGCCACACAGGAAAGAAAAACTGGACAACTTCCTCACACACTTCAACAGCCTACATCCCAAAATATAATTCACCATGGAAACAGAAGCCAACAACCAACTTCCCTTCCTGGACATCCTGATTTACGAAAAACCCAATGGCTCCCTAGGACACACCGTCCACCGGAAGAAAATACACACCAAGTGCTACTTAAATGCACAATCCCATCACCAGCCTGCACAGATCAACTCCGTAGCCCTCATCTCCAGAACCAAACACCTAGCTGACAAAGACCACCTGAGAACAGAATTACACACCCTCACAGATGTATTAATTTCCAATGGATTCCAAAGAAGCACAATTACCAACCTAATCCTAAGGGAGACACCCCCCAGAAACTGAGACACAGAACAGGACAATGGTATCACCCTCTTCCCCTACATCAAAGGCACCACAGATAAAATCAGCAAAATTCTCCACAAACACAATATCGGGACAGCCTTCAGCACTGACCAAAAAATAGCCAACATCCTAAGAAACCCCAAAGACAAGATCCAGCTAGAAAACCAAGGAGTTTATGAAATACCACGCAATAATTGCTCAGCCACATACATTGGACAAACCAACAGGAGAATAAATGCACACATCGCAGAACACAAGAACACAGTCAGAAAAGAAGAAAATACTTCCTCCCTTTTCCAGCACCTTAAAGCCACAGGACATGAAATTAATTTTGATGGAACCCAATTAATCTCCAATACTGAACACTTCAATAAGAGAATAATCAGGGAAGCCATTGAAATAGAGAAACACTCCCATAACATGAAAAAACAAGATGATGCCTCCCACCTACCAGACATCTGGAAAGTAACCCTTATCAACAAATGAGTCACGAAAACCAACATCAGACCCAAAACAACACATGACACCACCACCATTCTCCTTCACCAGACTCAAACCCAAACCCATCCCATAGATGAAAGACAACCACTGTCCAGAAACCAGACCATGGCTGCATCACCAGCTGCTACACACCCTGACCCTGAAACCAAGCAAATGGACACACACCATGAACACATATCCAGGCCTCAAACTCGGAGCCAAACCAAAACCCGGAACGTCACATCATAGCCACCTGCTCAGGAAATCATATCACAGAACTCAGGAGGTTACACCACAAAACCTCAGGATGTTGCAACACAGCCAACGGCCCAGGAGATTACAGCACAAGACCCAGGATGCCACAACAATAGAACTCAGAAGGTCATCACACAGCCCATTAACCAGGTCGTTACAACACAGGAGGCTGATAGACACACAGCCAATACCTCAGCCACACATGTTCTTATGAAAAAGCCAGCCAATCTACAAACATCAACTCCATCAACCAATCAAGAAATGACAAAACAGCCAACCTCCCCACCAGTATATATAGGAAGACAGCAGCTCCGATCATGCTTTGCTTGCACAAGCACGATATATGTATAGACTAAGAGCTTAATCTCACATTCCCATGACCAGGTCTTCTCTTTCATGATCAATAATCAATACACCTCACATTGTGTTCTGGTTTCATTATCTGTGAGCATTTTCCCCCTTGCCAGAGGTGTATTATTTTTTAAGTCTGCATAGCATAATTTTCGCTCAAAAAGCAGGAATTAATTTGCTACACATTTGCAATCTGCTTTGGAAAAATGGACTCAGCTAAAGTTGAAAGGATTTGGAAGCCTATGCACATGGAAATATTTTTTAAAAACTATATTGTTTTCTTTTTACACAAATGTCCACCTAAATGGACTCCTTTGGAAAGATGTCATCTGAATATACTTCATAGTCTGGGCCAGCTTATCTTTTTTTTTTATTCTTAGATAAAATTCATTAGAAAAACAACCAGAATCTTGGTGTAAATTACTAGTCTTAAATTACACTTTTTAAAATAAGTAATTTCCCGCATCACATCTCTAGAAAAAGGCAGCTAAAAAGGTGAAAGAGTCACTCTAAGTGCAACCTAAAAGTAAAAGAATCTATTCTTGTTATTTCTTATTTTGTTAATTTTGAGTATTATTTCTGGGAAAGCAGAAAATAAACCTGAATTCTCCTTGAATAACTGAATGTGTCAAAAAGAACTCTGAGTAGACTTTTGATTGACCAGTCTTATTGAGATTTCTATCATGGGTCAACAAGATCAAGAATGGGTTTCACAGCTAATGGGGTCATTCAATTTAAGGTTGTGTCCTTTTTGAACGATATCTTCTTTGCTTTTTCTTTCACAACAGCATCATTCTTTCAGAATGTCTTTTTGTTTTGGTGGGCTAAAAGCAGTCAAAACATGTTTCAACCTTTGTTCTCTTTGTAGCTAATTCAATAATTGCAGGTTTCCTAGTCCAGTGACTAGTAAATTACTTATCTCTTCTGTTTGTTCAACCTCTTTCTTCAATGATGTCCTACTCCTACTTTTAATTACATCAAGAATCACTTGCCTTCCCATTGACCTCTTTTTGGCAAATTTTTGGCCTGCTCATACTTTTCATAAATATGCAACAGTTGCTTAGAATTTTTCAAGATTCCTTCTTTTCTATCATTGATTAACAGTGTTGGAAGAAATATCCTTCTGGGTTCAGTTCCAAATGGGGAAAAAGACACTGGAAACATGGAGACTGTTTGGAAGGTTTAATGGTGGACAGGACCATATGGCCTGGAGCTCCAGAGTGAAAAGGAAGGATGATCACATGCTTCAAGGTGAAGGAAAAGTTTAAAAAAAGGGACTGATATGCTGAGAGTGCCTAGGTCTTATAACCTTTGTTGGGATTTGAATTAGAGCTTGTATTCTGATTGGTTGTCAGACTCCCATGTGGCCATACAGGGGCAACTCTGTAAGCTGTCCTGAGTTCCAGGCTTGGTTGAGCCTTGCTGGATGATGATGCACTGAAAAGGGCTTTTGGCAATTGCTATAGCTTTACCTGGAGATCTTTGTTATGTAAAGTATTCTGGCCCAGGCCTTAATGGCCCGCCCATTAACAAAAGTGGGGGTGAGTTCCTGCTTCTGAGGAGCATTTCTGCTTCTCAGTTTCTACTCTTTTCAGAGGAAATATTCTGCCTTTTTAATATTTCAATTTTCTAGGAGAGGGGTGGGTGCTAACTTCCTACAACAGAATAACAAAAGAGTCTATGGAGGTCTTCTAGTCCAACACCCTACTCAAACGGGAGCCACCATACCATTTCAGACAAATTGTTGTCCAATCTCTTTCTTAAAAACCACCAGTGCTGGAGCACCCACAACTTCTCAAAACGAGTGATTTAGGCTTGAAACATTTAGGGCTTAGATTCATTACACATGGACCTAAATCCTGTAAATCGAATCTTTTTTGTTAAACAAATTTTATTCATTTTTTCACATTGCAAATACTAAAAGACAACATATTGGACAACATATTACCGGGTCATCACTTTTACATGCAAATATGACAATAGTTATATATTCATTTTTTACATTTACATTTACATTATCCAATTTTTACTTAATTCTATTATTACCTTTTCCATTTCAACTTTTACAGAAAAGAACAACAAACAAATTAAACCTGATCTTTAATATTAATCTCAATCTAAACATCCTCTCATTTCATTTCAATTATTTCAAATATAATTATTAAACATTAATATTTCTTTTAAGAATAAAAATAACAATATGTGTTTGCCTAATTAAAAAATATCAATGTCTTTCCTTCCTCTTAGTAATCTATCTTAACTTATTAATACTCTTTTCTCATTTAAATAGTTCTTTTATCTGTCATTTCATCGCATATTCTTTCCATAGTTCTAGATTAATAAAGGCTTTTACACAAGAGAAAAAAAAACATAAGTTTTCCCCCCCTTTTACTAATTTGAGTGTGTCACCTCAGCGGTTAAAATAATAATAGTCATTCCCTAAAGAAAAAAAAGAAAACTACATAACATTATATATCTTTTCAATTGGATTCCGAAATGTATTTTCTCTTTTTGATTATAAGATTTATTTATGATTTAAAAACAAAGATAAGAATAAAAAATAACTAATCCTGGTCACTGATATTAATCTCATTTTTAAACATCTTCACAATTCATTTCAATTAATTCAATTTATTTAATAGACATTAATGTTTCTTTTAATGATAAAAATAAAAATATACATTCATCTAATAAGAAATATCAGTGTCCATCCGTCCTTTAATATTCTATATTACCCTATTTTCTAAGTATTTTATGATTGCAAATATATTCTTATTACCCCTCATCTCCATGTGGAATCCCCTTTTTTAATTCATTAACCATTATCTCCGTGAAAGCAGTTTCTTTTCAACATTTTATAATTTCCATATTTCTTTATTTCCTGCTCCTGTTTCTTATTGCCTCTCTTCCCCTTCATTTTCCCATATCTTTTCTCCTTCCAGTTTGTATCCCCCTCTCTTTTTATATCTTCTTTTCCCCTTTTCTGCTGTGCCTTTGTACCTTTCCTAATTTCACAGGTATTCCCCTTTTTAATTACCTTCTTAGATCTCAAATTTTTAACCTCCCTTCTTTTCCCTTTTCTTTGTGATGTTCTTTGTGTTAATTGTCTCTTTAAGATGACTTCTCCTTGAACTAACTCCTCCTTTTCTGAAGTTCTTTCTTCTTGTTCATCAATCACCATTTCCATAGCTTCTAAGACAGAGCAAAGTGATTCACCTCTTTCCTGTAGTAATTCTTTCATATTTTTAAGTTCCATTGTTAGTTCCCGAAGAGATATCATCATTGCACACTCTTATACCTTGGAATCATTGAAATCCACAAAAACTTTTATTTTCCTTCTTTCTTCTTCAGGTTTTCTAGATTCACAATTATTCCAGCCCAGGGTCTATACCAAAATCACCAATTAGTCCCACAATCAATCTTTCCTTACTTCTTCTCTTATTCTAGTTCAACTTTCACTTTCTGAGATTCTTACTGTATTGTTTCAGTATTTCTTTAACATTGTATCAACTCAAGTTCACAAAGAAACAGGATATTTTCCCTCTTATTTAAATTTAATTTTTTGTCCACAAGATGGCACTCTCCATTATACAAAGACTTCACCTTTTCCCTCTGTTTTGTTATTCAGGGCTTTTTGAGCCTCAATATTCCAATACAATCACATCTCCAGGTTGTATATTTGTCCCCCCTTATTTTTATTTTTTTGACAATCTTAAATTCAGCTTTAATTTATGCCTGTTTGTTGTCAAAGTATTTTAATCCAATTTAGTTAAGTATCCTGTTCCAGCTTCTTCCTTTCCCGGTTAGAAGCCCCGTTTAGCTGTCAAAATTATTATTTTAATTTTTTTCCTTCCCTTTGTAATTCTGCCACTTTCTTTTCTTTTTTTTTAAAAAAAGTTAATTGTTACATTAATCCCGGGGTACCTTTTATTTGGTTGTTTTCACCCAATTGTCCTCGCTCGTATGCTATCCACTTCTTTCTTCACTCCTGCACAATTCTTAGTCCAGCTGAGTCCTTAGTCCTCCTCTTCGGGGTGGCCATTTTGGACCACTGCTTCAGTTGTCTTCAGGTGGAAAAAAGCCAAGCCCAGAGGGGGCGATGCGGCTCCCCTCAACCTGGCTGGTGGCTTCCCCTTACTCCACCCCCACCCCCCACCCCCCCCGAGGCAGCTTCAGCCCCTAATCACAATGATCAGGGCTCTCCAATGAAAGAGCACAGACCATAGCCACGAACGATTGTGATCTATGGCCCGTCGGCAAGGAGGGCTCAACCCGAAACTAGCCTGTAAATCAAATCTTGATGACCGCATAACAAGACAAACCTTAAAAAAAGGGAGATAAATGAAGCTGAACCAAAATGAAAGGAAGACATATCAATTGAAATACCAACATATTGATGGAGAAATTATACCTTCTTGGTTATGCCCCACAACCTCTGGAAAGCATACCCCCAAAGCCTGGGGAGACCCAGTGGGAATGTGAAAAGCCCTTTGGGGACCCAAGGAGCAGGAAGCAGAGCACATGGTCTCTTGGGGAGTTGGAGGAGCTTTGGGAAGGCCTGGACCTGTGATAGGCCTCCAAAGGCTTCCTCCAACACTAAGATACCCCATGCTTTGCTTAATGACCTGCACATTCCTTTAATGATTAATTGAGGATGCTTTATTTAATGGCCATTAAAGTATTTGACCATAATGGGCAGACTCTATTATGGTCATATCTCAAGGACTACCTGAACAATGCAAAGTACAATGTACAATGCAAAATTTGGAAAAGTGTGAATATTTTTTAAAAATGACACATATTTGAATTAAATTCATTTACACAAAATGTGAACTGAACAAGTTTCACACCTACTCATATTTACAGTTTGGGCAAGCTATTTTTTAACACTTTAATTTCAGCCCCATCTGTTCCCTTTGTATATACATGTGATTATGCCTGATGGACAAAAAAGTCACATCTTTAGCTCTACTTCTTTCTGTATTATTATCTATCTATCATCTATCATCTCTCTCTACACAGAGAGAGGGGGGGAGGAAGGAATACACACACACACACACACACACACACACACACACACACACACACACATATATATATATATATATATATATATATATATATATATATATATATATATCATTTTATAGGAGAAGGAGACAGTATAAAATAAGCATATACAATAATAGATGAGAATAGAAAAAAATAAAATGAAATAGAAAATGACTAAAGAACGGAGGAGAAAAATAAAACTGTTTCAGAATAAATAAAGATAGAATAATATTTCACACTTAAAGAAGAAATTAAATTTTGAGCCTACGGAATGATATACATCAAGAAAGTTTTGTAAATTCAGAAATTCATTGACCTGTTTTTAAGAGTTACCTTTTTGAATCAATCTGAGAATGGTACACTTGGACAATCATCAGTTTATCTTTTAAACTCATCAAAATAGAATTTTGATAAGAAGATAAATTTGGGGATACCAGAACACAGTGACTCTCAGTCTGCAAAGCCTGTTGCCAATAACTGCTTTTTTTAAAAAAAGGAAATATTTTTATGAGCTCTAGGAAGACAGGATGGTGACTTTTAATAATGCTAATTTGTTTCCAAGTTTAATACCTAAAATCAATCAAACATGATGCAAATAGCTCTATTAAATCTAATCTCAGTCACAAAAGAGAGGGTGCTTAAGGGGATAATGAAAATTGAAGTCTCTCCTTAATTACCTTTGCCGTCAGCATAAAAAATGCAGGCATTGCTTTTTGAGTAACAATCAACTGTTTAAACAATGACAATAATTGCAAATCCCTTGTCCAATTTATGGTGTCATATCATAAAGGTACTTAAGCATATACCTCATTGTTGATGCATGAATAGCTGTACCGATGACACTGGAATAATTTGCTTCTTGAAACTCAGAGTGTCTAAAATACCACATACATTATTAAAAGCATTACTTTTGCTTCTCCTTTCCATCCCCATCATTGGAAATGGCATCTAGGGAGATAGGTACTATTCAGATAAGAATGATATTTATTTCACTTATACCTCATTCAGATTTTTAGTTTGCTGGCTTTCTATAGTCCAGTGTTAGCATAACATAGCTGTAGACTTATATACAGGTATTTCTGATTTAGGGACTGGCAATTAGGTCAGTAAATTAAGTTGTTGCTAAGTCAAACTATGATTGTGCTTATGGTCTTACTTTAGCTTTCCTTTCCTGGAAAGGTTGTAAATGAGAGTTTGTTTGTAAAGTTACCTTTTCATCACAATTGTAAGCAGGGGTGGGCTGCTGGGGGTTCTCAGGGGTTCAGGAGATCCTCTAGCTAAGATTCTGCACAGTATGGAGAACCCCCACTTCTGGCTGCCCTGCCTGCCCAGCCCCACCCCTCCCAGGCTCCCATGCAGCCATTTTGGATGCAGGCAAGTGCAAGGCATGCGCAGAGGCTTGGGGAGGGTGAGAAATGAGCCTCCCAGAAGTTTAGGAAGGCCAGAAAGAGGACCGATTCTGGCTTCCAGAAAGCCTCTGGTGCCCGGGGAGGCCGTTTTCGCCTTCCTGGAGGCTCAAGAAAAGCCTCCAGAGCCTGAGGAGGATAAGATGCTCCCACCCCACTGTGGTGCAGGAGGCCGACTAGGTGATGCCCACCACGGCCACTCCCACCCAGCAACTGGTCAGAGAACCCATTGCTAAAAGTTTTAAAGCCCACCCCTGATTGTAAATGCAAACAGTGGCAGTCACAAAAAAAGGTCTAACTATATGGGTAACTCAGGAGGTGGATATATAGCCCTCATAATTTGTTAATTGTGGTGTGTATTTTTGAAATTGTCAAGGATATATCAAGTAGATATTACAGACATTATAAGATGGATGCTAGGTACGTTTAATTTAAATATTTGGGGCAGAAATGTATATAAGTGCCTGAAATAAACCAATTAGATTTAATCTAATATTTTAAACTTTTGCCTAGACAGATAGAAATATAGGTAAGTTATAAAAGGTATATACAAGAAAAATTGAAAATCTGTCCATTCCTTTTTTGCATTACAAGGTTAATAATTTAAAACCATTTCCCACCATGTGGTAAGTAAGTAAATACAAAGTTTATTGCTGCTAATTATTCAGCTGCTTTTGGCTATGCAACTTGCTAACATGACATTTTGTTCTATGAGGTAAATTCAGCATAGGGTTTAGAAAAGGGACACAAAAAGAATTTCTTTTGTTAATCAATAGACCTCCAAGATCTGGTCTGATTTATTTTTGTGTTTGGAGTCAGGTTAATGAGCAAAATGGATTTCATAAGCTCATTAAAAACCGTGACAAAAAAAAATCACACAAATAGTTGTCTTCCCACCTGCTTTGGGAGCGCAGTGCTTGGCATACTTTGCAAATCCTGATGTAGTTCTCAAACTAATATAAGCTACCACCCTTAAACTGGAACAACACTACTGAGGCTTGAATTGGTAAATGAAGTAGATGGACTAATAATAAAGATCTTACAGTCCATGCACTAATTGGGACTCATTCTCAGCAACTGAAATTAATTGAACAGTTCAGTGGTATTTTATTTTTGTTATTATAAATTATATGGTTGCAGTGATCAGAAATCAAGTTTGACTCAAGGGTATATTTCTCACTATGTATATCTCTGATCTTAAAACTAATTTTTATAATTCCAGTGTATACATAGTGCAAGAGCAATCTCTATCAAAACTTGGGAAACTTCATTTTATCTATTTTTAAAATATATAGCAGATATATTTTATATTTACCGACAGTAATATCTTGCTTATTCCACATACAAACCTATCAGGACAATGTTGATAAATTATTTCATTATAATGCAGTAGAAACAAAATTGTTTCAACCTTTTGCATCAGAAGTTTACAAAGGTTTGAAGTCCAGAAGTAATGAAGGAGATGAAGGCCAGTGTTTCTCCATGCAAGTAATACTTCATAGGTCACTCGACCCAGTCACATGTGTGTATGCTAAAAGCAACATTACTCTGAACTGCTGAAGCACTTATCATAGGCTAAATGAAGACACTCTAACCAACATAAGTATATTGTATTGTCTTTGTTGAAAAGGAATTGAAGATATTGCAGTGTTTAACTGTTCTTAAAGAGCATCTGTAAGAAAAGAGCAGGTAGAACTGAAGGGGGAAGTTAAATGTGTTATCAGCTTAGAGTTGTTGAGCTTCCACTAGCCCACTAAGTCCAATCCCTCCTGAATCTGCTGGCCTTTATCTAGTACTAATTTAGGGTTGGACTTTACTTGACCAGATTCTTAAGTATAGGCTTCAAGCAAAGAGGGCAAGTTGTTGGGGGAGGTACCTGCTAATGCAGATAATCACCCCCAAGGCTGTTCCCTGAAGAATTTTTCCAAGGCTGTTGGCCAGAGCAATTAGGTCTTTAATTCTCACCACAGTGGTTGAAGTAGCAGGGCCAGGACCAAGATGCCTCCAAGGAAATGTCAAATACATTCAAAGGATAAAAAAAATGAAACAGCAGCATAGACAAGAAACTCCCGAGGAGAGGAACAAAGACTTGTGACGCTGTGCGAAAGCTGTTACACCTCGAGCTTCCTTTATAATTTTTATAGTCTACTTATACCTTTAAAACCCTGTAAATAAAGTTACTTTGATTTGACACTATAGATATCATTCATTCTTTTTCCTGTTTAATACAGGATTGAGATAAATAAATATCTGGGCGACACCGGGTTATCAGCTAGTGATAGATAATAATACATCTTTTACATCTAAGCTAGGAAAAGACTCTTAGTTGTTTTTTTTCCCTTTAATAGGGGTCACAGTACAGACATTGTTTGCTGCAGAGAAAAAGATGTCTTGAATAATAAGGTTGGCTCAAGAGTCTTAGTGAAAGAAATAAGCTCTAGTTCTGTTAAAGCAAATTAACTTGGACAATATTTAACCCCACTGAATGATCTGTGCTCTTCTGTCCTTTAAAGACAACTTCATTTTTGCAGAAGGTTTTTCTATGTGGAGAAGAACTCTACTTATGTGTTCTGAAAGAAAGCAAATTGCTTGCTCGGGTCCACATCAGTATGAATGACAAGAGAGAGTTGGGTGGCAACCAACCCAAAATTTTGAATTCTGCTTTGATATCTTTTACTCATTATAGAATCACTAGCATGACTTAACCATTATTGTGTTTAGATCAATTTAAATAATAAATCACAGTTGTTTTCCTTGGTGGAATTCAGAGCCAGTTTCCCATTTAATAGCTTTTATCTTTATGATGTTCTGTATAATGGATATCACAGCACACTAATGAGACTGCCAAGAATGCCAGAAGATGTATAGTTATCTAACATGGCTCGTTTTCATCCCTCTTTTTCATTTCTCATAAAAGACTGTATGAATTTATCATGCACGCACGCACACACACACACACACACACACACACACATCCAGAAAATAAGTGTGTGTGTGCGTGTGTGTGTGTGTGAGAGAGAGAGAGAGAGAGAGACAGACAGACAGACAGACAGACAGAGACAGAGAGATTTTATTTTAATTCATTTATTAAATTGTTCCCCAATCATTTCATTGCAAGGTGACTTACAACGTCAAAATAAAACCATACATTTATATATAAATGTATAAAATCATAATAAAGTCATATCACAATACAGTGACTTTATTGAGATTTTATATATACAGGCATGCATACATACATATAGTACATATATAACTCAAGGAAACAAAAATATCAATACTCTTTCCTCTTCCTATTTTTCCCACAACAACTCTGTGAGGTAAGTTGGGATGAGAAAGAGTGACTTGTCTAAGGTCAGCTCGCTAGTTTTCATGACTAAAGCAGGTCTAAAACTCACAATCTCCTCATTTGCAGCTTGATGCCTTAACCACTAGACAAAACTTCCAGAAGAGGAGTTTTATCATGAAAGACTCTAGTCAACTGGAGAAAACAATCCAAGAGGCAAAACCAGAAAATGTGTAATATGTGCAGTATTTTGTAATATACTTCCAAACAGAGGCAAACTTTGTAATATGAGTCTGCAGAAGAACATTCACAGGTTGGATCACTATCTCAAAAGCTACATTGGAATGTCGTATAATAATAGTTGTTCTTTTCCCATTGGGGAAAAATATGTTCATGTTTAATAGAAATAAATGTGGTGTGTCCAAACAACACAAAAACAAACAAACAAAATATCACCAAGGAAAGGTATCTCAGCCCTAGATTTCAGATGAATTTATCTAAAGCGATTGAATCCTTTCGCCTGCTATGCATTCTCTTGAAAATGAGGACATTTTAATTCCAGATAATATTTTAAATAGTTAATGGACAAAGTGCTAGGTACAGGGCTCATCCATTTATTCTCCCATCATTATTTTTCTCTCTTTCAGATTTGTTTAACACAAATAGGAGTTTCACCCAAATTACAAGCAAAGAACAACCACTTTAAAATTCAATTTATCCTTCATACTCCAATGGATTCTAAAATGCCATAGGCTATATACACTAAACTGAAAAGGCTAAGCAATAATTGCTATTTTCTCCATTTAAGATTAACTTTATTATTTATTTAGACTGCAATAAATATCACTGATTTTATTCACTGGTATGGTACTCAAGGCAGAAATGTAGATTAATGTCAGAAATCACTCCTGACCCACATCCTTTTATTCATGAATAAATTTCCATGCTATCAGTAAAAATCCATGAATAAATATGTAAAAAGGGTATAAAAAATTCTGTGTCACATGAAAATGTACACAAAGTGTTTATTTACACAATGGGACTTCACTAAAAACCAGGTGTTGACATTTTTTTTCTCCCCAGGGCACTCACTTGTGAATAAACTTAACAAAATTATATGAGATTTGGGTAAGTATGCCAAATGCTTATGGGAGTACATGAGATTTTATATTTAATATTATTTAACAGGTTGGAGAGGAAGAACACTAGGAATATTTAGGATGCTGGTTGATAAGATATCATCATGTCTTGCTGTAATGATGTATCTGCTTAGAGCAGAAGACATTTAATATGCCAGATTTTGGTTGCTGGCTAGTTAACATTTCCTGCTTCAGGCATTTTTCATGTAATTTTTTTTTTTTTTTTAATATTGTGCATTTATTCAATTTATCTACTGCCCATCTCACTAGCCAAAGTGAACCTAACTAGTCGGGTGCCTTCAAGTCAGTTGTGCCTCCTGGACTAGCTTTTTTTTTTCTTGGCAGGTTTTGGGAAGTGGATTACCATTACCTTCTTCCTAGGGCCAAATGAGAGTGACTGGCCCAAGGTCACCCATCATTAAAGTAGGACTAGAATTCACAGCCTTCTGTTCTCTAGCTGGTGCTTCAGACACTACACAAAATTGGCTCTCATAGAAGCTTAGGATACTAAAATGAAGTCTGGATTGGTTTTCATATCAGTTTTCCCATCAGGAAAAGTTTCATATCAGACTGACGTTAGGCATAAAAGTAAGAAGAGTAAACAATACAGATAAGAAGGGCCGCAGTAAGTCTGGGTCACTTTTCTTTTGATTACATTTAATATCTGAAACTCTTCTGCATGAATAGAAGCCTGCGGAAGGTTAGCTAGACTGTCTGCAGAAAAATGCTCAGATGCATACACAACCACCCAAAAGACATGTATCTTTTGCAATTTCATATATATGGAAATCTTTTACTTAGAAGACAATTGAAAGATTATCAGAATTCTGGGTTAACTGCCGATCACAATCTTCAATGACTTTAATAATTTGACTATCACATTAAAAAACTTAATTTGATCAGCTTTGATTTTCTCTTGGGCTTGCACTCAAGTTTTCCAGAATCACATGAGATCTAGGGGCTCAGACTATGGATTTCCACTCTAGACTATGCCTTTCATTTACCAAAAAGTGGCTTTTCCCATTCTGTTATAAGATTCCTGCTAATATACAGCCTATGACTATAAAAGACAATTCAGTCCTAATCATTTTTGAGTACCCAGGCCAGGCTTATTTCAGGCAAATAATGTATTGTCTCCAACTTTTTATGGATAACATGTGGAAAATTGAGGACCTTGCCTCAAAGAATATTTATTGAGTATGTTGGCAGTGGTCTCTATGAATTAGTCAGATGAAAAAGAAACAATAAATCAAAGCTTACTCCCAATTCCACCAATGAAAATCTGAAGATCTGTCCATGGATGGTATTTCCTTGATCTTCACTCTACTCCATATTTAGCATTTTTCTCTGAACAGAAAGCAAAGTAGGATGATCAATCATTAATTATTATATCCAAGCCAAGAACTAAAATGAGTTAGATTCCCCCATCCCAAGAACTACAGATGCTGTTTTGATTTGTTCCAATAACTTATGAAGATTCCCAGTAATAATTTCCTTCAGCAGTGTCTGAGCCTTGTGGAACCTAAGGGAAGTGCCACTTCAATCATACTCACTTTAAAATTCCTGCCTACTTCACAAATTCTTCATTGACTAACCTTATTTAAAATATTTATGACTACTTTTCAATCAGAATAATTCTCAAAATGATCATTAAACTTGTAAAACAGTCATAAAGCAGATAGTATATGTGCAACATAAAAACTAGATTGGCATCCAAAGAATATTTTGCCTAATTAAACAAGTCAAGTCTTTTGCTCTTTATCACTGTATTGAGAATTCAATGCTCAGAATGAAGAGTCACCATCAGAAACATATTAAATATCTGATATTTCAGATAAATGTGGGAATAAAAGTTTGGGAGAGGAAAGATTGATTCAAGCAGTACTGATCTCAGCCCATGAAACCTCAGTGGAATTTATAAAGCTAGTATATATATTTTTCAGGTAATGTCATCTATCCAATTAATTGCATTAATTACAATAATTAATTAATGCAATTAATTAAATAAAACATAGCCTGACAGTTTTCTCATAAAATTGTCTCATAAAACAGAACCTGCCATTTTTCCAAGTCCTCTAAATTTGATGAGACTACAGTTCCCAAAGATTCAATCCAGTAAAGATCTGAACAGAGTGCTGGATATTCAGGTGGGACTCATGTGGGAAAAGTTGCACTGAAGTTGGACCAATTTCTATGATGATGTGTGCTTGGCTTTTTCTTTTCTGTAAGTAGGTCGTGAAATCTACAGTTTAAACCCTTCTTTGACAAGAAAATATGTAAATAAGTTAAAACTAATAAACTTTGTCTTAGGCTGGAGGATCCAATGAGAGGTAAAGTTATAACACCCTTATAAAAATAAAATGTACAGGCATTTTTGCTAAGTGGGTAGCCATGATCTGGTGTCTTCTGGAACTTTATTATGTCTTTACTTTGAAAAAAAATCCCATATGTGCAAAAATGCTTTCCCTTTTATGTACACACATATACATACATACATACATACATACATACATACGTGTGTGTGTGTGTGTGTGTGTGTGTGTGTATGGATCTTTGGTTATTCGGGTTTTCTCCCGCGTAAGATTGGAAGTATCTAGGCAACGTTTCGATGAAGTCTCATTCATCATCTTCAGGCTTCTGTCTTCAGCTCTGTGCTTCTCAGAGTGATGTGAGCTTGCAGCTGCTTCTTCCTTTTAACTGCTAGTGGGGGTGTGACTTGATTGGGTGGGGGCTTGGCTGTGTTCTGATTGGGTGGGGTGTGTTCTCATTGGTTGGGGTTTGGCTGTGTTCTGATTGGTTGGGGGTTGGCCATGTTCTGATTGGCTGGAGGTGTGTTCTGTTCAGGTGGGGGCTTGGTTGTGCTCAGGTTGGTCTTAGTTACTGGGGGATTTGAGCTGGTGAGCTGTGATCTTGCTGTTGGCTTCGAGTTTGTGGTCGTGCTGCATCTTCATGGTGGGGGTCAGTTCACTTCATGTATGGCTCAGAGGGGTTTGAAGTGGGTAGTGATGCAGCTGCAGTGCGGCTTCTGGTCTGTGGTCGTGTCTCATCTTCTGTGTGGGTGTGAGTCTGCTTTTTACGTGGAAGTGTGGTGGTGGCATCTTGTGTGGCCCTGGTGGGTGTGGGTCTGGTGTCATTCATCATGTTAGGTACTCGTCTGTTAGGTACTCGTCTGTTGTAGCAACGTTTCGGCAGAATCTCATCTGCCATCATCAGGCTTCTGTATTTTGTTCGTCTGTGAGTCAGGCCTACTCTAGGCTAGCCCCAAATTTAAAACTGAAACAACTGTAAAAGTCTGACTCACAGACGAACACAATACAGAAGCCTGATGATGGCAGATGAGATTCTGCCGAAACGTTGCTACAACTTTAAAAGCACAACTATAATGACGTGGGAAAATACCTGAACAAAGCTGAATACCATACATGTAAGTACCCGCGAAACTTAAGAAAACACACACACACACACACACACACACACACACACACACACACACACAAAATGTATAGACTGAGGAAATTCTCCCCAAGAAATGGGGATGATCAGCAGTTTTGGGGAATGGGTGGGGATCAGAACTTTTATGTTCAGACTACAATACAATTCCAAAGATTGTTTTGTTAGATAGCATGCTCAGTTTTACATTTAAGTGACAGAAACCGTCATTAGCACACACATATGCATGCACTTTAATGTTTATATAACTCTCTGGAGCTCTATCAATTCAGCCTCTTAATCTATAATTTACCATTTGATTGCTTTCATCTTTACTTCAAAACTCTTATTTTCCAACTGGTGTGCTTCTATCTGGAATAATGTCTGATTGATGGATATTATTAGTAAAACTGTTACAGAAGCCATCATATTCTGCTTTTCTCTTTAATGAATCTCCTCCTTTCTCAACATGGAAGAAAGGTATTAAAATTTGAAATTAAAAAACAAAACAAAAAAACTAATGACTAATTGTATGCAACAAAGAATGAAATATTTTGGGGAATATTAAAAAGTCAGGATAAAACATTTCCCCTAAAGGAGAAATGGGGGGGGGATCTTAATGGAGGCAGACACCAGCCCCAGTTTCCCTGTCCCAAGCAGAAACTGAGGAGGCCAGTTTATAGAAACGCAGATTTGATAATCCATTCAGAAAGACTGGGTCAGACAGAAACTTCAGATATGCAACACAATAAGCAACAATCAAGCCAAAGGTTGACAAAATCAGCTCAGACAAACACCTAGGATTTGCATTTCCCCCTACACGACCCCATAGGAATCCAGAAGGTATAAAATCCACCCACTCTAAACTCATTTTGTCAGCTGTCCCAGAATCACATGCAGTTGGTGGTTCTGTTTCATCAATAAAGGGAATCTTTCTTTCCAATCAACCTCCATTTTATTCCCGGATTGGACTTGGACCTGGATTTTTCTTCCAACACCTCAGTGGTACATATGCATACACCAAGCATATCTTGAATTTACAGTACAGTATGAGCACTTTTTCATATGACAACATGTTGCTCTTCGTGGGCATTGGCAGAAAATACATGTGTGGATTGATCCACATGTCTTATTTGTACTGCCTGATGCAATATGTGGAAGCGATGGTTGTACATATCCACTATAATTTAATAGATATTGATGCCAGAGAAGAGCCAGGATTGGAACACCATTCCAGATGGGTATACATTTTAGGGTATTCAGAACTGGAAAACAAAAGATAATATAAAGTATGTGTGACACTCATTTTGCCCCAGGAAAACATGAACTCGGCAGATTCACGGTTATGAATCATTTTTCATGTTTAAAGCTGAATTTTGCACAGGATCAAGAACATAAATGTCTGGTCATTTTAACCTGGCTGATAGTTAATTCTGAAGAATGATCTAACTCATCAATGGAGCTTTACAAGAGTCAAACAATAGATTATTTTAAAAATACGGTATAGTATGCAGTATTGAATAAGACAATGTTGTTTGACATACTTAATTTGCTTTAGAACAGTGGTCGCCAACCAGTGGGTTGGGGACCACTGGTGGTCCATGAGAAAATTTTAATGATCCACAGAAAAATGTCACCCCCAAAGCAATTAATCCAGGCTGTGTGGGAACACAAGGCTGCACCGCCCACATGGCCCACTGGAACACAAGGTTTGCATCACTTGCATTGCAAACAACACGAGGTAGTGAGGGGAAGGGGGAAAGGCTGGAGGGGGGAACTTGCCCCACTCTCCCCAAGTGCCTGGCCTGGCCACCCTGTTGCTTCTATCTGCTTCTTTCTTCTTCTGCTTTTGGCTACACGCAAGGAAAGCAGTAAACATCTTTTTTCTCTCTCTCAAAGTCTGCCCGAAATGAATCTTTGGGACCCTGCAAGGCATCCTGCTCCAAGAGGCTGTGCTGGCATGACAAGTCTCACAAAGACTCATTTCTGACAGACTTTGGGGGAGACAGAAAGAAAAATTTCTGCTGCTTCTGCTGTTTTCCTTGCATGAAGCATAAAGTGTCTCTCTCTCTCCCTCTCCCTCCCTCTGAGAATGGAGCTGGAGACATTATCCTACAATCCCAAATAAAGAATGATCAATCGGTAGGAAAACAGGGTGGGGAATTTTCCTGCAGACTTTTTTGGGATTTCCCCAGGTTCTCTGGTCTGCAGGATTTAAAATTATGAGTTTGGTGGTCCCTGAGGTCCAAAAGGTTGGAGACCCCTGCTTTAGAAGTTAAACAGCTGTGACAGAATTGAAAAAGTATGGTAAAGAATATACTTTTTGCAACAGACTTGTTTGATAGGATTATAATCAGCAGGACAAATTTGAAAAAACAGAGACAGCAATATGGTTGCATACAATATGAAGCAGAAACTTCTTTGCCTTAATTGTTTGTTATGCATATTCACTGAGCAGCTAATAAGGGCTGCATTCAGGTGACCTCTGCTAAAATATACTTAACAGTCTAACTAGCAATTAATCTTTAATCTATTCCTTCTTGCTATGATCGCCTGCTATTTCTTTTTCTAAAAATGCATTAGTGTGCTTATTTTAGAATTAAAAAAACAAAAACAAAAGTAAGCTTTTTGTTATGTAGTCACAAATATATTATGTGCTGTTATAAAGTAAGTAGGATGTAAAAACTGCCTGCTTAAAGGCCAGTTTCTTGGCTCTCAAAGGAACCCATTTTCCTGTGTCAATCCATGCTCAGGAACAATATAAAAAAAAAAAAAAAATAGAAAAAAATTATGGAGCCCATTGTGTCTTCCTCTTAAATGGAGAAAAAAAAAAACACCAGGAATTAAATGGCTACAATTTAAAAAAATATCAAACTGTCATAACCTTTAAAATAAATTTAGACTATTAAGTGGGAGAAAAAAAATTAAATTCTGCAAAACTTTATTTATTCAATTTCTATAACTGCCCAATTCAACCAAGAGACCAACCAAGAGACTCTGGGTGGTCTACAGTTCTACAATTATAAAACAATTAAAATCACTAAACAATAAAAACATCCATGGAACTAATTAGTACAAACAGCAGCCATGTGGATCAACCAACTAATAATTAAGGCAAATAACATGTTGCTATAAAAGAACTATATGTTCTTTAAACTTTGATTTTAAACATGCTGTAATTTTTAAAAATAAAATGTTTAAAAAATCTGCAATGAAAATGGGCTCAGACAGATATCTGTCACAAAGCTCTGGCAAACAGATTGTTGACTAAAAGGTAAAGGAGAAGACATTGCAGCAAAGAATAATTACAACGTTCCTTCCAAAATATATTCAATGTATTACCAATGAATTGTAGGACTCATGCGTCTTCCCCTTCCTCTAACCAACATAAGCAATATTCATTCATAAAGGAAAGCAGGAACAGAACAAAAAAATTACTTCACTGATTCCTGACTTCCTTTAAACCTCAATTAATGGAACAGATGGCCCACCAACCTTCTAATTAATAATGTTGTGCTTGATTTCTTAGTAACATTTCAGAAGTTGTTTGCCATTTATTTCTTCCTAGGACTGAGAAAGAGTAACTGATCCAAAGTTACCCAGCTGTCTTTGTGACTAAGGCAGGACTAGAACTCACAGTCTTCCAATTTCCTAGCACATCTGACAACTGCACCAACTGGCTTTCAACCATTCTGTGGTCCCAGTTTACCCACTACCTCTCTGAAGACCCTGGCAACCACCTCCCTTCCACCATTCCTGATCTGATGTTTAATTCATAACCCAAACCTTTTCAATGTACTACTATTAATAAAGAAAAGTAATATCAATTAAATAGAATTGGTCCAACTGTAAAAAAATCTAATCCATCACTCAGAAAGGAGTATTGTACTGCTATTGTACTGCTATTAGTTTAATTTTGATTAGATAATTTGATTAGATAATTTTGAGTATTGTACTGCTATTAGTTTAATTTTGATTAGCCTTTAAATAAATAGCATTTGCTATAGTCCCACAATTTTTTTCAAGATTTCCTCTTTCCATGTTCTTCCGTTTTCTTAATGAATATATGTGCTATATTTAAGAGGTTGCTAAAATAGAGAACAGTATATAATGATATTAAAATGGAAGATAGAAGGAGCCCGAGTTACATACAATTTTAACTTGATCTATGGATCACTGCAAGTCTAACAAGGAAGATAAGTAAATCTACATCAATTTTATTTCTGTTCTAGGTCACAGAATATGCCAACCAGTATTATCTCAGTGCCTAGGTAAATCTTCAATAGGTTTATATCTAATGCCATGTGACAATTTTTATATCTGATGCAATAGTTACACTATTGTTACACTATGAACCAGCTGCTTCAACTTAGTGCCTGAATTTGCAGTTGTATACTCTGGAAATCTATACTGACAAATCTAACTCCCCCCACCCCCAATCAATGTTTTCTTGTTTTCTTTTGAAGCTCCTTGGATGCTTCATTCAGAAGTATCTCCAGTCAAGCGGCAAGGGGATCTTGGAATCATGCATTTTAGATACAACTGTTGGATTTGATATTTCGTTTTAGACTAAATGTAGCATCCAATCCCAGTCCTAATTGAACTGGTATTGAACTAGTTCAAGATTTTATTCCTTAACCTTTTTCCTTATCCTTGTCTCCAGGAATGTGCCTGCTGAAAAGTGATCACGCAAAGTAAAATTTAACCACCCTGCTGCTATTTTCTGTGACCTTGAATAAGAAATCTCTGATAACAGTGTCATCTGAAACATGAGGGTGATTGTTTTGCTTTTGATTGTTTAACAGATAACAGATAATCAGAGTTGGAAGGGACCTTATAGGTCATCTAGTCCAACCCCTCTCCCAAGCAGGAGACCATACACCATTTCTGACAAATGGCAGTCCAATCTCTTCTTGAAGATCTCAAGTGATGGTGCTCCCACAACTTCTGAGGGCAAGCTGTTCCATTGGTTGATTGTTCTCACTGTCAGAAAGTTTCTCCTTATTTCCAGGTTAAATCTCTCCTTGTTCAGTTTCCATCCATTATTCCTTGTCTGGCCTACAGGAGCTTTAGAAAATAACTTGACCCCTTCCTCTCTGTGGCAGCCCCTCAAATATTGAAAGACCTTTATCATGTCTCCCCTGGTCCTTCTCTTTACTAGACTAGCCAAGCCCAGTTCCTGTAACTGTTCTTCATATGCCTCAGTCTCCAGGCCCCTAATCATCCTGGTTGCTCTTCTCTGTACTTTTTCTAGAGTCTCAACATCTTTTTTATAATGTGGTGAACAAAACTGATGCAGTACTCTAGGTGTGGTCTTACTAGGGCTTTATAGAGTGGTATTAGTACCCTACTTGATCTTGATTGTATCCCTCTGTTAATGCAACTTAGGATTGCATTAGCTTTTTGGGCTGCTGCTGCACACTGCTGGCTCATATTTAGCTGGTTATCCACTAAGAGTCCAAGAACCCTCTCACAGTTACTGCGGTTGAGCCTGGTTTCACCCAGTCTGTATGTCTACTTTTGGTTTTTCTTGCCTAAGTGTAGGGCTTTACTTTCCCCTACATTGAATTTCATTTTGTTAGATACGCTTTTCTTAGCAGTCCTTTTATTTATATTTTTCTCCTGGTACTTCTGCCATTTAAGTGTCTCTACATTATTATTATTTTTGCTTACTCTTTTTGTTTACACAGGCAGTTATATCTCAAGTAGATAAATAAAATAAATGACCATTTCTAGTTCCTTGTTTGTTTGTTTGTTTGTTTTATATATTGATCTCCATCTCAGTATGAAGAGACATGCCAGAAAAAAACTGATTTTGGGGGGAGAAAATCCCTAGAAGAGAAAAAAGCAAATACTATCAACCTTTTTCTTTTAACACTAAAACGACAAATGCATTTTTTAAAAAACCCTTCTTTTGTTTGTCCTTCAAACTTCAACCATGACCATTAGTTCCAATTTGTTAAATTATAAAGATAGAGAAAGGATGGATCACCTAGGTAGTAGGCAACTAGTCTGCTATATATTATAATGGATTTTAGCTGTATTATTAGTGAAGGACAAGCCAAAATTGTTTTATTCACTTGGCTTTTAAAATATTGAAGGTCAGAATGATCTCCTGTCTTAGAAGTTCATTAGGGCCAGAGTGTACTCCAGTCTTATTAATTAATCAAGTCACGTCACAGCCGATCTTGTTAATCCTTCCTTGGAGGAATCTCAAATGATGTTTCAATTCTCCATGCAGAAAACACAGAGCACAGCGAATGGTGATAATGCTATGCAATTGCAGAGATGGGCAGCATTGGTGCCAGAGAAATTATACCAAATCAAATGATTTCCCCCCAGCTATTCAATGATACAATATTTTTCAGAGGACAGTCATAGACTTTACTGTTGCTGTTAAACAGCCTAGGGCTATAACTCTAGAGACTTTATGGAGAGGTAATATGTTACTGAATTTAAAATGATGTTGCCGCAATGCTGAGCAAAACATAACAGTTGTAGTAATCATCAGGATTACTGATCTGCAATCCTCCAAGCTACTGTCTCCATAAAGAACATGTTGCACTACTCAAATTAGATAAACTCTGTCGCCAACCCAACAGCTGGGGAGAGGGTATCTATAAAAATGGGCAGGAGGAATTTTATTTGGTTGTTTAAAGATCAATGTAAATTAAGAAGGCACAGGGAAAATTTCCCATCACACTCGCAGCTACAGATTATATTCTTCCAGGGTTACAACCCCCCCCCCTTATCTTTTCATGAGTTTGAAGTTACTACAAGTAGTCCTCGACTCATGATCACAAAATTTATGTTGCTAAAGCAAAAAATTTGTTAAGTGATTTTTGCCCCATCTGTTTTTGCCTCATTTGTTAACGGAATCACTGCAGTTGTGAAATTATTAACAATGTTGTTAAGTGAATCAGGTTTCTCTATTGACTTTGCTTGTCAGAAGGCTGAAAAGGGTGGTCAAGTGACCCCCGGGATACAGCAATAAATATGAAACAGTCATCAAGCATCCAAATGTATTTCACATGACCATGGGGATGCTGCAACGGTCATAAGTGTGAGAAACGGTCATAAGTTACTTTTTTCAGTGCTGTTGTAACTTCAAATGGTCACTAAACCAACTGTTGTAAGTCAAGGACTATCTGTATATTACTCATCCAGATTGAACTGGAGGAGTAATGGGGAGGGGAGTAATTGACTAATTGATTGATTACATGACATCAAGTTGGTGTCAACTCTTAGCAACCACATGGATTTCTCCTCCCCCCCCCAATGACATTCTATCTCTGACCTCTTCCATCGAGTCTTCTAATGGTGCACCGCTCACTACTGTAATGGAGTCTATCCACCTTGCTGCTGGTTGTTCTTTTCCTTTTCTTCTCATCATTTCCAGCCTTAGAGCCTTCTCCAGAGATCTAGGTCTTAACATACTGCACTTGGTTCAAAGTGGGATAATTTGCACTTGCTCATTTGTGCTTAAGTGAGAACTCTGGATCTATCTGTTTGATGATCCATGGGTATACTTTCTTGTTCTCCATGGTATTCCAAAGGTATTCTCCAACATCAATGTTCAAAAGCAGTAATATTCTTTCTTTTTAGTTTCTTTGGGGGTTATTATTAGCAATATTAGGAATCCATGATGTTATCCCCCCAGAATGGGCAAGGAAATGGGGCATCATAATTTTTTTTTCTTGTTTCTTTTTCACGAATGAGCAAATGTCACAGTTTTATCATTTTTACTTAAGGTAAACAAATAAATTCTCAATCTCTCTGGGCTATTTTTGAAGAAATTTGTAAAATCTGGGGATTTCTGAACAAGGCACCAGTTTTTCCTCATTAGATATACTTATTCTCAGCATGGGCCAGACTTAGTGAAAAAAGAATTAAAAATATCTTTTATTTTCATGAAAGAGAAGTGACAATCTTTTTTTCAGACCCACAAATGTTGTCTGAAGGCACATCCAGAATTTTCAGAACAATGTGCACAGTGCCATCTGGTTGGGTGAATAAATCCTCTACTATAAATACATTTTAAATCAAAACTTTATTTTATTTTGGAATAATAATTTAAGCAGCTCTAGTCCTTGCTGTCTAAAAATCTGAGAATGTTGCTAAGATATTAAAAAATGAATGAAACTCTATTCATCTCTAGATTTTCTCATTTTACCATAGTGAGAATGGAGAAGAATTATCAAAAGCAGCATCATGAGGGAAATTAAGAAGGCAATTTCCAGATTCAGAGTAAACAAGTTCTGGAATTCATTGAACTTAAAAACAACACTGAGTGATTAAAAATACAAAAACATTCTCAAGCACTTTAAGACTATGGGGTCTCTAGGAGCTTCACTTAAAGGAGAAGTGAATTTTGAGATGTTGTAAAGCAAATTTCAGCATAATGTTAGTGTTTTGTTCTAGTGTTGCTGACTGCACAATAATCCAAAATAATATTCTTAATCTTTATTCTTTCTAAGCTTTTCCCATCTTTGTCAATTTCAGTATTGTTTGAAATCTTCGGAGAATCTCATGAGATTACACATGATGAGTATTGTGCACCAGAGGTGGTATTCAGCCAGTTCTGACAGATTCTGAAGAACTGGTAGCAGAAATTTTGAGTAGTCTGGAGAACCGGTAAATACCACCTCTGGTTGGCCCACTTCTATTCTCTGCCTCCTGAGTCCCAGCTGATCAGCTGTGTCTTCTTTTGTTGCCCTGCACAGGAGAACGGAACTGGAAAGCAGGTTAGTAGGTTGGGGAGAGAATGGGGATTTTATAGTATCCTTCCCCTGGAGTGAGGTGAAAATGGAGATTTTACAGTATCCTTCCGCTGCCACACCCACCAAGCCACACCACACCCATCATGCCACACCCTCAGAACTGGTAGTAAAAAAAAATCAATACCACCATTGTCGTGCACCTTCAGGTACAGTACTATTACAAAATGGACTACTGAATTCTAATTTATCTGTCCATGTTACATATTGAAAATCTATGGAGATTCTCAGTCATCCATGTCATGGTTGTCCCAAAGGTGCTTTTTCAAGAGGCAACTGGACTTTCTTGTTTCTTCTTATAAGATGTTTCACTTCTCATCCAAGAAGCTTCTTCAGGTCTCCCAATAGCTATCTCTATTGGGATATCGTTATTTGATATATTTATGAGCCAGTTTTCTTCTTTACCAGCGTAAAAGGCCCTAGGATTGTTCTGAAAGTAATGTAAGATATTTAAATTTAAGCAGTTTTATATTATTTAGAATACTTTCTATGTGGCTTATGCAAATTGTTGGGAAGCCTTTTTATGAACCCCATACAGGTAGCAATATGAGGGTCTTGTGAAATTATGAGAATAATATCTCATTAGTCAAGAACTTGTCCATCATGCCCATTTACATCTAGGATACAAACTCTACATTGAATTGGCATTTATTGATTGATTTTGTAATCAGGAATATGATGGATACTGTTCTGCAAAAAGCTATTCTAAGATTTTCCCCAAACCATTCTCCTATAATTAGATAGAGAGCCAATTTACTCTAGTGATTAAGGCACCAGGCTAGAAACCAGAAATGAGTTCTAGTTCCACCTTAGGCATGAAAGAAGGCTGGGTGACTTTGGGCCAGTCAGTCTCACTCAGGCCTTGATGTCAGGCTTGGGTGACAAGCCAGTTAGTCAATGCTGTCAAAACCAGTGGATCCTACTTCTCTCCCCCCAAATAAGCCCTCCATCCAAAAATTTGAGACGCTGCATTGATGGGAAACACTAAGAATAGAATAGAATAGAATAACTGAGTTGGAAGGGACCTTGGAAACATTCTCGTCCAACCTCCTGCTTAGTCAGGAAACCCTTTACCATTTCAGACAAATGGTTGTCCAATCTCTTCTTTAAAACTTCTAGTGTTGGAGCATTCACAACTTGTGGAAGGAAGTTGTTTGCACTGATTAATTGTTCTAACTGCCATGAAATTTCTCCTTAATTCTAGTTGCTTCTCTCCTTAATTAGTTTCCATCCATTGCTTCTTGTCTTTCCTTTAGGTGCTTTGGGGAATAGGTTGACCCCCTATTCTTTGTGGCAACCCCTTAGATATTGGAAGACTGCTATCGTGTCTAGTCCTTCTAGACATACCCAATTCCAGCAACCGTTCTTTATATGTTTTAGCTCTGCAAAATAAGAAAACAAAATTCTCAAAAACAAAAACAGATGCCCTGCTCCACAGCATCACAAGGGAGAAAAATATTTTCATATAACTGTTGCAAGGTACTTTATCCATGAGATGATCTAGTATATGTGTGACCTGTCTTTAATCCAAAACTTCAGCATTTTTGGCTTCCAATGATGAAAATCTTCTCATCTAATTTTCTTTTAAGTTATTTCTTCCAGTTAGGATCGGAAGATAAATATTCAGCATGACATAAAACAAGGAGCTTCCAACAGCTATATTCTTGGAAGTGCCTTTTTTAAAACTGAAATATCCTAGTGTCTTAGCTATACATATGTATAAGCACATATACATACATATACTTTATACCAGGATGTCCCCATCAACCCAAACTGATGACTTTAACCAGGTGTTCATGTGTCTTTTTCAGATCAGGAAAGGTAGCTGCAAAGGAGCAAAAAAAAAATAAATAAATAAGATTCTTTCACAGGAAAGTTCTGGAACTTGGAATTTGCAACACATATTTCAGCACAGTAGAATTCCCTATTTGAGGTATGACCCATATTTAAAAAAAAAAAAGAATGTCCCCACTCCAATTAAAATATCTAGTAATAAATGAGAGAGATGCTCTCCTGAAGTGGTTTAATTTATTTTGCAAGTCAAGGTCATTTTGTTTTCATAAGGTATCTCTAATTAAAGGATAATGTTTAAAAACTCCACTCTAATATAAAATTAAATGAGCATTGGAGCATGTAGTCAGGCAGTTCACAATGTCTAAGGCTTTACTGACTTAACTTTAAAAGTTAGATGGAGGTTTTGCTATATGGTACAAGTGCTGTATACACATTTTTTTCATTGACTCATAAAGCAACAAAGTAAATTATTGTTGGCCTTTATATCTAAATAATTTTGACTTCATTTTATTTAGAACAGGCAGAGAATAATCATGTATCCAGTATTTTATTTGTTTGTTTATTCAAATGTATTGGACAGTCAATTCCAATGAACTCTGGGCAATGCACATACCTGAAAGAGTCCATAAAAGCAGATAAACACCAATCCACACAGACATTGCAGACTAAAACAATCTTAAACAGAACACAAATCAAATACAAAGGGCGAAACAGGCATACAAGAGAATCTATGCAAAAGCCCTCCTGCCCATAGTTACCACCTATTCTTTTAGCAATAGCTGTGAGTCCAGAAAGATCCCCAAGTTGTACACCAGCCTTGAATGGAGAAATTCAGACCCTTCCAAGAACAACAATGGTAACATTCTCATTCCTGGTGATCTACAGAGCCATAACTCCTCAGTGTTGCCAGAATTAAGTTGGAGTTTGTTCCACCCCATCTAGATGTAAATTGCCTCCAGTCACTGGATCAATACATAAACAGCATCACCTGGGAAGCTCAGGGCTGAAATGTAGAGCTGAGTAACACCTTCTTCCTTTAGATATTAAATAGGAGAGAAGAGTGTCAATCCCTGAGGCACCCCACATGTGAAGGGCTATGGAGATGTTCTGTCTCTTCTTTCAACACTAACTGGAACTGAGAAGGATATAAACCAGTGGAACACAGTACCCCACACTCCTATTAAAATCCACTAAGAGGTCAAGGAAGATTAGGATAGAAGCCCCATCTTGGCTCCACCAAAAGTCATCAACAAGTATGACCACTGCTGTCTCCAAACTGTTCTCTGGTCTGAAATCAGACCGAAACAGGTCCATACAATCTATTTCTTCCAAGATTCCATGTGGCTGTCATCCAACCATTTTTTCACAAACTTCTCCCCTCCCTTCAAAGAGAAGATTGGAAACCAGTCAATAATTATCCAATATGGAAGGACACAGCAATGACCTCTTGAGAAAGGGGATATCACTGCCTCCTTCAAGACTAATGAAAGCAACCCATCTCTCAAAAAAGCTGTAGCTACTACATAGCTCTACAAGTGGCCATTAATTAATCAGAGGTTCCAGGGTCTAAAAAAAAAGGTGATTGAACAGACAAAATGTCCCTATCCACTTTGTTAGGCCAACAGAATCAAACTCAGTTCAGGTAACATTGCAAAGCTATTCCCCAGCCAACTCATCAGACTTTCCCTTTAAGAATGAAATCCTGCGTGAATCTGAGCAACTCTGTCTGCCAGATAAAATGGATATTCTTCACCACAGTCCTTCAGATGAACCTTGAAGTTAACCTGCTCCAAGCAGATGTAATAAGGGCAGAGTAGCAACATTTCACCTTCAATATTACCACCATGTAGGCCCAAATATAGGCTCTTACTCATTTTTAGTCAGATTCACTAGGAGGGAACTAGACAGATTTCTATAAGTGCATGCAAACACTTATACAAATACAGTATATGGAATTAACTATCTGTGTAGGATCTAATATTTATTCAGTAAAAAGTGAAAAAAAGAGCAAAAAGAAACAGCTTGCATGTATTTGGAATACTTGGTGATCTTTGGATTCTTGGTTATTGCATTTGAATGACTAAAATTAATCGGGTGGTTGTTTAAAAATTTATACAATGGCACTACTTCTGGATGAATTGAAAATGGAACTTAAAAAGTATAAAGTAGATGTACAAGAAGGGAGGGCTTCATTTTTCAATTCTTAGAAATGGAGATTTGGAACTATGAGAAACAACAAGAAACGTCTGCAAAACAAGAAGACTGGGAAAAAGAAGAAGCCATCTTTAATGAACAAGTAATTCTATGTGGGGAAGAAAAAGGAAAGGGGGGAAAGAGAATGGAGAATTTAAGACTTAAAAAAACAACCAAAGAAAAGAAAAATAATTCGAAAAATAAGTATAATACTGGAAAGCAACAGAAGAGGGGAATACAGAAGAAAGAAATAGAGGTAGAGAGACAAAGGGGTAAAAAGGGGAGAGAGAAGAAGAGCAAGACATGTTTCTTTATGGCAATATTTTAATGTAAGTTTACAATAATAAAATGTAAATAGATTTTTTCTAAGAAACTTAATTTTTTAAAATAGAAACCCCACTCTTTTTTCTTTATGAAAGATTCTCTTTGTTCACAAAATGTTGCCTTTGTGGATTATGAAACAGAAAAAGCCAGCTACTATTAGATTCCATTTGGTCAGTCTCATAAATCTGCTCACATTAGAAATGTTGATGGATTTATTTTATGACCTTGATTCCCTCCCATTAAGGCGTTTTGCTTCCTTGACTCCAAAATGCAAATACTGCATGTCACAGTGAACTTAAAGGAGTCCAACATGATTTTTAGGTGCTTTCTCATCATCACGTTATTAGGTAGAAAGTGGGAAAGATTTTCATATCTGATGGTTATGCAGCATCCTTTCCTGTAAATGGTTTTGGCAACAGATGCAGCTTGGACTGAGAGAGGTCAGTTTTCATTCTCTGCCCCTTTGCACATTTCTATAAGGGGGAAAATGTTGAGGGTGCATTTCCAAGGTAAATAACAATATGTGTAATTCTGTTGGTGAATGTTTAATTTCATTAATGAAGAATTGATTGGTTTATTTTGAATTTTCTAGTTTTGTATGTTTTTGCCCAATTGTCCACTTATTCTTTATCTATCAAGAACGGCTAGAAAACACTCTGATGCATTAGTTCTGAAAAACAAAAACAAAACATAATTTTGATGCAAAGAATAAACGCTTTGCATCATAAAAGGTTTAAGTCCAGCCTCAGGTAGAATTTAAACAAACAAACAAAGAATAACCTAGTTGATACACTAGAGAGCTGCTGATAATAAGTGCTTAGAATTGTGACCTAAATGTATCAAAGGTTTAATAAAGCAATTTCCTATGTTCCTATTAAACCAGTTTGCACTTATCAGAGCTGAAATTTCTCTAGCATTCCTATATTTCATAAGACAGATGAAAGAGATGGCACTGAATGCATGTGTCAAAATTCATTTATTTTAAAAATTGCAATAGAACTCTGGGCTGTGTACAAAAGAATAAATACCAATAATAAAACCAAGAAGCCCAATAAAACTCTACATGAAACTCATGTCATTGCAGGAGGAGAACACTCTCCATACTCTTCACATTATTATAATATGCTCCAGTCTCAAACTAACTTAATACTTGTGGGAAAAGCCAGATTTTCAAGGACTTCTGAAAGGCAAGAAAAGTGTCAAGTCTCTGGGGAAAGGGTGTTCCAGTAGGCAGGGCAACTACAGAGAAGGCACAGTTCCTAGATCTTGCTAGATGACAAATTTTCCAGGAAGAGATCTGGAGCTCAGGGAGAGGTAGTTCTACAAGTAGCCTGGTTCCATGTCATTTAAAGAAGAGCTGTGATGGTGCTGTGGTTAGAATACCAGCAGTTTACCAGTTCGATTTTGATTGGGTCAAGGTTGACTCAGCCTTCCATCTTTCTGAGGTCGATAAAAAGAGGAGCCAGATTGTTGGGGGTCATTATGCTATAAACCACTTAGAGAGGGCTGCAAAGTCTAAGTGCTATTGCTATTGCAAAAGGTGATAACCAGCATCTTGAATTGCTCCTGGAAAGAAATTGAAAGTCAGTGCAGTTCATGCAGCAGTGGTGTAAAATGGCAAAACATTAATTGCTCATAACTATGTATGCCACTAAATTTCAGTTTTTGGATGGTCTTCAAGGGCAGCTCCATGCAGACTACATTGCAGTAACTCAACTAGGAAGTGAATAAACAAGGCCTTCCAATCCTGAAATGGATGCAATTGGCATTCAAGATGAATCTGTTCAAAGGCCCTCTAGTCACAGTTGCCACCTGCTGTTTGAGCAGAAGCTGTTAGCTGTGCCAATTCTCTCTGGAGTAGTAACTTGTGCCGGTTCTCTCTGGAGTAGGGGCAAGAGTGGAAGATAACATTTTACCAAGTCAGGGGACCAAACACTCCAGAACCAGTTTGCCTTGTTTGAGTAGAGCTAGAGACAATTCTCTCCCACCTAAATTTTTACAGTCTCCAGGAATTGAAACAAAACTGGGACAACATTACTTTGCTAGCCAGGGGAGAAGATATACAAATGGGTGTCATCAGCATGCTGATAATACTGCATCTAGTGCCAGTAGATCACCTCACCCTGAAGTTTCATACAAATGTTAATAGAAGGCCTGGGTGCTGAGGAACTCCACATTGCAGGACCCTATGCAGGGGTGGGATAATATCGGTTTGGCCCAGTTCTATAGAACTGGTAGCTCTGAAGAGCAGCAGACACTGAACCAGTTCGGTGTCTGCTGCTCTGTTTGGCCCAGCCACCTGCCTGGGCTCTTGGCTGTCCTTTATTTCCTGCTTTTCAACCTCAGCTGCTTTGCGTGGCATAGCTGAGGTTGATAAAGCAGGAAAAAAGAGGATTTTCAAACACTGCACCCCCATGTGCAGTGCTTGTCAGCTGTCTGGGTGGCACAGCTGAGGTTTTTAGGAAATGATCTACACGCGCACACAAAACTCACTCTCACCAGCGGGTGGGATTCTACCTGCTGGAGAACTGGCAAATCATGCCACTGGCTGGCCCTGCCCTGCCCTCCCCACTCACTCCTTACCTGGCAAGTGCACCATCAAACTTGCCTGCTAAGTTGCTATTTTTCCTTTTTTTTTTCCCTGACCATCAGCTGTTCTGCTGTGCTGGGAGATTTAAATTAGCTAAAAAGCAGGAAATCATTGGATTTCTTGCTTTCTAGATAATCTAAAAGCAGAGCTGAGCCTGAAGCTTCTTATTCAGTGCAGACTCAGGTAGCAGATGGCAGAAACACAGATATCTAAGTGTATCTGTAATTCTGTGAGCAACTCAATCTGCCTGCCTGCTCTGCCTGATTTTGGGAAAAAGTTGCTCTTTTTTAATAAAAAAATTCAATATTTATATAAACATTTATAATATTTATATACAAGCCATGCCTAGCCAGTCACATGACCACCAAGCCACACCCACAAAGTAGGCCATCTCCACATAATCGATTGTTAAGAAATTTGAATCCCACCCCTAACCCTATGTTTTTTCACAGAGAAAGCAAGTTAACCAGTGCAAAACAGTATGCCCCATTCCCAACCTCCAAAGTTGGTCCAAAGGATACCATGGTCAATTGTATCAAAACACAATGAGAAATCTGCTTTTCCCAAATTCTCTGAAGGTGGCCCACAAACATGACCGATCTGCTTCAGTGTTATAGGCCAGCCTGAATGCTGATTGAAAACCAGTTAATCTGCTTTATCCATCTCCTCTGAACCTAAGTGCCTATCTCCCCATCAACAACATTCCCTAAGAAAGGGAAGTTGGAAACTGGATGAAACTTGACTAATGCCATTAAGCCCAAATCAGGAGGAGGCACCCACAACTTCCTCTAAAGTAGGTAACACTGCCCGTTCCCACACAGAGCCATTAATCACCTCTTGGATCTAACCACATGGCACCTCTTAGGTAGTTATATATATCCTTTTATTCCTTTGTCCAGGAGTCAACAAAATGAAATAACATTAGAAATATAATATAATACCATTCTATCCAATTTCTTTATATATGCACTTCATAAAGTGGTTGGAATGAGGGATACGAGCAATGGAAAAGTTTATATTTTTATCACATGTCTAATTCTACCTTTTTGTAGAGGAATGTAAATTCAATAAGCAGTGGTCAGCTTGTTTTTATGGTCCATAAATTTTGGCTTTTCATTCTCTCCATCCAGAAGAAGCTGTTAATTTTCTGTGCATTCAGTGTGTATAAAATAAAAGGACAGAAAAAATATAAAGAAGTTATCTCCATGTAAATTATATTTTTCTGACTTACTGACACCCTATCACCTCAACCACCACATGTATCTTGTTAGAGTCATTTATTTCTCATTTGGAAATGCACAGCATTGAAATGATAATTAATACCTATGTGAACTTTGGTACGATGTTTGGATAGCTGATATCATTAATTTTTAGGGCAATTGACATTTTGGAACAGCACTATCTTGATGAAAAAAGGTGAGCAATATTTCACCTAATCAATTTCATTTACTTGAAGGGGGCCATTAACATCAGTAGGCTATAAAGACCTTGGCCTTCATCAGCTGCTTATCAGAATTTCCTCTCTGGGCAAGTTGTTATTATTTATATTAATGTAAATCTGTCAGAATGAAATTAGCAACCTCAATAACCAATGCACATTTCCTTCCTTCCTTCCTTCCTCTCTCCCTCCCTCCCTTCTTTCCTTCCTCTTATGTTTTGTGAGATAAATAACAATGCTGATAATACCACATACGATTACCAAATTTTACTAAATGCAGTCTGACATTTGGATCCCCACAAACTCATGATACATATTCTGTGAACATACACAGAATACAAACACAGAAACACATCTTTGCCTGCCAACTTATAATCATGATAATATGTACAATAGAATAAAAAGAACACCTGGAAAGAAATCAAAATGCTACTACTTCAGGGTTATTTCTTTGCTAAATAACTTGTTAAACTTAACTTTGTTAAATAATTAGCTTTGAAGAGCCCCTGGTAACATAATGGTTAAAGTGCAGTACTTCAGATAAACTCTGCCCACAACCTGGAGTTCAATCCTGCCTGGGCTCAAGATTGACTCAGCCTTCCATCCTTCCAAGATTGGCAAGTTGAGGACCCAGATTGTTGGGGGCAATATGGAAATAATACTTACATTGTAAATCCTCCAGAGAGTGTTGTAAAACACTATGGGGCAATCTATAAGCCTAAATGCTATTGCTATTTGAGTGGATACAGGGAGCATCCAAACATTTTTCTTCCTCACCATAGTCGAGTCAGTTCATCTGTAATTATTCTCTCTCTCAAACGTAAGTGTTTTCTGAATATCCAGTCTGTCTGCCTTTGCAGTTAAACTGAGTTCCAAAAATGAGCAGTGTTTGGGTCTGGGAAATCTGTAGTCAACACAATGTATTGGATTCCAACTGTCAACACTCACAAATAACATGGCCAATGATCTGGATTAAAGTCATTGATACCTGAAGAGTCAGAAAATATATACTTCTTCCCTGCTAGATTCAAGGGAGAAGTATACATCATCCAAGCTATCTGTATAACCATGTAGCAAATTAGTCAATTTATCATGCTCTAGCTTGATAGAACTTGAGAGCGCTAGTCAATTTTGACTGATATAAAAAGGCAAGTAGAGTTAGGCTTGATTTGTATCTAACCTGTTTATCATCTTTTGGAAATAATCCATCCATCGAAGCAGATGTGATTGCTGACACTGTAGCTGTTATTTTCTGACCACAACCTCCAAAGACCTCCTGAAGCATTTCACATGTCATACCCTTTTCTGATTTGTTTGCTTTTGTCTTTTTTGTCCTAATGCTGACAAAAAAAAAGGCAACCCTTCATCTTTTCCCCTTTTCTACCTGAAATCTTTAGATCTCTCTAGTGTTCAATTCCTGAAGTCATCAAGTCTCAAATTTCTGTTATGACTTAAGATAGATTAAACAATTCGATTTCCATGAAGGGGTGATTTATTTATATAATGATTTCCAAAATCTTATAGCAAAAGTTCTAATAATCAAAATTTGACTTGGTCCCTTAATTAATTTATAACTTTCTTGAGTTACAAACTTAGTTTTATTTAGCTTTTTGCTCTTTATTTCAAATTATTTTACATTCTTAATGTACTTTTTTTTCTTTTATTCTGGAATGAAGGTAAACTCACCAGGCAGCATTTTGAAGATTTGTAATTGCCTTATGGTAACTAAATAGTTAATTTCTGAAAGTAATTAGAAAGTGACATTAAACAGTGTCCATAAAAAGGTTCTTTTGTGTTTGATATATACATAAACCCACAAGAAACTGTGGTCTACTCATAAGAAGTAGCCATCTAGAGCACAAGTGAGCAATCTCCTGCCTTCTCTTTTCCAGAGAGGATTCATGAGGCTGGTCTACTCACAGGTCTTTGGCTGTGGCCATGATTTGACCTCTGCTCATTCAGGCCACTCAAAGTCACCTGAACCATGAAATGGGTGAAAAAATACATTTAATTAAATAAATAAACAAATAAATTTGGAAATGTGTTAGCTTGCCATTCCTCACTTGGAAGTCCAAATTTGATTAAGCTTTCATTTTATATTTTTTCCCTAAGATTTCCCTTCCTAAGTCATAATGTGGTTGCCGGAACTGGATTTACCAATTAATACATGGACGTACCCAGAATTGGGCAATGATAAGAAGAATGTAAATGGTTTTGCCCATGAGAGAGAATGAAACTGTGTCATGTTCTTCACACCACACAGCAACCTATGTGAGAGATTTCTTGCCGGTCAGTTCATTATTTTAAGTGACCAATTAAAGCAATTAATCATAAATAAAGAGGGCTACTTTATGGTATTTTACCACATTAAGTGAAGTTCCTGCTTTGCTTCTTTTTTCAGATCAATACTCGTCAATCACTGGAAGAAAGTTTATGTCTGAAGGCTTGAGTTTCCATGATGTTGTACAAGAGAAAAGAGAGGAATCGAATAATATATTTTTTCAGAATCATAGGGATGTAAAAAAAAAAAAAAAAAAAAACCACCAGTTGCCCTAGGCACATCCAAAACAAGTAATATTTGACTAAATTCCAGAACTCACACAGCAGTTTCACTATTGGTTGAATTTTCAGAATCAACATGAAATAGAAGAATGTTTCTCTCCCCTGATCTTAGAATGCACAGGATCAAACTATACAATTTACAATCTTCATGTATTGCCAATACTGTTTGTTTTTATTTATTTTTAATTTCATTGGGTTTTCATTCCTTTTTCTGAATTTTAAGCATTATTATCACAGAGGCACTGGGATCTTTCCTGACAAAGTTATTTGTGTCCAACATTTCCAAGAAAGAGAAGAGCCATTTAAATACACAGAGAAGTGCCAGAGAAAGTCTCAGCATGATGCTCTTAATTCTAGATGGAGAAGAGGCATCCATTACACAGCTTTAATGGAAGCTTTGTACAGCTCTTGTTGCATAGTCTTTGCAATAATCCTATGGCCCAGTTAATAGCAGAAGGCTATTGATTGTTTTACACAGATCAGCTTTGGCCATGCTTGTATGCCCTGAGCCTTGATGTAGTGGAGATAATGGTGCTCTATGGATTACAATGCCAATTATATTTTCATCTATTATGAATGATGGATGATGATACCATTGACAGCATCACCAACACAGAACCAATGTTGACTTTTTATCTACCTATCTTCACCTTTCCTAGCTTTTACTATCTCATACTGAAAGACAAGGTGCTTTTTCTAAAAATATGCTTGCTTTTTTCTGAACTTAATACTGTATACAATCTGTTTAAAAGCTGGCCACAATTGTTTTTGAAAGTCTTCACTAGTTTTACTCGGAACTTTCCTAGGAAAAGAAATAAAGAAGAACAATTCCACAAGAGTAGAACTTCCCTTTACTGTAGCTCTGACAGTAGCCCCCATATTGAAAAAGCCCAGCAGGAGGACTTCTGTATGGGACTCTAGGGAAGGTCAGAGAATGCTGAAAAGATCATTCCACAATAAGAGGCAGGGTATTTAAACAGACTCCTCAGTCACTTCATAACTCAATAAATACAGGAGCACTATCACGCTAAGAACACTACTTTCCATCCATCTTCTTTGAAAAAAAAGATTCTAAAGTAAATTATATTTAGAACGTATCAAGCTTTTGAAAAAGTTGCATGAGAAGGTCAAGACAGAAGAGATCTCAAAGCCATTGTGAAAATACTTATCCAAGCAACATTCAATTGGTATTTATTATGGTTCCCATCAGATTTAAACATTCTGGGTTCTATTTTTAATCCACTCAAAAATGGACTGCTGAGGATTAAAAAGGGCAAGACTGCCAATTCAAATCATCCCTGCATGTTCAGAGATGAGAAAAGTAATGAAGGCGGCTTGCTTTGTGTAATGTGATCAGAAGCACTCAGGCCATTGAGCCAAAATGTAGCTGCCTTCTGAACCTGCTGTGACTGATGAGGAAGCTTGCTGTGAAAGACTTATATTGTTCAGCCCTGTGGCTTTAAAGGGCATACTTTGGCTCAGCAAGATCTGTGATGTCCTTTGATCCTTGTTAGATCATCTGATTCTTATATGGTAGGAAAAAATACTCTTCTGTAAACAGACTTTTTGCTGGTGTTAATATAACTTTCACTTGTACAGTTTAAGGCAAACATGCACAAATCAAGTCCTCAGTCCCAGTTGCATGTATCTGAACCCAAAGTCCCAAAATTCTAATTTTGGACCAAACATTTGGGGACTGCATATACTGACCATATTTAATTCTTTTAATGAAATGTTCACTTACATTTAATTATACTCATTATTCATTGCAGTGTGGCTCGTATTATGCTATTTAGTGTTCAAGTATGATTCTCAGTCTAAACAAGTGTTAGAGTCCCAGTTTAAGACATTTGAATGGTATCTTATCAACCTATTTAACTTAGGTTTTCAATAATGTTTCCATACATACTATCATTGAAGAAGACATACTATCTTTGAAGGAGAACAGGAATATCCAAGTGGAATCCAGATATTTTAATATTTCAGCACTTCAGATTCAGGGTTTGATGACTTACTTCCTTTGATTGTGGCTAACACTGGATCCATTTTTGTCAGTGAAATTAATGGCTCATGCTCTCCATGTTTTGTATAAAAAAGTTATTACACCAGTGCAATTTTGGAAGTCATTCAAATAAGGTGCTTCAAAAGGCACAGAAGTCCCATTCCTGAAAAAAAGTGTGAACACCAAATAGCATAGTATGAGCCACACTGCAATGAATAATGAGAGTAATTGAATGTAAGTGAACATTTTCTTTAAAGAATTAAATACAGTCAGTATAAACACTCCCCAAATGTTTGGTCCAAAATTAAAATCTTGGGACTGAGGACTTAATTTGTGCATGTTTGCCTTAAACTGTGCAAGTGAAAATCATATTAACACCAGCAAAACACATTCTGTTGTTGCATTGTTCCTATGTGCTTCAAAGCATAATTTTGGAATGGAATCTGAAGATACAGCCCTGCTCACATGAAGTTGGGACTTGGGGAATGATCGTGGAGTTGGTTGTGTGAAATAAACATGCTTACTCCACTTGTGCTATGTGTGTGAATGGACTGGGACAGGTCAGGGACATGGAAAAGTGCTATGTGGGTCAAAGAAGGCATGCAGGGGACAATCCAGGTCAGGAAAGTGTGCAAAAGGTGGTGCATGGGTTATGGAAGGGGTGCAGAGGACAGTAGGAGTCAGGGCAGCAGTGTGCAGGTCCTTCCTTGTTGCCTTGCCCTGCCTTATTAGTAGTCATATAAGTTGCTGCTGCTGAAAGAGAAGGGTTGTGAGACTGGTATCAAAACTGTCATGGAACATTGAAAATAAAGAACTACTGACAGCAGTAGCAGTCCAGTAATAAAGCAGCAGCCAATAACATTGAAGTAGCCATCAAAATTTAAGTCCTGATGTTCTAATGAAAGCTGTTTTTATTAAGTGAATAGGCAATGCTAGTTATACAAAAAGCAGGTGATAGCCACAACATTCTTCCACTAAAGGAAGAATTGCTTCTGGTGATGATTTCAGTTTTATAGTCTGAAGCTTTCATAAACATACACACAGAGACACAACACACACACACAAAATGAAGCACCTGCCTCCTTGACTATGAGTGTCTGCAGACTGAGTGCCCAGTAAGCATGAAGGCTTGTCTGAAGAAAAAACAGATGTTGAGGTTGGAAAAATAGGTTGAAGAAGATGCCAAAGGACTACAAAGAGAACCCTAGAGAGAAAGCACATCTGGATAACCCTTACAAGATCTGTGTAAACAAACTTCCCCCATTCTTGTCTGTCCGGCATTCAGTTCATTGCTCATGGAGAGAAAGTAGCTATTTTCTCATGCTAGAAAGACTGACTGTGGGTAGGAAGGGGCCAGAGGCTAGTCAGCTAAAAAGGATAAGGCTGGAAGGGCTATTGAGGTGAGAATAAGAACAAATCCACAACTGCTGCTCCTATATTAGATATATTTACTTCCTTGATTAGGTATTTTACTTTGAATGTTATTTTGAGGTCTTGGTTTGGACTGCTGTGGCTTGAAGGGTTTGCTTATTTTTAATCCCTGCCTCTGAATGCTCAAAGGACTAGGAAGAGTCAACTTCAACAAATTTTGAGTATCCATTGTTTGCTTTCTCTGGCTTACTGGTTAGCTCCTCACCTTTCTGTTTATGAGAATCTCTACCACAGTATACCTCCTGCAGATTGATTATGCAGTTTGTTAGCCTTTTCTATTGTCAAAATGATTCTGTTGTATAAACAGTAAGAAACATATAACAAAAGCCCAAGAAATAAAAATCTCAATTTCAGTGTGGATGAACAAATCCTATACCTGCACACAATAAAAGACCCACCTATTAAGAGCTTTCCTAAATGACAACAGGATCACAGATATTTAGATTATGGAGTGAACAAAGGTAGCCAGGAAAAAGGCATGTCTCGGTCAAGATATCATTTTAAGAATAGGTAGTTTTGTAGATAATCAGGCATAGAAACAGGAAGAGTGTTGTGGATTACAGACTTGAATTTCGTTCAACAGGGAAAAAATGCATATACTCAACATATGATACAACTAGATTTAAAAATGTTAACTGTGGGTAACAAATCCTTTTGTTGTTGTTGTTGTGGTTGTGGTTGTGGTTGTAGTTGTTGTCAATATCAATGCCTGAAAAATGCTCGGACAAGTCTCTGCAGTTTTCTTGGCAAGTTTTCAGAAGTTGTTTGCCATTATTTTGAGTATCTGGAACAGAGACCGAGAGCGATGAGGCAGAGGTCACCTAATGAACTTTCTGTCTAAGTCAGGACTAAAACTCCCAGTTTCTTAGTTTTCAGTCTGGTGCCTTAACCATTGCACTAAAATAGTTCTTCAGACAATGTTTTTACATCAATTAAACTCTACAATTAATCCAGAGAGCGGCATTTAAAGATAGTAGGAAACAAATGGTATGTCTGAATGCTGGGAGGGCATAAATTAATGGGAACACCAAGCCGAACATTACACCTGTGAAAGAAGTTATTTTCCAATCAGTTCAAGTAGGATTTGCAATATTAAATAGAATATATCTAATCTAATACAGCAAAGATGTTTACAAAGTTGCAGAAATATTATGTAGACTGTTAGTTCAAGAATGATGTACTGGATGTTTTACTGTGCCTAAAAAGAGATCAAATCAAAGATTAACCCACCATATCAAATTCAGCGACCATTCTATATCCATTAAAATATGAAAAACCTGTAGTTTAGTAGTGCTCTCAGAACTTTAATCAGCTTCAGCTATTGCTGTAGCTCAGTTTAATATTTGTATGTAAATAATCTTCCAGTTTAGTCCCCAGTGTTTCTAGGTAGAATTGAGGTAGATGCCTGCCTGAAACCATGAAGAACAGTTAATGTGACATAGTTCATTCTGAACTAAATGAACTGACAATCTGAAATGATGTAAGGCAGCTTTCTTTGACCAGTACAATAATCATCACATTATATCACATTAAATCAGGAGATAAAAGTGCTGTAGGAATCTGATCTATGCAGTCTCTATAATTGCTGCCAAGGAAAGATAATCCCAGAATTCTTAATATTGCCGAAAAAACAGATCTTTGAATTCAATCTTTGAATTCTCAGTGATTGGAAAATGAAAGAGTTGCAGCTCTGGGGAAGAGTGTTGATTATTCTGTCAAGAAATGTATCTGACACTGTGTGTATGTGTGTGTGGTGTGTATGTACTTTTATATATTTATTCCTTCAGACTGGAAGCAGAGCAAACTGGTCTTAGTCATTCTTTTGGCTTGATATTCCAAGAAGGTCTACTCAGGCTTTGGATTTTCTTTATATTTATTATTCATTCATTCATTCATTCATTCATTCATTCATTCACTCATTCATCAAATTTCTAGCCAATCAAAAGTCCCATGGAAATTTTCTTTCTTTCTTTCTTTCTTTCTTTCTTTCTTTCTTTCTTTCTTTCTTTCTTTCTTTCTTTCTTTCTTTCTTTCTTTCTTTCTTTCTTTCTTTCTTTCTTCTTCTTCTTCTTCTTCTTCTTCTTCTTCTTCTTCTTCTTCTTCTTCTTCTTCTTCTTCTTCTTCTTCTTCTTCTTCTTCTTCTTCTTCTTCTTCTTCTTCTTCTTCTTCTTCTTCTTCTCTACCTACATACCTATCTACCTACCTATCTTATTTTATTATATTTATGCTGTATACTCTGGAACACCTCGAGCAATTTCAACCAATTCACAGATGACTTACCCTTTGGAAAGAAATACTGTGAGGGTAAGACACCCCTAACACCCCTCAGGGTGTGTGTGTGCCTTAAAATGGCTTCTGCCATGGTAACAGTTTCACAGGGCTCCTTCTTGTCGAGGAATAGAAGAATTGTGCGACAGACAGTACAACAGCATGAGTCCTGAGTACAGGTTTTTCCTGTCTAATACAGGATTGGGATAAGTAAATACCCAGGCAATGTCAGGTTATCAGCTAGTAATATAATAATCAAATAGCAATAACACTTAGGATTACATACTGCCCTATACTATAGCTCTTTGATGCACTCTCTGGGCAATGTATGTATTTATAATGTATGCATTATTTGCATTTGCCCCCAACAATCTGGGACCTCATTTTACCAACTTTGGAAGGATGAAAGACTGAGTCAACCCTGAGCCAATGAGAATCAAACTACCAAACTGCTAGTAGCCAGCAATCAGCAGAATTAGACTGCAATACTACATTCTAACCACAGTGCCACCACAGTGCAGGTACAAATAAATATGTCTCTATTTTCTTTAAAAAGTTATGAGGATGTAATTCAAACAGGTGAAGTTGATTTGCTGCTTTATAGATCAAGATCATAATGTACCATAAGTGAGTCACCATGCTAAGTGAGTCACCCAAATCCTACAAAATCCCATTTAACTAAGCAACTGAGAGACATTTGTGTGTGTGTGTCTGTGTGTGTGTGTGTGTGTGTGTGTGTGTGTGTGAGAGAGAGAGAGAGAGAGAGAGAGAGAGGAGGGAGGGAGAGAGAGAGAGACAGTGGAAGAGAAAGATTTAATTTTCTCTCCTTTATATTTGATATGTAGGGTTAGAAAAACAGCAGACAATCTTAAAGGAGAATCATAGATCTCTTTAAGATGATTTTACATACTACATTTAAGATGATTATTTGTTCTCAGATTACAGCACATTTGATCTGATTTGAGAAGGTTAATAGGGCAGTGAATGGTCTTCATTTCACCCTAGAATGGACACAGTGATCTTTTCATGTTTTTATTCTTTATGGTTCTGTAATAAGATGTCTAGATAGAAGAACAGTAACTTGGGCTCAAACTCAGAACAGATTATTTTGTACATTCCTCAGAGAAGAGGCTCTCTAAATATGATTGCAGTTTCAGTATTTCAAATATTAATCTTTATGTTAAAAAGCTAGTTATTCATGACTAATTATTGCTTGTATCAGCAATTATTATTTTAACCTGAAAATATGGCCCCATCAGAAGGAGAGCTGGCTCCTAATTTAGAGATCTTTTGTGTAATTTTAGTATCTTTTGGTTTGCATGAATAATAAGATGATCATTTTTACAGGATTATATTTCTGCCACACTTCTTTTATAAAGCTATATGTTAAAAGAGAAGAAAAAGTATCTGTCAAAAGTGGTAAAGAACATTTTCAGAGATTTATTTATTGTATAAGTTAATGGAAAATACCAATTCTATAAAAAGACATTAACATTGATTTGTTATATCTAGTAGCATATGAAATTGGAAGGAGGATTAAAAATATCAAGCAACTAACAAATAATTTAAGTTTCTGCCATTTTATTATTGTTGCTTTATTCCCCAGAATTTCTGAATAATTTAATACATCTAGAATCAGGCAACCCAGGCTGTCAGCATTAATATTTTTCAGTGTAAGCTTACTTATCATTTTAAATAAAAAATACAAGAATAAACAAAACAATGACCTAAAAAACCCATTGCTTTATGACTGACAAAGTTGTGAAAATACAATATTTCAGAATTATATTTTACAAATATCACATATTCCATCGGATCATGGTTCTGTTTATGATAAAATCAACTCAAATTTCACATGAACAGTCTGTGATAGTTTAAATTCTGCATCTCATAACTAAGCTGCTAAACCCTTTAGAACAACCTGAAAATGTTATTTTTTATTATTATTCTATAAATTAGAATATTATTATTTTATAAATTAGAATAATATTGATAATAGCTACTGGTTGTTGACTGTTGCCCTCTCTCTGGCATAAGAAAGCTGATAATAAGGAAAATGTGTGTTTTTATATCTTGGTGTGAGTAGGTATATTCTTAGAAAGTGAAGAAAATAAAAAAGAGAATGAAACAGGAAGGAAGGAAGGAAGGAAGGAAGGAAGGAAGGAAGGAAGGAAGGAAGGAAGGAAGGAAGGAAGGAAGGAAGGAAGGAAGGAAGGAAGGAAGGAAGGAATTTAGTGGAAAATCTCTAGCTTTAGTTAGGAACAAAATATATATAATTTTTTAATTGTAAAGTGCCTTTCTAAATTCTCCATATTTTCTCTTTATCCTTCTTCTTGTACAATTGCCTCAGAGTGTAATGATGCCAATACTCATCAAGTGCCATTTCCCCTCCCAATGAGGGATTGTGGTTGTCTGACAGATGTGCTTTTAAGATGCCATGAAGACATCTGGTAAGAAAAACCCTGAGGTGTTGACATCTGAAAAGAGAAAATCAAGAAGTCAGAGAGGGTGGTGTGTAAGCAGTTGGAGCACTGGCTTTGAACCCGGGAAATTTTCATTTCAATGCAGCCTACATTCTAAGCTTACACTGTGAACCAGTATTTATCTTTCTACTAATGGACAGATTTTGTTCTTTTGAACAAAAACTACAGCTGAAATGTCCCATTAACTAATTGATTCATTTAAATGCAACCCCTCCCCCTTCAAACAACAAATTATACCCAGAGTTCAGCCTGGGAAAAATGTATTTAGTAACAGACACCTACAATACCTGCAGATGATACATATTCTTTCAAAAATTAATCCCCCGTTCGCTTCAGCAATTGGAATACTGTGTTCATGTCCATGCCTGTTACAACACATTTAAAAACAGACTCTTTTTTCTTTCAATATTGTTTTACCTACATGCAAATATATGGAAATGTAATTGATAGATTAATGACTTAATAAGCCTAACTTCATCTGACTAACCAAGTTGCACTGATTTAATCAAGTTCTTGCAGCCTTAGCAAAAACTCATTTATAATACAAGTTCCTTGGGAAAAGGACAGAATACAAATGGGATAATCCTACTTTTATAGATGACTTATTTCTCATGCACACACAGTGTGTGTGTGTGTGTGTGTGTGTGTGTGTGTGTGTGTGAGAGAGAGAGAGAGAGAGAGAGAGAGAGAGAGAGAGAGAGAGAGAGATGCCATGTTCATTTGTAGTACTCTGGTACTAATCAACAATATGTCTTTGTCTCACTCAAATCACTGTGGCCTAAGGGGGTCCTCTTAGCTTAGAAGGAAAGGTTTGCAGGCCCGAGTGCCCTGAAGCAATGCCAGCAGGCATTTCATAATGAGGATAAAAATGAAAAAAAGAAGAAGAAGAAAGCCTCCTTATGATTCTGGTAAGAAGATAGAAGAGGATTCTGTGCCTTGCCTCTCCTACTTCCTTCATCTCAAATACATAGAAACCTCTGTGGCTACAACAAAAATGAGACTGTCAAGAAAATATATTTCCGGGGGGGAGGTGGGGAGAAGCAAGTTTTCCATCTGAGTTTCTGACAAGCAAGTTTTTCATTTCCTGGATGAAGCAATGCGTGATTGAAATGAGCAAACAACTTGCAACCTGTGTTGTTGTTAATACAAATATTATCAGATGTCTGGTGACTTTGCCTCCTCCTTTTTTTCATACAAAACCAAATCAAGACCCAAAGGGGCTTTTACAAAAGACAACTGGGTTTTGTTTTTATTTAAAAATAAAGTCCATTTGTTTGTCCTTTGTTGAAAAACAAATTCCAGTTTCTGTTGGAACAAGCACCTTTGGGACAACCATGATCTGAATGATTGAAAAAATCAAAAGTTTTGTTTGATGGGTAAAATATAGGCTCAATAAACTGTCAAATGTCCACATGAGTGTCCTTTAAAAGTCAAATGTCCACATTGGTGTCCACAAAAGAGAAACTAATATATAATATCATTTTAAGATATTTCTGCATTCCAGTTTAGATATCGTAGGTGCATGACAGAATCTTCCTAGAAAAGCCAAGGAAAGTATTTCCCTTAATGTTCCTTGGATAAGTCACAGCACAAATTCTGTCCTTCTAGTCTTCCTCCCATGGATGTTATTTTGGACGTGGGGGAAGTTGTATCATTTTATTAAAGATTTTTTAAACTCAAAAGCTAATACAAACTAACATAAGATTTAAAAAAAGAAGAAGAAAGGAATCAAAGAAAGAAATCTGAAAAGGTAAGAAAAGGAAAAAATAGAAAAATAGAAAAGGAAGAAAAAAGATAAGATAAAAATAAGTTGTTTCCTATTTTCTTCATAAAAGTTAAAAGTTCAGTTATAAAATTACATCTTACTCTATGGTAACAACATAACTTACCAAATGAAATTTGATTCTGCCACTCAGAGAATCTCTCTTAAATTATAAATTAATTATATCCAAAAGTGATTAAGAAATCAGGCTGTTGTGAACTTTATGTCTTTATAAGTTACACCATAGCTGTGAGCTTCATTGAAATCTCTCAACTCCCAGCTACTCAACTCACATGATGACTGCAACAACTTGAGTCCATGTAGTCTACTCTGGAGGATCAGCTGTCCAGATTACATGTGTGTAATCTCACAATCTAGCCTTTCTCTGGAAAGATGTTATCAGCCAGAATTTGCTATCTGGTTGCCAATCTCTACTGTGATGTTATCTCTGTTCCTTCAGGGATGCCTAGCTCCCCATGAATTCTCACTGGAAGCCAGTAGTGTCTGACAGATGTTTGAGCCCGATATCAGTAATTATGTTAAATCTAATTTCAGATCTTCACCTTTATGCTAAAGGAAGTAAAGCTGAGAATGTATCCTGCTAAATGGATAAATGGTTTGAAAATATATGGAGGGAGGTAAGTAACTCTAGAGCAATAACCTTTGACAATAACTTCAGTTAGGAATGGAGAACCTGTGATCTTACACGTATTGCTGAATTATAGTTACCATCCTGGTCAACAATACAGCAAAGTGAGAGCTAAAACTTAGCAACATGGGAAATAACATATTGTAGCTATACCAGTTTAAGCATCATCATTTGTCAGAATGAAATAAATAGGAAAGTATACAGTTGAAATAAAATGTAGATGTTTCACTTTTTTCAAAGTATTACAAATTAAAGACCGCATGAACAATTCATAACTAAAAATCAACATGAAAGCAAACACTTGGTAAAACAAACATGAAATATGCAATAATCCTTACTTTTTTAATAACATAATGAAAACCATTCATTTCTGCAAGTTTTCCTTTAAAATCCTACAAAACTTCGGCTTTTTCTTTTATTTTTTTCTCCTTTTTTGCTGTTAATGATTTCACATTAAATAGGCAGCAGATTTTATGCAAAGAAATTTGTTTTCATCTTTTCAACTTGCATTTGTTAATATTTCAGTTATTTTTTTCAGTACCCTTGATTAGAAGCAAAATTCCAATAACTTGGAGCATTCTGTTGTATGATTAATGCTACACAATGGCATCGTATAAAAGAAGCTAGAAGAAATAATGAGACTGACTTATTAAAGTGCACAGTGGATGAAGCTAGTTCAGCATATGAGGGGAGGGCTTTAATTGGAGATTTAATTAAATGACCTCACATGCTATCCTTAGGCAAGGGTCAGCCATACTCTGAAGCTGTCAAAATTGGGAAGTTGTTCAAACTTAGTCCCTTTTTTTATTTTAACTGAACAATTCAAAGTCCCTAAAAGCTGCTCTTCAGAAGTTAATTACACATCCAACCCCATGGTTGAAATTGGCATTTATCTAGTTCCAGTTGTGGATATAAATCATATGCATACCTAATGCTTGTCAAAAAGATTCATAGGTACCTTTGTATCAAAAGTCAAACAGGATTCAGAGGTTACATCAATATCCCAAATAGAGAGAGAGGAATGCCACAGCTATGCAGACACAAGGCTGTTTCTTTTTCTTTCTGACTTTGTATGATTGGACCACTTTCTTAGTTACAAATTAGCTGATTAGTATAAGACACTGAGCTTGTTGATCAGAAAGGTTGGCGGTTTGGCAGTTAAAATCCCTAGCACCGCATAATGGAGTGAGCTCCTGTTACTTGTCTCAGCTTCTGCCAACCTAGCAGTTCAAAAGCATATAAAAATGCAAGTAGAAACATAGGGACTACTTTGGTGGGAAGCTAACAGCGTTCCGTGCACCTTCGGCATTTAGTCATGCCGGCCACATGACTATGGAGACATCTTCAATCAGCACTGGCTCTTTGGCTTTGAAATGGAAATAAACACTGTCCCCTAGAGCCGGAAATGACTAGCACGTATGTGTGAGAAGAACCTTTACCTTTATCTATTAATAATGGGATGTTGGAATGACCCTGGAAAATAGGAGAAGAGCCACAGAATTCTTTAGATTCCGCAAATATCTGGATTTTGTAATATAATTCGGTACTCAACACATGGGTATAATATTGTGTGTTAAAGTTATATGTGTGAACTAAATTTTCTTTTAAAAGTTAGGAGAAGTATACAGATAAAATTATCTGATGGAATAGATTTTGGACCCGTGTACACAAATTAAAAATAGCTGGATATTGATTGCTTTGTAGATTCCAGATGCTCACTAAAAGCAAGAATTCATAAGTAATCATATGGTTAGTATGAGTTCATGAGCTGAAAAAAGTGCCATATAAATTGTTGTGAATCAATAAAAGTGAATAACCTAAATGCAAATTAGGGGTTGAAAACCTGCACACTTGATTGGTCCTTATACAACAACTTGGGATTGGGCCAGAACCAGTCCCTGATTGGCCACTTTTGGGACTGTCCTTATTGGTCAGTAGTTGGAACCTGTTGTACATTTTCATTGGTTAATAAGGCAGCAGCTAACCCTATAAAAGGGTTACTGCTGCCCATAGCATTGCTCTGTTCCATTCTGATTCCTGTTATTATTAAAGAGTTGAAGTCACTGGTCAGATGTCTGGTCTCCTTATTCTCCAAACTTAACACTGGCGAGGAGGATGGGATACGGAGACCGAAGAGCTGACTAAACCTACAGAGCAACCTACAGAGCACGTGGTTGATCACGCACCATCAATGGCAACATGGCCAGCGGTGTTGTACCACCCGCTCCATTCAATCCAGAGACCGAAGATTGGGAGGCCTACATGGATCGTTTCCAGATGTTTCTAGAAACCAACAATTTGAAAGATGCGACAACCGGCAAAAAAAGAGCTATATTTCTAACGCATTGTGGACCAACCGTGTTTAAAATGGCAAAGTCACTTGCCAAGCCAGCAGAGGTAAAAGAGATGGACTGGGACGTCCTCGAGCCTTTACTACGGGCTCACTATGCACCCGCCGTGCCAACCTTAGTCCGAAGGCACGAATATTACCGGAGGGACCAACAGAAAGGTGAAAGCCTTGCTGATTATATCGCGGACCTCCGAAACCTTGGAGGCCTCTGCGGATTCGCAGACTTAGAAGAAGCTCTCCAGGATCGTTTGGTTCTGGGCCTAGAAGACGGCATGATCCAGAGTAAAATTATCGCTAAGGGGGACATCAGTCTCACCGATGCCCTTAAAGAAGCCTCGGCAGCAGAGGCGACAAAGAAGTCAGCAGCCCGAATGCGCCGCACCAACGCACCGCTACGTAAACTCGCCACTGATACCTCGCCTCGCACAGAGAGACACCCGGTATCAACTCACCACGAAGACCTAGAGTCCCCGTCCGACAGTGATGAGGAAGAGGTCAACCGACTTCGAACGGAGAGAGAGCAGTCCTCACAACACTCATTTTGACCGTGTGCCGGCTGTGGAGCGAATCACCCACGATCCGGCTGCATATTCCTTGACGCACTTTGCCGCCATTGCGGGAGACACGGTCACATCGCAAAGGTTTGCAGAAGCAAACAGAACTCCAAACCCCGACAGGCCGAATGCCAGTCTTCAGGATTCTTCGGCACACACCGAGAAAAATTAAACCACTCCTACAGAAACAAACCGTCCACCACTTCCACCAGGCGTGAAGAAACCCGGCGGGAAGAGACCCACCAAACAATCACCATAGGCCACGCTACATCCCTTGATGCCGGGAAAATCTGAGTAAAGGTCGCCATCGAAAACAAACCTTGCGTGATGGAGGTAGACTCGGGATCTTCCCTTTCGATGGTGTCGTGGAAAACACTCCAACAGCTCCTTCCAACGATTCGCCACCAAGACCTTAACCCTCAGAGGGTTATACTCAAAGACTATCAGGGCAACCCAATTCCCGTCGTCGGGTCCCGCAGATTCCAGGTCTCATTCAAGAACCGCACCGTCGCACTACCACTGACTGTCGTGGATCGAGACAGGCCTAGTCTTCTAGGCCTGCAATGGTTCAGGCCGCTCGGAATCACTGTAGCCGGAGTCCACAAGGCCGAAAGCGTCGATTGGGAGGAAGCACTCGTGCAAGAATTCCAAGACGTTTTCGCGAACGGACTAGGCAAGTATAAGGGGACCCCAATCTCATTTAACTTGAACCCTGAAATAGCACCCATCCGCCTTAAGCCGCGTCGGGTGCCGTTCGCCTTAAAGCCTAAAATCGACAAACAACTCGATAAGCTGATAGCGCAGGGCGTACTGGAACCCACCGACCACGCCCGTTGGGAAACCCCGATAGTGACGCCTATCAAGCCTGATGGGTCCCTAAGAATTTGCGGAGACTACCGGGCCACATTAAACCACACACTGCAGCAAAGTGCTTATCCAGTACCGGTAGTGCAACACTTACTCCATTCTCTGGGCGGCGGGAAAGTTTTCGCCAAACTAGATTTAGCCCAGGCATATCAACAATTGCCTGTAGACCCAATCACAGCCGAGGCGCAAATGATCGTAACACATAGGGGCACATTTAAATGCAACCGGCTCCAATTTGGAGTAAGCGTCGCCCCTGGAATCTTCCAGAGTTTAATGGAAAGGTTGTTACAAGGGATAAAAGGCGTTGTCCCATATTTCGACGATGTACTCATCGCCGCACCTAACAAAGACACCCTAGAAAAACGACTCAGAGAGGTTTTACGAAGATTCCAAAATGCAGGCCTCAGAGTAAAAAAAGATAAATGCCACTTATGTACCGAAAAAGTAGAATTTTTGGGATACCTCCTGGACAGCCAAGGAATTCATCCCACCGAAGACAAATTACGAGCAATTAAAAAGGCACCCACTCCGAGGAACAAGGCAGACCTACAGGCGTTCCTTGGACTTATCAATTTCTATAATGTGTTTTTACCCCACAAAGCAACAGTAGCTGAACCATTGCATAGACTATTAGACAAAAAAGCAATGTGGGTTTGGGGACAACGGGAACAACATGCTTTCCAACAAGTAAAGAAATTGCTAACTTCTGATTCAGTACTTATGCAGTACAACGAGACTCTGCCGCTCACTATCACGTGTGATGCATCACCTTTTGGGGTTGGGGCAATTCTGGCCCACGTGTTACCAAATGGAGCGGAAGCCCCCATCGCGTTTTTTTCACGAACCTTAGCTAAAGCTGAACGCAATTATAGTCAGTTGGACAAAGAAGCTTTAGCTATTGTTGCTGCAGTTAAAAGATTTCACGAATATGTTTATGGCCATGCGTTTACAATAATCACTGATCATAAACCGCTACTGGGGATCATTGCGGGTAATAAACCAACCCCGTATATATTGTCCCCCAGAATGACCCGTTGGTCTGAATTCCTGGCGGCCTACAACTACACCTTGCAGCACCACCCGGGGAAATCGATTCTCCACGCCGATGCATTGAGCAGAACACCGCTCCCAGACGCTGTTGTGGATCCAGCCCCAACCCTCTCAACACTACAGATTGAAACTCTACAGGCACCACCCTTGACGGCTAGAGACATTGCTTTTGAAACGAAACATGACCCAGTTCTGCAACACATACTACGCTGGGTTGAACGGGGGTGGCCGACGGACCAAATTGCACCTGAATGGGCACCCTTCAAAGGCCGCCAAACCGAGCTGTTTTCCCAAAAAGGCTGTATCTTGTGGGGCGATCGAGTCGTAATCCCTGCCAAATTGCAACAGACTGTGTTGGCGGTATTGCATGAGGGACATCCGGGCATTGTGCGGATGAAATCACTCGCACGCAGCTACGCTTGGTGGCCGGGAATTGACAAAAGAATCGAGGCCTGGGTCGCTACGTGCCAACGTTGCCAGGACGTCAGCAACGCCCCACCGAAAGCAAGCCCAACCGAATGGGAAACACCGAGGGGACCGTGGTCCCGTATTCATATTGACTTTGCGGGGCCTACCAAAGGTCATACTTTCCTGATTACTGTCGACGCCTATTCCAACTGGCTCGAGATTCATCGAATGCACACGACTACAACCGACTCAGTTATTAATAAATTAAACAGACTATTTGCCACGCACGGGTTTCCGGACGTGTTGGTCTCGGACAACGGCCCGCAGTTCACTGCATTGCCCTTTGAACAATATCTGGCGGATCGGGGCATCCGCCATGCGCTGACCTCGCCCGCGCACCCTGCGGCGAATGGACGTGCAGAACGCATGGTACAATTTGTGAAAAAGACCCTGTATAAAATGGAATTTGGCAACATCGACGAGAAAATCAATCGAATCCTCTTATTGCAGCACATCACGCCCCACAGCGTGACCAACAAAACACCCGCTGAACTTCTTATGGGGCGGAAAATACGATTGCACCTTGACCGGCTCCACCCCGCTTTCGCACCAGAAAAACCTCTCGGCTCCAGCAGCAAATGCCGAAAATTTAAGGTAGGCGATTTAATCTTTGCCAAAAACTTTTCCGGCAACCCGTTATGGATACCCGCAACCGTTACCCACCTCACCGGGCCTAGATCTTACCGCCTGCTAACAGACGATGGGAGGGTGTGGAAACGCCACATAGACCAACTCCGATCGAGATTACCACCCAGCGGCCATGACTTCCCCGGTTCAACAACTCAAGGGGGAGGGAGTATCGAGGGAATTGACTTTGATACAACTAATAGCGGGTCAACGGGAGCCCTACAGCCCAGCGAAACACCGGAACGTGAAGCGGGGAGGGAGTTGATGTCTTCAGGGAACTTTAATACAGGGGAAAACAAACTGCAAAACCCCGAAGAAACACGCAGCAGCAGAGACATCCACAGTGAATGCAGCACGGAATCACCGTGCAGCGAAATAGAACTTAACAATGGTCATCCAAACGCTCCACCGGAACCGGACATTGGACAAAACCCGGTGGAGCCTCGGAAATCATCCAGGCAGACCAAACGGCCTGCCTATCTTGAGGATTTTATCACAGCTCCCCTCAAACAAAACCCAAGGGGGAGGGGTGTTGTGAATCAATAAAAGTGAATAACCTAAATGCAAATTAGGGGTTGAAAACCTGCACACTTGATTGGTCCTTATACAACAACTTGGGATTGGGCCAGAACCAGTCCCTGATTGGCCACTTTTGGGACTGTCCTTATTGGTCAGTAGTTGGAACCTGTTGTACATTTTCATTGGTTAATAAGGCAGCAGCTAACCCTATAAAAGGGTTACTGCTGCCCATAGCATTGCTCTGTTCCATTCTGATTCCTGTTATTATTAAAGAGTTGAAGTCACTGGTCAGATGTCTGGTCTCCTTATTCTCCAAACTTAACATAAATATATTTCCTTGAACTTCCTTTGTCACAAATTGGCAGTAGAGTTTTGCCTTTCTAGAATGCCTTTGTAACTATAATATGATACACTACAAAAATAGGGCAGTTCAATTCAATAATTAAATAGCAATAAAATAAAGAACAATACCTAGATTATTGTATATATATTGTCCTTGAAATCAAGTCTTGCATTTAATAAACCTCTGAATGGAAAATCTTCAGTTCAGAACAACTTTCAATTCATCAAAAGCATTGTTTAAATAGAAAAGAGAAAAGAATTTTCATCTCTTGCAGTCTTTGTAAAGCTTTGTGGCATCTTTTGCATAGCTTCTGTCCTCTGCAGCAGGGTGGGTAAGTGGGTTTTTTTGTAGGGGGTAGGAAAAGTCAATAAACAAAAAACATTTTTCTTTGTGTTCATTAGAGAAGGTTTCAGATAAATTAGACTCTTACAAATACAGGAAGATGCTACTGACTCACACTGGAAGAGATAACCAGATCTTGATTAAAAAGTATTGGATTTCTAGATAAAGATGACATTTATCTAAATCAGATTAACATTAAAACATATTGTGTCTGTAACTTGTGCCATATCTATCTCAGCACTGTTAAATGTGTATTCCGAAGAAAGGGAAACCTGAAAGTATGGTAGACACAAAGGCTGTTCATCCAAATCTCCAAGCTCATATGACTATTTTGAACAAGACGGAATTCTAGATGATCACAGAAGGAAGCCAGTATTTCTATTCACAACCACATCAGAATTCAGCAGTGGGAATCTTCTTTTCTTTAAGTGGGAAAGTCAGTTCTTTTCCTCTGCTCAATTCAAAAAAATATGAAAACAACCACCTCAGTCTAGCAAGCTTTTTTTTTTTTTTGTAAGCCAGAGTGCCAAATCACTATGTCAGCACAGAGTCTTATCCTTCTTACACAGAAGATAAACCAAATGCAGCAGAGATTTGTAGTGGCAATAACCTCTATGTGGAAAAGGGCAATGACATGGAATTTAGCTGCATCATGCTGTCATCAGCAAGGTGCTTGAAAGGCAGTCAGGGCATGGTCTTTAGAGCCACAGTAGATTTCTGTTGGTGGAAAATAGCAGTAATCAGAACAGGCAGGTAAGAATAACAGCAAGGAATGGAAACAATGGACATTCTCTAGGTTCATTCCAAAGGCTGAAAAATTATTTGGAATAGAAATATCTAAAAAAAAGGGTTATATTTAGAGTAGATATTAAAGAATCACAAAATTAATAATTTAAGTTTCATAATAATAATAACTGTCAATCATAACAATTTTCAATTTCTTCTTTCAAGGGAAGATGATGTGATATAAATTAAGAAGCTCTGAATTCCAGGAACTAAAAAAAAAAGGACGGCTCAATTTCCTGAATGCTATTAAGCTGCTTTTAAAATTGGCAAGTTTGGGGGCAAGTTTCTTGCAGTGGTAGAATACAGTAGTTTGTACACAGAACACTAATTAAAAGGACCAAATAATGGTGTGAAAGACCACTGCTTGTGATCTGAAGGTTCATTAAGCAGAATGAATGAACAAACAAATGAATGAAAAATATATAGAAAATGGTATAATTACATAAATATTTTATTGTGGAAAGATATCTACCAAAGATAAATAACATAAAAATCAAATACATATTTGAATATTGTCAAAATATTGTCAAGCCTTTTATTCTACAGATCCTTTCTGCTTTGATAATATGGTTTTCTAGTATCTAAATAAGCTACATCTATACTTCTTCATGGAATATAATACACAACAGATAGAAGACTATTACTCTACTCCAATGATCACAATGAGGTCTATCAGAAGCTAATAATAAGCTGAATTCACAGGTACTTGCAATTACTTCCCATTATATTGCATTACTAGTATTGTCTATATCCCCAGGGCAGTTGAAATGGACTCCTACAATTCTGGCCTGCTGGACTTATATGTGAATTAAGCCTGTGTACATTTGTACCTGCTGTTTAGCCTTACCAAGGGTTGCTTTTCAGCTGCCACAAAGCTGCTGGAGTGCAAACAAAGCATGTGCTCCACTGTTTGTCAATAGCTTATTCTTTTATATAGTTGAATCACACTGTCAGGGAAAAAAAGCATGCTGAAAAGTCATACCCATGTGGGAGGCCTTTTATTATCAATTATTGACATATTTATAATTTACAAAAGCCTTTAATCCACTTTAAAAAATACATAGAGACTCAAGGCATGTCTCAGTAATAAATGGCTTTACATACCTAAATAACTATTTTGAAAGTATTCAGCTGGGGCAACATGATATGTGATTTCTTGTGAACTGTCTAGAAAAAATTACAACATTAGGAAAGGTGGAAGAAAAGAGAAGAAGACAACCAGCAGGAAAGATTTGAAGAGGATGATTGATGCCTCTTTCTTCCGTTTGTTTTCTTCTGGTTTGTTTGTTTCATCATTCTTTCTTCTGTAGTCTGCCCACCATCATGGAAGTTGGTGACATATAATATACTTCTCCTTCTCCTTCACCTTCTCCTTCTCCTTCACCTTCTCCTTCTCCTTCTCTTCTCCTTCACCTTCTCCTTCTCCTTCTCCTTCACCTTCTCCTTCTCCTTCTCCTTCTCTTCTCCTTCACCTTCTCCTTCTCCTTCTCCTCCTCCTTGGATAGTTGCCTTTCCTACGTTCTTCCCTCCAAAACACAAACACACACACACACACACACACACACACACACACACAGAGAGAGAGAGAGAGAGAGAGAGAGAGAGAGAGAGAGAGAGAGCCCTAATGTAAAAATAGAGATAACATTTTATTTATGGAAACACGAAAACACTTAAGAAAGCATGGGTATGTTCATCAGTACAAATCTGATCCATTATGTCATTCACTTTAATATTGTGCTAACTTTAGAAGGGATTTATAATGGATTTATTGGAAAAAATGTCATCTTTTTGTTTCCAATTTTCCTTAAGTTACTAAGTTTTTGTTAAATAAAAGGTAGAAAATGAAGAGAGAGAAAAAAGAAATTATTTATGTTGTAAAAGCTTGCACCAGAGAAAGCAATTTAATGAACACACAGAATTGAGAAATTTAAATTCAGAAAGGCTCCTCACTTAAAGTTACAGCACTGTACATGAAGGAAATTATCTATAAGCACAATTCTATAAGGGAACAATGAGAGCTGAGCATGGCTAGATTCCAATGAAATCAATAAAATCTTCACAAGAATTACATATAAAATACAGAATACTTTAGAAAAGAAAGAGAACAGTCCAAAGAAATAGGAATGAAAAAACTTTTGTTATTCTGATATTATTCTGCTTCTGTATTTTAAATGTTACCTTCAGAAATCTTTTCTGACAGATGTGTGCAATTAACATCTCTCCACTCTTTTTCACCTCTAATGAAAAGACTTTAAAGAAAATTTAAGCTTGGGAAGCCATGTTTGTAAGTGGCAGCACTGTAGTTATTGTCAGGACTCATCATGCAATTTCCATTTGAGATCCATAAATTATCTTAAACAATGCATCTGCTAGCCAAGTTCACAAATACTTTGGTTGTACTTCAGCTCAGAATAAAAATGTTTAGGTCTTGATTGCTCATTTAGCAGCAGCACAAAGGAGCACACAGACTAGTAACCTTGGTAGTAGCCTTTATAAAGTAAAGATAAAGATTCCCCTTGCACATACGTGCTAGTCGTTTCCAGCTCTAGGGAGCGGTGCTAATCTCCGTTACAAAGCCGAAGAATCAGTGGTCATGTGGCTGGCATGATAAAATGCCGAAGGCGCATGGAATGCTGTTACCTTCTCACCAAAGTGGTCCCTATTTTCTACTTGCATTTTTACATGCTTTGAACTGCTAGGTTGGCAGAAGCTGGGACAAGTAACGGGAACTAGGGATTTGAACTGCTGAACTGCTGACCTTTCTGATCGACAAGCTCTTAACTCCTGAGCCACTGCATTCCCTTTTTATAAAATAAAGTGTATCTCAATTACCTGGAAAAATTCTATGTTCTAGCTACATGCATTACACAAAATGATATACAGGCCTTACTTAACAAAAACAACAAAACATGTCAAAAACTTGTCATAGAAGTTCTCTTTGGTAAACATTTATTCAGAATTAAAAGCTCACACAATGAATGGCTCCACCATGCCACCCTGTGACCCAAATTGTTCCCAAAGAAAGAACAAGTATTCACTATATAAAGTTATCATTGATTCAATTATTTACCAACAGCAACCAAAATAATTGCAGACACTAGTCCCATATTGCATGACCTCTGTTTGTTCATGCAATATGAGATTGAGGCAATATGATACACCTAAATGCAAGGATGCTAAAATGATCTAATGTGTGCTGTGAAATCACCCCACAAGCATTGCCCTTTCGTGCTCATATTATGAGCTGCACACAAGTTTGCAAGACGCAGAGTTTTGACTTTGAGATTGCTTTGTCAGTTACAAAGATGGTCACACTGAAAGATTATCTTCCTTTTGTTAGGCACATCTTGTGAGTCTGCATCCGTTCATTTGCTTCTGATTCTGGATTCTTGCCTATTTGTGCACAGAAACGAACTGAGACACAGCACGAGGCCATTTCATTTAGGGATTTTTGGAGCCATCACAAGCCATTTTAACAGTTGGGAACAATGTGCTTACTGGATCAGCAATACAACATAACGTGCACAAATCCAGATGCCCCAACAAGGTTTGTGTAGAAAACATATTGTACTGGGAAATAAGTACAGTATTATGGAGCTAGTGATTTTTCTCTCCAAAATTATGGAATTTTCAAATTGCTATGCATGTTATCATATCTATTTGGAAGAGAAAAACACTGGGGATCAAAATCAACGACATGGGAAAATTAGCAGTAGAACTTTCACATTTCTATGCAATGCAAAAACATACATGAGGTTACACCGGACTATTATAATAACAATAAAAACACTCATAATGACATTATTTTACTTACTGTGCTAATTTGCTGATCAATTCCAGCTGAGTAATGAGTCAGAATCCAGCCTCTTTTTATGAGATTTTGGTGGTCTTTGAGATAAGGAGCCATAATATCTTAGGAGATTGAAACATTTTCCTACTTACTTGAGTATGCCGCACGCAAGTTTTCTATTTGATTTTCTTCCTAAGTACCATTGGTTTCATAAGAGCAATCTACCAGAATGGAATCAGTTTCCTGAACAGTGTGAGACATCTCCATGGTTTTAGATTAATAGAAAATTTTGGGGAGACAGTTGGCTATATTTATCCCTCAAATGAACATTCTGCTAGAAAATGATGATACCCCAAGTGATATTTTGATTTTTGATCTAAGAAGTTCACCCTTTTGGGAGAAAACATTGCTCTCTCTCAAGGAAGTTCAAGTAATTCAAGAGAAAGTGAATAGACACAGAATGTCTTCTTCCCTTCCTTCTTGCTTGACAGGTAAGCCTCTTCACAAAATAAAATCAAGCAGAAACAGCTGTTGGTCACTGATTTTATTTTCCTGTTTGCCAAAATGGACATGAGCAGAAATAAATGAACATGCTATCAATATATTTTACTTGTTATATTTCAAACATTTCTTTATAGAAGTTGGGGTACAAGATAATACCTTGGTACTTCTGAATCTCCCATTTTGCTGTTTTCTATGGTTTCAATCTCTCAGCCCATTCTAATAAACTAAGAAATTACATTTCAGAAATGGAAGGAGAATACTGGGTAGAAAGGTAAACTCAAAGGGGCTGGATATACAGCCCTCTTTCACCAGCCTTCATCACAGATTAGACTAATATTGTATTTATTTCCCTCTCAATTCCCCATCCCAATATCAGACACATTTACTACAGAAATCCTTTCTTTAATTTCATTAATCAGGGGATCAAGTCCCACTGTGCTCCATGAGATGTATGACAGTAAAAGTAAATGTGTTCAATGGAATTTGCAGCTCAATAAACCAGTTTAGGATAGCAGGCTTAAGATGCAAACCTTGTGGCTAAACAAACACAAACTGTGTAACTGACTTAATGTTGCTTTTTTATTGTGGTAAGCCTAACCTTGATTGAGATCATGTATACATCAGTATGTGCCAGGAACATATTCCTTTACCTTTTTACCTGTTCCTTTTTATTTCAACATATATACCCTATGAGCATATAAGAACATTAGTAATTTTCTTTTAACCAAAAATCCTGTAGCATCAATAAAATTTAAAGAAGATAATGCTGATTGGGATGTAGTGGTTCCAGGGTTTGCTAACCTAGAGCCTTTGGAAGAAGGATTTTGCATTTTGGCAGCTGGAGAGGAAGGAAAGAAAAATAAAAAACTATTGTAGGAATAGCAAAAATATAATATCAGAAGAGCCAGCTATGAGAATCTTAGCCTATTTTATAGGTATACTAAACTTACTGGAATGTAATGAACGTTAAAAAATAACTCAGTTATTCCTTTAGCTTCTTACTAAATGTGGGTGGGATATTATTTTATTCATGTTTGGATATTTGCTGCTGAACTTTATCCATCAATTTAAAAACTGTCAAGTTGCACTAAAACAAAGGAACTATGGTAGGTCAGATACACACTTCAAGCAAGGTGCTTGAAAGGCAGTCAGGGCATGGTCTTTAGAGCCACAGTAGATTTCTGTTGGTGGAAAATAGCAGTAATCAGAACAGGCAGGTAAGAATAACAGCAAGGAATGGAAACAATGGACATTCTCTAGGTTCATTCCAAAGGCTGAAAAATTATTTGGAATAGAAATATCTAAAAAAAAGGGTTATATTTAGAGTAGATATTAAAGAATCACAAAATTAATAATTTAAGTTTCATAATAATAATAACTGTCAATCATAACAATTTTCAATTTCTTCTTTCAAGGGAAGATGATGTGATATAAATTAAGAAGCTCTGAATTCCAGGAACTAAAAAAAAAGGACGGCTCAATTTCCTGAATGCTATTAAGCTGCTTTTAAAATTGGCAAGTTTGGGGCAAGTTTCTTGCAGTGGTAGAATACAGTAGTTTGTACACAGAACACTAATTAAAAGGACCAAATAATGGTGTGAAAGACCACTGCTTGTGATCTGAAGGTTCATTAAGCAGAATGAATGAACAAACAAATGAATGAAAAATATATAGAAAATGGTATAATTACATAAATATTTTATTGTGGAAAGATATCTACCAAAGATAAATAACATAAAAATCAAATACATATTTGAATATTGTCAAAATATTGTCAAGCCTTTTATTCTACAGATCCTTTCTGCTTTGATAATATGGTTTTCTAGTATCTAAATAAGCTACATCTATACTTCTTCATGGAATATAATACACAACAGATAGAAGACTATTACTCTACTCCAATGATCACAATGAGGTCTATCAGAAGCTAATAATAAGCTGAATTCACAGGTACTTGCAATTACTTCCCATTATATTGCATTACTAGTATTGTCTATATCCCCAGGGCAGTTGAAATGGACTCCTACAATTCTGGCCTGCTGGACTTATATGTGAATTAAGCCTGTGTACATTTGTACCTGCTGTTTAGCCTTACCAAGGGTTGCTTTTCAGCTGCCACAAAGCTGCTGGAGTGCAAACAAAGCATGTGCTCCACTGTTTGTCAATAGCTTATTCTTTTATATAGTTGAATCACACTGTCAGGAAAAAAGCATGCTGAAAAGTCATACCCATGTGGGAGGCCTTTTATTATCAATTATTGACATATTTATAATTTACAAAAGCCTTTAATCCACTTTAAAAAATACATAGAGACTCAAGGCATGTCTCAGTAATAAATGGCTTTACATACCTAAATAACTATTTTGAAAGTATTCAGCTGGGGCAACATGATATGTGATTTCTTGTGAACTGTCTAGAAAAAATTACAACATTAGGAAAGGTGGAAGAAAAGAGAAGAAGACAACCAGCAGGAAAGATTTGAAGAGGATGATTGATGCCTCTTTCTTCCGTTTGTTTTCTTCTGGTTTGTTTGTTTCATCATTCTTTCTTCTGTAGTCTGCCCACCATCATGGAAGTTGGTGACATATAATATACTTCTCCTTCTCCTTCACCTTCTCCTTCTCCTTCACCTTCTCCTTCTCCTTCTCTTCTCCTTCACCTTCTCCTTCTCCTTCTCCTTCACCTTCTCCTTCTCCTTCTCCTTCTCTTCTCCTTCACCTTCTCCTTCTCCTTCTCCTCCTCCTTGGATAGTTGCCTTTCCTACGTTCTTCCCTCCAAAACACAAACACACACACACACACACACACACACACAGAGAGAGAGAGAGGGAGAGAGAGAGAGAGAGAGAGAGAGAGAGAGAGAGCCCTAATGTAAAAATAGAGATAACATTTTATTTATGGAAACACGAAAACACTTAAGAAAGCATGGGTATGTTCATCAGTACAAATCTGATCCATTATGTCATTCACTTTAATATTGTGCTAACTTTAGAAGGGATTTATAATGGATTTATTGGAAAAATGTCATCTTTTTGTTTCCAATTTTCCTTAAGTTACTAAGTTTTTGTTAAATAAAAAGGTAGAAAATGAAGAGAGAGAAAAAAGAAATTATTTATGTTGTAAAAGCTTGCACCAGAGAAAGCAATTTAATGAACACACAGAATTGAGAAATTTAAATTCAGAAAGGCTCCTCACTTAAAGTTACAGCACTGTACATGAAGGAAATTATCTATAAGCACAATTCTATAAGGGAACAATGAGAGCTGAGCATGGCTAGATTCCAATGAAATCAATAAAATCTTCACAAGAATTACATATAAAATACAGAATACTTTAGAAAAGAAAAGAGAACAGTCCAAAGAAATAGGAATGAAAAAACTTTTGTTATTCTGATATTATTCTGCTTCTGTATTTTAAATGTTACCTTCAGAAATCTTTTCTGACAGATGTGTGCAATTAACATCTCTCCACTCTTTTTCACCTCTAATGAAAAGACTTTAAAGAAAATTTAAGCTTGGGAAGCCATGTTTGTAAGTGGCAGCACTGTAGTTATTGTCAGGACTCATCATGCAATTTCCATTTGAGATCCATAAATTATCTTAAACAATGCATCTGCTAGCCAAGTTCACAAATACTTTGGTTGTACTTCAGCTCAGAATAAAAATGTTTAGGTCTTGATTGCTCATTTAGCAGCAGCACAAAGGAGCACACAGACTAGTAACCTTGGTAGTAGCCTTTATAAAGTAAAGATAAAGATTCCCCTTGCACATACGTGCTAGTCGTTTCCAGCTCTAGGGAGCGGTGCTAATCTCCGTTACAAAGCCGAAGAATCAGTGGTCATGTGGCTGGCATGATAAAATGCCGAAGGCGCATGGAATGCTGTTACCTTCTCACCAAAGTGGTCCCTATTTTTCTACTTGCATTTTTTACATGCTTTCGAACTGCTAGGTTGGCAGAAGCTGGGACAAGTAACGGGAACTAGGGATTTGAACTGCTGAACTGCTGACCTTTCTGATCGACAAGCTCTTAACTCCTGAGCCACTGCATTCCCTTTTTATAAAATAAAGTGTATCTCAATTACCTGGAAAAATTCTATGTTCTAGCTACATGCATTACACAAAATGATATACAGGCCTTACTTAACAAAAACAACAAAACATGTCAAAAACTTGTCATAGAAGTTCTCTTTGGTAAACATTTATTCAGAATTAAAAGCTCACACAATGAATGGCTCCACCATGCCACCCTGTGACCCAAATTGTTCCCAAAGAAAGAACAAGTATTCACTATATAAAGTTATCATTGATTCAATTATTTACCAACAGCAACCAAAATAATTGCAGACACTAGTCCCATATTGCATGACCTCTGTTTGTTCATGCAATATGAGATTGAGGCAATATGATACACCTAAATGCAAGGATGCTAAAATGATCTAATGTGTGCTGTGAAATCACCCCACAAGCATTGCCCTTTCGTGCTCATATTATGAGCTGCACACAAGTTTGCAAGACGCAGAGTTTTGACTTTGAGATTGCTTTGTCAGTTACAAAGATGGTCACACTGAAAGATTATCTTCCTTTTGTTAGGCACATCTTGTGAGTCTGCATCCGTTCATTTGCTTCTGATTCTGGATTCTTGCCTATTTGTGCACAGAAACGAACTGAGACACAGCACGAGGCCATTTCATTTAGGGATTTTTGGAGCCATCACAAGCCATTTTAACAGTTGGGAACAATGTGCTTACTGGATCAGCAATACAACATAACGTGCACAAATCCAGATGCCCCAACAAGGTTTTGTGTAGAAAACATATTGTACTGGGAAATAAGTACAGTATTATGGAGCTAGTGATTTTTCTCTCCAAAATTATGGAATTTTCAAATTGCTATGCATGTTATCATATCTATTTGGAAGAGAAAAACACTGGGGATCAAAATCAACGACATGGGAAAATTAGCAGTAGAACTTTCACATTTCTATGCAATGCAAAAACATACATGAGGTTACACCGGACTATTATAATAACAATAAAAACACTCATAATGACATTATTTTACTTACTGTGCTAATTTGCTGATCAATTCCAGCTGAGTAATGAGTCAGAATCCAGCCTCTTTTTATGAGATTTTGGTGGTCTTTGAGATAAGGAGCCATAATATCTTAGGAGATTGAAACATTTTCCTACTTACTTGAGTATGCCGCACGGCAAGTTTTCTATTTGATTTTCTTCCTAAGTACCATTGGTTTCATAAGAGCAATCTACCAGAATGGAATCAGTTTCCTGAACAGTGTGAGACATCTCCATGGTTTTAGATTAATAGAAAATTTTGGGGAGACAGTTGGCTATATTTATCCCTCAAATGAACATTCTGCTAGAAAATGATGATACCCCAAGTGATATTTTGATTTTTGATCTAAGAAGTTCACCCTTTTGGGAGAAAACATTGCTCTCTCTCAAGGAAGTTCAAGTAATTCAAGAGAAAGTGAATAGACACAGAATGTCTTCTTCCCTTCCTTCTTGCTTGACAGGTAAGCCTCTTCACAAAATAAAATCAAGCAGAAACAGCTGTTGGTCACTGATTTTATTTTCCTGTTTGCCAAAATGGACATGAGCAGAAATAAATGAACATGCTATCAATATATTTTACTTGTTATATTTCAAACATTTCTTTATAGAAGTTGGGGTACAAGATAATACCTTGGTACTTCTGAATCTCCCATTTTGCTGTTTTCTATGGTTTCAATCTCTCAGCCCATTCTAATAAACTAAGAAATTACATTTCAGAAATGGAAGGAGAATACTGGGTAGAAAGGTAAACTCAAAGGGGCTGGATATACAGCCCTCTTTCACCAGCCTTCATCACAGATTAGACTAATATTGTATTTATTTCCTCTCAATTCCCCATCCCAATATCAGACACATTTACTACAGAAATCCTTTCTTTAATTTCATTAATCAGGGGATCAAGTCCCACTGTGCTCCATGAGATGTATGACAGTAAAAGTAAATGTGTTCAATGGAATTTGCAGCTCAATAAACCAGTTTAGGATAGCAGGCTTAAGATGCAAACCTTGTGGCTAAACAAACACAAACTGTGTAACTGACTTAATGTTGCTTTTTTATTGTGGTAAGCCTAACCTTGATTGAGATCATGTATACATCAGTATGTGCCAGGAACATATTCCTTTACCTTTTTACCTGTTCCTTTTTATTTCAACATATATACCCTATGAGCATATAAGAACATTAGTAATTTTCTTTTAACCAAAAATCCTGTAGCATCAATAAAATTTAAAGAAGATAATGCTGATTGGGATGTAGTGGTTCCAGGGTTTGCTAACCTAGAGCCTTTGGAAGAAGGATTTTGCATTTTGGCAGCTGGAGAGGAAGGAAAGAAAAAAATAAAAAACTATTGTAGGAATAGCAAAAATATAATATCAGAAGAGCCAGCTATGAGAATCTTAGCCTATTTTATAGGTATACTAAACTTACTGGAATGTAATGAACGTTAAAAAATAACTCAGTTATTCCTTTAGCTTCTTACTAAATGTGGGTGGGATATTATTTTATTCATGTTTGGATATTTGCTGCTGAACTTTATCCATCAATTTAAAAACTGTCAAGTTGCACTAAAACAAAGGAACTATGGTAGGTCAGATACACACTGAACACTTCCCTGAGAGTATCCCAAAAAGTACTTTTTCAAGAGGCAACTGGATTTTCTTTGTTTTTTCTTGAAGATTTCCTTGACATTTTGCTTCTCATCCAAGAAGCTTCTTCAGTCCTTGGATGATAAGGAAAAACGAAGTCCAGTTGCCTCTTGAAAAAGCACCTTTGGACAACCATGACCTAAATGACTGAGAATCTCCATAGACACTTCCCTGAGAGTGAATACTCCCAACATTGTGGAATTTTAGCCCCATGGAATTTATTTCTGGGTTGACATTTATAGGATTCCACTCATCATAGTAAGTCCTAAGTTTCCAATTGTACATGAAGATAATCTTAATGGAAACTTTGACTCTGTCCTCTCATATCTTGGAAGTGTGAACCTTTCTGGTATTAGTCCCAGAAATTTTCTGATATATGCTCTTGTGCCTGAAACAGGCCAGGGGTTATCTCCATGTTAGTACCTCAGCCAGTTATTAAACAGCTGAACAGATGTGTGAATGTATTGATTGAAAAAGGAGTTTGGCACATCTATGATTTTTTTTTCATTCCAGTAGGCCATGTTTGCTGTTTCACTTGAATGACAGACGATGCATATATATGAAGTGAATCATGCTTATATAATGTGGCTAACATTTCTACATCAAAAACAATGTGGAAACAAAAGATGGTTAGCCTTCTATTTGGCATGATAAAGTACAGCCTAAAAGGTAAATGACTGTTGTGAACACTACTAGAATTAAAATTCCATACAAAACATATATACACCTAGATCACACAGCAGCATATTTTTGGCATAAAATGGGATTCAGAAAGGGGGTCTTACCAGTGCCTCCTGCATATGGAACCACTGTCTTCTGTATGCAAAGGAGGTATTCTGTGGTTGAAGTGCGATATTAAAACACAATTGATAAAAACAATGACTGAATGTTAGGGAATTATCTTCTCAGCAATGTTTTCATTTTAGGACTTATTTTAAAAGATCACACACAAAATGTCATATAAAATTCATTGACTAACAGGGTAGTTATAACCTTAATGAGTATTCTGTCACTGACAGCATTTTTGAGAAAATATTTTCTCTTCAGAAGTGTGACCTATTCATCCCTGAAGTTTGCCATTTGCTTAGTAAATCAGATGTTCTTGTTACCTGGACAGATCTCTATTTATAGGGCACAAAGGTTAACTGGCAAAGACAAATGAATTTTGACTGAAAAAGAGTAGGCAGTAGTTTATGAGTAAAAAGCACATCATTGCATTATATAGCCAAAGCTACAGAGCAATCAATGGTACAAATTTTGTAACTGGTATAAATATATGAAATAAATCTAAAATTCCTCCTCCTCCTACTTTCTCCTTCCTCCTTCTTTCTCCTCCTCCTCCTGGATTACTATTAAAGGGACACCTTTAAGATGATAGTGAGAAAGATGCACCTATTTTTTATTCATGTTTATATTTTATTTGCAATAAAGGAAAATCAGACTTTTCTGTTATCCCTTAGCAATATGTGATTGAACAGTACTTTGAAAGAACACCATCAAGCTGGAAGCACATACAGTCAGATATGACAAAAAGCATCAGTAGCACTATTTTTTCCTGATCCAAACTGGATCACAACTGAATAAAATGGGGCTATTGGAGGGAGTTGATGACTTGGTTGAAAGGAATCTGCCTTTGCAAGCTGTTGAAGTAAGGTCAGGCTACTACACTATTGGGCTACAAATATCTGAAGAATCACTTGGTGGCAACCAAAAATTGGCATTTGTTATGTTTTGTTTTTTAATCTGTCTGGATTTTTGCAAACTAGTTCAGGTAGTGGTAGGTTGAAGTTATATGCTACAAAAAAATGTGTCCATATACATATTCAGGCTTTTGTGTGAAAGATACATACAGAGGTGGGATTCAACCGGTGTTACTACCAGTTCGGTGACTGTTGCGCGTGTGTGTAAAAAACCTTAAGTTGTGCCATCTGGACAGCTGAAAAGTGCTGCATGCAGGTGCACAGCATTTGAAAAGCCTCTCTTTTCCTGCTTTTTCAACCTCAGCTGTTCCGCGCAAAGCAGCTGAGGTTGAAAAAGCAGGAAATAAAGGAGAGGTAAGAACCTAGGTGGGCAGGTGGGCCAAACAGCAGCAAACACAGAACTGGTTCGGTGTCTGCTGCTCTTCAGAGATACCGGTTCTATAGAGCTGGGCAGAACTGGAAGCATCCCACCCCTGGTACATACCCGATTGCTAATAGAGCAAAAGTTCTTAGACCTTCTCTTAAGAGGATGAATAAGTTCCATCCTTTTCATAAGACTTGAGGCAATCAGTTTAAAGTTACTTTCAAGCTTTACTTTCAAGGAGATGGTGACAGGTTCAGGGAGCCTATTCTTAGTCAAGAGGGTAGATTTAGGGGCAAGGATTACTGAATGTGTTAGGTCCACACGTGGCATGCAGAGCCCTCTCTATGCACTGTGCATGTGTGTGTGTGTGTCTCCTGCCAGCCAGCTGGTCTTCACGTTTTTGCTGCGCATGCAAGGGTGGGGTGGGGTGCATGCATGGGGTGGGGCACATGCATGGGGGCAGGGGGTATGTGCAAGGGCGTGCATGCATGCACAGGGGAGCATGCACATAAATGCAGGGGTGCACACACATTGCATTCTGGGTATGCATACATGTACGCTTTGGGCACTTGGTGCCGAAAAGGTTCACCATCACTGTGTTAGGTGATTATTTATCTTAATCATGTCCTTCTATCTATTCAATCAAGCTTTTAGGGAGAAACCAAAGTCCATTACCTGCTGTTGCCACTGGTGAACGTGGCGAAGAAAAGCAAAAAGTAGTCAATAATTCTTGCCCAAAGTTTGAAAAGCAGAACTTTAGGCAGCAGCAATGCAAAGACACAAATACACTCAGTTCTTCAGAAGATGAACGTGCCCCAATTGACAGAGAACTTATACACTGTTAAACGAAAATTGTTTTTTTTGGCCATGCACAGGCCTGCTCTATAATTGAAAAATTGAAAACAAATTGTCTCTGCAAACATTTCAAAATCTGCTGCTGGAAAAAAAATCATATTTTATCTTCTTTTTGTATTCCTTGCATATTCAAAGAAGGCCAGCATATTTTATTTTTGCGGGATGGTTTTATAAAGAAAACACAAGCTGGCTGAGAGTTGGTCTTATTTTTATACAAGCAATGAAGCTATATTGACCACCCCCTTCCCAGTAATTTAAAGATTTAAAGATTGAGAGAACCCAAAAATGGTCTTCTGAGTGTCTCTGTTCTGCTATAACTTACTATTGTTCTTCTTTATCAAGCATCTTTCACTTGATAGTTGCCTCACCTGCCTAATACAAAGGTTGATCATGTCTACAAAAGTTAGATATCAGTATTTGATATGCCAGTATTTGAATTGCAAGGGTCCATTATGTTAATCCACATTCTGAAGGAATCTGCAGCAATGAAAACACATTGTTAATTTGAAATTACATGACATTACTTAAAGATAAAGAAGGCGGAAAAATAGAAGAACTGTTGTTTGGGTCAGTATTTCCTAATACTTCTTTAGTTTGTATAGCCTGAAAATAAATGGTTAGAGTATACTTTAATATGTCCACAATTTCTATTTGGATCCAGACACAGTACCATAATTCAGCCATTAGATGTCACCCAGAACAGCTAACCTTAAATTATTATTTTTCTCTTCTTCATTTTTTAAATCAGACTTTTAATTCAGATTCTTGATATGAGTTCAAGGTTGTCTGACCTCTACCGAATACTTGTCATTTATCTGAAAACCACCCGTAGTGCCAAAAAAAATAATGCATCTGATGGAACCTGAGGCTACTTGCAAACACAAGCCAAAGATGCTGCTCACGACTTCTGTATTTTGACACGTTGACATGCTAACCTTTTAGGACAACAGCCACTGAGACTGTTGACTGTACATTGCAAGAAGAAAGGCTGATTCTCAGCCCTTGTAGTCAAGGGAATTTAGGAACAAGAAAGAAATACTGCACCATCCAGTGAGTTCTGAACACGAATTCCCCGAGCCTCTTGTCCCAAAATGCCCAATATTAATCCAAGGTCTTTTGTCTGCAAAGCAGGTATCTTTTGCTTTTCTTGTCCAAATCATTAGCATGTACGTTGACCAAGAAATCTACATCTGAATTTTGTTCTAAGCTGGATCCAGTGAAATTTCTTTCTTTGACTTTGTATCTCCAAGTAGTTGAGAGATTTCAAAGCACCCAGAAAGCTGGAAGCCTGTGCACACATATATACACATATTATAGATAAAAACTCAAACGTCACTGCCTCAATGCTGTTCTCCATGCTTCACGGTGCTTATGGGAATTAAGAGTTTTATGGAAACTGAACCTATCAACTTTCAGCTGAGGTGCTCCTTCAGAAAAAATGTGGTGAAGACAGATGAAACCCAGATGAAATCAACAGAGGACAGAGCAACACTTTCTATTTTCAAGCACTCTCGCCTTGTCTTTTTTTTATGCTCCCCCTTTCTCGTGAAGTAAAGGAGCATTAGAGAGTCCATTTGGTTCAATGGTTAAGGTACCAGGCTAGAAGCCATGAAACTGTGAGTTCTAGTTGCACCTAAGGACAAAGCTAGCTGGGTGACCTTGGACCTATCACTCTCAGCAGACAATGGTAAACCACTTTTGAAATGTCTGTGGAGATTTTTAATTATCCAGGTCATGGTTTTTCGCAAAGGTGCTTTTTTTAAGAGGCAACTGGACTTTCTGCTTTTTCTTTGAAGATGTTTCACTTCTCATCCAAGAAGCTTCTCCAGATCTGACTGGGTGGTGGGGAATGGAAGGATTTATATTCCTGGAAGATAGCTGGTCATTTGTATTTTTTAGAGAGTCATTGGGGTTACTTGGAGGTTTATCTGTGTCCTGAGGATCACCTGAATAGTGCAAATGGGAGTAGAGTCTTCTTGGAATGGCTGAAAAAAACTGTGTTGTAGATTGGAGATAGCTGATGTCATATCAATCAATGACTTTCTAAAAAAATGCAAATGACCAGCTGCCTGCAAAAAGTATAAATCCTTCAATTCTGAACCATCCATCCAGAGCTGAAGAAGCTTCTCGGATGAGAAGTGAAACATCTTCAAAGAAAAACCAGAAAGTCCAGTTGCCTCTTTAAAAAGCATCTTTGGGACACTTTTGAAATCTTGCCAAGAAAATTGCACTGTTTAGATAATCACCAGAAATCAATAATGACTCGAAGGCCTTTTTTTAAAAAAAAACTTCTGATACTTTTGGTATGGCTTGCTATTATTTTTGCACATCGCCTGTAGAGTCAAATGCAAAAAGGAAACGATGTATGTGGATGTGTATAGGGAGAGAATAGTACAACAGAACAGAATCCACTGAAGCATCAGTCAACCAAATCAAATAATTATTCCCTTTTCTCATTCTTCCTATCTGCAGGGAGTAACTGCTGGCATGACAACCTGAAAATGCTGAAGATGATAGGCAATCTGAGGACAATGGCTCTATGGAAGTAACCATTTATTGTAGAAAACATATAAGTCAATGCTATTTAAAAAAAGAAGAGGCCCAGCACCATATGAATTCACATAAAAATCTGGGTTATATACAAAACAAAGAACAAAAGAGAGATAAATTAAATCAGTGGCCTGTAACTTTTATTCGTCACTAAGTGCCTGCATTCCATATAACAGGGGTCCCCAGGTCTGTTAGGAACCAATCTGCAAAGCTGGAGATGAGTAGCGGGAGAGTGAGCAAAATTGGAAATATCCCCCCCCCCATCCATGAAAAAATTGTCTTCCACGAAACTGGTCCCTGGTGCTAAAATAGTTGGGGCTGCTGTCATATAATATGAATAGCTTACACAATCAAGAGGCACCATGAGTTTGTTTGTGTTGCACATGTGGAAATTTAATCAAAGACTGCTCACTGAGGCATTGCCATATCATTCCTTCTATTCTCTAAGCCCATGGTGGCGAACCTATGGCACACATGCCAGAGGTGGCATACAGAGCCCTCTCTGTGGGCATGTGCGCTGTCACCAGTTGCTCTCCTGGTTTCTGGCACACACATATGCACAGGCCAGTTGGTCTTTGTGGGCCTGAAAACAGCCCAAAAAACAGCCTGAAAACAGCCCCCCAAATGTGCAAAAACTGGTTCTGGTTTGGGCACTTTGGTGCCAAAAATATTCACCATCGCTGCTCTAAATGTTCTCTATTGATATAAATCACTATTTGTTTAAGGAATATTTTCTAAAAGACAATGGCATCTTAATTATTAAAAGAGATTAATCATATAATATTCCTGCTAGTACACTACCACCTTTTCCCTGCCTTATATCTCTCCTTAGGATTTCCTGATTGTGTAGAAAATGGAAACTTGAGAAACACAGTATCTTTACCTGATACTTTGGTCATTAGGTAAATTGCAACCAGCATTTGAAAATATGCCTTTAATCAGTGGTGGGATTCAAATAAATTAACAACCGATTCTCTGCCCTAATGATTTATTCCAACATCCAGTTTGCCAAACTGCTCAGAAATTTAACAACCAGTTCTCCCGAAGTGGTGCAAACTGGCTGAATCCCACCACTGCCTTTAATGGCATTTACTTCCCAGTTAAAATGCTTTATACATATTGCTCAAAGTAGCTTAAAATTAGAAAAAGCCTGAATACCTTAAATTGATAGTCTAACATAACAAGCAGATTACTAGATGATTAAAAATAAATCAGATTAGTATTGCCAAATTTGTTATATTTTTTCTCCTGATCAGAAATTAAAAGTACGAAAGACTCCTGCTAATGTCTTCCTCACCTTACAGACCGATTATATGAAGACCAAGTGTATACACCTGCCATGATTTTCTATTTGCTAATAAATCTCATATCTTTTCTCTTTTAGTAATGAATCAAATTAGGGACCACTGCATTCTGGAGTATTTTTTGGTCAAGATTGAACTTTAACCCATCACCAACGTGATGCCTTCCAGATTAATGTTATTCTCAATCTTGGCCTCTCTAAAATGTGTAGATTCCCAAAATTTCCCAGCCAACCATGCTGGCTGATGAATTCTGAAAACTGAAGTCCTCATATTATAAAATTACTAAGTTTAAGAAACAGTGTCTAGATTTCCAATTCCTAGCACCAGTAATTCAACATACTAAAAGAAGACATGAGATTGTCCTAGAAATCTGGGCCAACTGAAAATGTCCAAACCATGGTTAATGTTTTTTTATTAGTTCCAATCCTATCATCACAATACTATATTTAGTACATGAAATAGCTCCAAGCTAAAATTAAACCAGCCTGCCCTTTTTAAATGATCTCAGCAAGAGACAGTTTGGCAAATGACGCTTCCATTTCCAAATCATATAATAACAGAAACATATGAAAAATGCAGTGTGGTAAATGAGTGTTAATATACCTAACAGGACATCAGTTCCTACCCAGCTAATCATGTCATAAAATGTGCATTATTTCCATTATATTTTGAATTAGACTCCTGTGCAGCCAGCAATAGCTAGTGAAGTAAAATAACAAAGAGGAAATGGAGGTTTGCTATTTACAAAGTGCTATTTGCAGTGGCACTTATGGTTGGTTAATGCCTCATTTTAGCCCTCATTTTAGCATTCCCTGTCTGTTCACTAGCAAGTGGTCCAGAAAATAAGTTTGTCTTCAATAACAGAGAAGTTGGATGGTGAGGTAGAGTCTGAGATTGAAAGAAGCCTGAAATGTATGAGTGACAAGGAGAGGAAAAGTTTAGTCCCTCAAGAATGAGAAGAATTAAAAGAAAAACTGAGTGATAGGAAGCTTCTATAGAGAGCAAATCATAGAATCTTTTTGAATCAAGGAATATGATGATGTCCAGCTAGCTCTCAGGTAAGCTCTGCAAGCATGTAACTGCTGATCCATCTTGCAGTTGTCAGTTTTGTACATTATAGCTGTACAACTAACATATAAAGATAGCATGCAGGAAACAGAGGGGAAGAGAGAGGGAACTGAACATCAGTGATTGGTATTTCTAAATGTATCAATATTTAATATATAAAGTATGTAATCTCAATGTAAAGTGTAAAATATATGTACACATACCTATATTCCTTTTTTTAATTAAAAGGCACTATTTTTTTAGTTAGCATTCTAATATATTTTACTAAATAGTCTATGTTCTCTGCTTTATTTGAAAAAAAACTCGAGCAAAGTTCAAATGAAAGAAAAAAATGGACCATCATGTTGATACTATTCACTAGCCAGTAGCCAATAGATTCAAGTTTTAGAGGAAACTCTGCCTGCCTGCCTGCCTGCCTGCCTGCCTGCCTGCCTGCCTATCTATCTATCTATCTATCTATCTATCTATCTATCTATCTATCTATCTATCTATCTATCTATCTATCTATCTATCTATCATGCTGAGCTTGTTGATCAGAAAAAGGTCAGCAGTTTGGCGGTTTCAATCCCGAGCACCGCGTAAACGGAGTGAGCTCCTGTTACTTGTCTCAGTTTCTGCCAACCTAGCAGTTCAAAAGCATGTAAAAATGCAAGTAGAAAAATAGAACCAGTTTGGTGGGAAGGTAACAGCATTCCATGTGCCTTTGGCATTTAGTCATGCTGGCCACATGACCATGGAGACCTCTTTAGACAGTCCTGGCTCTTCGGCTTTGTGACAGAGATGAGCACCACCCCCTAGAGACGCAAACGACTAGTACGTATATGCGAGGGGAACATCTATCTATCTATCTATCTATCTATCTATCTATCTATCTATCTATCTATCTATCTATCTATCTATCTATCTATCTACCACACAAACACACACATAAATGTATATATACTTATATGTATAAGTATAAGTTTCTGTTAGGAATCCTTAAAATAACAGCAGAGTTAGAGCCATCTAGTTGTTGCATAGCACCTTTCTACTATAGGTAGGTAAAGTATACATGAAGTATACATGAAGATTCAAAATGTCTGGAATCTCTTACTATTTTTTTCAGATGTAGCTAGCATAAGACTTGGAGATAGCCCAATTTTATTAGTGACTTCGTCTGACTCAGTTTATTGTAAAAAATATCCTAAGTAGAAATTGTTTTTAGTATGCTGCTAAAACAGTATAGATTGTCAGTTTAGGGAATACATGTCATTTTTTTTCTCCTTTTATTAAAATTTAAAATAGAGATAACGTTACAAAAACAGACATGGTTTTACCATAATAGACTGCAGGCTGAAAAGCTTGCTAAATAACTGTTTCCAAGCATGGACATGGGAAATCTATCATATTTGTGCAAAGAAAGGGATAATATGTTAGTGTGTCTTCTCATCATTTCTACTGCGGTGACACTGTAACCTCTATGCTTCAGGAAGATCAGATATCTTATTATGGTCCATGACCAAAAAGTAACCAATCATACACAGACATCAACAAAACTCACAGTTCATGTTAATAAACTGAAAGTATTTGTACCTCCCCCTGCAAAGAACCAGTAGATAAGGTTTCTTAAGCGATAGCTTCTATGGTGACTTAGTGAGAACATCATGTGTTTTCCAATCTCTTGCCCTTCACAGGCTTTCATTTCAGATGTTGATATATTTCTGTCCTTTAACCATCCCAGCTTTTATAACATCTTTTATTTTCCTTCTAAAAAACACCTTGATATATTTGGAGCCTTGCATCAATTTGCTAACAGATGCCAAAGCATTACATGCAACAGAGAGCGATTAAAGACACCAAAGTGCAGTATCCTATTAAAAATATATTATTTTATATCATGTAAATCTCATCATTCAGACTCTGCTTGGTACTTTCCCTTGAAAATGTAAAAGGAAAAATTCTAAAAACATAGCAAAAACAATATATATATATATACCATTGGATAGTCATACAGTTTTATCTTACAAATTATTTACTATTAATAAGCAAAATAATTATTCAAATTCATTCTAGTAACTGGTATAAATTTCCTTATATATCTTTCATATTTCTTTTCAATATTTTATCAATCTTTAGAATGTTATAATTTTAGAATGCACAAATTTAATGTTTAATGAGATTTCATATGATAATAACAATAAGACTTAAAGGTGTTGCACTCTGATTGGCAACCATAGGGGGAATTTTGCTTTTTAAGAATGTTGGAAGAGAACGTATGAAATTATAAACAAGACAGACGAAAGTGTAACTATAATGAATAAAAAGATATAGAAATTTAGGTAAAAGGAATACAATTGAATAAGAAGAAAATGAGATAACCATAAAAGAAAATTAAGAGAAATAAAGGGAGAAATAGTGAAAAGTTGGAAAAAGAGCAGTAATATATAAAGTTGAATACATAAGATGAATATGTATATGAAATTGTGTCTGTATGGAAATGTGATAACCCGGAACCATGGTGTACTCAAATAAGATGTTTTATTTGTTTTGTTAAAACTCAATAAAACTATATATAACTATATATATATATATATACATTCAGTAAAAAAGCTGGAACGTACTTCCTCACTAGTTCAACACATGAAAGCCACAGGTCATAGCATCGACTTCAATGGCACCAAAACCCTAGCCGCTATAGAAAACCCCAGCTACAGCATTATCAGAGAAGCCATAGAGATTGAAAAAAGATCTGAAAGCATGAATAGAAGAGATGACTCCACGAGACTGTCAATTATCTGGAAGCCTGCACTCACAAACAAAAAAATCTCCACACCACAAGCCAAGCAAACACGTGGGCACAAACAGATCCCCCCTGATACCTCCAGCTCAAACACACCCCAACCAGGCACCCAGATGAAACCTAGCTTCCTAACAAATGATAGCCGTCCATTTACTTGGAGCCAAGCTGCACTAAAAGCCTCCAATACAGGAACACAATGTTGCCAGCCAATCAAGACACACAAAAAAGCCACAAAACATGTAGGGCAGGACAGCTGTTCCATAGGTCTGTTCATCTTCTAGGTCTCCATTATGTCTCAGTGTGTTTTTGTGGATCAAGCCAGTGATTTTGCTTTTGTGGAAGCTGTTGGCTGTCAGTACTTTAGTCAGGGTGCATAGTTCAGTCTTTATGTGTGTCTTGTCTGCCATGCTTTTGGTTCTAGCAATTAGTGTTTTGGCCACGGAGTTTATCTGTGCTGGGTGGTGGTGGGATTGGGCATTGAGGTAGCGGTTGGTGTGTGTTTTCTTCTGGTATATGGTGTGTCCTAGTGTGCCATCTGTTTTTTTGTAGATTAATACATCTAGGAATGGTAGTTGTTTGTTTGTTTCTGTTTCCATGGTGAACTTGATTTTGGGGTGTGTGCTGTTTAGGTGTGTTAGGAAATTGTTTAGGTTTTCTTTTCCATGGGGCCAAATCACAAATGTGTCATCGATGTATCCTAACCATAGTTTGGGTTTGTGGGTGGCATTAGCCAGGGCTCTGGATTCGAATTCTTCCATGAACAGGTTTGCAATGACGGGTGACAGTGGTGATCCCATAGGGGCTCCTTCAATTTACTTGTATCTTTGTCCTTTGTATATAAAATATGTGTTGGTTAAGCAGTGTTCTGTTAGTTCCATGAGGTGTTTAGCTGGTTGGTATTTATTTTTGATGATTTCAAGAGTTTCTTTTATCGGGACTTGAGTGAATAGTGAAACCATGTCGAAACTTACAAGCAGACCTTCTTGTTTCATGTGTAGATCTTTGATCATTTCCAAGAAGTGGTATGAGTTTTGTACATGTGAAGCTGCTGTTTCAGCATGGGGCTGTACCTATTTTGCTAAGTGTTTCGCTAGGTTTTGTAGTGGTGCTCCTCTGGAGCTGACTATGGGTCTGAGAGGTATGCCTTCTTTGTGTATTTTTAGGAGGCTGTATAGTTTGGGGCCACAATATAGTTTGATCCACAAAAACACACTGAGACATAATGGAGACCTAGAAGATGAACAGACCTATGGAACAGCTGTCCTGCCCTACATAAGAGGTACTACAGACAAAATCAGTAAGATACTACACAGGCATCACATCAAGACTGCCTTCAAAACAGACAGAAAAATAGCAGCCATCCTTAGAAACCCCAAAGATAAAATTGACCTGGAAAACCAAGGCATATACAAAGTCCCCTGTGCATCATGCCCGGTCACATACATTGGACAGACCAATAGAAGAATAAGTACCCACCTGGATGAACACAAAAATGCAGTAAAAAAGCTGGAACACACTTTCTCACTAGTCCAACACATGAAAGCCACAGGTCATAGCATCAACTTCAATGGCACCAAAACCCTAGCCACTATAGAAAACCCCAGCCACAGAATTATCAGAAAAGCCATAGAGATTGAAAAAAGACCTGAAAGCATGAATAGAAGAGATGATTCCACCAGACTGTCAATCATTTGGAAGCCTGCACTCACAAACAAAAAAATATCTACATGACTAGCCATGGCACAAACAGATCCCCCCTGATACCTCCAGCTCAAACACACCCCAACCAGGCACCCAGATGAAACCTAGCTTCCTAACAAATGATAGCCATCCATTTACTCGGAGCCAAGCTGCACTAAAAGCCTCCAATACAGGAACACAATGTTGCCAGCCAATCAAGACACACAAAAAAGCCACAAAACAGACAGAAGATATTAGAAACACCAATCAAGCAGAACTCCAAGACCAATAAACACAGACCAAGATTCTCAACCAATCAGCATGAAGAAAATCCATTCTGGCACAGCAGTAGGCTAGCCCCAAATTTAAAACTGAAACAACTGTAAAAGCCTGACTCATAGACGAACACAATACACAAGCCTGATGATGGCAGATGAGATTCTGCCGAAACGTTGCTACAACTTTAAAAGCACAACTATAATGACGTGACCATTTAGTTTGTGTCCATTTATTTTTAGATAACAAAATCAACATTTATAAAATATTTATTTATATACGGGGTGTGTGAGTGTTTGAGAGAGAGCGGAATAGGGACAACAGGAAAGAAAGGGAGAAGCTCTTTTCTCTAGCAATTTTCTTCCAAAAGAATTATAAAGACATAAGGAGAAAAGCAAAGTCATTCTCTTGCCCCTACCTACATTGGACTTTCTCTTTTGTTAAGGAGAAAGATTTGAAGTAGGAAGTCTGCTGTACAGTGTCAGTGCATGGTTTGCCCGCATGATTCAGAATTCTTGCATTCAAAGCCTACTGATCTATGACATTCTCTCTGCTTCAGATCTTCCTCTATCGTAAGTTACAGTGACAAATGGTTGTGTCACCCATACAGTCTCTGAATATCACATTAAAATATAAGAATGCCCCACAGGATCCTCAAGATAGGGAGAAAATATAACATTAACTTCTGCATAAAAGTAATAAGGTAGGAATTTTTATCATCCCTTCAAAAAGGAAACCCAATAAACCTCATATCCAGTGATATTAGAGTTGTTGTTTTTTTGAAAGTATAAAAAAATCCTACCTTATTTCATGCAAGAATTAAAGAGGTCTGTTTAAATGTTTTCAGGGTCCTATGCCAAATGGAGACTGGTTTTTACCTTTCTTTTTTTTCTTTTGGTATGCAAATATGCTACACATGGTCAATCAATTCTTGTTAAAGACTCCAATTTTTCAAACTGCAGATGAATTGCTGTTGTGGATTATGAATGTCTTTAGTCAGAATGAAAATAAAATGAAGCATACCCAATTCTTCATGAATCAACCAGAAAAAAACATTTTTCTCTGCTCACACACTGCTATTATAAGAAACATTGCGAGGATCAATTAATAACAAATGCGAAATATAAATTAGTAGGAATTTTTCAATAGTACTATCTGAAGGGATAAAATCCAGAGGGAGCTTGTTCAAATCCTTCATCTAGACAATGTAACCATTTTTAACCACATCCCTTATCTCTATCTCCATCTTTATCTATTCCTAGAGCTAATGGGGAACAAATTACGTATTACTCAGGAATGACACTAACTACCCAGTCTTGCACAAAAACAGAATATTACAATTTACATTTAAATGAGATTTGAAATGTTAATGAAGAAAGTCGGTATTCTAATTTTCTCTACAAATACAGAGCATTAAGAAGGACATTTCTGGATGAATTACTTTTAGAAAGATGCTCTAAAATGGCTCAAGTGCCAATGTTGTTCCAGCTACCCTTCTTTTAGCACTCAGCAGGCCTAGCTTTCCCCACCATTATCCTTCTGCCTGTTATTATAGACAGTACAGTTTCCAGAATCGCTATCTGGTGGAACTATTAAATCTGAGGTTTCCCAAGCAAGATGATATCAGAAACCCAGCTGATGTTTTTATTTCCCTCACCCATTCATAGAACATTGAGCAAAGCCTTCTCCTACTGTAGCTCTTACCCTTCACTGCCCACAAGTGAACTTGTTGAAGCTCCTTCTGTAGTTTCACCTCACATTCTTCTTCTCACATCACTATAAATCAACTTTTAACTTCTCTATTTGATTTTTCCAATTTTAATGTTTAAGCACTTTTTAATCTTTTATAATACTGTAATCTTCCCACAGTTTCTGTATAAACGAGGTGGGCAGCATATCAATCAATCAATCAATCAATCAATCATGACACTTCTATCAGCTTTTTAAATGTTTTTCTTACCTGCCCATTGACTCTGCTTGTCTGCTAATTAAAAGAGTTTTGCCATATTTCACTTGCCTAGAGGTGAACTGCTATGGGAGCATGAAGGCAATGGAGGCACTGGACTCATTAGAGATAATAGCAATATATATTAACTATAACATATTTCTTTTAAAAATATTTTTATTATACTGTGTCATAACTATAATAACATGTTTTTTTCTTTTAATGACCTTGTAATCCCTTGCATCTGGGTGGAGCTGATGACTGAATGGAACTGAGCATTTACAGACAGGATGCCCTTCCTGAAGCCTTTCGAGAGTTCACAGCAGATATTTTCACTTTGTACCCAGAGAGAGAACTATCTGCTGCTACCTAGGATCAAATTCACAGCCTCCTGAATGTAGGGCAAGAGCTCCACCTCTAGGCCACCTATCTCTCATTATAACTGTAATAAATAATAATATAAAAATATAGCCCTGCTATACTACATTTCCTAGCATTACTACATTACAAACTCAATTCATAACATTGTCCCTAATAAAATATCTGGGAAATACCAATGTTTTTTTATGTGCAATCGGAATGAAATAGTTTATCTGAATTCTTCTTCTACATACAATCCTTCCACATAGTAGAATTCTCTATATTCTACTATGCGATATATAAAATTAAGCAAACTTTAACCATCCACAGTTAATCCATTAGCAATCGCAACATATTATTCTTTCTGTCTTTTATTTATTTTTAATATTAATATTGTTTTAATGCATTTATTTGCTGTCTGTGACCATAATAAAGATTGATTGATTGAATATAACTGACTGTTTGTGATTGCTGTTTTAAAGTAACACTAACTCATTTTAAATTGTGTGCAATGCAGAAACAGTTTTAATTGTCTGGGTGCCCATTTCTTTGGCCTTATCTGCGAGGTTTTAAGAAACTTTCCCCAATTTACTGGCTTGGCCACAGCTCTCATTGGTTGCTTGCTAGAAAAATGGCATGGCTATGGCACGTCTTAGTTCTGAAGTATCATTGTGAAAGGCTGATAAACCTAGGGAAAAAATGGAAATGTTAAAAATATTTGTCTCAAGAGCATTTTAGTCAGTGCATCTCTAGATGTATTAACTCTAGATGTATTAGCTCTCGATGTATTTGCTATATAATAGGCATCAAATGTTTCATAATGGAAATTGAAATAATTGTAGGTTATTACTACTGTAGTATAATTTCACTCAAAGGCATGCCAACCAGTATTAGACTAATAGGGCTGAATGTTCATGGAAATTAAAAGCTTTATGAGTATGTTTGCAAACAAAAAGCAAAATGAAGAATTAGTCTTTTAAACATTTGTTCTCAGGAGTTATGAAATAATACTGTATTAATGATTATAACTTTAATCACAACATATAAAGTTGGGAAAAGAATTACGAAAGAATTAAGCAAGAATATTACATTACTTATGCTACATAGCTTATTTCTAGAAATAACTGATGATGAAACTGTTTTGGTAAATGCGTTTCAGAATAATTCTCTGATGGCTGCAAGTGATAATTATTATTTTTTTAAATTCAGAGAGAGGTTCAATTAGGGATACTATCACAGTCCTTGGGACAATCCTATGAATTTGTGAAAGACGTTGAGCAGGGATTTTTCATCTTTCAGGCAAGGGGACTGACCTAATGGGTCAATTATTTTGCTAAACATGATGTTTCCACAAATTCATGTAGCTTCTATATATTATTTTCATGTAACTTATAAATCATACATTTTCCCTGCCTACATAAAATATTATTAGGTAGATTAGTTTAATCTTGTGCAACTCTCAGATAATCTTTCATTATCCTTTCTTAAACCAGTCTTTCAAATCATTTTTCAGTCCTCTCTATTTGCCTATTTCTTTTTTTTTTAATAAAAGATTTTATTTTTTTAAGACAAACATACAAACAAAACATGAAAAACATAAAACCATCTTCCATTTTATATACATACAGTGTGTCAGTTGGTTACAAATCTTTTGTGCTATCCTTTCATAGTCATTACTCACAATTTATATAATTTTTCTCATTGTCAAGTAACATATGCTTGTATATTTATCAGTTATTAGTCATCCATGACTAAACTATTTATTCCATCATTTTATATGAGATATTCCAAATTTTATTTTAAAATTTATATTGTACTTTCATCCAATGGTTATATATATATATATATTATAGTTTACATTAATCTATTGAACTTCTGTTACAAAATTATCTAATCTATTACATTACCATGTCTTTTTGTCCAACCATTGATAAAACAAATCCCATATCATATAAAATTGCTCATCTTCTTGCTCTCTAATTTCAAATGTCAATTTACTCATTTCAGCACAGTGCATAATTTTCTTAATAACTTTCTCCTGCATAGGTGTTTTTTCGTTTTTCCAATTCTTAGCAAATACAATTCTAGCCACTGTTAAAACATTTACGATCAAATATTTCAGCTCTTTATTGTATATTTCTGGTATAATTCCCAATAAAAAGATCTCTGGTTTAAAGTCTATGTGTTGTTTTATCATTTTTTCCAACCATGTGTGGATTTTAGTCCAATATCTTTTTGCATCCGAGCATGTCCACCACATATGGTAATATGAACCAGGTATCTGATGACATTTCCAACATTTATCCGATTTGTTCTTAAACATTCTCACAATTCGCGTTGGGGGTAGATGCCACTTGTAAAACATCTTGTACAAATTTTCTTTATATGCTGTTGACATTGTCATTTTATAATTTTGAGACCACAATTTTTGCCACTTCTCTAAATCAATCCCATATCCAAAAATTTTCCCCCAAGCAATCATCGTTTCTTTGACTTGTTCTTCCTCCAACTTAAATTCTAATAAATGTCCATAAAGTTTTTTAATTAACTTTTCATCAGTACACATCAGAATTTTGTCTAAATCAGTCAACTTATCATAAATACCTTCTGTTTTAAAATCTTTATCAAATCTAGATTGTATTTGCAAATATGAAAACCAATTCATTTTTACACCTTCTTCTTCCAACACTTGCATAGATTTCAGTTCACCCTTTTCATTCAATATCTCACCATATCTAACTGTTTGTTCCTTTTTATATATTATTGGATAAGAGAAAGCTTCAATAGTTGATATCCATAATGGAATTTTAAAAGTAATATTGTCTTTTTATCTTCTCCCAGTTCAAAATCAATGCCTCTCTAATGTAATGTCTTCTAAAATACCTCTGAATTTTAGTTCCCTTATACCAGAGGAAGGCACACCATCCCAGCCATGCCCTGCTAAAGTCAATAATCTACTGTTCCTTAATATTATCCATTCCTTTACCCACATCAAATTTGTCGCTTGATAATATAACTCCCAGTTAGGCAAGGCAAACCCTCCTCTTGTTCTTGCATCTTGTAACAGCTTTTTTCTCGCTTTCTTGCCCTGCCAAATATATTTTAGCACAATTCTATTTAAGTCTTCAAAAAACTCTTTCCCTAGTTGAATTGGAATTGTCTGAAATAGATATAAAATTCTAGGCAATACATTCATCTTAATTGTAGATATTCTCCCAATCAATGATAGTTGTAAATTTTCCCATTTTGCCAAATCTGTCATAATCTGCTGTTTGAGTTTAAGATAGTTATCCTCCTTCAGTGTGCTACATGTTGGTGTAATGTATATCCCTAAATACTTAACCTTATTTGTGACCTGTATTTCTAAAACTTCTTCCAACTCTTTCTTTCATCTTGCTAACTTATTCTTTGTTAATATCTTTGTTTTATCTTTGTTTATTTTCAAACCTGCTACTTTTCCATATTCTTCTATCTTTTCTATTAAGTTAGGTGCTGTTTCCAATGGGTCCTCTAATATAAATACCAGGTCATCTCCATTTGCCTATTTCTTAATATAAAAAAAAAACCACTGTTCATGGCAAATATAAGATCTTCTTTAAGTTGAACTCAGTTCCTGGTATTTTTATTGGTTGTTATTATTTTTGTGCATTCAAGTCAGTGCTGATTTATACTACTGCCTGGACTAATCCCAGAAGTTTTTGTGGCAAAATTCAGAAATGCTCTTCATTGCCTCTTTCTTGGGGCTGAGAGACAGTGACTTGCTCAAGGTTACCCACTGGCTTTGTACCTAAGGTGGCACTCAAACTCCCAGTTCCTAGTCTGATGCCTTAACCACTACCCTAAACTGGCTCCCTTACTTTTCTCGGTAGAATCTATCTATCTATCTATCTATCTATCTATCTATCTATCTATCTATCTATCTATCTCTATCTATCTATCTATCTATCTATCTATCTATCTATCTATCTATCTATCTATCTATCTATTTATAAAATTTATAAGCCACCCATCTTAGCTAAGGATATAGATATGATTTACGAATTGCATTCTGTCATCTAAGTGTAGCCTACAATCCTAAGGTTTTAGGCTAGTCTTCCTGTCACTTGCCTCAGCTTCTGCCAACCTAGCAGTTTAAAAGCATGTTGCATGCAAGCAGATAAACAGGTTCCACTTCAGTGGGAATAATTGTTGTTTGCTTAAAATGACAGTACAAATTCAACCAATGCCAGACCTGCCCAAAGCTACACCCAAATACGAGGTGGGATTGGTGGTAGGAAAAGCCCTGAATGAAACTGCAGAATATTGTCAAGCCTTCTGAGTGTGGAGCTAGTTTTCCTCCTGTTGTCCATTCTAAATAGCATATGAACATGAAATGAATGAACTAGTAATTATTAGCAGCCAAACAACACCTTGCATGAACATCATAGTCTTCTGCCTAAGGTAACAGCATCATATGCTAAATAATGATGATAATGATAATTAATAATAATAATTTACCTGTATCTGAAAAGTCATGGGAACATAAAGTGGAAAAAGTTGTCAAAAATTAGAAGGTGAAGATCTTGTTGGACTTTTGAATACAGACAGATCATCATTTGGAACAAAACATGCCAGATATCACAGTTGTCAAAGCAAAGCGTACAATTCATTGATATTGCTGTACTAGGAGATGCCAGAGTCGAAGAAAAAGAACTGGAAAAAATCATGAAATATCACGACCTGGTGATCGAAACTACACAATTATGGATGAAACATGTAACCGTGATACCCATTGTCATTGGAGCACTTGGTACCATGTCCAAAAATTTTATAAAATGCATCAAGAAATTGCAGCTTCTTGCAATAATAGTAGCAGAACTGTAAAAAACTGTGCTACTCGGAAGTCGTACATCTTAAGAAAAGATTTGGTTGATACCTAGGATTCTGGCAGCAACCTGTATCAACCATCAGAGCCAGTCAATGATATTTGTGATACATTTTTAAATGTCCAGTTCACTGAAATTCATGTTTAATGAATAAAAGAGATAATAACAAAAACAACGACGATGACGACGACGACGACGACGACGATGATGATGATGATGATGATGATAAGTTTGAAGCTATTGCCTATAGCATGGATAGTTTAATGTTTTGTGAACCACTATGACTCAGAATAAAATTAGTGATATACGGGGTGGGGGGGACAGAGAGAGAGAGAGAAAGACAGAGACAGAGACAGAGACAAAGAGGCAGAGACAAAGAGACAGAGACAGAGAGGGGAGAGACAAAGACATAGACAGACATATAAGATCATATATCTAGATCTAGTCAAATTATATGTCGAGAGAACAATTGAAAATTAAATCTAGTTATACATACTGAAAGTTGAAGTACAGAATGAGCAAGGCCTTATTCCTGTCTGAATAATCTCTTTTTCACCAGACCCAAGTCATTGTCTTTATCATGCACTATTTTAACCTCCTAAACTCAAGTAACACTACCAGGTCTTACTCTGTCCTTCTCCAGGTTGAATTATTTTGGAATTTTCCACCTCTCTATCAATATTCCCTGCTTGAATTCTTTTGCTGTCTTCATGGCTTAAGTGAAGAACTAAATGCTACACACTTTTATCTTTGTATCCTTAATTGCTTAAGCAATTGCATCAAGCTGTATCCTATTTAATGTAATATAATCTGATGACTTTATATGCCTTCCATAACCCATGTAGAAATTCTATGAAGTAAGCATTCTACTGTAATTTAACGCATTCTTGTTTCATGGATGTTTCATCCATGGTGCTTTATAAATGGTTGGAAATTTGCCTGATCATAGGTAAATTAATTTGCCTGACCATAGGTAAATTAATTATCAAATGGCATGTTCATATTGTGTGTGACCAGAGAAGGAATTCTGATTTTCAAAAATCTCAGCTAAATTTAGTAGCACTTTTCTCTTTGCATTGCTAAATCATTCAGGGAGAAATCTTAATTCCATTGAAGTCAGTTTAAGAGCCAGATATTGCTTGGGGTTGGTAGAACAGCAACAAATCTTGCAAGCACTAATTAAAGCATATTGAATTAATGAGAGGAATACTAAGGGGACCTGGTGGTAGAAAACAATTGATAAACATTACAAAGGCAGTTTTATATTAATCTTCTACAAAATGTTCTGATGAGATCTTCTTGGGAACAAAAGCAGAAAGATGAAATTTAACTGTATCAGTAGCCATGCATTTCTATCTTTTTTCACTTCTTAAATTGATCTTGGCATATATTTCTGCAAAATACCAAATTATTTTTCATAAAACAAATGGTTTATATTGTATGGTTTTCTTATTTAATTTTATTTATATATCAAATTTAGAGATAGCCTATTCCACTCAAGGAAAACAATGTTATTATTGACAACTGGAAATCTTAGAGGATTCAGAAGGACACACAAGTGGAGACTTCTGGAAGCAGCACCCAAAACAGCTCATCAAATCTAGAGGGGGAAAAAACAGCTAGTTCAATGGTCTGAATAGAGATGCTTTTCATATATGTGTTCTATATGTTCTGAAACTTTTTTTTGGAAGAAAAAAGACCTGTTAAACAAGAAGTGCCTAGTAAATCCAGTTGGGAAAAGTAGATTTAGCTTGTGAAGTACAGGATGAACTCAGAAAATTTAAGAAAGATTGGCCTTGGCTGCAGTCCTGGTGTAGAAACTCCTGTCAATATTTTGGGCACAAGATTTATCTGAAAGTATTATAGAAACTCATTATTTATTGAGAGGACAGAGACTGGAAATGGAGCATGTTCTGCTCCTTTGTACTCAATTTAATACACCAAAGACTCATTGATAACCTTTTTTTTCAAGCCATAACTGACAGCACATCTCAGACTCCTATTGATTACTTTTACCTTTCCTGCATGAATAGAATTTCAAATGGTAGCAACCTGTTCATTATTTGTAAGTTTTCTATTGGTAATGGTAGAGCAATCTTCACATCCTTAGGCTATCTGAACTCGGCCCAGACCATCTTCTTGGTTTTTTTTTCCCAGAACATGGGCTCCTTATTTAATCTTAATAACACTTAAAATAAAATCATTGAAACTGAAGGTGCTTAAATAAGCAATCCAGATCTCCTCTTAAATGTATAGAGGTATGTAAGTAAACTTGACTTACAACCACAATTGAGCCAAAAAATTATGTTTTTAAGTGAATCATTTCTAAGGGAGTTTTGCTCCATTTATGACTTTTGTGCCACAGTTGTTAATTGAATCACTGCAATTGATGTCAGTAACCCAGCTGTTAAGTGAATCTGCCTTCCTCATTGATTTTGTTTGTCAGAAGGTCACAAAAAGTGATCACATGACCTTGGGATACAGAAACAGTCATAAATATGAACCAGTTGCCAAGCATCTGAATTTTGATCACATAATCGTAGGCATGTGGCAAAGGTTGTAACTGTGAAAAATGGTTGTAAGTCACATTTTTCAGCGCCACTGTAACTTTGAACGGTCACTAAACATACTGTTGTAAGTCAAGGATTACCTGATTATAACATTTGATATTAATTTCTTCTGCTAAGCTCTTTGACAATATAATATTATTGTATGTTATTTAGTTGTGTTTATTGGTTTAAATTCCAAATGCTATCTGATTTCCAACAATTAGAGGTGCTATTAAAGTTGAATTTTAAACTTCAACTAATTCAATATCTTTTATTCACAAATATTGCCTCTTAGTACCTATATTAATAATATCCACAAAGCTAAAGAACAAGATAATGCGTGAAATAATGCATTACAGAGTCAGCACAGGTTTACTTTATTTACATCAAGAATTAAAAAGAAAGCCATATGGTTTCCAGAAATAGTAGTGTCATGTTTCAGCTATTTTTTTTCACCAGTCCATTTTAGCTGCAAATACATTAATATTCAATTCAGAATCCATTCCAGTCCACCCCCCTGCTCAAGGAGGAGACCTCATACCACTTCAGACAAATGGCACCCCCTGCGCTCTGTTTTTTGGCCTCCTGGGCCTCAAGGAAGCCTCCCGAGGGGTTTTGTTTTGCTCCCAGGAGGCTTCCTGAGTCCCAGAAAGGCAAAAAATGGAACTTGGAGGGGGCGGCGCACAGCACCCTCTCACCATGCACCCCTTTTTGCCTCCTGGGACTCAGGGAAGCCTCCTGGGATCCTGGCACAGCTGGTCATCAGAACAGCTGATTGTCGGGAGGAAAAACAACCACCAGTTTGGCCGAACAGTACCATTTTTTACTACTGGTTTGTCCGAACCGGACCTAAACCGGTAGAATCCCACCACTGCCTCTGGTGCTTTGGAAAATAAGTTGATCTCTTCTTCTTTGTGGCAGCCTCTTAAATACTGGAATACTGCTATCATGTCATCCCTAGTCCTTCTTTTCTCTAGACTGGCCACCAATTCCTGAAACCATTTTTCATATGTTTTTGTCTCCTGACCCTTAATCATCTTAGTTGCTCTTCTTCTCACTTTTTCCAAAAATTCAACATATTTTTTGTAATGTGTTGACCAAAGCTGGATGCAGTATTTCAGGTTTTATATTAAGGTTTTATAAATGGTAATAATAATAATATAGATATGCCACAGTAAAATCTAAACATACTATGTCTACAGTGTGTTGCTGGTCTACTAATATAGTAACTTTGTCAAAGAATGAAATAAAATTGGTTTGGCTTGATCTGTTTTTAACAAACCCCTGCTGGCTTCTAGTTATAACTTTATTTGTTTCTATATGTTTGCAGTTCTGTTTTTTTTATTATCTTTTCCGGTAACTTTCCAGGTTTTGAAAGATATTGAAAAATATAATATATTTTGTTATGCCCTGAGTATGGCAGTATGCCATATAAAATTCTAGGTGTTCAGTACATCACCCCCAACTCAGATAATCTACTAGTAGATAATCTACTAGACTCAAATGAAATATCCAGACTATAGCAAAGATATCATCAATTTAAGAAACCTTCAAATTTCAGATTTTCTCCTACTCTAATCATTCAGGAAAAAAAACAAAAAACAGAAGACTAGTTGTTAGTTGCAGGACACCTCAGATATTTCATTCCCAAAAACTGATTATGCTTTCAGGTCCATCCATTCAGCCATACTCCAGCCTTCTTTAATAGATAGAAAATTTTAAAGATGCCTAGCTTTGGCTTGGAATCTAACAAGAGTTCTCAGTTCTGGTAATTGTGCTGCCTTTATGGGTGAAAATTTAATATGAAGAGAGTGATGTGTGCCTCCAAGGAACTGGCCTGATAAATCTTGCTGGATTCTCCTTATCTGTGGCCATCACCAATACTTAGGCTTCTACTGAAGATGAGAGTGAAGGAATCCTAATAGTCCTTTAACATTCCCACTTTATTTCCCAAGTAGCATTTTTATTTTCTACCCAAAGAGAATAATGCAATACAATCTTGAGTGAACAGAGTATTTGAAGGAAGAGTTGGTCCATTAAATCCAAACGTCCATTAAATCTGAAATTGCATAATTTGAAACAATTTTCTCATTTCAGTGATTATATATAATTATTGTTTTATGCAATTTCATTGGCATGAAGAGGTCAATTACATTGCTAAATTATATAAAATGATATAAATAACATACTTTCCGTGAATGGTCTGGACCACGTCAGAAACAATTGACATTTTTTATTATATGAAGTAAGGTCTGAATGGAATTTTGTTCATTGCATCTCAGGTCCACTGAACAAAGGTCCAGATAATTGATGTTCTGATATCATCTCTTTTGTGCCTAATATCTAACATTCTTGGCCATTTACTTTAATTTTTCTAACAAAAGAAATGTCTGGCTATTTCCTACTGATTATCAAAAGAGTTTCACACAGTGGTTCCATAAATCTTATTTTGTTCAACCTTGCAATCTTATAATAAAGTCTGCACATTATTTTATATCTTTAAAGAATGCTTAATGAATGCAATACACTAAGCACATGTTCTCCATTTCCTAAAAGAACAAACAAAAAATAAATACAGTTAACACATAAAACTCTCTCTCTCTCTCTCTCTCTCTCTCTCTCTCTCTCTCTCTCTCTCTCTCTCTCTCTCTCTCTCTCTCTTCTCAGAAAAAAAAGCCCAGCAGGTATTTACGTTGGGAGAATGAAATAAGATATAATTGAAAGCTAAAGGATAGATGATTATCTGCTTATATGAACACAGAAATGAACTTTTAAAATCCTAGCAAAGTTGAACAATTGCAGGATCCAAATTAAACGCTTACACTTAATTTCCTATCTGATATGACTACAGTGATGGTAGAGTTGATATCTGTGTCCAATCAATGCTATCACTGTCACAGTGATAGGTTGTGACAGTGATACACAATTTAAGGTTTCTTCCTATTTAACAATAACTTTTTTGCACAAGCAGATGTTAGCAAGGTAATATAATATAATGTAAATGCAATGTAACATAATATAATGCAACACAATGCAATAAACACAACATAACATAAGTAACATCACATCACAACACAACATTACAATATAATACAATACAATCACCTTATAAATGAATTATGTAGGAATATAAGAAAAATAAACCACATTCTCTTTAGAGCAAGATTGGCAAAACTTTTGAATTTGGAGCTTAAATAAACTGTTTGGTGTGAGGAAATAAAGCAGTGATGGAGCAATAAATCAAAATTTGCAGTATAACATCATATTAAAAATTTTTCCATACCAGCATTACAAAGTGTATTACAACGTAGATATACTAATTCTAAAAAAGGGGGAAATGACAATAAAATGGGATAAAAAACATTATGTTAAGATAAATCTTAGACAAAATTAATGTCTGGGAAGGCCAATGTAAAAAAATGCATCCTGAAAATTTGCCTAAAACCAATGGTGGGATTCAATTTTTTTTTACTATGGTTCTGTGGGCATGGTTTGGTAGACGTGGCTTGGTGGGCATGGCAGGGGACAGATACTGTAAAATCTCCATTCCCACCCCACTCCAGGGGAAGGATATTGCAAAATCTCCATTCCCTCCCCATTCCTGGGGAAAAATTACTGCAAAGTCCCATTCTCTTCCCATCCCACTAACTGTTTTCCAGCTCCATTCTCCTATGCAGGGCAACAAAAGAAGAGCCAGTTGATCAGCTGGGACTCGGGAGGCAGAGAATAGATAGGGACGGGGGCAGTCAGAGATGGGATTGGCCAATTCTTCAAACTACTCAAAATTTCTGCTACTGGTTCTCCAGAACTGGTAAGAACCTGCTGAATATCACCTCTGCCTAAAACATATGTGTATTGGAACTCAATGGCAATTTTTAAGTCTCAAAACATAAAGGAATTCCTCTGGAAACTGATCTAATTGAAGACATTCTTCATGATAGACTTCTGAGTTGTTGGCACGGCTAAGATTTCTAACATTAGATGTCTTGATAGTGTTTAATACATTGAAAGTTTAATATAATTCATGGCCACATTCTACAAGTCCATGTACAAGGTTTAGGAGGCAAAGACTCTATTTGGTAATGGTTCTACTTCTACTTAAATGGGTGGTTCCAGTCAGTGATGCTGAGGGAGAATCACTTTCATCCAACAAATCTCCAGTGTGGGATGATAAAGTTTCACTCTTCTTTTCTATGTAGGTGAAGCAGGTACTTTGACCCCAGTAGTTATCAGAATGAGATTGTGATTCCCCAAAGGATGTGATGTCATTTAAGCAACTTCTTCCTAATCAGCATATGTAAATTATGGACAGAGGAGTCTTTTTCCTGCTTTGTACGCTCTATGTATATCAAAATGCCCTCAGTAAGTCATGCCTTGATTACTGCTCAGTTGGATTATCATAAAGCATTTATATAAGGGTCCCTTACCCCTCATATAAGGGTTTCCAGGAGAGTACCTGGAAACTTATGCAGCAGCAAAATTATTGGCAGGAAAATCTCACTGATATATCAAAGTCACTGTATTGGTCATTTGGATGACTGACAGGGGTATCTTGGGTTTTATTTTTCATGCTATAATTTTTCTTTGTGGTAATCTTTTGTTTCTGGGACTCATTTGAATTTAATTTTTATTACTGTGCTGTTAATATAGTTGCTTTGTTGCATTTGTTGCTGTGCCACCCAAATTCCTTTAAGAATGGTGGCAGGTTGAGAATTAGTTAATCTATCTAATTTTCCAGCCAAAACTGGTTGAGGGTAATGAGAGATTAATATAAATATATCAAAGTAAAACCCAGTTGGGGGTGGGGGTGGGGAATGTACAGCATACAGACATGGGAAAGATAACTCTTAAAATCCATTAAGAAATAGGCAATTAGAAGAATATTTAACAATGACCATTCTGACATTATCCTAAGATTATTTAAAATTAAATTAATATTTTCTTAGTCTTGGAGAGGCCTCATTAAATTAAAAATAGGGGGAAAGATTATAATAATAATAATAATAATACTTTATTTGCGGTCACAGACCAAAACACAAGTACAACAAAAGAACATGTGAAAATTAATCATGAACAATTGGTCACCAAAAACTTGACCAAGGAGAATTACAGCATTCTCCTCTGATGGTTACAGCTCTTTAAAAAAAATTGGAAACCAAAGAAGTGATATACAATATAAGAACAAATCCCCTGTACAATATAAGAACAAATTACTAACATTGGGTCTAGAAGGGTCTATTTCAAGGAGAGACAGTAACTTAGATCTGCCTGCGTTATACATAGGGCAATATAAAAGGACATGCTCCACAGTTTCAGCCTCAGCTCTGTCACAGGGACATAGCCTCTCATTAATCGGGAGCCTCTTAAATCGCCCATCCAGTAGTGCTGAGGGCAGAACGTTAAAGTGAGCTAGGGAGAAAGCTCTTCTATACTTGGGAATGGTTAGAGTGTAAAAATAGGAAGCCATTCTCAGTCCGTAATTATTAAATTGGCTGAAGATCAGAGGGGAGAAAGTTTTGTTAGCTCTGGCTCGTAGATATTGCAAGTCAATGTCCACAAGCCATTGGACTACCCTAAATTGGGTGTCCTTAAGGCCATAATCTCCCAGGCCATCCCCCGTAAAACCTAGCAGATGTAATTTCTTCATCAGTTCTTTCTCCCAATGAGAAATATGAGAGTCAGCAAACGCCAGGGAGAGGTAGCTACCAGGAACAGCCAGAAAGAGCACCTGAAACCACCATTTAAAGGTGTTAATCCACGCCATACATACGACTGATCGAGTGCCCAGTTCCAGGTACATCAGAGCAAAACCAACACAAGGAAGAAGACCCAGAAGTTTTCTAAAAAAGACAGCCTGGGTTCTTTCAATACAATCCTTTAAGCCCCGTATCTATATGGGAATTCCGTAAAGAGTTTGAGCCAAAGTTTTGGCTTTGTAAATATGCAGAGCAGAAGGAATAAACTGGCCTCCTTGGGTATAAAAAAAATCTTAAAATCTTCTGGTAACTACAGCAGGTTCAGCACCTGGGTTCGATGTCTAGTCCAAGCACCAGTGTTCTGAAATTGAATACCTAAATATTTAAAATGGAAAACCTGCTTAACAGCATTACCATTGATAGCCCAGTTATAGAATTTCCACGCTCTAGAGAACACCAATACTTTGGATTTGTCATAATTAATAGACAAAGTGGACCCGAATGCAGAAAGTAATCTTTTCAGACCTGGCCTTGACAATGAAAGGAGGGCCACATCGTCAGCATAAAGGAGAAGCGGGATCTTTGTAGTTGACAACTTTGGGATGTGGGACTCAATACGTCCAATGTGAAAGGCCAAGTCAGATAAGAATAAATTAAACAAAAGAGGAGCCAGAACACAATCCTGTCTTACTCCATTCTTAATTGGGATAGGATTTGAAAGTTCTTCCTGCAGACTACACCTCACCTGACTAGAGGTCTGGTTGTACAAGGATCTAATTAGGAACAGAAGACGTCTATCAATAGAACTTTTGAGCAGTTTTGACCTCAACAGTCCCCTAGAGACTGAGTCAAATGCTGACTTTAGGTTGACAAAAGCAGTAAAAAGTTTGCCACCTGGTATTGTAGTATATTTATTGACCAGGTGTGCTAAGACAAAGCAGTGGTCCAGTGTGGCACAGCCCGCTTTAAATCCAATCTGTTCAGCACCAATAATATTGGACTCCTCAACCCAGGTGAGGAGTCTACGTTGGAGATATTTAGCATACAGTTTCCCAATGATGGAGAGCAGGCTTATGGGGCGATAGTTGGCTGGATTGTTCCTATTTCCTCGTTTAAAAAGTAGAACAATAATTGCTAAGCTCCAGGAGGTAGGGATCCTGCCAGAGGTATTGATATGCATGAAGAGTCTTGCTAAGAGAGGAATCCACCACTCGGGATTGGATTTTAGCAGATCAGGGGGTATAGCATCAGGGCCGGGGGCTTTGCCTGACTTGAGTTCAGAGATAAGCTCGGTAATCTCAGCATGAGTCATGGGTTGCCAGTCAGGAACTGCAGGAGGCAGCTGTGGCCCAAGCACGGTCGAACTTGTTGATGCCTGGAAAATTGCCAAGAAATGGTTTTCCCAAGCTCTGTTGGAAATACAGCAGAGAGGGAGTTCTTGGTGACCCAGCAAGGAGCTGGCAACAATTTGCCAAAATAATCGAGTGTTCTTCTGCTGGATGGAGAGGAGAAGTAGGTCCCACTTCTCTCTCTCTTTAGCTTTCTTTTTCTTAGCAATTAGTCCTTTATACTCCCACTTCAAGCGATAGTAGTCCTCTGGTGGGTATTTATCCCCTCAATTACGATAGAGCAGGTAAACCCGATTAATCTGGTTCCTGAGCATCAGATACTCTTTGTCAAACCAAGAATTACTTCTTGAATGATATGGACCACTCGGCCTACGGACGACTCCTAGCTCCTTTTGAACACTATTAATTAGTGATTCAAAGGCCGAGATTGTCCCTAGGCCACTACTTGTTAGGGCCTGATTGTATAGGCTGAGGCACTCCGGAGATGATAAAAAGGAGTGGAATGTTCTTTCAGTATTAGAAGACCATTTGATCCTCCTTATATATGAGGCTACATAGGGATCTAATATCTGGGGACCCCTAGGGAGATGTATATTTGAGGAAAGCCCAATTATTGTAACCAGGGGGTAGTGGTCTCTCTCCGTAAGGCAGTCCACATAAAAAGCACGGACTGCCTTTCTAAGAAGCTGGGATACCAGCCCAATAACACTACTTCCACGTGAGGAACTAAAAGTAAACTCACCAGCTAGATCACCTAGGGTACTACCATTAAGAATTACCTTATTGTGTTGGGCTGCTAAAAGGGCTAACTGAATGCCAGCAAAATTTGTTAATTCATCCTTAGAATGTCTGGCTGAAATTAGGTGTCCTATGGCCTGGAGGGTTTCTTGGGAGCAGTGTGCCTCAATTGATGGGGGAACTTGGACTCCCAATCAGGCATTAAAGTCACCCCCTACAAGGATGTACAGAGCTGGTAATTTAGTTTCCATACAAGTAATGTAATTCTCCAGCACGCCCCATTGAGCCTTAGCATCAGCTTGTCTCATTGTCGGGAGTAGATAAAAGTTGAACACTAAGAGTTTGCTGCATCCTCTCTTAATCAGGAGTTCCATAGCTAAAGAGCCACAGGGGGGAAACTCCACTGTCTCCACTTTCAAAGCAGTAGAGACCAAGCAAGCTAGACCACCCTTAGGCCTTCCTGTCATAAATTGTCTGGTGGCGGCCAAGGAAATGATCATAAACCCTGTAAGGGATATCTTATAGCATGCCCAGGTCTCCTGAAGCAGGACCACATCAAATGAATGAATATAGTTGGCGAATTCTGTGGTACCACACCTTTTCCCCCAACCTGCTATGTTCCACGAAAGGCACTTAAGTGTGAAGTTTTTGGTTTTTTTTGCCAGATTTAATAGTCATTCTGTGTGATTATTTTTTTCCCAGAGCGCCCTTCGGATCCAAAAAGATACACCTGTTGTTAAGTGGCAGGGTCATCCTCTTAGGAGGCAAAGTCAGGGAAGGAGGGAGGGGAGGCGAGCCTTGTTCATGGGACTGTAGAGTTCTACGCACACTCCAGTTCGTACTTGTGGCATTAATTGGTTGCTTAACTGGCAAGTATTCAGCAGCATCAACAGACGGAGTTTGAAGTAGCTCTGGATGTTCAAATTTACGAATTCGACATTCTGGAGAGAGCGCCAAGGGAGCTTCCATCGGTAAATCAGTATAGACTCCCTGGAGTCCAAGGGAATCCTTATCAGGTAGTGAAAGACTCTAGAGCTTGGATTTAACTGCGTCCAGACGCTTTATGATTTGGGCCCTTTCTGGTTGTGGAAGCGCACAAAAGGAGTCGAAGAGCTGTATCTCCTCCTGGTTCCAGAAATAGTCTTGACATAAGTCAGTCACATAAATAGATGGAATCCCAGAGGCACTGCGGTCAGCCCAGGGTACACATTGGTAGTCCAGGAAGCTACATAGTTTAATGTACTTATTATTTTATCAAGCTGGAGCTGAATGCTCGCTGTAGTTTCTACGACCAAGAAACATTGCTGAGCCAAAAGTTCTGTAAGGGTGGGGTCATTTAAGGATTGATTGGGGGCCATAGTTTTAGATAAGCCTTTGTTCTCAACTTGGGGGGGGGGGTGACGCCCTCAACCGTCGGAAGATCACGACAATCGGCAGCAGCCAGACAAAAGGGAGCAGGAGCTTTCAAACTGAGAGGCTGAGCTAAAACGAAGTCCTTAATCTTGGATTACTTCAGAGAAGGTTGAGGAACCGGGTCAGTGAGAGATCTGCTCCTTTTCCTTGTCTTCATTATATTAAGTAGCACAATAAAGGAGGAGCTTTATTGCATAGAGTCTAGTCACTGAAACAAGTCCTTAATCCAGAGGAAAAGGAATCAGGAGTAGAGAAAAAACGAGTCCTAATGCAAACAGTGGCAGAGCTCCTCACAAGTATACCAAGGATCCTGCCTTCCCAAGAGAGCAGGAACATGAGTCAATAAAAATGATAAAATAATAAAAAATAGTGGATAAAAATAGAATAAATTAGATAAGAGAAATCACATCAAAGCTAGGCATTGCTAGACTTCCAGCTGTGTAGAACAACAAAGAAGCAGCTGCAAGGCCCTCCTATCGATTATTATATTTAAAGTCTGAGTTTATTAAGAAATCTCAATTATTGTTATTTTTAAGTGTACTTTAACTTAACTTTCTGTTTATTTCATAAATTTTGAACAGCTCCACCAGTGATAAATTTTAATCAAAATTAAATGCTAATTTTGGAACTAGCAGGAATATAAAGTGACATAAGAGATAGATGCTTTATGAAACATTATGCTGAATTCTCAAAATTATATTTAAATATGATGTTACTAAATCTATATGAGAAAGTATAGATACAGTCAGAAAATAAACAAAAAAGAACTCTTGGGCATAAAATGTGCTAAAAGAAAGTGTATGAGACAAAATTTATTTACCAGTTTGTTCATTTTTCATCACATTTTATAGCTATTGTTATCTATAAAGTAGAAGGAAGCATCTTAATAGAAGGATCTCTAAATCCTTTGTCCTATAGTCCTTTGACATTTGCTTATATTATAGAAGGTTGTTCAGTTTAAGCATCCTTTACTTAGAGAGAAAGGCTGGGGGTGAACTTTATCTGCAATACAGATATTACCAATAAATCCATAAAGAACAAACATTTAACAAAGCAAGCTTTGTCATACATTAAAATGTATAAATGTGTCTCCTCTTACAGTGACAACTATTCATTTCAAGGGGGTGGATTGCAACTGAAAGATCTAGGGCTTTATACATATGAAACAGAATTGGAAACCTTAGAAACTGCATATTTATTTAAACGATATATACAGTTACTCATTTCACAAAAGGGTCTTGTAACCCACAAGATTACAACCCAACACACAACTCATTACAAAGCTAACATAAACCACATAACCATCCAGATCAAATGGCAATAAAAATCTAACTGGGTAGGGGCCACTCAGATCTTTGCAAGGATTCTGTTCCAGGGTGAGCTTCAAACATTTTAGCAAGGGGTTCTCTGCCCAGTTGCTGGATGGGCGAGGCCATGGTGGGCATGGCTTAGTCAGCTTCCTGCACCACGACAGGGGGTGTTTTTGGCCTCCCCAAGCTCTGGAGGCTTTCCTCGAGTTTCTGAGAGGGTGAAAAATAGCCTCTCCAGGCTTCGGAGGCTCTCTGGAAGCCGGAAATGGGCCCATTTCTGGCCTTCCTGAACTTCTGGGAGGTCCATTTTTCACCCTCCCCGAGCCTCCGTGCACGCCCTGCACTTACCTGCATTCAAAACAGGTCACGTGGGGACTCCTGGGAGGGATAGGGTGGGGTGGGTGGGGTCAGCCAGAAGTTGGATTTGGGCAGGTTCTCTGAACTGCATAGAATCTTAGCTAGGGGTTCTCCTGAACCCCTGCGAATCCCCAGCAGCCCACTCCTGTGCTGTTCCATATAGAAAGCATAAATTTGGGGTCCAATAAGATGATATTGTTTAATGGAAGGGACATAGGGAATACTTCTTAAGTATTTTAGGACACACCTTCTAACTTTCAAAGCCTCTGTGAAATATATATATTACTACAATTCTGACATTTATGCAGAATAAGTATTACAGTACATACATACATATGACACCCCCACATGCATACACAAACACATAATTTTCAGGTAAAAATGAGCCGGGAGCTCTTAAGAAAGCAGTTGGAATGCTAAGCTGAATGTGCAACATATGACTTGATCTCTTGGCATTTGATATCTCAATATTTTAGGACTCAGGGGAAGCATATTTAAGATTCAATCCAAAAAACTAGTGATGAAAGAATTTCAAAATGGCAAACAATAACTAAATTTACTCAAAACAGAAGAATTACAAAAGAAGATAACATATGCTAAACAAAAGCACTTTGGGATGCAAACAAACCAGGAAAAATGTTGGCATGCCAAATTAGAAAAAAGAAAGCTGCACAAGATCAAAAAGAATTAAATTGTTATGTGCAAAATTGGAAATTGCAAAATAACTACTTTAGGAAATTATATGCTAAAGCTCATTTTGATGCAGCAAGTGTTAATAAATTGATATCAAGGACTTTGAACCAAAGATTGTAATGCACAACATAGACAAATATTAAATAAAGCTATAGCAATTCGAGAAACCATAGAAGCAGTGAAACAAATTAAGCTTGGAAAGGAACCAGGCCAGAGGTGGTATTCAGCAGGTTTTGACCAGTTCTGGAGAACTGGTAGTGGAAATTTTGAGTAGTTTGGAGAACTGCAAATACCACCTCTGATTGGAGATTTTATAGTATCCTTCCCCTGCCATGCCCACCAAACCACGCCACAGAACCGGTAGTAAAAAAAATTGAATCCCACTACTGAACCAGGCCTAGTTGGGCTCATAGCTCTGTATAATTAAGAACTTGAAGATGAACTCCTAGAACTTCTGACAAAACAATGAATAAAATAACAAAGACAAGAATACCACAAACATATCTAACTTGTATTGATAAAAAGGAAATAATCTGGAGAAACCACATATAGACCAATCTTATGACACTTTTTAAACTATAATATTAAATGAACAGTTTAAATAGTATATGTAATATATATGGAACAAACAGGGTATATTCCCAGGAAAAATATTAAAAACAACATTTATAATAAAAACAACAGAATATTTCAAATAAAAAACAGAGGCAAAGATAATTTCTTTAGACACGTAATTTTTTTTTTTTTTTTTTGGTAATATAGAATGGCCAGTATTTGTTGTCTTTGTTGTCTTTCTTTGCTGTCTTTTTTTGCTGTCTCTCTCATCAATTGTTGTTTAGTTCTTACATTCATTTTTTCCCCTAAACTCTCACCTGTTGAGTGCTACAGCCTTTATTTTCCCCTAGAACAGCCCCAACTACCTATTAAAACATGAACATGTAGTTGATTCTTGAATGTTCATTTAGGATGCTGTGTATAACACTCTGGGTGTAACACTTTGTAAATAACACTTTGGTAATTTCCTACCAGAAACTTTCAACTGTGCCAAAACAGCAATAACAAGGGCAAAATTTATATCAATTCAACAATGGCTCTCTAATGTTATAAAGTTATTACTAGTGAAGAAATTATCTTTGACTAGCACATTCTGCCTACAAAAAAAAAAAACAACAACTTTCTTTTAAAATATTGGCAATTGCAATTAGCACTGTGTGATAATTATTAGATGAAACTGAATCTCACGTGGAAGTAAAGACTTTCTATATATGCCATCCAAAGTAGAAATCTTTGTACATTCCATCAGAAATGTAACATGTTCTGATGAACTCTGAGTCAACAGTTGATGATTATTTTTAGGTACCATATTATAATGCTGCATTATATATATATGATATATATATATATATATATATATATATATATATATATATATATATATATATATATATATATATGCAGATTTTTAAACATTGAACTGGAAAACTGCCGACACAAAAGAAGGCAATAAACCTGATTCTGTTCTGAAGGGATGCTATATCTATGCCTCTCTAAGATAGCCAAAATCTTTCATATTAATATTGGGGACAGAAATCCTTCTTGTATGTCAGTTAGATTAGTATTCTTCAACTTCCCCAATCATTTAATCTAGTATCATGTCTCACCGATTTGTAACTCATTTTCTTTTGCTGCAAAAATTTCTTTTGGTTAGGCTGGAGAGGAGGGGAAAACACCCCTGAAAAATATCTAAATGTTGGATCATTCTATTTATAGAATTTTCAGGGGTGTAAAACAATGACCCTACAGTCAGCCATTTAAAACTAATTCAAAGTAAGTTTGACATACATAACATTAAATATATTTAATTCTTTAACTGCTAATTTCTACAGTTTCCTTCCTGTGACCAAATCTGAGCTGCAACAATTTAGATAAGAATTCGATGGCAGAAAATGAGAGTTTTATGCTTTTTTGGATCCCAAAGCTAGTCCTGCTGATCTAGCAAATAAGAAGTAAGTGCAGTACACCTTGCAAATCATAAATATATGTTTTGGGTACATACAAAGTGTGCATGACAGAGCAAAGTAGTTAGGTTCAAATATTGCTGTAGTATATGATACTTTCATTCTGAAAATTGAGCAACGATACCCATTTCTCAGCAGAAGTCAATATGCAAAAAGAGAGAATTCCTATAAGCTCTCCTATTGTCTATAACAGGTAATATTTAGTCCACTGTGTGCTGTCAGTTTCATGTTCTTCAGCATTATTATTTTTTAAACTCATATTTTTCCCTCTGTGGAGGAAGACATTTGTGATTTGCAAAATACTGACTTTGCAAGACTGTAAATGCTGAAAATTGATTCAGAAGTGTCTCAGACTTCACACAAAACACGACAGTTTATTGTGGTGCTTAAGGTCACCCAGCTTTTGTTGCTGCTCTAAAAATGAAGTGTAGATGCCTTCAAGCAGCAGAACTGTTTTTCAGTGTCATCTAGAGAGGCTGCATTTCCATGAGGGCCAAATTTTCCAGATTATTTTTGAGTGTTTTTAATTCTCCTATTTTGTATTTATCTGTGATGTTTCCACAGAGTAATCAAAACATGCCAGAAAAAAAAAGAAACAAAACAAATTCAGCATATATATGGTTCAATGAGTCAAAGAGTACATGAAAATGCATGAAAACTAAAGCAGGCTTAAAATCACTTTATATATATATTTCCAAACTGCTCTTCTTATTAGAATTTTTGGCCCACTGATTTACATCTCATATTTCTAAATTTCCCAAATCCATGTTAAGGTTTCAGAAGAAAAACATTTCCTCCCACTATTTTAAAGTGTGTGTTTAAAGTGTGTGTGTGGGTGGGTGGGTGTGTGTGTGTGGGTGTGTGTGGGTGTGGGTGTTTCAGTGGTTGGATTCAATTTTTTTTTACTACTGGTTCTGTGGGCGTGGCTTGGTGGGCATTTCAGGGGAAGAAAATCTCCTGTCAGAGGTGGCATTTGCTGGTTCTCTGAATTAATCAAAACTAATCAAAATTTCCACTACCGGTTCTCCAGAACTGGTCAGAACCTGCTGAATACCACCTCTGATATGTGTGTGTGTGTGTGTGTGTGTGTGTGTGTGTGTGTGTATGTGTGTGTATGTGTGTGTGTGTGTGTGTGTATAGGATCCTTGGTGCTCTCAGAGCTTGATGCTTTCTGAGTAACGCAGACAAGCAAGCTAATAGTAAACAATAACCCATTCAAAGAACCACGAAGACTACTCCTAGCAACCCTAGTAGGGCAAGCTACTAGTATATAAATTGAGATCAAACCCGCATCTCCTTGCTAGAACTGATGCTACCTAATATCTGCAAGAAAATGACAAAGCTCACCAAGCATCAAGGACAGGACAGAACAGAATAACAAAGCTCTTAAAACCTTCAGTGCTGGAGCACCCACAACTTCTGGAGGCCATTCCACTGATTAATTGTTCTCATTGTCAAGAAATTTCTCCTCAGTTTTAAGATGGTTCTTTCCTTGATTAGTTTTCATCCATTGTTTCTTGTTCTGCCTTCAGGCATTTTGGGGAACAGATTAGCCCCTTTTCTTTGTAGCAGCACCTTAGATGCTGGAACACTACTATCATGTCACCCCTAGTCCTTCTTTTCATTTAACCAAACATATCAAGGTCAGCCCTGAGCTACGACTATTCTGTTCTATCAAGGTGTATATGTGCATCCATCTTGTATGTATATATGTGTGTGTGTGTGTGTGTGTGTGTATGGTATTCAGCTTTGTTCGGATATTTTCCCACGACATTATAGTTGTGCTATTAAAGTTGTAGCAACATTTCGGCAGAATCTCATCTGCCATCATCAGGCTTGTGTAATGTGTTCATCTGTGAGTCAGGTTTTCACAGCCGTTTCTGTTTTAAATTTGTTGCTAGCCTACTGCTGTGCCAGAATGGTTTTTTCTTCATCCTGATTGGTTGGGAGTCTTGGACTGTGTTTATTGGTCTTGGAGTTTGCTGTGTTCTGCTTGATTGGTGTTTCTAATATCTTCTGTCTGTTTTGTAGCATTTTTTTTGTCTTGATTGGCTGGCAACATTGTGTTTCCTGTATTGGAGGCTTTTAGTGTGGCCTGGCTTCGGGTAAATGGACGGCTATCATTTGGGAGAGAAAACATTGGGTGCCACTTAGATCAAAGAGATTTTAAGTACAGACAATTGGTTGCCCAGGTTTTGTGTTTTCCAAGAAGGCAACCTAACTGCTTCTTACATTTTATTTGTAAAATTTCTTCCAATGAATTTCTCTTCTTAGAATCAGATCAGATTTTCCAGTTATACTGCCACTATATGTGAGAAATCTCTACATGGATAACCCCTGGCTATCCCAAATAAAAAAAAATATCATATGATTCTTGGGGTATCAGGAAAAAACTTAAATCAGGAATAGATCTTCCAACCTTTATTTATGCTAGAAATCAAGCTATTTATGAGATACAAGAAGGCTGGTATGTGAAAAGCAAGGGCAAACAATGGCAAAGGCTCTGTCTTATTTACCCCAACATGCCTAGCTTGAGGATATTTAACCAAACACTCTCCTAGACTTTGCTCTATTCAGCTATAAGCTATCACTTTTAGTTGCTGACATTTGGGCATTGCAAATAAAATAATAACACGCACCACAGCAGTTGGTTTGTTATACAGAAAAAGCTTTTCAGACGGACAAATTTGTTGTCAACCTCTGACAGCAAAATATTTGCAGCTTTAAGAAAGTAGATATTACAATTTGCAATTATTCCTGTAGCACAGGTGCTTTTTCTGAAGATCCAGAGGTGAAAAATAAATTTAGGATCACTGGACTGAGAACACAAGAGGGGAAAGAAGACAGTTCCTTCCATTTTGATAACCAGCATCTGAAACAGAGAACAAAGCATCTATTTTCACTGTTGTTTCACCTTCTGCTTCTGCCTTTTCAATCAGCAAAACAGTTTTTTCTACTCTTTCTTCTGCTTTATAGGTGATATCATCATCATCATCATCATCATCATCATCATCATCATCATCATCATCATCTATCACTGTTTAACATAAGCTGCAAAACAGGGGGTTACATCTATTTCTGTGAAGGAAAATCCAATGAATAGTAGTGTAATATGATAGAAAACGGTATAGCATTAAAGAGAAACATGGGAACACTTTATGTGAGAAGCCCTTAAATATGTTCTTATTCAGTCTGTAAGATTAAAATTCATAGGTTTAAAACTAATTCAGTCTGCTGCTATTCCAAAATAAATCCACAGTTGCAGACAACCATTGGGTGAGCAAGGTGGCTAAGAATCATGTTGCCCTCAGGTTAGATGGGTAGCCAATAAATTTAATAAATAATAATGTAATTTTCTATTCTAAAAAATAGTAGGCTTTTGGCAGTATTTTTAGGTTGAAAAGTGAAAAAAATTAGATGAGGATTGGAGCCACTGTAGATAAACTTGAGAAGGGATAAATCTTATTCACTCTTACACCCTTTTTTACCTCATTTAATTCTCCCTCTATAGGTAGAGATGAAAAGGAAAAGATTCAACAAGAAGCTATAGCTAGAACCACCTTATTTTTTGCCCTACTACTCGAGTCTGAGAGTCCTTTCTTCTCTTGGCACAGGAAATGGCTGACAGAGAATGATTCTGAATTGTAAAAGCTATCGGAGGCTAATATATTCAGGGCTATAAAATCTAGGCTAAAATATTTGAACACCATCTAGAAAGCAACAAAAAATTACAGGTAGTCCTTTAATTACAGGTAGTGTTTGAGATCTGACCATAATAAAACCTGTATACTATGGTCACATGTCATGATGGCCATTAAGTAAAAGTGTTTTACCCAACAATTCACCATCCCTGCTTCCCCCAATGAATTGTTAAATGAATGTATGGGTCATTCAATGAAGCATGGGTTGCCTCAGGAGTGAACCATGGGGAGCCTAGTGCAGGGTCACCTGCCTCAGGCCTCCCAAGTCCTCCCCCACCATCTGAGAAACCTCATACTGTGTTTCCCACTTGTTTGATTCCAATAGCTGCTTGGATCTCCTCCCTTCCTCCTCCCATCTTTTTCTGAATAAAATATAACACTAGCAAAGCTCTTGGTTTTCCTTTTGTTGATGGATGCTAATGTTATTGGAGCTAAGGCTAGTGTCTAGTGAGAAAAGAAAAACCAAGAATATTTTCTCCCTTGCTAATGAAAACCTTAGCTCCCCCAGTGTTAGTGCACTAAAATCTCCCGAGTAAAGGAAAACTGAGAGCTTCACTAGTGTTATTTTTTGTTCAGAAAAATATGGCCACTTTGGAATTGTGCAGCATAACACACAGAGTAACATATCCTCCTTCCCTACCTTGTCCTCCTCAATTCTGGAGATCTTTGAAAGGTAAGTAAGTGATTGGTGATATGGAGATATGGAGACTTCCCCTTAGAAGACTTCTCCTTAGAAGTCTTGCTCCACAATGATGATCTTAGAAAAATAACCCTGTGAACATAATTATAAAAGAGGTGAGAGCCTTCAATGAAACCTCTTTCAAACTTTAGCTCTTTTGTTCTGTTTTGCTCACATGACTGCCTTCATACATCATTTCTTCTGCTCTGTGGCAGAATGATACATATACTTAGTGACATTTGCTTTCACTAAATAAGAGAGGGGAAAAATTGAGGAACAAATTCAAAGTATGAGGGAAAGGCATGATTCCTTTCCCATGTCCTTATCCATAGATAATGATAAAAAAAAGTAAGATATAACAACTTTGGATCATCTGGTCTAGGAAGGATTTTACATAATTTAAAATAGATTCAGTGAAGTCTGTAACAACCAGGGGTGGGATTCTACCAGTTCACAACTATTCGCTAGAACCGGTTGTTAACATTCTAAGCAGTTCGAAGAACCGGTTGTTAGAAGAAATTAAGGAAGGCAGGAAGGAAACATTCTGGTGTTGCTTACAGAAACTGCCTCTCCATTAACCCTTATTACATTCTTGGCAGGAGTAGACTTCCTGTCTCAGGAACTTCTCTGGAGTTTTTTTCCCCTCCTTTGCTGGTACTTTGCTTGTGTGGAGTGACCATTCAAAGTTACAATGGCACTGAAAAAAGTGACTTATGACCATTTTTCACACTTATGACTGTTGCAGCATCCCCACAGTCATGAGAAGTCAGGGGAGGACATGTGTGCCTCAATGTGAGTGATATTGAGTTGGCCACGCCCAGCCAATAACATGATCACTAAGCCATGCCCACCAACTTAGCCACACCCACAGAACGGTTGTTAAAAAATTTGAATCCCACCCCTGGTAACAACCATACACATACCATCATTTTGTCTGATGCCAAAAGGATGGTATATATGTGGTGACATCATCACACAAATACCACAATTAAATACTTGTATCATGACATCAGATATTAGCATAAATTTGCAACATTTAAATGATATTACCACACAACTGTCATGGTTTGTTTCTTTGCTTCTGTGTTTGTTCATGGGTACATAAATAGCATATCTGTTCCTGATTGTTTTCTCAGAAATGTAGTCATTTAATCCCTGTTTAGATGCATTTCGAGAGATACAATGCAATCCAAATAATTTGGTATCAAGGGAAAATGTTCATTATTTTATTATTGATTTCTGATATGAAATTCTGGTGCCTTGTTCCATTATCTTCTGTATCTGTCTGAAAGATTAAATAGAAAAATTGCCCATGAAAATATGGCAGTGTTTATAGTCCTAAAACCTTGCTTCATGCTATGTTAAAAAAAAATATTTCCCACCTCTAAAGGGATTGAATTTATGGGCTTACTCACATCATCATATAGGTCACGTCTCTTACAACCATTTTAAAATTAACTATGCTGCCATTTTGAATTGCTTTTACTGAAAAGAGAATCAAAATTTTATATGTCTTGACAACCTATTGCATTAGAAGCACCATAGCATCTTGTGGCATTTTAAAAAGCTAACACATGTCTTGAGGCATTTTTTTTTTTTTTTTTTTAGTGTAAGAGCTGCAGTCTACAGATGCATACAACTTTTTGTTGGAGCTACAAGCATTTGCTGAGAAATTGTAAATAGTATGATCAGGGGAAATTTAAAAAATAAATAATAGAAATTAGCTACAAAAAATAAAAGTAACTGTACCAATATTGACCATGAGGCAAAAATCGGAACAGTTGGGAGTACAATGTAATGTAACCTATTTGATGGAATTCCATTGGCATGTCTGCAATTGACTTTCATGCTTTTTCTATCACTATCATGAAAGATACAGATAGAAGGGATGCAAGGGATGTACTGTTAACTGTGACCATTTGCAACCAAAGTTATTGGTATTACCAACCAAGGACATTATGCCATAGGAAAACCAATTAGTGTATATGATAGAAAGCATATAACAATTAAATGCTGCTTGCAAATTTGAGGATTTGGGGTTTGCCAACTGCAAGGAAATTACTGGTTACTTTTGGTACTCTAAGCTCAGGAAGCTTCAATAGCCACAAAAAGGGGTTCAGGGGTAGCTCATGATCCTTGGGCTAGAGCTAACAACTTAGACTTATATACCATTTCACAGTGCTTTATACTGTGGTCTAAGTGGTTTACAGAGTCAGCATATTGTCCCCATCAATTTGTGTCCTCATTTTACCAACTTTGGAAGGATGGAAGGCTGAGTCATCCATGAGCCTGGTGAGATTTGAACTGCCAAATTGCAGGCAGACAGCAGTTAGCAGAAGTAGCCTGCAGTACAGTACTACACTCTAATCACTGCACCACCGTGGCTCATAATTATCAATTCATCATCATCATCCATTTTAGCCATTGTCTATCAGCTGCAGGATGAAGGCTCTTCTTGTTATGTGACCAGTCCATTTCCATGTCAATTCTTTTACTCTTTTGATGATATTGTATACTCTTGTTTGTTCTGTAATCCTTGTGGAGGTCTTTCTATCTTGTTTTGTAATGCTGAGCATGTATCTTTCCATGGCTCTTTACGTCATTTGTAGCTTTTGTATCAATTGTGAGGTTAATGTCCATGTTTTACCAGCATATGTTAGAGCAGGAAGCACACACTGATCTAAAACTTTTCTTTTCAGTCATAGGAGAAAGCTGCTGAAAATTATGCTTAACTTGCCAATCACATTTAACATGCCGTTCAAGGTTATGTTTAATAAATTCACTAAAGAAAGACAAAAATGTATATCTGGAGAAGAATTAGATGTAGTAGACCACTACATATACCTTGGTGAAAGGATCTCAATGTAAGGTGATACAATAAAGGAAATCTCATAAATAGAAGTTAAAAACTGATATCCAAAAATAGCTTGACAAATAGCTTAAAAACATTAGACTGGCTTCATACTTCATAGCAGATTGATATAAGTCTGATATCCACCTTCCCCTTTGTATCTTTCTTTTCCTGGTGATTTTACTTAAATATTTATCCATCAAGCTCTTTTGCCATTAGTAGGCACCTGCTTCTTTTATTTGTAATCAATCACTTCAAATGATGAAGTACTTCTCCTTGTTCAGACATAATGTAGCATTTGAAATGGTGATTAATGACTCAGAGTATGCTGGGATTTATGACTCAGAAAGAATAGTTCTGAGAAACCAGGAGGCACTTTGAACTTTGAAAAAGAGGTCATTAACAACAATCAAATGTGAAAAATTAACATTTCTCCAGGCAGACTCACACAGCTCTTATTTGTCTCTTTCATTCTGCCTTCAATACAGACCCAATGTTACTCTAATAAAGAGAGGACACATCACTACTGCATGTTTGGTAGCAGGAATCAGAGGCTTACCTTTGACCTAAAGTTGTTTCTTCTTACTATTTTTTTCTTAGAGCAAATTAGGAACTGTGAAGAATAAGTACCATTATCATATTATTATGGGAAAGCATGGAGATTCACCAGCAATTATGTTGTTAATACATGTCTGATCACTTCTCCCCTTGTAGTCACTATACCTATCTGAAAGAATTTTTTGAAAAGTTTTGAAATTAGCCTATGTTTGCATTGTTGTTCTGATATTTCCTTTCAGAATGTAAAAACAAAACATTAATATTTCTAGCTAGTTGATAAACCCAGTAGTGGATCTGTACTAAAAATGACTTTAATCATGAACAACATAATAAAGAATATTTAGCTTATGAGTAATCCCTATGTCAGTATGTATGGTTGCCTGAGTCTGTAAACATGTTTGCCTGAGTGACAGTACCTAGCTGATCTCAAAAAGCTAAGCAAGACTTGGCCTGATTAATATTTATATAGGAGACACCAAGAATCTCAGGATTATAGGCTAGACTGGGACCTTATAAAATACCCCATAATACAATGACAAACTATTGCATATGAACTCATTTGTACATAGCTCCACTTGAAGAACATTTATATTACCATTTCAGGCCAGCTTAATATGCATATGCTATCTATTTTTATTAGCCCCTTAGGCACAGGTGGTAGACTAAAAGAATTCAGTACTCAAAAACCCATTCTTGAAATTGAAAGCATTTGATGCTTGCATTCCCAGCATAGTTCAGGGTAGAGGAATCCACCAACCAAGGTGAATGGTAGAAAAGCCCTAAGTATTACAAAGAGTCTTCAAGCACAGTAACATTTCTCTGTTTGCCTGATTCTGTCTTTTTATACACGGACCATCTATGTGTTCTCAATGGGATACTGTCAACTCGTAAAGCATTCCTGGCTTGCTCTCGAGTTGCCATAAGAAAGAGGGAGAGAGATCTGATGGAGCAATTCAGTTGCTATGACCAGAAGCACATTCCACACATACCTTTCTCCAGATTGTGTCCCAGGTTACCAGAGCCAGCCAGAGAGACATGTTTTTTACAGCCCACGAAAGTGCTCCCTTGAAGAATGTGATTTATGACACACCCTGGGAGGAGTGGGGAAACAGGGTCATAGGTGGGCAGTAAATTACATAGTGCAGAGCCTACTGCACTTGGGAAAAGTGTTGACATGTTGCTCCTACTAAATAATTGGATTTCTTTTGAAACTTGGCTCAAGACTCATGAATTAATTAGGACATCCATCGGAACCCTGAAAGATACAATGGATTAACTGTGACATATAAAAGTATAAAATGAATAGATAGCAACAATGGGTGATGTCTTAGATAAAGCCAACAGTTTCAAAAACTTAAGTCCTGTCCTAGACTTTGATTTCTCTTGATGATATTTATTCATAAGTAAATAACCTTGCAATAAGAAATGTTTGTTAAAAATGAACTAAGAATTTTAAAGCACATTATATAAAAGATTGCTATAAAATTGTAATCAAACAGCATCTTTGGTACTGGAACACAAAATAACTTCACTTTTATAAAATGTTAGCACCAGATGCTTTATAAAACATCAAAAACCCTGGGGGATTGTTATAGAAAAGAGACACTTTTTCCATCAACTCAGCATGTTACAGTGAGAAAAAAAAACTCAGTATAAAAACTGGAAATGTAAACTGGAATAAATATTGAACAGGACTTTCAAAATTGATGGATTTAATGACTTGAAATGACACATCTTTGGTGCATTTTCTTTACATTCAAGTTGAATATTAAAGTCTTCATGCTGGTTTTGTGTGCTTAAGAAAAGGATCAGGCTTCATACTGTATAAACATGTCACAAAAGGAAACATTGTTGATATCATAAAAGGCTATAAATCAATAGACTGAATCCAAAGTATGAATATTACAAGAGGAAAAGAAAATGAAACTGAGCAAACTTACGTGTCATTCTCAAAATTAAGACTCATTATGTTCAATAGGATTTAATTTTGGGTAATTGTGTAGGGTCAACATTTTATTCTGATAGAGGACAAAGGAAAAAAAGAAAGAATCAGACTAAAGATGGCTGATCATACTCTGTTATGCATTTAGTACAGGTTAAAGTTGAGCATACTGTATATGTGAACTACTGTTACAGGTATATTCCCTCTTTGGCCATTCATATAACACTTTGATTCTCTCTCTGTACATCTGCATGTACAGGATGTTTTACCTTCCACTATACCAAAAATATTAGTGGTTTGATTTTCAACTGAACTAAAGTAAAGTGGATGGGAAAAGTAAAACCAAGGGTGCTTTTTAAGGAAAATCCAGTTCAGCTGCCAAGGCAACCGAACTGATATATCCTAACCATGAGAGGTACTTAAACATGTTACCAGTAGTTAAACATAAGCAAAACATTCCTTTTGTGACATGTTTATACAGTACGAAGCTCCATCCTTTTCTCACATGTTTAACAACTAAGAGATGTTGACATGTTGTATTCCTGGGTGCCACAGTAGCACTAAAATATGTGTATGGAACTTCCCTCTGTGAGGGTGATGGAGAATTTAAAAAATGTGATAAATAATAATTTAAAAAATGAAGTATTTTATCATTATGTTTAAATCAGTTTCATCCAGCATGAAAATTATTGGCTTTGTATTATTTTCATAATAAGTTTAAAAGTATTAGCTTATGATACAGCTCTCTTACGTTTTCAGTACTCTTGCAAATCTTACCTCAGAACAAACAAGATTTTGGTATTTGTGCATGAAACTCAAGAACAGATGAGTTGGCGTCGTGACGATATGGCATGCAATCTTGGAGGTCTGAGATCGCTGCCGATATCTTTGCTCCTGGATGGTCCAATCGGATCTAAACCATCCCGAAGAGATGGTGAAAGTAAAGAGTGCATCCTGTCAATCCCAGGGATACTGCAAAGTCCCTGGTAGATCCAGGAGAAGCTCTTTTTGCCAGCGGCAAAGAGGCAGCCATTAAAGATGCTGAAGTTGGGACAGCTCCGAAACGAAAGAGAATGGAAAGAGAAAGTGTGCCGGTTTGGTGAGAATTTTTTCTTTATTCTAAGATTTGAAAAGACACCCTAAGGAAAAGAAAGAATCTGTAAAAGTTTTGACAGACGTGACTAAGTGGCGATTTTAAACGGGAATGTCAAAGTAATATTTTTATTTTATTTTTTTCTCATTGCTGGATTTTCTACACACGATCTTATATTTTGAAACTGGACTGGTTTTTTCTCTTATCTATTCTTTTTCTCCTTTTGATTTTATAATATTCTAGGCTAGAGACTCCCTTTTAATTATTATTTTTTAAATATCTTTTTCTTTTTTTAATTAATTCTTATTATATTTTTCTTGGAAAAGGAGGGGGAAAGTGAAAGCAAAAGAAACTTTGTAACACTGCAAACTAGAGGCTTGGAAATATTCTATTTCTCTTTTGACCAGACAAAGCTGAGAAAGAACTGAGACTACTTTTCAAGGACACTGATATTTGATAAGATAGAGGGAAGAGCATGGGAGAGTATTATTGCAGGTGCTCTTCTGGGTTTCTATCAATAGGTGGAGTCTGGTGTTGAAGCTTATAGGAAAAGAAAAGGTGATAAGTCTCTGGAGAAGAGAGTTTTAAAAAGAGCCTTGGCTAATTAAACAAAGTGCAGTGTGCTCTTTTTATTTTTTCTAAGCTGCGCTACCCCTCCTCATCAGTTTACTTTTTGTAATAGCTATTTGGATTTTTGGCCCTTTGGAACTTGTCTTTTTTTTTTCCTTGTCTTTGGAAGTTAAATTTCTATGCTCGCTCTTTATTTTAAAGGAAAAGCTTTAGTATTAATGATTTTTTTCCTTTTCTTTTTAAGGGAGTAGGTTTTTTTCTTTTTTTCCCTCCCCCTCCCTGGTATTTTGTCTTTCCATCAACCTTCCATATTGGTTTTTTTTTGTTTGTTTGTTTATTTTTCTGCCCTTTTTTTTTCTTATGCATCCTTTTATATTTGAGATCTGTTAATTGGATTAAGGTGTTGAAGAACCTGAAGAATTTTCCCTTTCTCTTTTTTAGCTTTTTATTTTTCACTTTTCTGCCTTTTTTAGGATTTTACAACTTTTTCTTTTTTGTGTGTGTTTATGGTCTTTTCCTTCATTTTTGAATTTTTACTCCTATCTAACCAATCGATTGGATTAAGGTATACAAGAACCTGAAGAAATTTTTATTATTATTATTATTATTATTATTATTATTATTATTATTATTATTATTATTATTATTATTACTATTTGGCTTCTTTTTTCCTACTATTTTTATTTGGAATTGCAGTTGGTTATTTCGCAATTGGATTAAGATCTAGAAAAACCTGAAGATTTGGAATTGCTCAAAATGAGTAGGAAATTAACAGCCCCTGGTTCCTCAACTACTACTTCTTCCTCTCCACCATCTGGAGGACAACGTTCAATACAGACAATGTTATGGCAAGAAAAAGAACAAGAAAAAGTGACCCTGCAGATGATTATGCAAAGAATTCAAAATATTCAAACAAGAACAGAGAATACTGAAAAGAGAACAGAGAACATCGAACAAAGAACAGGGAAAACTGATGAAAAGGTAAAGAACATCCAACAAATGATGATGAAGTACGATGAGAGACTCCAAAAAATTGAAGAAGAAGATAAATTGAAGAAGAAGATAAGAGACAAGAAGATTGGAAATATTGATAACAGATTAACTGTGGTTGAACAAGATAAAAGTGGTATGCTGAGATGGGAGATGAACAGATCAAAATTTTATCTTAGATTCCAAAACATAGAAGAAGAAAAGGGACAAAACCTAGCTGAGATAATGATAGAAATATTGGCTGAAGCTTTGGAAATAACTAAAGAGAAGATGATGGATGGAATAGATGAGGTCTATCGAGTCTTCACAAGATATGCAATGAGAAATAACTTACCAAGAGAAGTTCACATCAGATTTTCAAAGAAAGCCATTAAAACGCAAATATTGCAAGTGGCAAGAGAGAAAACATTGAAATACAAAGACAAGGAGATTGTGGTCTTGAAACAAGTACCCAGAAGAGTGGGAGAGATGAGAAGAGAATACTGTTTCCTGACCAAAATGCTACTTTAAAAAGAGGTGAATTATAGATGGCTGATTCCAGAAGGTTTAATGTTCACATGGCGAGAACACAGACATAGAATTGATTCAATTGAGAAAGCTGAATTATTTTACACAGAATATTTTGGAGGGAAAGAGGAGGAGGCAGAAAAAGAAATGTCACTAATTGAATTCCAAGAGGACTGCCAAATGGCGACTGAAAAAGAAGGTGCAGTAGGTGGAAAGGTGGAAGTCAAAGAACAACGTGAACCAAGATCTATGAGAGCTGCTAAACCTAACTACAAAACCATGAAAGAGAAAAAAACTGATTCCAATTAACATAAATGGACTTAATTCAGCTGTTAAAAGAAGGAAAACTTTCCATAAATTAGAGAAATTAAAATTTGATATAATCTGCCTACAAGAAGTACATATTAAAAAGCAATATGAACAATTGTTGATACAGCCAAAATTAGGGAAAATATTCACTTCCTTGGCACAATGCAAGAAAAGAGGAGTGGTTTTATACATTAAAGATATTATCCCAGCAAAATTGATTTATACTGATGACAACAGAAGAATATTAATGGTGGAAATAATGGACAATAATACAAAAACACTCCTGATTGCAATCTATGCCCCGAATGACAATCAAGAAGAATTTTATAAAAAATTACATATGAAAATAATTGAACTGGACTATGCTAATATAGTTATGATGGGAGATTTTAATGGAATTGTAGACAATAAACTGGACTATACAGCACAGAAAACAATAAAGCAAAACAGAAAGACCCTCCCAAAATCTTTTTTTTTAAAATGGTAGATGAAATAAACTTAAAAGATACATGGAGAGAAAGAAATGCTAAAACTAAACAATACACCTTCTACTCAAATAGACATTTATCATGGTCCAGAATAGATATGATATGGATATCAACAGAATTGTTAATTAATATTCAAGAAATAAATATTGAAACAAGTACTTGGGCAGATCACAATCCAATGACAATTAAATGGAAAGGACAAAGAAGAAGATCTAGATGGACGTTAAATAATACTATTTTAAAGGAAAAAAGACTTCACACAGTGGATGGAGAAAGAACTGGCTTTTTTCTTTAGAGAAAACAAAGAAGATACATCAATCCAGAACGTATGGGATACAATGAAGGCATATGCCAGAGGCTTGATAATAGACTATACAAGGAAAAGAAATACCAGGAAAAGATTAGCCTCTAAGGCATTAAAGGACTTGAAAAAGAGCTACAGAAAATGCCACAGAAAAAGGACTTTAAGTTAAAAATGGATATAACTAAACATAAAATGGGTCTAATAGAAAAAGAAGAACTAGCACAGAAAATTAGAGGTGCTAAACAGAACTACTTTGAAGATGCAAATAAACGAGGTAGATGGTTCGCATATAAATGTAGAAAGGAGAAAGAATCAAGGAAAATATTGCAATTATAGACGACCAAGGCCAAGTTTGCTATGGTAGTAAAGAGAAGAAGGAAATCATACGAGACTATTATGGGAAACTATACACACAAGAGAATATCGATGAGGAAAGAGTTAAAAAGTATTTACAGAATGCTAATCTACCGCAGATACCTAAAGAGATTGAAACAATGTTAGAAAGCAATATAACGATGATGGAATTAACTGAAGCACTCAAGAAGCAAAATAATGGAAAGGCACCAGGCCCAGATGGACTTCTGGCAGAATATTACAAAACATTACAAGAATTGTTGAACCTTCTATTGCTAGAAGTTATGAATGAAGTTATGTTAAAGAAGAGGATACCTAAATCATGGTCAGAAGCTTATATTACTTATTCCAAAAGAGGAGGCCGATCCATTACAAATCAAGAACTATAGACCTATTTCCTTACTAAACACAGATTATAAAATTTTTGCTTCAATAAACAATTTTATCCATCCTGATCAAAATGGATTTCTGCCAAAGAGACAAATTAAAGACAATATGAGAGTAATCTTGGACACTTTGGTATATTATGAGGCACATTCTGAAAAACAAATGGCTTTGATAAATTTAGATGCACAGAAGGCATTTGATAATGTGATTTGGCGATTCATGTTATTACTGCTGGAACAGATGGGCTTTGCTAAAAATTTTATTCAAGCAATAGAAGCTATATATCATAAGCAAACGGCAAAGGTAATGATAGAGGGAGAACTGATAGACTCTATCGATATAAGAAAAGGAACAAGACAAGGGTGCCCACTATCACCTCTGTTGTTTGTGTTAACCTTGGAAGTGCTAAATAGAAATATTAGAGATGAAAAGAATATAAAAGGGATGAAAATTTTAAAAAAGAAGAATTTAAATTGCAAGCATTTGCAGATGATCTGGTTTTCATTTTAGAAGACCCACTAGAAACAGCATCAAAATTGATAGAAAAGATAGAGACATATGGAAAGGTGGCTGGTTTGAAAATAAATAAAGATAAGACAAAGATCCTGACAAAGAATATGTTATCAAGACAAAAGGAAGAACTGGCAGATCTATTGAAAATCCAGGTCTCGAATAAGATCAAGTACTTGGGGATATATTTGACAGCAAGATGCAGTACACTAAAAGAGAATAATTATATCAAACTTAAGCAGCAGATAGCGCTAGATTTGGCGAAATGGGAAAATTTACAACTGTCATTAATAGGGAGAATGTCAACAATCAAGATGAATATATTACCCAGAATTTTATATTTGTTCCAAACAATTCCAATTAGGCTTGGAAAAGATTACTTTGAAGATTTAAATAAAATTGTGTTGAAATATATATAGCAAGGTAAGAAAGCGAGAATAAAGTTAAAACTTTTGCAAGATGCTAGAATAAGAGGAGGATTTGGTATCCCTAATTGGGAGTTGTATTACCAAGCTACAAATTTGATGTGGGTTAAGGAATGGATAACATTAAGAAATACTAGATTGTTGACATTAGAAGGACATGACCTGTTGTTGGGGTGGCATTCTTTTTTATGGTATAAAGGAACTAAAACACAGGGGTATTTTAGAAGACATTATATACTGGAGTCTTTGTGGTTAAACTGGGAGAAGATTAAAAGACAATGTTATTTGAAAATTCCAGCCTGGCTATCGACTATTGAAGCATTTTCTTATCCTATAATATACAAAAAGGAACAAACAGTTAGATATGGTGAAATACTGAATGAAGAGGGTGAACTTAAATCTATGCAAAAATTAGAGGAACAAGGTATAAAGATGCATTGGTTTTCATATGGGCAAATACATTCAAGGTATGATAAAGATTCTAAAACAGAAGTTTTCTATGATAAACTGACGGACTTAGATAAGATTTTGACAGGTACTGATGAAAAGGTGATTAAAAAATTGTATGGATATCTATTAGAAATTAAACTAGAAGAAGAACAAGTTAAAGAAACTATGATTGCTTGGGGGAAGAATTTTGGATATGGGATTGATCTAGAGAAATGGCAAAAACTGTGGTCTCAAAATTATAAAATGACAATGTCAACAGCATATAAAGAAAATTTGTATAAGATGTTTTACAGGTGGCATTTTCCCCTGACAAGAATAGCAAGAATGTTCAAGAATAAATCCGAAAAATGTTGGAAATGTCATCAGACACCTGGCTCATATTACCATATGTGGTGGACATGTGCAGATGCTAAAAAATATTGGACTAAAATCCACACGTGATTGGAAAAAATGACAAAAAAGCATATAGATTTGAAACCAGAGATATTTTTATTGGGAATTTTAACTGAAATACATAGTAAAGACTTGAAATACCTGATTGTAAATGTATTAACAGCGGCTAGGATTGTATTTGCTAAAAACTGGAAAAATGAGAAAACACCATCACAGGAGGAAATCATTAAGAAAATATTGGAATGTGCTGAAATGAGTAGATTGACATTTGAAATTAGAGAACAAGATGATAAACAATTTTATAAAATTTGGGATCTATTCTATCAATGCTTAGACAATAAAATATAGTAATGAAATATGTAGATTCTTAGAAAATAATAAATATATAAAGATGTATTCTTTTCTTATTATATCTACAAAATGATTTTAGGATAGATTTGGGATGATAATATGAACTGTCATAAAACAAATTAAGTAAAATATGATTATTTTGTAAAACATGATTGATTAATAATATTAATGTATTTAATATTTGATTGAAAATATGAGAGTATATACAATGTAATTGTAATTGAAGACTACAAAATGGAAGCACAAAACAATTTGTAAACCAACCGGCACACTGTATGTATATATATGGAAGATGGCTTGATGTTTTTATGTTTTGTTTGTTTATGTTTGTTTTAAAAACCAATAAAAAATTTTTTTTAAAAAAGAACAGATTTCTGACAATTGTACAATTTCATCCATTTTTTCTTTTTCTTTAAAGGAATCTGGTCTTTGTTGAAATGTTAAAAAATAGTGAGCAGTTGGGATTATTTATTCATTTTTGGCAGCAATGTTGCAAAGCTCAACAATTCTGGAAAATGATTCCTAGTAGAATGAAACAAATTTAAAGCCTGAGTTCCTATTTTAAGGTGCAATCTAATTAAGATTTGCTAAGCTATATATTTCAGGCATGGATATTACATATTTTATTACAAATTACACACACTCACACACTGTTTTCAGTACAGTGCATTTCATAGGCATGGTATGCATTTACATAAACAAACCAACTCTCAACCCACCCACCCCTTGCAAAATATACCCTGACTTTTCTCACTCTGACTGCTTGATTCTTCCTTCTGGATTGGATATTCTCCATTTTGGCCCATTTTATCTAATTTACTTATCCACCCACTGGCTCTTCAAGCAATGAACCTTCAAATTTGCTTGCTGGTGAAAGTCTAACCCTAACTTTAACCCTAGCCCTGACCCTAACTGTTGGCTGAGCATATATTAACTAGCTTCTTGCACTTTCAAGGGACTTTTCTCTCTTTTGTTAGTTGCAAAGAGTAGAACTCCATGTTGCTAGTGTATTTCTGCTGGGAGAAGCTTGTGCTTTTTCTCTTGTATTTCTGACTTACTCTTAAAAACAGGTATGAAACAAATATGAAAGTGAAACAAGTGTGAAAGTGAGAAACATTCCTTGTGTCATAGCATGATACAATTTAACAGTTTGGAGCCCCTGAAATTTGGAATATATATTTATCCTTCCTCATACGTATTTTTTTCTTGAGTGTTGAAGTTTTTTTTTTTAAAAAAAATAATTTGTTCCCTTTATCTCTTTTGGATTCTAGGCTAACATTTCCCCCCCTTTTCCTAAACTTTGCTCCTGGCTAACCTTTTGCTAATCTTTTCTCCCATTAGAACCTGTCTGGCTCATACACAGCTTCATAGCTTTATTATTATTTTATTTAGTTTCTGAAATCCTTATTTTCTGAAATTTTCTGAAATCCTTATTTCTGAAATAATAATTTCTAGTTTGAGATCTTACATTTTGATTTCCTTACTGATTCCAAACTGATTAGTAGCTGCGGAGGAACTAAGAAATGGGCTTGAGGGAAGGGGAAGAGCTGCTGCTCGGCTAACAGATATTTAGAGCCAAGAAATAAACATCTATTTTTTTTTTTTTGTCGAGCATGTATTAGATAACAAATATAAGTATAAACATGATTATTAATACATGAAATGATACTCCCTCCATAATTCATTCAAAGTTAAAATGAGGAAGGGGGAAACACATTCAGACTTGCAAGATTCTGTTGCTACAGCTGTTACAATAAAAATAATTTTGACTTATATGGCAATGATTTCTTAGCCTAGTCCACCTTGTAGGATTGGCAATAGTTTATTTTCCCCTTAACTCAGCCTATTTACTTTCTTTAGAGGTTTCTATTGCCCTATATATATATATAGGACTTGCTTTGTTACAATCACTGTCTTGACTTTTTGACCTCCTCTTTCTGGATGTTACTGCTATAGTATCCTTTAATTATTTTTCAACTGCAGCTGGATTGCACAATATAGATGTGGAATGTTGACCTGGTTACCTTGCTAATGGGGAACTCTTTTTTGTTCCCTCCCAGAGTGTAGATATCTGAAAAACATCCTATGCTCTCTTGACATCTTCTGATGAACAAATTCATTTTATCTATATGGTTTTGTAATACAGTATAAAGGTATATGCTTCTAATACACTTCTAAGTGGTTTAATTTTTTTATTGGATTCAGTTTAATGGTTTGCACCCTTGATTCAGGGAAGTTCATTGAGAGTGGATCTCCCATATATAAAAGCCAAGTGGATCCTGGATTTATTTTCCCTTACTTTTCAGTACTTGACTTTTGTTATAGAAAAGTGGTTTATGGTATTTTGCAGACATTCTTCACAAGGACTGCAATAGAACTGCATTCTGTCTTTATGTAGTGTGAGGATTTGCACTAAGTATGTATCTAAAAATTAACTTCAAATATTACAAACGCATTCTTTTCAAAATACTGTGTTACTAAATTAACCTTTTTCACAAGATGGATACTATCATATGTACATGGTTGTTCCCAAGTATTTCAATACTTGAACCTGTAACTACATTGAGTGTATGACTGGATGGTAACAGAAGATCTTCTGAAAATTAAAAAGAATATTGCCTGTGATTATAAAGAATTAGTTGTTCTCCACCCCTCCAGTTGAATTTTAGAACCATGAAACTTTTTCCATATGGGCTTTTTCATAACTCCCACCCCCCAAAATGATCAGTGGCTTGTTTGTTTGCATGAATCAAACTGACCTTTAATCATTGCTTGGATCTCATCTTATTTTACTTAACCACCACATATCTACAACAAAACATTATTTTAGGTGTCCTTCCTTCCTTCCTTCCTTCTATTATGATATATTAGCTCTCTGCCAACCAGTTTCATTCTATGTTAAAATTCTGCATTAACTGTGGAATCAATCAATTAATTTTATTGCAAGGTGATACAATATTGCTGTTGTATGCAAGGAATTCACTCCATAAGAGCTCAATTTTAGCAACATATTGTTACATCTATCTACTCTGTTTGATCGAGATACATGACAGGTAAATTTGCTGAAATCTGAGCACTCTTGATGAACCTACCCTCCCATCATAATTCAAATGATATTGGCTGCAAATGTAAGCATAAAGGTCTCTAGGAGAGAAGTCTTTGTATGACAGAAGATTTCATACGGATTAGGATTCTGTATTAGGAACACTGATAATGCCTGAACAGGGTTTTTTGTTTATATGAATTGTTTGAAGAACATTAGAAAGTGTTTTAGTGTCATGTTCTTTATAATAATGATGAAACCTGTATTTATTACCGTGTTTCTCATATAATAAGGCCGGGTCTTTTTTTTTTTTTTTTTTTTTTTTGAGCCCCGAAAAAATGGCTAGGCCGTCTTTTTGGGGGTGACTTAATTCCCCCCCCTGCATCTTCAGGCAGGCGGGCGGCGACAGCTTGGATGTTGACCTCGGCGTTGGTGGGGCACTTCACATCGGGGTCAACGCAGGCAGCACCATATCCAGGTGTGCAACAAAAGTACTTCCTAACGGCAAGCCCCCCCCACCATTCCCCCCATTTCTCATGTTTTAATATAGGCCTTAATTTGGGGGGAGGGGCTTAATTTCATTTCATGCCTATAAAACATGCTGGGACTTCCTATTGGGGGAGGCCGTATTGTTGGAGAAACAGGGTATATAGTAGTAGCAATAGCCAAGGTTGTTTGACATTGAGCATGTTTTCAAATGGATGGCTCATAAATAATATGTCACAGCAAATAACATTTCTATTCAATAAATCCTTTATGGTATTAGACCTTGATACTATTAAACAACTAGATGTCCCAATTTCAATAAGTGCTTTCTTACTGTTGAAAATATTCCAATTTTCAGAGCAAAGAAAAAGCAATATATTCACCACCCCAAATTGCTGTATCATTTCTTTCAAATACTGTATTTAGCAGCAAAGTCCCATTTTAAACATTACATTCCCATGTACAATGCTTTTGCCTTGCTTATTTATTTTTGCAAGTTTTAAAAAAATACTCAAAGGATTTTTCTATCATGTCATAATGAAGTGTGGCATAGAATTTTTCCCTCCAAACTCCATAATAAAAGCAAGAAATAATAATGAAAATAAGCTCTGATTTGGAGTTGTTTATATTCTCATTTCACTTCCTAGTTCTGGAATGAATATATAACACACCAGAAAGTGTATTTAGTTGTATTAGAAGCTGAATATGAGTCAAGATTTCATTTACTTACTTACTTACTTACTTACTTACTTACTTACTTACTTACTTACTTACTTACTTATGTTCTGACCCAGCCTTAGCAGAACCAAAAACAGATTCCTTGTCCCCCAAATCCCTCTTTATTTAGTTACTGTGAATTCATGGCATTCACACACGGAAAAGTCTGGGCAATAATCTTTCCAAGGGTTAATTCAAGGACAGACTTTATCAGTCCTTGGATAATTGCCAGGCTTTCAGTCACAAAGCTGTAAATTAATTCCTGGCAAGGAGTCTCTGTGAAGCACAAACGACAAGCAAACCTTCCTAAAGAAATATGAACTATTGTCTCCTGCAACCACAACTCTTCTTTTGCTTCTATTTATTTCCCAGGGAGGGGCCGTTGAATGTCCCCATGTGCCTTTCTTTCTGAGTCATCCCCTGTTCCTTAGTTGTTCTCTCCTGACAGTTCTGCACATATGTGCATCTGGAACAGGCTCCAGCTGTTCTTCTTTCCCACTTATCTCTGACTTTGAAGGCAGCTGGGAAATGTTGGATGGCCCTGGCCCTATCTCTGTATCTGACACAGAACATCCATCAGAGCTGTCCCCAGACTTCAGGATTGGCCCAAATTCCTCCCCAAGCTCCTCCTCATTCAAGTCTGCCACCAGCTCCACTGGCATTTAGATGGCTTAGGAAACAAGAACATTTAGATGGGTTAGAAAAATAGATCAGAAAATAAGCAAGGACAAATAACATCAGGCTACACTTTGGTCAGTCATAAGATTTAAGCAGCACCCTGCTTTTGCTCTGAGGATAAGTCAAGTCAGACACATATTCTACATTATTATACCAGTGGTAGAAAGCCTTGGTAGAAAACCAAGATCAATAATCTGTAGAGTAGTAGATTGAGGGATGCATTTATGTTTATTTATTTTACTGATATTATTACCATGTTGAGATATTCACCATATAACATAAGTTATTTGACATCAAATACAATATAAAAAGAAAAGAAAAAATGTGTGTGGGGGGAGATATTTTAGAGCCATTGAGAATAAAGCAATGGAGGTAGCCAAGCTGAATCAGTCTCATTTTACTTCTTCAGAGAGTATAATTTTCCATACAACTTTGTTTTCCATTCAGGGGTTTCTGTTGGAGGATGATTGTATATCAACCTGCACAAATAATTTTACATTAGTAGATCAAATGCTCAAAGTTCAAATAATTTCCATGAATTACGGATTTGTGTGTTATGAAAAGCCAACAAGAATGTGCAATTCTTCTGTTCTTATCTTATGAGATAAGGTTACATGAGGGATGATGGGTTTTTTTTTTCCTTTTCAAATGTACATTATCTACAAGTCATGTAAATAGATATAATTGAACCTCTGAGGCGTAAAACATATCAAGTGGAATATTGTGCACCCACACAGAATCAACAGCTCGACTGTGCCCTGCTGATTTTCTTGCCAGCTTATCTAAAGAAGTTATGTGGGACATCTGGTGCTCTGTGGGTGGCATGGCAGCACTCCAATACAGTCACACACAAAAACCGATTTTTGCTTGTATAATTATGTAGTTAAGTTTCAAAAAGCAAAAGCCATAATATATATTCAAGTCTTCTTTCATTCATTTCTACTTGTCCAAAAATGATTCTCAGGGAAATCTAAACAAACTTCATAACTGGACACCCTAAATGATGCACACATGAGCACTATATACCCAAGAGCTTCCTTATTATTTAAAGTTTTTATCAGAATATTTTTTATCATTTTTTACTATTTTAATAGCTTTCAAGCTATTATAACTGTAATATTTTGTATTCTCGGTGTTTGTTTGAATACAGACTGTGATTTTTCCCATTATTTTTAAAAACAATTCATATTGGTTGTGCCAATAGGAACTGAATCATCTCTGCTATGTGACTATCAATATGGAAATAGATTCATAACTGATTCCTTTGTTATTCAGTTGAAATTTATCCTCGAGCGAGCTTGTAAGACTATACTATGGTGCAGAGCAAAATAGGATGCACTATTTTAGATTTATAAATAAATAATAATAATAATCCTAATTAAATCAACAAGTAGAAAATTAATGTTTACAAAAAAACATAAACATGAAATTATTGAACAAATAGGAAGTCAGCACATCTGGAAGGAAACTAAATTAGAACATTTCCCAGATGACTGACTTTATATTAATTTATTCAAAGGTCTGTATTGCCAGCTGTATTTGTTTAAATACACTTAAGTTTTACCACAGAGGCAGACAATCTTCAGCTCTAGGACTATATGTAATTCTTATCCTACTGTGGTCCTTGGTCTATTCTGATAGCAGGCCTCCATCAGGAGATTAGGATTTTATTCCCCAGTAGCATAATTTGGTGAAGAGAGAAAAGAAGAGAAAGAGGATTAGTTAGAAAATGATTAAGTTTCTACTTAACCCACCACTGTCAGTAAATACAGCCTTTAAACCAACCCTGCAGGAATATGTTGTTTATTCCTGATTTAGAGTCTAAGATAAGGTTTAGTGTATACTGTAGGAGGAGGGGGAAGCTTCAAAGGCCCTTACTGTGTCTTTTTGAGTCACTGTGACTTTTTTTTTTTTGAGATTTTTGTCATGAAAAGTGGACAAGTTCAAATACTGCCATGCTTAACTCTTCTATATTATCATTTTAAGTAAATAGTACTGTTCTATGTGGACCATTTGGATGGGATAGCTTAATACAAAAGTGTTTGCCAGGGTGCGGGAAGGGTTTAATAGAAAAGTCAAGATGGCCCATGCAATTGTGCAATGTCTTTGGGCAATGTGTTGTGCTGTGTGATTGTGTTTTTATTTGTGCAATGCCCATTAAAAATGGGCAGTGCTTTATCTGCAGAACCACCTTTTTCATGTTGACTTTTTAAATTGTTGCCTTACAGAACCCTCTGCTCTGAACCTATGACTTAAATTTTTGAGATACATCTTCCATGTTCTTTGATCAGAAGTATCTTCTATAAAAATATTTAATTAAAACTCATGAAGCATCCTCTGATCAGCTTGTGCTGCCTAGGTGATGGTCAGAATCTGAACAGAATTTGTGATCAATATCTTAGCCTTTTTCAATGATGTATCTTTCAAAATGATACCGATGGCCTTAGCATAAGATAAGAATGTGATTCTCCACCCCCACCCCACCCTGGTGTTGCTGTTTCACATGAAAAGTTGTTAACAGAGAAACAAGATATTGCTGCATTTTTAGGACATATCTAATAACCAACCTTAAATGATGGAAGAGACTACATAACTTTTTTTTTTTTTGGGGGGGGGGGGGAGGAAAGAAGACATAACAGTAATGTCTTTTTGTAGTTATGTAGTGTGCTTTGTGCCAAATGATGGGTAAGGCTGTGGAAATAGCTGGTATTGGTATGTAAACAGCAATGATGTGTAGGAAGTCATTGCAACATCACATTTATCATCTCTGATACCTTTGGCTGAATATTACACATTGAAACTTGCAGCAACAGAAATTGGCAGTGAATTTAATATGTGTGGATCTTCCCTTAATAGTTTTCCAAAATCATAATAACAGAAGTAGGATTTAGGTTTCCTTTGTTTCAAATCCTTTGAAATTAATTATTTTCATATGTTTAAACTTTCAATGGAGAATTGTTTTAAAACATTTTAAAAACAATTCCATAAAAGTGAAGTTGTGTATTTATTAAACACCTCTCCTATGTTCAAAACTTAGTTAATTTGGATGCTGCAGTATACTTTCTATTTAACTTTGGATTAGACATGTCAATGCAGAAAGCTGAACCTCAATATAGTCCTGTTTATTTCTTGTGGGTTTCAATTTGTTTGAAGGGATGTAGATAACCAAGTGCAAAGAGAATAACAGTTTATAGAGAATTGAAATTATCATAGGCAAAACTATATTTTGCTTTGAATCAACAGCTATTTAATTTTGTCAAGACCTCAACTTTTAATCTTATTTCAACATCAATGTTTTTTCTTCGGTCTTTGATACAAATGCATCTGGTTGAATGAATGGAAGCGTCTGCAGTGTTATAATTGCCAGCAGATGGCACTACTGATGCATTAGAAATTCTGACATGTTCTTTGGCATTTGTTCTTTCATTTCAGTTGGCAGGAAGTTGCTCAGAGAAAAGGTTGTGTTGCTTTGGTTTGTGAAATGGAAGCTTGTACTTGCCAATATAGTTGAAGCAACACAACATGGCTGAATTTTTGACTAAAGAAGGAGTGCCTCCAATTGAAATGTACTATGAAATGCAGGTTGGTGATGTGACAACTATGTGTTTCAGGATCACAAAAATGTAGGTATGGTGTATAATCAAGAATGGAATGGATGACCTGACCTGAGGAGTTTCACATGACAAAATTTGATGGAGTCAAGATAATTGATAAGTCACTAGAAAAGAAGTTGTTTTCAAGATTGGCATTGTATAGGAGCTTGTGGGTCACTTTATTGATATCCTTTAATATTGAATGTTTGTGCAAGATGGGTTCTTTGCATGCAATTGCCAAAAGTTGTTATCATGCTACAAGAATGAAGGTGAGGAATTCTTTACAGCATTGTGATAGCCAATGAAAATTGGCTCATCATTATGACTCAGAAATGATCTGTCAGTCTATGGAATAACATCACAAAGCTTTACATGTGGATAAAAAAAAATCAAAATTCTGACTTTAACAGAAAATCACATGGTTTTGGGAGAAGAATGATACCACTCACATATATTTCCTTGAACATGGCACCACTATCAATTCAAAATACTACATTGCAATACTCAAAATCTGTGAAACAATTATTAAGCAGACTTCAGAAGCATAAGAAAGAAATGTTGATGCAACATGACAATACTAGGTCTTATATCCTACAAGCTACCAAAGTTGGATCTCATTATCTTATCCATCTGTTATAAAGTTCAGATTTGACACTATCTAACTTTCATCTGTCTCCAAAGTTGAAAAAATACTTTTGTGGGATATGTTGATTCAAAGGAAGAGATAGGAAGGTCTCTCAGAATTTCTTTGACAATACAAAATCTGAAGTTCTTTTAAGACAGTTTTAAGATGTTTGTCTATTATTAGCAGAAGGGTATGGCTAACGATGATAATTATGTGAAGGAGTAAATCTAGGTAACAGGAGAGCTCATTTTTTATTTTATTTATCTATTATTTTTCTTATATGTACTCATTCCTTGTATTCATAACTATGTTTATCCTTATACCTATTATCTTGTAAGCGATTGACAATCAAATAAATAAATACAATAAAATAAATTTCAAGGATTATTTTAAACTAAAATAATCCCTTTTTAAACTAAAGTTATGGAGGCAGAGGCACTATTTTCATTCGGCTCTGATATTTATCCATTTCCTCCATACATGGGAAATGTGAGGGATGAACATACAGTTTATTTGTATGTTCATTTATAATTTTAGTTTCTAAGCCTGATTATTTACCAACAATTCTGGGTGTCTTGCAGAAGATTAAAGATGCTAATAACATTAAAAAACAACCAGCAACAAAAGAAAATGGCTATGACAGCATAAAATGAAAGCATATTTGATTGGTCAATTCCATCTCAAATCATGGTGTAACTGGAATAATCTGGAACTGAACACACTCAAAACCATAGAAATGGTGGTAGACTTTAGGAGAAACCCTCCCATACTACCACCTGTTACAATACTCGACAACACAGTATCAACAGTAGAGACTTTCAACTTTCTAGGTTCTATCATATCACAAGACCTAAAATGGATACCTAACATCAAAAACATCATCAAAAAAGCACAACAAAGAATGTTCTTTCTGCGCCAACTTAGAATCTCAAACTGCCAAAGAAGCTGCTGATACAGTTCTATAGTAGAATTATTGAGTCTGTCATCTGCACCTCTATAACTGTGTGGTTTGGTTCTGCAACCCAACAAGACAGACAGAGAAAAAAATCAATTACTACCAATCTGCCTTCCACCGAGGACCTGTTTACTGCATGAGTCAAAAAGAAAGCTGTGAAAATATTTACAGACCTCTCACATCCTGGACATAAACTGTTTCAACTCCTACCATCAAAATGACGCTATAGAGCACTGCACACCAGAACAACTAGACACAAGGACAGTTTTTCCCCAAATGCCATCACTCTGCTAAACAAATCATTCCCTTAATACTGTCCAACTACTGTATGTACAAAGTCTGCACTACTATTACTGTTAATCTTGCCATCACTCCTTATCACCCATCCTCTCCCACTTGTGACTGTATGACTGTAACTTTGTCGCTTGTATCCTTACAATTTATATTGACTGTTTCCTGGTATAATTTGATTGCTTATTGTATCCTATGACTATTATTATTGTACCTTATGATTCTTGACTCTTGACGAATGTATCTTTTTTTTTATGTACACTGAGAACATTTGCACCAAGACAAATTCCTTGTGTATCCAATCACACTTGACCAATAAAGAATTCTCTTCTCTTCTCTTCTCTTCTCTTCTCTTCTTCTATTCTATTCTCAAACAGAAAATTCATGTAATATTCTGAGTAAGTTCAGTTACTATAACTATGTTTAAGGGGTTAGCTGTCATTGTAGCAGAAAATTTTAAGGGATTAGCTGTCATTTCAGCAGAAAATTTAAAAATGCAGTTCATAGCATTTCTTAGAATTAGCTTGTTTCAGTAAAATCTCCTTAATTTTATTAGAATTTCCCATTCCTCCAAATAAAAATAGGTCAAGAGCCCAAACAAAACAAACAAATCATATAGCAGCCTTCCTTAAAATATATTGGAAATATATTAAGGCTTAAAGGATGTAGATTGCTTAAGAAACATTTTTGTTTGTTTCAGAATATACAAACATCTAAATAGAAATCAAAAGCCCCCAGAAGCTAAATGCTACAGATAATATTTAAAATAATATGAACTATGGACATGCACAATAACAAACAGAAATTTTTTTCTACCAGCTGTTAACTAACATTTAAAAACCAAATGAAGCAAACCTGGAAAATAATGCACCAGATGGAGAAAAATAATGCACACCAAGGGGAGAACTGTGGAGCATTATCTGCCATTTGACCAAAGTATCTGCTTCTCAGCAATTAAATGTGGTTATGATTACCCCTCCACCCCGCTCCCGGGTATCTAACACATGAAATGCACACTCTATTTTAACATCATACTTAACTTTCCTATGAGAAGATATGCATACATATCATTCTGACATGAATATCTTTGCCATCAGTTGACCATTAAACCACCATGGAAATGAATTCGGAAGGTTTCTGATGTAATAGAATAAAGTAATTATTATGTGCTCTGAGCAAGCCTCCCTAAGGAGACCAATGCATTTGGGATAGAATGTGATAGAAAACTTTGTGCAAATGCTATAATGCAACAATGAAAGCTGATGAAGAAATGGTGGGTATCAGCAGGTAGTTTGGCTTCTGGTTTTTGTCAAATTACTCCCATCCCATATAGATCTCTCCCTCTATCTCTATCAACTGCATCTCCATCTAGAGCAGGGGTCTCCAACTTTGGCAACTTTAAGACTTGTGGACTTCAACTCCCAGAATTCCTCAGCCAGCTTTGCTGGCTTGAGGAATTCTGGGAGTTGAAGTCCACAAGTCTTAAAGTTGCCAAGATTGGAGACCCCTGATCTAGAGCACCATTTATCTGATTTGGCAGTCTCAAATTAGGGGGATATTTTTGTTTAGTATAACCTATCAATTAAAATAATTAAAATATTTATAATTAGAAAGAAAAGGAATACACACACACAGCTGGAAGTTTAATTCAATATCACACACGCACACACAAACACACATATATCCCACAAACATTATCTCCCAAGGCCTGAGAGAACAACCAGGTTTAAATAATTTCTAGAAAATCATTAATATGGATCTCTAGAGGAATGCCATTCCAAAGGGCAGGCACTTACACTGAGATGACCTATTTTCTAGGTCCTACAAGTTGATATGATTTAAACCAGTGGTTGCCAACCAGTGGGCCGGGAACCACTGGTGGTCCACAAGAAAATTTGGTGGTCCATGGAGAAATGTCACCCCCAAAGCAATTAATGCAGGCTGTGTGGGAACACAAGGCTGTGCTACCCACATAGCCTGCAGGAACACAAGGCTTGCATCACTTGCATTGCAAACAACACAAGGTAGTGAGGGGAGGGGGGAAAGGGCGCAGGGGGGAACTTGCCCCACTCACCCCATGCATCTTGCCTGGCCATCGGGCTGCTTCTTTCTGCATCTTTCTTCTTCTGCTTTTGGCTACATGCAAGGGAAGTAGCAAAAGTCTTTCTTTCTCTCCTCCAAATTCCGCCAGAAATGAGTCTTTGGGATCCTGCAAGACATTCTGCTTCAAGAGGCTGTGCTGGCATGACAAGTCTCACAGAGACTCATTTCTGGCAGAGTTTGGGGGAGACAAAGAAAGACTTCTGCTGCTTCTGCTGCTTTCCTTTCATAAAGCCAAAAGTCTTTCTCTCTCTCCCCCTTAGAACAGAGCTGGAGATGGTATTCTGCGATCCCAAATAAAGAATGATCAATCGGTAGGAAAACAGGGTGGGGAATTTTCCTGCAGACTTCTGGGGGGATTTTCCCAGGGTGTCTGGTCTGCGGGATTTCAAATTATGAGTTTGGTGGTCCCTGAGGTCCAAAAGTTTGGCGACCCCTGGTTTAAACAACAGGTTGTAAAGTGTGCTGACTCAGCTTGACCTTAACATATGGGCAGAAACATTTGGAACAGTTCAAAAGTTGTCACAAAGTTGTCACAAAGTTATTATTCTAGAATTCATTACACTGTAAAAATGAACACCTGTAACATCAGCTTCTAAAAGATATGACCTTAGCTTGGTGAGCCTTCTAATCAGATCTCTAAATATTTGCTGCAGATGATGCATTTGAAAAATTGATAAAAACACGGAGATATGTTTTCTTAGCCATTTTTTGGCTATGGTAGGAGTCAATTCTCTTCATGTAGGATTACTGTCCATTGAGGGAATACTGCAGAAGACCTTGAGCAAGCCATTTTGGACAATCAGAACCTACAAACTCATGGAAACAAAACTAGGAGATGAATGTGACATAAGTCAGCTCAAGTTAAAGGGAATGATCCAACCTCACCTGGGAGACAGTCAATAAGGATTTAGGAAGAATATTACTACTTACTCATTCTTACATAAATAGTCTGTCCTTATAAAGAAGGGCTAACAATTTCTGTCATTTTCAGGCCTCTGTTGGACTTGTGGCATGTCTGTGTAGACACCGGATGTTGGACTGTGACATGTCTATGTAGACACCGGATTAGAGTATTTGAAAAATTTAAAATATTTTAAAGTTGTATTTATTATCAACTCTTAATTATCACACAGACATTCTCCAGGATGATCTGTTCCAAACCTTGCTCTTCAGGTCTTGCAACCAGATATTCATTGCAACTGCAATTGTATCCATCTACCTTACCACTGATTCTTCTTTTCTTTTCTTTTCTTTTCTTTTCTTTTCTTTTCTTTTCTTTTCTTTTCTTTCTTTCTTTCTTTCTTTCTTTCTTTCTTTCTTTCTTTCTTTCTTTCTTTCTTTCTTTCTTTCTTTCTTTCTTATCTTTTCCAACATTACAGCGTCTCAGAGGAGCTAGATCACCACCTAATGTGTTCAAAATATAATTTGAGCCTGCTGATTTGCCCCCGAAAAATAAAAAATTGGATTTTTTTTTAACCAAATTGTTTTTCCCTCTTGGCTACCCATGAGCATTTTTGCTGATTTATGTTTGGTTATTTTACTCCTCCACATCTGGAGGTTTCTTATTGTTTGGTTTGATTTTGGTATATGTCAGAAATACTGGGAGATACCCAGTCAACAAAATCAGTTAATAAGTAGAAGAAGCAGAAATTACCTTTTTCTTTATCAGTAGAGGATGCTATGACACTGAAACTGTTTCACAGCTTCTTTTAATAACAACAAATGAAACATGCCATGTTCATTTTTCTTTATTTTGGAAATAAATGGATGATGTATCATGTTCTGTTTATATTTATTGCATTAATAAATGTTCTTCCAGCAACATAGGAAATCTGGAACTGAATGTGGAGTAGAAAGCTGGAAAATTCAGGTAGGCTCGAAGAAGGCAGGAAAAACTGAATGGACTGGATTAGGGAATGGTGTACAGAGAACCTGAAGAAAAGGATGGGCATGGAGAAAGATAAAAGTGGGGATTAAGAATTGAGAGGGAATGCAAGAAGGGCAGAAGAGCCAAATATAAGGAAGAGAAAGAGAAAGGTATTGTTTGCAATGGCCAAGGAAAAGTAACAGGGAGTAGTCACACTCACACACTCTCACACACACTGCAGTGGGTGAGAGCACAGCAGGGATAGAAGGTTGACAGAGATGAGGAGAGACAGAAAGTAGGGCACTATAGCCTGTACCCTATTCTCACACTAAATGAATCATACAAGGCAGAATTTTTGTAGTTCAGCTCCATAAATACAAAGGATAATCTTAAATGGCAATTTAAATGGTATCCGTTTTTGTAGCCTTGGCAATGCTCTAAAGAATTTCCAGATTGCCAGCAGGGGAGGGATATATCACCCTTTCCCAGGAAGAACATCCATCCCTGAAAAGAGCTCTGGTTTCACTAATGAATTATAATAATGATCATCCCCAGTCTACATTTTCATCCCACACCCAGATGCCAGATGTGAAGCTGGAGATGCAACTTGAACTACAGAAATAAGCTTTGTATGTATTTTGGAAAATTTCCTCTCTTTTGAAACCCTTGCCTAAATTTCCATTGAAGTCAAAGTCATGGTGTGACTTTGTTAAGAAAAGCAAAAAAAGAATAAGAAATTATGTACTAGTTCCACCCCAGTCAACCTCAATTAGTTTTAAAAACGAAACAACAGTTCCAGTTAAAGAGAGTTCTTTTCTTGTCAGCAGAGATTTTAATGTTGCAAGGAAATGAAATTATTACTCAACATATGGAGATTTTTTTTTTAATGGAAGGAAGGGAAATCATTTTTTTCTTGTTTGCATTACGACTACATAATAACTTTTTATAATCACTGCAGAAAGTGGTAAAAAAGACAGGAAATGAATAAAAACTGTCCTGAGAGAGAATTAAACCATTGCACTGAATTTTCCACACGCTTACCCTTTCCTACACAGAGAGATTACATTTACCTCAGATGATCATTACAGAAGTAGCTCTCAAATCCAGATGTCAATATTGAAAAATGAAAAAAAAAAAACTTTTTTTTTTTAAAAAAAGTCATTGTTTCATTAAAAACATATCTCATATTTGTGCTTTTCCCAATATTTGAACAAGCAGATGGTTTCATGTGAGCTATTCGCACTTTATATGTTGCTCATTTGTTTGAATTTAAAGTTAGAAAAGGAGGGAAAGGCAGAAAAAATTACTCTTCCCTCTAATGAAATATGCTAATAAAACAAAATAAATTGGAATGAAGCTAGCTAGCCCATTTTTCAAGAATTTTTTTCCTGTCACAATCCAACAATTTATGTGATATGTGCTGATCAATGAATCAATATCAACTAAATCAGGTGAAAAATATGAGGCTATTGGTGAACATTCAACTCCTTCCTGACATCTCTTCTGAATAAAAGTGCTACAAATCCTGGCACTTTGAGGGAGACATCAACAAAAATATGGACTACATGTATAAGATATCAGTTTATCTGCTCTAGATCAATAAACATTCAGATCCTGAGAATTCTAGACCAGGTACACATGATACTAGACAGGAGTGGACTTCAAAAATTTTAGCAACCGGTTCTCTGCCTGGTTGCTGGATTGGCATAGCAATGGTGGGCATGGCTTCCCAGAACTTCCCAGCAACAGATGACTCATGGTAGATAAATGCAAAGTTTCTGGATACTGTTTGAAAGCACATGATACAACAGCATCATTGAAACTAACAGGTTGATCAATTGTTTGTATGGGAGGTCGTCTACTGAGGAATTTAAGAGACAAAGTGAAAATAAATAACAATTCATTTTAGAAATATGTAGAATTCTGATCATTGACCTATAAAACATGACTGACTGGAAATATCTTCTTACTATTAAATACTGTGAAGAAATAAGGGAATATGGCCTACTCAATTCAGACCAAATGTCTATGAAGATTCTCAGTCACCCAGGTCATGATTGTCTGTCCCAAAGGTGCTTTTTCAAGAGGCAACTGGACTTTCTTGTTTTTCTTTGAAGATGTTTTGCTTCTCATCCAAAAAGCTTCTTCAGCTATGACTGCATGGTAGGGAGTGGAAGGATTTATACTCCTTGCAGACAGCTGGTCATTTGTCATTTTTAGAGGTTTGACAGACAGCTGGTCATTGACAGACAGCTGGTCATTTTTAGAGGTTTGTTGAGGCCAGTTGGAGGTTTATCTGTGTCCTCAGGGTCACCTGTGGTGCATATGGGAATGGAGTCTTGTTGAAAATGCTGAAAGGACTGTGTTGTAGACTGGAGATAGATGATGTCATATCCCCTCCACTGTTAAGAGATGGATGTTCAAATATGATATAGATGGACTCTTTGACCTCTCTTTTTAAACCAGCAGTCTTCTCTGTCCAAAATGTGGATTTTGCTGTCTTCAAAAAAAAGTGCCTTTTGTCTTTTAAATGGAGATGGGCTGCTGAATGTTGTCCTTATGGGTTTGTCCAGTTGCCTCTTGAGAAAGCACCTTTGAATCAGTTCAGAATAGTTAACTCATTCCCCCCCCCCCCCCCAATTCTGACAAAGCCATTTCACTTGGTCCTAATATAATTGTAACATTTCCATGGTTCCTTTTCTGCATGTTCTTCTCTATATTTATTTCCCATTGTCTTTCCACTTTTGTTAGTATGAGGACAGCCATTTCAGAAATGCTAACAATAACTGCATTATATTGTATACTCTAGAACCTAAAAAGTTGAAATTTCACTGGTTTAAGGAGCACATTTTAGAATTCCTTATCTCTATATCTGTAATCAAGACACTTCAATGACAGCTTCTGGTAGTCAACAACAACAACAACAATAATTAATAAATCTACTTCCAAAACTGTGAACCACAATGATTCCTGAGAATGTTAGTTCTCAGATATTCAAAAACCTTCCTGCTTTTGTGATACATTCCTTCTGCTCTACCAGTTGCTGTCTTTGAAACAGCAGTTATAATTTAATATTCAAATGCAAGTTTGGATTTTCTCCCAATTCTTCTGTTAGATTAATAAACCCTCAGTTGGGTTTTAAAAAAAGAAAAAAAAAGCAAGAGAACACGGACATATTCTAAAGTATTTTATTTTGTCTTGTCAGAACAGAATTATCTTGTCTGTGTATAGCTCTCTACTGTATTTATTATACCCAATAATCTTGCCTCTATTTTTAGATAATGAAGCAATCAATGATTCAGATAGAAATACTAAAAGATGATCCATCTTTTTAAAAATTATGTTTCTGCTTTGAATACATACATACACACACACACACTCATTCACTCACAAATAATTGCTATAATATGTAATTATCATCAAATGCAATTTTTGCTTGTGTGTGGCTTCCTTTCTGTGCAGAACAGGGTTTTGCACAGGAAACTTAAAGTGGATGATATGTAGGATAATGTAAGAGGGAAAATAATAACCTTTGTGTTAAAAAGACCTTGAAAAGTGTAACTGATTCTCAGAACAAACTCAGATTTTTTTTTTTGCCTACTGACAAAGGACTTGATAGCCTAGCTGAGCGTTTTCTTTTTACTAGTCCAACCCCCCATTGTTAAATGCTTTAAAGGAGAACATACTGGAATAAGGGACGATAGAGGAATGGAGAAGAGGAGGAGGAAGGAGGAAAGAAGAAAAAGGAAGGAGAAGGTCTCTTCTTGAATGTAAAGCAACAAAATCTGTAGGGAAATTCTATACCTGCATCAACCTTCCCCCCAACTGTGGGCCCTTTCCATATTCATTAGAAATGATTTTTTTTCTTTCCATTTTATTTCAAAGACAAAGGAAAACTGCTGCTGCTGCTGAGAAAACTAAAAGGAGATACCTTGCATATCAGTTCCATGTCTAGAATGTTAGACTGACAGATAAATGTTAATTAAAAACTATCATTGACTTTGCTGCAGCAAAGGTCAACTTCTTTCAATTACCTTACTAAGAACTGGTCTAGTTTATGCCCTTCTTCCCATGCCTCAGATAACACTGACTGTCACCAGATGCTGTCTAGTAGTAAGACTGGCAGTTCAATTGTTCTCAGCTTTTGATCAAAAACAGATTTGTGAGGAAAATTGTGTTCTGCTTACAGCAGCATTTCTCAAACTTGGACTTTAAGATGTGTGGTCTTAAAACTTCCAGAATTTCATAACTATCACAAGAGTCCCTCTGACCTAGAAGAATTTCCTAATTAGACAATCCTTTAGTTAAGAATCAAAAGAAGACTGCTGTCATTAATATATACCTATATTCTCAGACCAGACTTATCCACAATTGTTTTTGATTTATATAGGATTTATAATCCTAAAAAAAAAAATGAATAATGTTGGCCTATCTCATTTGATGTCAAGTTGTATCATCAAACTCCATTTTTCCTCTTAATTTTAGGATATCTATCCTTCACCATTCCATAAAAAGGGTCATTTGCAGGAGAGCCACAAACACATTAAAATTAAAATTCTAAAAAAATAAACCCATAGAAAGCAACCATTAATTATAAAATGAAATAGTTTTAGGTGGTAATAGCACTTCCCAAAGCAGCACACTAGCAATTATAACTTGTTGGTTAAGACTATAACCATACACAAGTTTGATGAAAGCAAACATTTATATTCTATGAAATATAGTCTCCTTCTCCAGAGTCACAAAATGAAGTCCAAGTAAATTACACCATTTATGATTTCTCAAAGATGAGAATTACTGAAATAAAATCAGGTCAGTTACACTGATCTACAATTTCTCTCTTTAAACACAACTATTGCTTTTCATCTTCAGAGCTTTTAGCCAAAACTTTTTTTTTCTGAATGCAATTAACAGGAGTAGTTTTAGTTCATTTTCATTACATCTTTCCTTCAATAAGCTTTTATCCTCATAACAATCCTGAGGTAAGTAAAGAAGACAGACAATGAGTAGATCAAATTCATCCGTGAGTTTTATGAATGTAAGAAAAGAAAGATGTGGATAATAAATCTGGTCATGAAGTCAATTATTCTTTTCCATCATTCTATGGCAGTTCTTTTTTTAACCTCAATATAGTCCAGACTTTTTCCTTCTTGCAGCTCCCTTGTGTGTTAAGGAAAGCCATCCCAATATATGATAGTTCAATAAAAATTGGAAATTATAATTTCCCTAATCACACATTTTAATGAATATATTGGATGAAAATATATGAAATACACATGTACATGTATATGTATGTTGGTATGTTTCCTTGTTCAGTTATCTCCAATTCTAGGGCGCAGTGCTCATCTCCATTTCTTGGCTAAGGGAGGCACAAGGAATGTTGTGACTTACCTGTTAATTATTTGTGTGTGTGTGTGTGTGTGTGTGTGTGTGTATAACTGAAGCATTTTTTTTTTTTGTAAACAGAGTTCCTTTGTACTTATTCTGTTATTTTCACCAATGTTTATATCAGTGAAATGTAATTTATACCTGTCCTTTGCATAAATGCATGGATTTTTATATGAACTGGAGAAATCGACTGAAGAAAGGATTGCATCACAAAACCTAGAGAAGCAGTTTTGAAGATGCATTGGTTCAAAGTGTTACATTGGGCACATTCTTATTAAGATATGTCTAGCAGAAAGCAAACTAAATGTTCACTCAATTATCTGCTCTTAAGCTTGAATAAGTATTTAACTCACTGTTAGACAAGCAGAAAATACAGCGAACCAAGGAAGGTATACTAAAAGATATTTGAAATCTAATCTCCTAGAACTCTTTTAAGATCATCTGGGATCTTAATCCATCAGGCTGATTTCATGTATTGTGGTAAGATATAAATATGCAATGTTGTCAGGAAAATAATAGCCACCTGCTCCTCAGGCCTTCTCATATTTAACAGTGCAAGTTGAGATACAGAAAATTAAAACACTTTTCTCAAAAACACAAAGAGCAATTAATAATAAGGAAAAAATCCTTTAGAGTCTGCAAAACACCAGTAGTTGGGAAGTGGGGAAAAACTGCTTTTTCTATCTTTAAATGAACTAGAAAAGATGCACAGATGGAATTCCTATTAGTTTAAGTGGAATATAAAAAAAGAAACATGTAGGACTTTAAATCCACAAGGGTTTTGTTTCAATGATTAATTGCCTTTCCCTGAATTCACATTCATTTTTGAAACCTGCCCCTAGCACCAACTTCAGAGATAAGGTCAGTGGGAAACAATGATGACTCCATAGGTAGAAACGTCACTACTGGTTGTTGGATTTCACCCAGTCATTCTAGCAGCTGTTTACAATCAAGATTTCTAGATTACAGTCTCAGACTGATTTGAGCTACAAAACCTTGGAAATGGGATTTTCTATTCTAGGATAGTGGATTCCTATTTATAAGGAAATCTGTTGGCAGTGTGGCAGGGAGGGAGTGTGATCCCACTGGTCTTCTTTCTAACTGATGCAGAGGAGATGTTGTTTCCTGTGGTAATGAAGGAAAGCATACATATTTCACTTCCAGTATTTAGCACACTGTTAATCCAAAATTGAGAGTTGGATAATTTTATTCCATATAACTGTAGCAAATACTGAGAACTGAGATTGAACTGGGAAAAATCTAGTATCTGCTTTGCTCAGAATCTAGGATCTTCAAGGTGGAGGTCAATCATATTTAGGCCTCTCCCCAAGAGATTGGAAAGTCGTACAGAAGTTGCTTTGGTTCCAATTAACAGCACATACTCCAGAGTCAAATTAAGAATTCTGCTATTATCGAGTTCCGGTTTGTCAGGCTTCGGAGGCAGCAGGAATTCGTGTTTGTGCGCGATCCCTGCTGCGCTCGCTGCTGGAGTGCCTTCGATCCAATTGGATTGGGAGGCTATAGTTATCCTGTAGGGATAACTGAAGAGAGGGGAGATCCGGGCAGGGGACTGGGGATATCACACACCCCTTCCCCAGCTGGCTTAACTCCATTTTCCAAAGGTGGTGGAGCGGCGGTCAGCAATGGCCGTCACAAAGAACCTCTCAGCCGGACAAGTTTTGTGCAGGAGGAAGTGAAGAAAGAGAAGGCTTTTGGCTGAACTGGGATGACAATCAACATCTGAATACCCTGGAACTTTGGCTCTTTAAGTGATATATTGTTTCCCAGAAGATCGTTAAGATGCGGTGGAAAGTAAAAGGGAAAGTTTTGTTTTTTCTCTCCTCACTCTCCTTCCCTACGGAGACAGCAGATGGAAATCGGAAATACCCGCTTTGGCAGCAGAAGGTACTAACTTTGAAAATTAAAGCCAAGGGGACATTAGATTTCTAAACACTGGCATTTAAAAATTAAAATCTTTTTGCTTTAAGTGGGAAGGAAGAGAGGTAAATGATTTATACCAACGTTTGTCGAAGGAGATTGCTTGGAGTTTTATAAGATTAGAGATTAAATTGCAATAAAACTTCCAAAAAATACCTTGGAATTGTGTAATTGAATTCTACCCCAGGAAGAGAAAGTAGAAGAAAGTGCTAAATGAAACAGACTTGCTGATTGTGCTGACTTTGATTGCTTGATGACTTTGGGACTTTTGTGAACTATCTTTTGAAAGACTAAGAAAACATTTGATTGTTTAAAAATTTTTTCACAATGGTATCTGTTGAAGAACTGAAAATGCAATTTGAAAAATTAAGAGAAGAGGAAGAAGAAGGCAAGGGCTCCTTTGGATCTATCCTTCGCTTCTTAGAAATGGCAATTTCTACTTATCAGGAAATGCAACAAGAAAAAGGCTGGGATGATGAAGAAGAAGCCATCTTTAATGGACATATGATTTTAAATGAGAAAGAAAAGGGTAAAAAGGAAAAGAAAATGGAGAATTTAAGTTTAAAAAAAACAACCAAGAAAGGGAAAAATAAGGTGAAAAATCGATATAATGTCAGAAAGCAACAGAAAAGAGGAATACAACAGAGAGGGGAGACTAAAAGGCTGGAGATTGAGAGGGGGGGGGTAAAAAGGCTAGATTTGACAAGGAAGGAAGGGAAAAAGTGAAGGGAAGTTATAAAGGCTTAAAACAAGATGCTAATAAACAGGTTTTTTTCAGAGATAAAGGGTAAAACATAATCTAAAAAGAGATTCTGCAAAAGTACACAAGATTGTATTGTAGTATTTGTATTTGAAATATGTGTTAATAGAATATTGTAGGGAATGTGTAAAATGTCTAAGATTTAATTAATAGAGTTTAATTAATTTGTTATGGAACATTATTTTTAATATACTATAAGATCATTATGTTCTATATTTTAAAATGTTATGTAGAATGTAATAAGCAGAATCAGAATAGAAACTATGTATTATTTTAAGTGTTAAATTTGGGGGAAAGATAGAAAGGTGTCATACTTCAACCAGTGATTACAGGAAAAAGTTTGTGTTAAAGAGAAAAGATAAATAGATAATTGAAAAAGAACGGACAAAAGATACAAGTATAATGATTTAAATTGAGATTAAATAAATAAAATAGAATTACGAGAGTGAAAAGAGGGGAGAAGACATATGGAAAATATAGAATGTTAAATAAGATATGAAATAGTATATAAGGTGAGCATGAATTTGATTTATGTCTGTACAAAAAGTTATAACCTGGGGTTAAGCCGCTTTCTAAAAAGAAGTTTTATGTTTTTATGTTATGTATTTTGTTTGCTTATGTTTGTTTATCGAGGATTAATGATGTTGGATAAGAACACATGAAATAGTAATAATATGAAATATAGTAATATGAAATACATGAAAGTATAACTTTTATGAATAAAATTGAACAGAAATAAAGGAAGAAACAGTGAGAAGTTGGAAAAGAGTAATAAGATATGAAGTTGAATATATAAGATGCATATTAAATTGTGTGTGGAAACGTGATAATTTAGAATTATGTTGTACTTAAATGAGATATTTTATTTGTTTTGTTAAGCAGTTTTTAGAAAAGATGTTCTATGTTCTTATGTTTTATGTTTTGTTTGTCTGTGTATTGTCTTTGAAAATTAATAAAATTTGTTTAAAAAAAAAAGAATTCTGCTATTATCAATGACAACAATAATAATACTTTAGAATCCTGCTGTTCTTCCAGAAGCTTAAGCAATTAGATAATGCACCCCTTTCAAGGAGAATGTATAATGGCGGTCTTGAATTTTCTTTCTTGTGCAATTATCTCAGGAGGAAGTGCCAAGTTCACTAGAGGTTTTTAGGTGGAGGCTTAGGGTTTGTTTGTTCCTTCCCTGGCTTGTCAAAAAGCTCTAGAAGTTTTCTAATGGCCCAAAGTGGTGCCCTTTTGGGTTGTCTTTTTGTTTTGGATGGATTTAATTCTGGTTAAGCATTTGAGATTAATGGAACAAGATAGATTTTGTTGCAGGGCTAAATAAAAATGTGCTCCTCAGACTTCTTAATGTAATAGCTCCAGTTCTCTCAGAGCTTGAATGTTATAGGTATAATATATATTTGTGTCTTAGAGGAGCCAAATGCATACATATCATACATACACACATACATATTGGGGACTTCCGGTTTGAGCTTTTTCGGTGACAGATCAAAACCTCATCTCTCTGAGGCTTCGATCTGTGCTCGACGCTGGAGCGCCCCGAGCCGGCTGGTTTTGGGGCTAAGCCACCCTGTAGAGGTGGTAAAGAGGGGGGGAGACTGCATGCAGGGTTGAGGAGAGCCGCATCTCTCCTCCCCAGCTGGCCATTACTCCCTTTCCTGAAGGCGGTTGTAGCGGTGGTCAGAAATGGCCACCACAAAGCAGAACTCAACCAGAAAAGAATGTACAGGAGGAAGATAAGAAGAGAAAGTTTTGGTTGACCAGGTCAAACAGCAAAAGCAACAAATAAGGTACCCTGGAATTTAAACTTAACAACATTGTTTCCAAAGAAGATTTTGAAGCTGTGAAGGAGAGAGAGAAGGGAAAGGATTAGGTTTTTTTTCTTCCCTTCCTTATACTGACAGCTAAGACACTTAAGTAAGAAACTGAAAAAAAAAATCCACTTTGACATTAATAGGCATCTAAGCTGAAAATAAAAGTCAAAGGGATAATAAAGATTTCTGGAGATTTAAAAGTTTTTAAAAGCTGGAAAGGAGGAAAAAAAAGAATAGAAGGGCAGGATCTGGAAAAATGGAGGAGACTGCCTGGAATTAAGGAATGGAACTGTAATTAAAAGGAACTTACAGTGAAATTTTAACAAGATTCCTCAAAGATACATTTTAATGGAAACTTGGTTACAAAATAATAGAACCCCAGGAAGAGAAAGTGGAAAAAAGAAGCAAGTAGAAACAGCCTTGGATTATTTGGATTACTTGGTGATTTTTGGTTTTTGCATCTAAATGACTAAAATTAACTGGGTGGTTGTTTAAAAGTTTTTAAAATGGTATCACTCTTAGAAGAACTGAAAACGGAACTTAAAAAATGGAAAGAAGATGCACAAGAAGGGAGAAGTTCTTTTGGCTTCATGTTTCAATTCTTAGAAATGGAGATCTGGCACTATGAGAAGCAAAAAGAAACGCTTGCAGAACAAGAAGATTGGGACAAAGAAGAAGCCATCTTTAATGATCAAATAATTTTAAGTGGGGGGCGGGGAGAAAAGGGGTGAAAGAGAGTGAAAGGTTTAAGATTAGAAAAAACAACCAAAAAGAAGAACAATTTGAAAGATAAGTATAATATTAGAAAGCAACAGAAGAGGGGATTACAGATGAGAGAGTTAGAAGTAGAGAGACGAGGGGGTAAAAAGGGGAGGGAGAAGAAGAGGAGGAAGAAGGCAAGGAAAATAAGTTGTAAAAGACAGAAACAAGAAATGGAGAAACAGGGAAAAGATATAAGGATTGTAACCATAAGTTTGTTTAGAGATAATGGGTGAAAATTAATTGTAAAAGGGATTCTGCAAAGGTACATAAGATAGCTTTGTTATATTACAAATAGAAATAACTTTAGAAAATATGATGATGGATAAAATATTTATTGTAATGCAGTGGGATGTTTGTTAATAAATAAATGAATTAAAATGATTGAGAGAATTAAAAGGGAACATTTTTAATTATTAGTAATGATTTATAAAAATATAAGTGAGAAATATGGAAAAAAAAAGAATTAACTATGGAAAGTTTATAAGTGTTCCCAAGGAAGTATGATATTCAATTGAAAAGAAATGTTAAAGATGTTAAGATTTTAATGCATACTAATGATAGAATTGAATTGGAATGGAATGTATTTTATTTACATATATATATATATGAACAGAAGAGATGATTCCACCAGGCTGTCAATCATTTGGAAGCCTGCACTCACAAACAAAAAAATATCCACACCACAAGCCAGGCAAACACCTGGGCACAAACAGATCCCCCCTGATACCTCCAGCTCAAACACACCCCAACCAGGCACCCAGATGAAACCCAGCTTCCTAACTAATGATAGCCGTCCATTTACCCGAAGCCAAGCTGCACTAAAGGCCTCCATTAAAGTAACACAATGCTGCCAGCCAATCAAGATACAAAAAGAGCCTAAAAACAGACAGAAGATATCAGAGACACCCATCAAGCAGAACACAGCAAACTCCGAGACCAATAAACACAGACCAAGACTCCCAACCAATCAGGATGAAGAAAAACCATTCCGGCAAAGCAATAGGCTGCCCCAAATTTAAATTTGAAACCACTGTAAAAGTCTGACCCACAGACGGACACAATACAGAAGCCTGATGATGGCAGATGAGATTCTGCTGAAACGTTGCTACAACTTTAAAAGAACTACAATGACGTGGGAAAATACCCGAACCAAGCCGAACACCATACATGTAAGTACCATGAAAACTTAAGAAAACATATATATATATATATATATATATATATATATATATATATATATATATATATATATATATATATATATATATATATATATATATATATATATATTTCTTTTAAGAATATAGTGTCTATTTTAAGAATGTACCAAGCAGAATTCGATTGGAAGTTATGTGTCATATTGAATGCTATAATCTTAAAGCTATACATTGAAGCTTAAATAAGAGCTTGAATGGATAAAATTCAAGGATATAAAGATGTCATACTCTAATTGGTAACTACAGAGAAAAATTTGTTTATAAGAAAAGATAATGTGAAATTGTAACAGGACAGACAAAAGTATAAATATAATGATTTGAATTGAGATAATTAAAACAAAGTTGAGAAAATTAGAAGAGGGGAAAAACTATGTAGAAAATATAAAATGGTAATAAGATATGGAATAGAATATAAAAATGAGCATGAAATTGAGTTTTGTGTCTGTATGAAGAAGTGATAACCTGGGACCATGCTATTCTCAAAAAAGATGTTTTATTTGTATTTTGTTTTTGTGAAAACCCAAATACAATTTTCAAAAAAAAAAATACATACATACACACAACATGCATGCATACATGAAGCTATAATTAATAACTAAACAATGCATTTTATTAAACAACACTTGAACTAATACGTACAGGACCATCAAATATTTTTTGGTATTGGATAGTTATGGTTAATAATTTCCCAACTAGTAAGATTTTGAACTGTCAGGGTAAAAAAGCTAGCACAGAAATCAGTGGTGGGATTCAAATTTTTTTTACTACCAGTTCTGTGGGCATGGCTTGGTGGGCGTGGCAGGGGAAAGATACTGTAAAATTTCCAGTCAAAGGTGGTATTTGCTGGTTCTCCAAACTACACAAAATTTCTGCTACCAGAACTGGTCAGAACCTGCTGAATACTACCTCTGACAGAAACCTTAAGAAGGTAGCACCATAAAGGACAAGACAAAGTTCTTAAGAGGTTCATAATTTATGGGAAATCCAATGCTTTCTGTTCAAGAGAGAAGGATGAAGAGTGAATTAATGTGATAATTCCTACCAACAAAATTAAATGAAAGGATTAAAAATATTTACAGTCTACAAGTTAACAAAGATTTTAATACTGAGTGCCAAAAGGCTGACACTTGGACTACAATGGTCAACAATTCAGATTGAGTGTAAGAACACAAATAAATTAACCAAATTTAGAAGAAAGAAGTAAGAGTTTTGGGCTGAGGTTGAATATTTTGGGTGGAGTCACATATGCAATTATAGAAAAAAAAATATGGATCAGTTATGAACAGCAAAAGGCAAAATATGTACCCATCTCACCTTGCTGGATTGTGGATGGAAAAGTCACCCTTATGCCTACATAGCAACCAGTTTAAAATATGTTTCCTTCTTGTGTTTCTCCAAGTTTGTCTCATTAATCTGCCATAACAGCAGCAGCTGCCATAATATTGTGGTAGTGCAGTGTGTTTGTCTCACACGCAAGGGATCTCTTGTTTAGAACTGAGCAGAAATAATTTGTTTTGAAACTTTTTTTTCCTCCCTGAGCTATTCATTTCACTGATTAAAAACAAGCACACACAACTTGGGTGTGTTTTAACTATGGACTAGGTAATTGTGCTTGCTGTCATTTCAGGTAGAAGGGGGAACTAGTAAACTCTTGTCAGTTTCATCCAACTATCAAACAGCTTAAATGGGTAAACAGGTAAAGGATGGGGGGGGGAGAATCAGCATTTAAATGGTCCACTGGCAATATGGTTTAAATAAACTTTAAATCCCCCTCCCCAAAAGTATACAAAATAATAAACCAGAGCAGAGGGCTATTTCATCATTGTGTGGTTGAAAACTAGTAGGAACAGAAGGCAATAATTACACCATATGGATAACTAGATTTAATGAATTATACTAATGAATCTAAAGATATAATGAATTATATTCTTCCAGAAAATTAATGATTCAGTGAATCAAACTCAGGGAATGTCCTTTCTGGAAAAAGGCACTGAGTTCAGCACCTAAGACAGAGGGACAGGGACTCCAGGGTTGGAGGCTTTCCCACCATAGTCCAGACTAGAGTGGAGGCAGGGGTGGGATTTTCCCAGTTCGGAGTGGTTTGGGCAAACCCCTGATCTGAACCAGTTTGCTCCAATGAGCATGTGGGCCTGCCCGCCCACCCCTGCTCTTTCCTGTGCTTTATTTCATATTTTTTTTTAGAGCACAGATGATTTGTGCTGAAGAGCGGTTTGCCACGCCTCAGCTGTTTTATTCACAGGGGCTGTAATTGAAGGTAAGCATTAGAGCTGAAAATGGGCATTTTTAAATGCAGAGTGTGCACATGCGCACACGAAGCACATGCTTACTGAACCGGATGTTACACCGATTGAATCACACCACTGAGTGGAGGCATTTCCCTACAACATAATGAAACACAATCGAACAAACTATTCATCATCTCTCAGAAAATGGGAGCCAGTCATTTTGAGGTGAAACAGAAAAACACACTTGGCAGTTGTGTCCCCCACACCTGGGTGGTGGGTGGAAACATGCATTCCTATCTTGCAGAAATGGAGAGGGGAAGAATTGGGCTTTCATTAGGACAATCAGGAAGGCAGAACAGCTCGGAGGAAAAAGGAAGAGCTGCTTAGCTGGCCAGTATCTCAATTCTATGACTTGACTGGATTGGGGTAGGAAAGGGGTTACCAAAATAAAGGAAATCAAACCCAAAGGGTCACTTCAGAATTCAGGAAATAATCAGCAAGAGTTTAGATTGGAAACTGGACTATGGGAGGGAAGAAAGAAGAACACAACAAACATAAAACCTAGAGTGATTCTTCTTCTCCCTCCCCCAATCTCTTTGGGTTTAAAATAGGATGGTTTAATGATTAGACCTTGAATAGGATGGTCCTATGGTGAATTCTTCCATTTTACAAATGTTAATCAAAGGATTAATTAAAGGAGTATTAAGAGAGTTCTTTGGGGATACAGATTGCATGCAGAATTTATCTTATATACCTTAGGAAGTGTCTTGGGCAAGTTTAATAATGTCTTTTCCCTGCGCCTTGGGTAAGCTGGAATATACAACTTTAAACTGCATGCTATTTTTATCTCAAATATGTGAGAGACTCCTAAGAAACATTATAAAATAACATTGGAAAAAGCTTTGCTGCTCTATACAAATGATAATTACTATTTCCTCAGCACCCGAGAGTCTATGCCTGAGAGACGCTGCCTCGTTAATCTGGCTGTAAGAAGCAGAGAGCTTTTAGGATTTGCTCATGCTTTTTGATACTTTTCATGATTTCAGGCTTCCTTCCTTGCATTCTAGACAAGGAACAGTTAACCTAAGGAATTTATATACTAATAAAACTCTCATTGTGACCTTTAACTGGGCAAAATAATGCTTTATAGGCCAACAATTTCTGAACCAAGGTACATACCTCAAATGCACTAACTTACAGAATTTCTCCAAAAATCAGAATCCATGAAACCTGAAGGAAAGAAATATGAGGAAATTGTGGCAGCTTCAGTGCTACTTAGTTGCTGCTACAATCACGAGATCTTCATTTTCAACATTCCATGACAGTTTCCCAGCCAGCCTCAAAATCCCTTCTTTGGTTCCCCTCATCCAGCCACTTACCTGTCTGATGGAAAAGCAAGGGAAGGGAAAGTAACTCTTCCTGGCTGATACCAAACCATGCACTGTCCTAAGTGTCTTTACCAATTTATGCACTCTCTGTAGCCCTTCCTTGAACTACATTGCATCTCTTGCTCATCCTCACACACACTGCTCCACCCATACCTCACTTGCTTGCCTTCTTTGACCCATGTAACATGTCTTGGGCAATCCCCCCTGTGTGCCTTCTTGGCCTACATGGCACCTCTTCCATGCCCCAATCCATCCTTCCAGATCTGCACCAACTCATGCTCATCTTCTCTGCTCCATGTGGCACCTCTTTCTCAATACCCCCACATCCTCTCCAATACACATTCGCCCCATTCCTCATGTTCTCATGAAGCACCACTTGGCTAGCCCTCTACATAGTTCCTGACTTACACCATCCCCTACCTACCACTTCTGACTGGTGTGGCACCTCTCACACATACCTGCAATCCCCATGCATTCTTTTTTTAAACCTGGTTTGCCCCCCCTGATTCCCTACTTGACTTTTCCAGCAACTCTTACACACCCTGATGATTCCCATGCACTGTTCTTGACTGCACATTCCCCTGTTTACCCTACCCAACCTGCATAGACTGTCTAGTGCACTCCTAGTCTCCATTTCCAACCTGTGCCATTCACCCATTCACTGATTCAGAGGAAGGGAGGGAGAGAGGGAGAAGGAAGGAAAGAAGATTTATTTCTGATGCTCCTGCTAGTTTTTCACATGGACACTCAATGGGAAAATCAGCAGTAAGCCTGAAGTAACTCCCATTGCTTTTTGACTGCCCAATGGTCATTCTGTTTCTCATGTTTAGCTATAAATTTATCTGAAACGATGACCTAATGGGGCCATGGATTGCCTAGCAAGCATTTAAAAGCTCTGATTATTAGTATTTATTAGAAAGATAGTTAAGGGTATAAACAAGAATTCCAGAAAGTATCTTATTTTGAATGTGACTCCAGCTATAACAATTTAAGGTAACAAAGCTCTTGTCCATTTCCACATGCTTAGGTCTTTTGTGACAGTTCAGCTCTTTTGTGAAGGCAGGAAAGTCTGTCTCTGCTCCTATTTTGATAACCGCTGTTCCCTTTATCAGTGTGAGAAGTAACTCTCACTTGTCAGGTGGACTAATAGAATTTCCCTTCATTCCATATCGCTGTGAATTATGGAAGTGAACTATCACATATTTTTTTCAGTGTACATTTTGCCACAGGAACAAAATGGCACTCTTTCACTCGACAGAAAGTGCTAACGTTGTTAAAGCAGAAAATAAGTTTCAACAGCCTTCCATTTTCTCTTCCATAAAAATCAGAGAGTTACCGAGAAAGGTGTTTTGTTTTCCCTCAGATTAAAAGCTTTTGTCAAAAAACTATCTCCTTTTCTGAAGAAGCACTGCAGGGAACATTATATTGTGTCACATCAGGAAGTTGAGAATGCTAAGAAATGAGAAAAGACTGGGAAGGATTTATCCAATTTTATTCCTACTCAGCCTCACACCTAATTGAGAAACTGAGCAGAGTTCATTTGCAAGGATATGTAGATGGTGGGTGATGCATGTTTCATTCAGAGGTATCAATGTATTGATGAACAATTATGCATTCAGGAAGTTAATGCATGGTGGTGGCAAATTGATTTCTACATCTGTTAGGCAAAGCATAACCTATGCATAAGGTAAGCATAGCAATGGTAAATAAATTTATGCTACTCTGGAAGCAATCTGTAGCACTGTGAGGGGCAAAATAAAAGCATGTAACATTCTGTGATAGCTGTTTTACATTGCTGATCAGGACTACAGAGATTGCCATTTTTCCCATGTTCAAATGCAGATCCATATAATGTTTTTACCCTTGAATGATGGGTACATGTTTCTATAAGTGAATATATAAAAAATATAAGACAAACATGTAAAATACTAATATGATTCAGGAAATACACAACCAAAAAAAGAAGTAAAAACTGGGATAATCGTGATAGTGGTACAAACAATTTGGAAGTTCCTATTCAATTCATACATCAGACAATATATTATAGCTCTGTGAATCTTCCAAGGAATATTATATTTTGAAGCTCTGAAGGAAACATTCTCTTGAAGGTAATGCATGAAGCAATGCATCCTTCACTCAGAAGATTGAGAAGATGGTTCTTCAATGAGTCTTCAGGAAGTAGACTGAAAGTAGTCTTTCATCTAGCAATGACCAAACACAAAGTAGTTCGGTTAAGTAGAGATTGAGCTGCAAATAACTAGCAATTGAAAAAAAATAAGTAGCACCTGGCTGACATTCAGCACACATTGAATAGGTTTAGTGGATTCACTGATGATTGATGGCACTCCTGCAATTGTTACTGAACTAATCCCAAAGCTGCTAATCTGGAGGGAATGTTAAGAAGAGTGTGTCCTCACACTATTGGTCTGAAATGGATCAGGGTCAGTTGAACTGCTTGATCAAGGGATTTAGGATATTGGCTATGACCTTTAAAGCCTTTAATGATATAAGTCTAGGCCAGCATGTGAAACCGGTGGCCCGCAGGCTGGATGCATCACATGCAGGCCACATCCATCCCAGCTCCACAAAGGGGGAAAAGTCACAAAAGTCATGTGATGGCAACGTGACACCGCAAGTTTGACATCCGTGGTCTAGGCCAGGGGTCTCCAACCTTGGCAATTTTAAGACTTGTGGACTTCAACTCCCTTGTCCTACTTATGCTGGCAACGAGGGCTTACTTGATCCTGTCAAAGTACTCTGACTTTTGGGACCCATAAGAAGAGCCTTCTTTGCTGCAGCATCCATCCTTTGGAAAAGATAGCTGAAATGGCATGTACATCTCAAAGTTAATGCTGAGCTTGAGCCATTTCTGGTTATCTAGGCAGCTTCCTTACTTGTTTTCACATACCACCATACAAAATCTAGTAAATTTGGGTGTTATGCAGGGGTGGGATTCTACTGGTTCTGTCCAGTTCTATAGAACCCCTTGTTAACTTTCTAAGCAGTTCAGAGAACCAGTAGTTAGAAGCAATCTCCTTTTGTTTTTTTTCCACCCTTATTACATTCTTGCCAGTACGCCTAGACTCAGTCTCTGGAGCTTCTGAGGCTTGGCTTTCTTAAAGGGGAAGGGTTGTTTTAAGATTTTTACGCTGCTGATGGGAGAAAATACTTCCCTGGACAATCAGCACTTTGAAGAAATTATTAAATAATGAAACAAAGCTTTTAGTGACAAGATGAATGACATTCAGCAAGGCTTCTTGGCTAGCTAGAAAGACTGAGATTCAAACATGAGTTTACATACCCTTTCTGAGTTTTGGTCTAAAACTGGTTTTTGGTGAAGGTTAATTCTGTGCTTGGTGATGTTTAATCCTGTGTTTATTGATGGGTTAATTTTCCCTATTCAGTTTCAACAAGCAACAGCTATTGTTATGATTTAATTATTTGTATTGTGTTTGAATTTTTTCCTGCCTCATGGTTTCTTTTTCTCTCTGGGGAGGGGGTCTTCCTCACTGCTTTAGTACTGTCTGGCACTGTATACTTCCAAGAGGCAGGATGCAAGCTTGGCACTGATTTTTTGTATTGCCTTTCTAGGGGGCATGTGACTTTCCTTAAATCTGGATGGTTTCCTTAGGATATCTTGTGAGGTGAGAGACACCAGCTTTAAGTGGTGCAAATGGATCTAAGGATTGCTTTTCCTGTGTGTGCTTTTTCTGGAGAATTTAAATGACCTTTCTGCTAAAGGGTTTCACTTTTTGAGCAAGAGTTGGCTGCTTGATAGTTATCACTGCATTTTAACAATATTCATTTCTCAAGGTGCTCTGGCACCCTGACTGATTTGTAACTCTGGCTTGCAGGTATTTTTAATCTAATGATTGGTATTTAGGGCAGCTTTTTGCAAGCAGAGAAGTTTGTTGTATTTTTGTACAGGTAATCCTTGACTTATAACAGTTCATTTAGTGACCATTCAAAGTTACAATGGCACTGAAAAAAGTGACTTATGACCATTTTTCACACTTATGACTGCTGCAGCATCCCCACTGTCATGAGAGGCCAGGCGAGGAGAAGCACCCCTTGACATGAGTGATGTTGTGTTAGCCATGCCTACCCAGTCACATGACCACCAAGCCACACTTACCAACTAAGCCACACCCACAGAACCGGTTGTTAAAAAACCTGAATCCCACCCCTGGTGTTATGTCATACTGTTTGTCAGAATAAGTGTTGTAGTAGTTATTTTGTCTCCACTGCCTGTAATGCTTCTCACATTTAACTGTGAATCAGACTTTTTAGAAATTGTGTACTGAAGACATGCAGAACTTATCTGATACTATAAGAATGAATGCCTGATATGTGCTTTAATTAATGTACACAATTTTGGCATGACAGATAGGAAGAAAAAGTTATATATACATATGTATGTATGTATGTATGTATGTATGTATGTATGTGTATGTGTATGTGTATGTATATGTATATGTATACACACACACACACACACACACACACACACACACATATATACATACATACATACATACATACATACACACACACATTTTATATATATATAAAATTGCACACCAGACAGGAAAGCTTATTCCACTTAGAACCAAAAATTCCTCTATCTTACTTTGAATATTAAAACAAATGTTTGTCACATAGCATTATTTGGCTAATTTTACTTCAGAACAGATATTGAATGAAGACACTATCACATCAATAATAAAATTTTTAAAAGTTTGACCTTACTTTCTTTCTGTTAATAATCTCCCAATTATGTTTAGAAATCTATGTATATCAATGCTATACATGTTGGGAGTCCCAAGCTTATACTGTATCCATTTTCCTCCATATATATATATATATATATATATATATATATATATATATATATATATATATATATATATATATATATATATATATATATATATATATATATATATATATTTGTTTTCTGAGGTTCTCGTGGGTATTTGTATGTGGATCTTTGGTTATTCGGGTTTTCTCCCGCGTAAGATTCAAAGTATCTAGGCAACGTTTCGATGAAGTCTCATTCATCATCTTCAGGCTTGCTTCTTCGGCTCTGTGCTTCTCAGAGTGATGTGAGCTTTCAGCTGCTTCTTCCTTCTAACTGCCAGTGGGGGTGTGACTTGACTGGGTGGGGGCTTGGCTGCGTTCCGATTGGGTGGGGGTGTGTTCTCATTGGTTGGAGGCTTGGCTGTGTTCTGATTGGTTGGGGGCTGGCCGTGTTCTGATTGGCTGGAGGCGTGCTCTGTTCAGGTGGGGGCTTGGCCGTGCTCAGGCTAGTCCCAGCTGCTGGGGGATTTGAGCTGGTGAGCTGGGATCTTGCTGTTTGGCTTTGAGTTCGTGGTCGTGCCACATCTTCATGGTGGGGGTCAGTTCGCTTCATGTATGGCTCAGATGGGTTTGAAGTGGGTAGTGATGCAGCTGCAGTGCGGCTTCTGGTCTGTGGTCGTGTCTCATCTTCTGTGTGGGTGTGAGTCTGATTTTTACGTGGAAGTGTGGTGGTGGCATCTTGTGTGGCCCTCGTGGGTGTGGGTCTGGTGTCATTCATCATGTTGGGTACTGCCTGTTCATGAGGGTGGGTTTCCAAATGGCTGGTAAGCGGGAGGTGTCATCTCTTTTATTCATGCTGTGTGGGCGTTTTTCTATCTCTATGGCTTCTCTGATTATTCTGCTGCTGAAGTGTTCAGTTTTGGCGATAGTTCTGGTATTTTTAAAGTCAATCTCATGTCCTGTGGTTTTGAGGTGTTGGACCAGGGAAGAGGTTGGTTCTTCTTTTTGATTGAGTTCTTATGTTCTTCAACGCGCTGCACTTATTCTTCTGTTAGTTTGTCCAATGTATGTGGTGAGGCAGGCAGTGCAAGGGATTTCATATACTCCTTGGTTTTCTAACTCGATTTTGTCTTTAGGGTTTCTAGGATGGTGGATATTTTTCTGTTTGTGCAGAATGCTGTTTTAATGTTGTGTTTTTGGAGGATCTTGCTGATTTTGTCTGTAGTGCCTTTTATATATGGGAGGAGGGCTTTGCCGTTCTCTTGTTCTCTGTCTTGGATTTTGGTTGGGGTTTCTTTTTGGATTAGGTGGGTGATCTTCTTTCTTTGAAATCCATTGGCTGTTAGTACGTTGGTGAGAGTGTTTAGTTCGGTTTTTAGGTGTTGTTCATCAGCTAAGCATTTTGTTCTGGAGATGAGTGTCTCAGCTACGGAATTGATCTGTGCTGGGTGGTGGTGTGAGAGTGCGTGTAGATAGCGGTTTGTATGTGTTTTCTTTTGGTAGATGGTGTGTCCTAGGGAGCCATTGGGTTTTTGTATACCAAGACATCTAGGAAGGAAGTTGATTGTTAGCTTCTGTTTCCATGGTGAATTGTATTTTGGGGTGTAGGCTGTTGAGGTGTGTGAGGAAGTTGTTCAGTTTTTCTTTCCCGTGTGGCCAGAGTTTGGGTTTGTGATCACTCTGAGAAGCACAGAGCTGAAGACAGAAGCCTGAAGATGATGAATGAGACTTCATTGAAACGTTGCCTAGATACTTCCAATCTTTACGCGGAGAAAACCCGAATAACCAAAGATCCACATACAAATACCATGAGAACCTCAGAATATATATATATATATATATATATATATATATATATATATATATATATATATATATATATATATATATATATATATATATAATTTTGTGAAGCAATTATAAGATAACAGGTATAAGTATAAACATAGTTATGAATACATGAAATGGATACATATAAGAAAAATAAAAAGGAACAATAGGACAAGGATGGTAGGTACGTTGGTGCAATTATGCACGTCCTCTACATACCTCTTAGGAAAGGGGTGAGGTCAATAGTAGACAGTCTAAGTTTAAAGTTTTTTGGGGAAAAAACCACAGAGTCAGGTAGTGTATTCCAGACATTGACCACTCTGTTGCTGAAGTCCTATTTTCTGCAATCAATCTGAAGAAGAAGCAATCAACCTGAAGAAGAAGCAAATCTTCTTCAGAAGTTCTTGTAATAATTAATTCAGTAATATGTTGGATTTTTGTTTAAATTAATTCAATTGCATATACACCATTCTTGCTGTTTAACGTAGAAAGGAGGAATATAAAATAACTGAATTTTTTTTTTAAAGACACCTTTTCTCACACTTTAAAAATAAACTTTTTAAATGTGAACCAAAATATATTTGAATATTGTAAATATATTCTTCCTTTAAAAAAGAATGCAATGTGCATTTTAGTACAAACATTAGAGTTGTGGAGAGAAGTAAGTAAAGACAAAGTCTGACTAAAGACAGATTTATTTGTGTAGCACAAAAAAATAATTTTCCTCAAACAATTTAGAGGGTAGAATTTAAATATTGAAATATTAATCTCAAAACTTTATTTTTAACTACAGTCGTGTACCTTACAATTTGAAAGGCACTATAATTTATCCATCTGAAAATATTAATCAACAATATTTTTGTTGTAACTATGAATTATATGAGTTGTATAACTAATGCACAGAAGACTGCCTTTTTAAACATTTATCGCAGTTTTAAATTCGAAAGGCTTCCCAGAGTAGCTTTTATAATTTAATATCTGAACACTCCAAAATACTGGAGCACTTTCTGTCTTGTAAGATTATCAAATTCATCTAAATAAAATGCACCATATCTTAATCTTTGTTAATTTGAAGAGAAAATACAACAAACACCTCCACTGAAGACCAAGCAATAGCCAAAGAATTTTGAGTATATGGAAATATACTTAATTTATATTTTCCCAAATTATTACATGAACCAAAATGTGACTATGACATATTTAGACTTTTTTATTCTATTTTATGGTATGTTATATGTTATGATATGTGGTTACAACAATACATTTACTTCTTTTTAAACTTTTTTTCAGAATACTGAGGTGCCCTTCTCCATTGAAATATGCAAAAATTGCATGTATCCTTTGAAGTAATACATTGAAATGTAGTTTAGGAAGCTTGCTTGAGAGATACATATTAAAATATTACAATGTCTAAAAATGCATACGCATACATTAAAATGTATATGTATTTTCTTATGGATTTCAAAAAGGAAATGTGAAAATGAAATGTAGAAACGTAATAAAACAAAATAAGGCTGTGGAAAAATAAGAAGTGGATGAAATTAAACTGATGGATTGAACTGCTCCTAAAATAGTCAGAATAAAATGGATAATCTGAAAGGAAAAGAGAGAATAGAATCCTTTATGTAAATTGGATTATTATTATTTTTAAAAAAGAAAGAGAATTCACTAGAGCATTTTGTGTAGCTTAAGTACAGAAATACTATTCAGTGATCAAAATCAAACCTGCATACAGTTTAATGTATAAAATAATCAGCAATATTTTCCCATTTTAATTTATATTGTAATAGTAGTCAAGTATTCTATACACATTCATGTTCAATGTCATTTTTAAAATGTATTTCTTTTTCCTTATGACTAGCAGATGCTTGATGAAATGCCTGATAATTTTGCTACATACACTTTTAACAACTCCAAATATATTATATGGCAACATAACCTTGATAGCTCAAGCAGAGTGACTTAAAATGATCAACTGAGAATATTTGAAAGTTTACAGCATGAGATCCTATCCATGGCATATTGTATCTGGCAACTTTTATAGTATCTCATGTTTATAGCTTGCTGAATTTCATTATTAAAAACTGTGTTAAGATATGCCAAATAGGTATGCTTTCCTTCTAGGCAGAAGCCAGTATGTGGCTTCCTGTGACAGGAAAGATGTAGCTTTCTCTTTACAAAGGCCCTGGGAAAAACTTGGGAAATTGCACCTATTAAGAATTCCTCACATTTTCTCTGCATTCCATAACAAACACAAGACTTACATAATCCAATTAGCTACTTCATTTTTAGTTTTCTGTGCAGCTTCTCTTGACCATTTTCTTCCATTTTTCTAAGTGATAAGCCTTTATTAAACTTATTATATATATATATATATATATATATATATATATATATATATATATATATATATATATATATATATTCTTAAGTTTTCGGTACTTACATGTATGGTGTTACGTCATATAGTTGTTCTTTTAAAGTTGTAGCAACGTTTCAGCAGAATCTCATCTGCCATCATCAGGCTTCTGTATATATATATTAGGTGTATTAATTTTTTGGAGTAGTTTCCCAGTAGATCTCAGTTTTTTCTTTGATGGTTTTTCTTCCATGTCCTTTAGAAATATTAATACAGAGAGAGATTACATGCATGGTATGTTTGTGTGTGTTTGCATGTATGTGTCTATGTACGTGCATATACATATACATGCATACACATATCACAAAGGTGTTTTTTTTCTTCTTCAAAATGGCAATTGGACTGTTTTTCTTTGAGGAAGAAAAGGAAAATGTTTCATTTCTCATCCGAGAAGCTTCATCAGTTCTGATGGCAAGAGGATAGTTTCTGATAGGATGGTGAGTGTGTGTGTGTAAGGATTATATTTCTTTGCATTCATCTGGTTGTTAGCGCTTTCTGAGAGCTGTTGACCAGATGACTGCAAAGTCATCCCACCACTAACCTTAACCCTAAGCCCCCCCCTTCCATCAAAATCTATTCTTCCATTCCCCAATTGTAAAAAGAAGAAGAAGAAGAAGAAGAAGAAGAAGAAGAAGAAGAAGAAGAAGAAGAAGAAGAAGAAGAAGAAGAAGAAGAAGAAGAAGAAGAAGAAGAAGAAGAAGAAGAAGAAGAAGAAGAAGAAGAAGAAGAAGAAGAAGAAGAAGAAGAAGAAGAAGAAGAAGAAGAAGAAGAAGAAGAAGAAGAAAAATCCAAGGACAAAATGGACCAACTGGAAATAACTACTGAAATGATAAGCAACAAAGTGAAAAAAGTCAAAAACTGGACATTGCTTGGCAAGGATCAACTGCATGCCCTTTGGCTCAAATACCTGAGCAGCCTGCACAAAAAAATGGCTGAACAATGCAATGAAATGCTGCAGACAGGAAACATCAGTGAATGGCTAACAGCTGGGAAAAAGTACTTGATACAGAAAGATCCAGCAAAAGGGGGCAAAACCTGCAAATTACAGGCCAATAATGTGTCTGCCAACCATGTTAAAGCTGCTGACTGGCATCAAAGCTGACAGGATCCAGGACTACCTAGAACCAAATAACAACTTGCCAGTAGAGCAGAAAGGAAACAAATGAAGAAGCAGAGGCACAAAAGATCAGTTCCTGATTGACAAAATGATTCCAGAGAACTGCATAATCCAAAAACATAAATAAATCTGCATACAACTTGGACTGACTACAAGAAAGCATTTGATTCACTACTGCACAGCTGGATCATTAAGTGCCTGGATCTCATCGGAATATGCAACTGCATTGGCACTTTCACTGCAAATGCAATGAAGCACTGGGAAACAGAACTGTTCATTGGAAGTGAAAGCTACAGACTGGTCAACATCAAAAGAGGGATTTTCCAGGATGATTCTTTGTCACCTCTGCTGTTCATCATTGCCATGACCCCCCATCAACAATTTTACAGAAAACTAACCTGGGTTATCAAACTGCTAAAAATTCACAGAAAATCTCTCACCTGCTCTACATGGATGATCTGAAGTTATACAGAAAATTGGAAATTGAAATTCAGTCACTGACCAATACAGTTTGAATTTTCAGCACTGACATCAGCATGGAGTTCAGTCTGGACAAATGAGCCACAGTGGCACTGAAGAAAGGAAAAATAATAGAAAGTGTTGGAATCAAAATGCCCAATGGACCAGCCATCAAGTGCCACCAACCTGAAGCCTACAAATACCTGGGTATACTGCAGCTGGAAAATATTAAGCATGGGCAAGTGAAAAATGTGGTCAGCAAAGAATACACACAAAGGGTCAGAAGAATTCTAAAAACCAAACTGAATGGCGGTAACACCATCAAGGCTATAAATACCTGGGCCATACCTGTCCTCAGATATATTGCTGGGATTGTAAACTGGACACAGGCAGAGCTGGACAGCCTGGATAGGAAAACTGATGACCATACACTATGCACTGCACCCACGTAATGATGTTGACAGGCTATATTTGCCCAGAAAAGCAAGCGGCAGAGGACTTTTGCAAGTGAAGCAAACAGTCAAAAAAGAAAAGCATGCTCTGGCAGATTATGTGAAAGACAGTGTTGAACCAGCTTTGATGGAGGTCAACAATAGGAAGCTGCTCAAAGTGCAGCAAATCAAGAATCAATACAGGAAAACAGCGATGCAAACTTGGGCTGACAGCTGATGTAACAAAGCACTGCATGGACAGTTCCTTGAAAAGATCCAAGGAAAAGTAGATAAGGAAAAGACCTGGTTATGGCTGACCAAGGGAACACTGAAGAAAGAGACAGAAGGCCTAATTCCTGCAGCCCAAGAACAAGCCATCAGAATGAATGCAATCAAAACCAGAATAGAAAAATCTGCTGATGATCCCAAATGAAGACTCTGCAAAGAAGAGGATGAAACCACTGGTCATATACTGAGCTGTTGCAAGACAATCGCTCAGACTGACTACAAACACTGTCACGACACAGTCATTCAGATGGTCCACTGGAACTTGTGTCACAACCACCATCTGCCTGTAGCAAAGAACTGGTGGGATCATAAGCCTGAAAAGGTAGTTGAAAATGAGCATGCAAAACTATTGTGGGACTTGGGACTTCCGAATACAGACTGACAAAGTTTTGGAACACAATACCCCAGATATCACGATTGTGGAGAAGAAAAAAGTGTGGATCGTTGACATTGTCATACCTGGTGACAGAAGAATCGACAAGAAACAACTTGAAAAATCACCTGATATCAGGACTTGAAAATCAAACTGCAGAGACTGTGGCATAAAGCAGTGCAGGTGGTTCCAGTGGTAATCGGCACACTGGGTGCTGGGCCTAAAGACCTAGGCAAGTACTTGAAAACAACTGGTGTTGACAAAATCACCATTGGTCAGCTGCAGAAGGCCACTTTACTGGGATCTGCTCGTATAATCCGCTGACACATTACGCAGTCCTAAATGCTCTGGAAGTGTTCCACTAGTGATTTGTGTTATCTTGTTTGCTGTGTACACTGTAATTTTTGGGAATAATAATAATAATAATAATAATAATAATAATAATAATAATAATAATAATAATAATAATAATAGTGGGAACATTATCTTCCAGGTGTTTATTAAACTCTTGCTTTCACTGCCCAGCTGTATTTGATAAATTTTATTTGCTAAGTTACAAATATTGGTTATTGAGCTGCGTTTCATAAGTTTTGCTTGCTATGTTGCATTTTAATCAATCAGACAAACAGCAACAATTAGGTTTTGTTTTTTGTTTTTTGTTTTTCACTAGAGATAAAGCAGAAAATGAGCCAAACATTTAATAAAGCTGATAAGCATGAGTTACAAAATTTTACTTTTAGATTTTTTTATTTTCAAACAGTTATAAGAATAGTGATCTTTATTTTTCTGGTATAAGTAACCTAAAGTTTAATGTCAATTTCTCAAATATATTAAGATGGATATTATCCCAAATTCCATGTTCCAAAATATTTTCAAAGTAGTTTTCAGTCCATGCCCAGAAAATCCAATGAAAGAAGAGGAATGGAATGAAAACTGTGAATAAAAGTTAGACAAGACTCATTATAGAAGACTTAACTTACTTTCATGATTAAAATCAAAGGCCAAAAGTTAAGGAAAATATTAAATATTAAATTACTAAAAATAAATAAAACAAAAGCTTTAGTATTATAATGTAGTACACAGTAATGAAAGTAACATAACAAAGGAAGATTGGAGAAAATAATTTGAATTAAGATTAGCCATATGATCTTATAAAGTAAAAATTATATGCCACATTTTTATTGCAATAGTGATTAGCAGAACATGACAACATTCCTGGAAATCTTCAGCAAAACTCTGAAGGTAAAAAGTGGAATGCTCTTGATTTCTGCCCAGCCAGGATAAGCTGATAGGAAGTAGACACCTAAGTGCTATATGCCAAGTATCATAAAGGGAGCAATAGAATAAAATGTGAACAACTGTTTCAGTATTTGTCTCTGAGCAAATACAGAAGTTCTGTGAATAATAGATATTGTTAAATATTGCTTCTGTCAATATAGAAGCAATGGAATTAAACTTGCATAGCATGAGAATTTTTTATATGTGACAAATGTGATATTATGTGCATTTTATTGAGAGCCCAAAGGACTATATTTTGAAAAGGCTGATATGTTTTGAAAATGAAGTAATCCAACAAAGAAAACATTCATACTACCTTGGTAAATTCCGACTTTTATTGTTGGCTGCAGACCAACCAAACATGAGTGTCACTAGCTGTCTGTCTAACAAAGATGATGTACAAATTGTAAGATGATCCAAACTCTGTCAAGGACCTTGGAGTACTCATCTCTAATGATCTAAGTGCTAGAGCCCACTGTAACTATATAGCCAAAAAGGCATTAAGAGTTGTTAACCTAATCCTATGTAGCTTTTTCTTGAGTAATATCACACTACTAACTAGAGCATACAAAACATTTGCTAGACCAATACTTGAATACAGCTCATCAGTCTGGAACCCGCATTACGTATCTGATATTAATACAGTTGAGAAAGTCCAGAAATATTTCACAAGAAGAGTTTTCCACTCCTCTACTCATTGCAGAATACCTTATGCCACCAGACTTGAAATTCTAGACCTAGAAAACCTAGAACTACACTGTCTTTGGTCCGATCTAAGTATAGTGTATAAAATTATACATTGCAATGTCCTGTCAATGAATACTTCAGCTTCGACCGTAACAATATAAGAGCACACAATAGATACAAACTCAAGGTTAACCGCACCAAACTTGATTGCAGGAAATACGACTTCAGCAACAGACTGGTCAATGTCTGGAATACTCTACCTGACTCTGTGGTTTCTTCCCCAAACCCCCAAAACTTTAACCTTAGACTGTCTACTATTGACCTCACCCCTTTCCTAAGAGGTCTGTAGTGGACGTGCCTATTGTTTCTTTTATTTTTCTTATATGTATCCATTTCATGTATTCATAACTATATTTATACTTATACCTGTTATCTTACAATTGCTCGACAAAATAAATAAATAAATAAATAAATAAATAATAAATAAATAAATAATGTGAAGTTGATGTGAAGGAGAGACAATTGTGACCAATGCTGTCATATTCATATTCACTCAATAAAGTAGATGATGCTGTAGAAAATAACATTTCACTATCTTATACTTACATAGAAAGGCCACTTGTACTCCTACTGAAAAAGACTGTAATCTCTTCCATTTTCTATATCGTATGGTTTTTAATAATTTTAAGTATGGATAAAGTGAAACCTGAGTGAATGAGATTGGATTTAGGGTTTGGTCAGCTTGAAAAGATAGTAAGTAAACAAAAAGATGCTTTTCCCCTCCCTCCCCTCTCTAAACTCAACCACTGGCCAAAAGGCTTAGTTTTCTGTGAGTTCTGACTTTATAGATATATCAACTTTAATTGATCAATCAGTCGATTATGTGCCAGCAAAGTTTCTTTTTTTACTCTTCATCAGGGGTGTTTTTCTACCAGTTCTGTCCACCTCTGTAGAACTGGTAGCTCTAAAGAGCAGCAGACATAGAACCGGTTCTGTCTGCTGACGTTTTTGCTCACCCACCCACCTGGGCTCTTACCTGATCTTTATTTCCTGATTTTTCAACTTCAGCTGCCGAACGAGGCACAGCTGCAGTTAGAAAAGCAAGAAAAGAGGGCTGTTTCAAAGGCTTCTTGTCTGCAGGTAGCTGCTGCTGATGATTTACAGGCGCGCAGCTCGCAGCCTGCAGGGAAGCTCATAAATCCCAAACTGGTAGTTAACCCTGTTGTATCCTACCCCTGCTCTTAGTGACCATATTGAAGATGGATATTTGTCTACTTTACTGTCCTTATATTACTTAGATCTTCAGTAATTAAAATATCTCTTATCATTCCTGAGAACATTTTAACAGGATTGAAAAGAGTTGGAAGAAGAGAAGTCTAGAGAAATAAAGAAGTTTTAAGTGCTAGTTTGCTGTTGCAGCAGAACCTAGGTCTAAAGTCTTGCAACAATCTGGGTTTTTTTGAGTTATAAGCACATAGATTCTTTTACATAAAAAAGAAATTAGTTATCAGGCATATGACGTATGAAGAATAAGGCTTGTCACTCAGTAAAATACAAGTTTTAAAACAGTGCAAGACAAACCAGCATGTTTAAAACTAACTGTAAAAACCATAGAGATGAAAAAGATCATTAGTGGCATGAAGAATTTAGTAAATAGGATAATGGGACAGATTTTCTGAACAAGCTGAAGCCAGCAAAATAGAATAATTAGAGACACTACTACAAGTGAGTGTTAAAATTGTAAGCATTTTAGTGATAATTGCTTCAAGTGAATGCTGAATATGGGCTGTAAACACTGAAAATGCTTCTCCACAACTGAAGGGATAAATTAGATTCTGAAGAGCTTTTGCTGTACGTTTTTGTCATTTAGATATTATGGAGAGAACTCTGCTTTGTTTCTGATATGCTCCAATGCAATGAATTCCTACTATCCTTGAGCAACTAAAGTTTTCTACTGTAGAAAAATTTCAAAACATCTTGTTAAGGAATAATGATTTTTCTTTAAAACTTTCCCTCCTTATTTGTCAGAAATCTAACAAAAGGCTTCTGGTACTGTAATCTTATTTTGAAAGCACTATTGGGTTGCACATATGGCTGTATCTGATTCTAAGCCAATAGTTCAAATAACTACATTTTCACATTAATGTGTTTACGTGTGGTTAAAGAGTTAAATTAACTTTTTACCTTTATTGGTTCATGTTAGAGCAGGGGTTCCCAATCCCCAGGCAGTGGCCTATTTGCAACTGTGCTGCATAAACAGTGAACTGGAGGACACATGTCTGCTTGCAGCTTGACTCAGACAAGCAGCAGGCTGGTGCATCTGCATGCACAATTCAACAAGCATGAGCGGTGGGCTACTGTACACACAGATCGTGTGTAGCTCAACTTGCAGTTGAACTGCATATGCATCTGCATCCACACCAGCCCACTACTCATAAAGCCCAGTTTCCTTCTACTCCTCCCAGCATGGCTGCCAAGCCACAAAGATTGGGGACTGCTAGACTAGAGAGTACAGTGATCAGGTTATTTACTGATTTCCAGCACATGGTTAAAAAGGAGCAATTGCCACATTGAGCTGAAGAGTTATGATGCTTGAACTTTCATGGTGGAATTGAAACATAATTAGGATTACCAAATTAATCAGAGTCAGAATTCAGTATGTATGACTACATTGCAGCTATGGAAATCAAGATGGAAATATTCTCTCTCTCAATGTTAATTCTCATGTTTCTGTGTGTAAATAATCCAAATAATCCTAAGGTATATTTTTCCCTTTGCCCTTTGCTTTTATACCTTTTCAGTTGCAATAGCCATGAATCTTCCAGGACCATTTAGATGTATTGTACAACCTCACACAAAGAGTTTTTGATTAAGAGCTAAAATAAAGTCTTCTTTTTGTCTTTGGAAAACCAAGTCTCATAGTTCTAATAAAACCTGGCAAATGTACTCTACATTTAATATCTTCTGCACAATCAAAATTAGGAACTTTTTTCATTGTACCTCATTAAAAAATAATCAAGGACTAAAAGACTGCCCAATGTGTCTGACCCCAGTGATAAATTATAATAAACCACAAAATCTAGGATTTATAGTGGACATACTGATTGACCCTTTATTTAAACCAGAAGTAAAGGAGTCATCTATAATCTGATCACCATGGTGATTTCAACGTGGCTTTAACTCAAAATGCCTGATGATCTACTGTGCCCTATGATCTATTTAAAATTTAATAAATTCAGGCTAAGTACAAGTGGGGTTATTTAATTAGTATTTTCTAATATGTGTTCTCGATGTAATGCATTTACATGTTACTTATTCTAACTTTTCAATTTTCATTAGAATTTATTTTCAAAAATCCCATAAAATGTGCAAGTATAACAGCAATAGCAGCAGCAGCAGCAGCAAAAACTTTCTATTTCCTAGCAGCTGTGTTTTTTTCAGCTAATATCATTTTTTAAAAATAGATTTACTTTAAAATGATTCTAAGATATTTCAAATTGGTCTACCAAATAATAATAAAAAAAACACTTGGTGGAGGACTTCTAAGTAAGTTCGTAGGAATTTTGATTTTGATTTTTTTCTTTTGAGGAAAGCATTTTAATTCTTGAGCACCTAATTTCTGTATGAATCAGAAGGCTGTTCATTACAGTTGTTTTCTGCATGTGCTAGCACCATAATATGTGGAATCTGCCCATTTTACTCTCTGATTTTCTTGGATTATGGTATGCTGCTGCTGATACTTTAGATAATACTTTAAGAGGCCTAAAGTCTGCTTTTCTGACTTCATCTTCTGTGACTTCATCACAGAAGGCCCTTTTTATATTTAGAGCTAATATTTAGATTTTTGTGATTTGGCCAAAGTCAATACACAATTTTCAACAAAATCTCTATGGATTATTACCTTTAAACCAAATAGATGTAGAAACTGCCCCTCAGATGTATCTACAAATAAAGTACCCATATTAATATTAATAAAATGAAAAAGAAGATATTTTGTTCCTGAAAATCCTTACTTTGAACTAATGTTATTGCTGATTTTCATTTTGACATTCTACAATCAAAGTGTTAGGATTGTCTCAAACATTTTTCACTTCTAAAGTCCAAAGTAGTTATTTTACCTCAGTAAATATCATAATTAGGGTTCATTTAAATACTTGTGGAAAGATGGTTTGCTGATTGTTTATGGAAGGTGCCTCTTTGCAATAGAGATTCCATCTTTTATGTTATTCTGCTGTTGAGTCTTGTTGGAGTCAAACCAAATTAACCTGGAAATAAGGAGATTGCCAATAATTACTGATTTTCCAGCAGTTCCAATACAAATCAACAATAGTGAAGTATGCTGGGATTTGAAGTTTTGCAACATTTAGAGAGCTAGCTCATTAGACTACATCAGCCATGGCTGCTCAGCATTTTCCAAAGTAATTTTCAATAAATGCCTGATGTCTTTCACACACACACACACACACACACACACACACACACACACAAAACCTCACATGAATATACTAAAAACATCTCTACTGAGACTTTGGGATAATGGGGGGGGGGGAGGTGAGGAAAGGGGCAGAAAGCAACATATGTAGATGTATATATGTAAATAATTTATAAACTGTTCTGAAACTAACATTTCAGCTCATATCTACAGATGTAGATGCCAAAATGTATGAGAAACAAGATGTAGTTTTATAGCAATTCTTAAGTCAAAACCTGTAGTCAGAAACTTAGCCTTATTAAAATGATGAGAAACTCTGACAGCAGGGCCCCATAGTCCCATTCTTCTCAGGCACCAGTGTATTATCTGCAGCCCTTCTGATACTTGCTCCCAGGCAATTTATGATAATTATATTAAATAACAATATATATATATATATATATATATATATATATATATATATATATATATATATATGTTTTCTTAAGTTTTCGCGGTACTTACATGTATGGTGTTCGGCTTGGTTCGGGTATTTTCCCACGTCATTGTAGTTCTTTTAAAGTTGTAGCAACGTTTCAGCAGAATCTCATCTGCCATCATCAGGCTTCTGTATTGTGTCCGTCTGTGGGTCAGACTTTTACAGTGGTTTCAGATTTAAATTTGGGGCAGCCTATTGCTGTGCCAGAATGGTTTTTCTTCATCCTGATTGGTTGGGAGTCTTGGTCTGTGTTTATTGGTCTCGGAGTTTGCTGTGTTCTGCTTGATGGGTGTTTCTGATATCTTCTGTCTGTTTTTTGGCTCTTTTGTATCTTGATTGGCTGGCAGCATTGTGTTACTTTAATGGAGGTCTTTAGTGCAGCTTGGCTTCGGGTAAATGGACGGCTATCATTAGTTAGGAAGCTGGGTTTCATCTGGGTGCCTGGTTGGGGTGTGTTTGAGCTGGAGGTATCAGGGGGATCTGTTTGTGCCCAGGTGTTTGCCTGGCTTGTGGTGTGGAGATTTTTTGTTTGTGAGTGCAGGCTTCCAAATGATTGACAGCCTGGTGGAATCATCTCTTCTGTTCATGCTTTCTGGTCTTTTTTCAATCTCTATGGCTTCTCTGATGACTCTTTGGCTAGGGTTTTCCATAGTGGCCAGGGTTTTGGTGCCATTGAAGTTGATGCTATGACCTGTAGCTTCCATGTGTTGGACTAGTGAGGAAGTGTGTTCCAGCTTTTTGACTGCATTTTTGTGTTCATCCAGGCGGGTACTTATTCTTCTATTGGTCTGTCCAATGTATGTGGCCGGGCATGATGCACAGGGGACTTCGTATACGCCTTGGTTTTCCAGGTCAATTTTATCTTGGGGTTGCTAAGGATGGCTGCTATTTTTCTGTCTGTTTTGAAGGCAGTCCTGATGTGATGTCTGTGTAGTACCTTACTAATTTTGTCTGTAGTACCTCTTATGTAGGGCAGGACAGCTGTTCCATAGGTCTGTTCATCTTCTGGGTCTCTATTATGTTTCAGTGTGTTTTTGTGGATCAAGCTGGTGATTTTGCTTTTGTGGAAGCCGTTGGCTGTCAGTACTTTAGTCAGGGTGCATAGTTCAGCCTTAATGTGTGTCTTGTCTGCCAGGCGTTTGGTTCTGGTAATTAGTGTTTTAGCCACGGAGTTTATCTGTGCTGGGTGGTGGTGGGATTGGGCGTTGAGGTAGCGGTTGGTGTGGGTTTTCTTCTGGTATATGGTATGTCCTAGTGTGCCATCTGTTTTTTTGTAGATTAGTACATCTAGGAATGGTAGTTGTTTGTTTGTTTCTGTTTCCATGGTGAACTTGATTTTGGGGTGTGCGCTGTTTAGGTCTGTTAGGAAATTGTTTAGGTTTTCTTGTCCATGGGGCCAAATCACGAATGTGTCATCGATGTATCTTAACCATAGTTTGGGTTTGAGGATGGCATTGGCCAGGGCTCTGGATTCGAATTCTTCCATGAACAGGTTAGCAATGACAGGTGACAGTGGTGATCCCATGGGGGCTCCTTCTATTTGTTTGTATCTTTGTCCTTTGTATATGAAATATGTGTTGGTTAAGCAGTGTTCTGTTAGTTCCATGAGGTGTTTGGCTGGTTGGTATTTATTTTTGATGATTTCAAGGGTCTCTTTTATCGGGACTTGAGTGAATAGGGAAACCACGTCAAAACTTACAAGCAGATCTTCTTGCTCCACGTGTAGATCTTTGATCATTTCCAAGAAGTGGTATGAGTTTTGTACATGTGAAGCTGCTGTTTCAGCATGGGGCTGTAGCTGCTTTGCTAGGTATTTGGCTAGGTTTTGTAGTGGTGCTCCTCTGGAGCTGACTATGGGTCTGAGAGGTATGCCTTCTTTGTGTATTTTTGGGAGGCCGTATAGTTTGGGGCATCTGGAAGATTTCTCTCTGGGTATAATCGTGTGTTGGATCTCTTTGCTTATGTGGCTGGTTATAATTTTCTTCTTGGTTAATTTTTCCAGATATGTGGTTGGGTCTGTGTTTATGGGTTTGTATGTGGAGTCTTGGAGTAGGTCTGTCAATTTTGTTTCGTAGTCTTTTCTGTCCATTACTACAGTGGCATTTCCTTTGTCTGCTGGGAGGATGATTATGCTGCTATCTCTTTTCAGGGTTTGTAGTGCTTTAATTTCATTTTTCTGTAAGTTGCTTTTGGGTGGCTTGCTTGTGCATAGGATATTGGTAACTTGGTGTCTTATTTTATCAGCTTCATCTGTATTTAATTTAGTTAGGCTGGATTCTACTGCACATATGATGGATTCTGTGGGGATTTTTTGGGGTGCTATAGCATAATTGAATCCTTTGGTTAGAACATCTGTTTCTGTTTTGGTGAGTTCTCTGTTGGAAACGTTGTGCACTAATTGTTTCAGGTGTTGTTGTGAGTTGTTGGGGGTTTTCTTGTCATGTTCTAATTTCTTTAATTTTTTCAATAATTTTTCCTGTTTGTAAATACCTTCAGAATCAGCTCTCCAAGTTGTAAGTTGTTTTATCTTGTCCCAAAGTAGAGGGTGGATTTTGCTGCTCAGTTCCAGGTGTAGTGCTAGCAAATCTTTGTTTAACTGATCTAATCGGAATCTCTTACTGTGGAGCTCGCCCGTAGTAAAGCCATTTCAGTTCTTTTCAGGATACGTTTAGTGGCTGCTGTGCTTTGATGAAATGTTAATTTGAAGCAGGTTGGTGTAGTATTGTTGTCTCTGCAGCTGCGTAGGAATTGGAGGTCACATAGTATTCCTGCTCTTTTAATTTCCAGTTTCTCGTAGGTTTTGATCTGGCTGTTTATTTCCTCCCCGTAGAGGTTTGATATTTGTTTTCTACAAAAAGAGCCAAAAAACAGACAGAAGATATTAGAGACACCAATCAAGCAGAACACAGCAAACTCCGAGACCAATAAACACAGACCAAGACTCCCAACCAATCAGGATGAAGAAAAAACCATTCTGGCACAGCAATAGGCTGCCCCAAATTTAAATCTGAAACCACTGTAAAAGTCTGACCCACAGACGGACACAATACAGAAGCCTGATGATGGCAGATGAGATTCTGCTGAAACGTTGCTACAACTTTAAAAGAACTACAATGACGTGGGAAAATACCCGAACCAAGCCGAACACCATATATATATGTATATATGTATATATATGTATATATATTGTACACTAATTGTTTCAGGTGTTGTTGTGAGTTGTTGGGGGTTTTCTTGTCATGTTCTAATTTCTTTAATTTTTTCAAGAGCTTTGCCTGTTTGTAAGTGCTTGCAGATTCTGATCTCCAAGATTTGCTAGCACTACACCAAAGATTTGCTAGCACTACACCTGGAATTAAGCAGCAAAATCCACCCTCTACTTGGATCGGTGAAAACACAGAGATTTTATTTTGTTAAGCTGTTTGCAAAGAGCAGGGGATCTCAGCTGACTTCAACATGAAGTTTGAGCCAAGAACCACATCTTAAGATTTCAATACATTACATTTTATAGTTCTTCTATCCCGACGCCCCCCCCCCCCACGACCCTCCTACATCAACCCAGTGACTGAGAACAGCTAATCCGAGATGCCTTATGGAGACCACATCATCTCCTTTGATACCTCCCAATGACCTCTCATCACATCTTATCTTTCTTGGCATTAAAGAATGTCCCTTCAGCAGGGCCCTATTCTAATGGTCTTAGAACAAAGAAATATCTATTCCTAACACCACATGTGTTACATATTAATGTTACATTCAGCACTTCTTCTTATATGCATTTCTAACATCTATGCAAAGTAAAAGTAAGCTGATGTTTTGAAAAACAAAATCTAACTTCAATTGATTAAAGAAAGTTAGGGCAATGGTTTATTTCTTCTCATACCGATTCCTGGAGGAAATAGGGGTGGCATTACTTGATACAGGAGGATGTCTATAGAGAACTATCTTAATGCTATAATATACTATTCTCTTCATCTACATTTTATTTTTGAATTTTCTTATTTCTAATAGCAGTAAGGAAGAATTTTGTGAACATTAGGCCTAAACACAGTTACATGGCATTTAGAAACTTTATTTTAGTTAACTTACTGAAAAGGGAGTTTGGGATTTTAAATCTATAGCTTCATATGAAAGTTTTGGGACTTTGGCCATTTGATTACATTTCTAGAAAGCTTTGAACTGAAGACATTTTTTTCCTGCTAGAAATGAATTAGAAATAACCTGGCTGACCCAGGATGATATAGAGTTCCGTCAAGAAAGATACCACTTGTTAAACTCTATCAATTCTTCCAATAATGAAATCTATGGAGTTGGGAAGAAGTGAATCAGGAGCCAAGAACTGATATAGGAGGAAGAGGCTGGAAAGAAAAAGTACTGAAAATAAATCTTGGATGGGAGTTGCACAATCCATTTCAATTGCTGAGAAGTCTTTGATCCATGAAAAACAAAAAGGAAGAAGCTGGAGCAGAAAAAAACATTGTGCTCATTGTTTCTCCTGACATATAATTAAATTCCTCTTCGTTTGCACCAAAATCCAGCTGAAGCTAGAAGCCTTCAGTCAATGATTAGCTTACTTATTTTGATCCAATTTTCAAATCTTCATGGTTGTAGTTCTTGGCAATATATGCACCTCTCTTTTCATTCCATCTTCCACTTAGTCTTTCCCTTGCAGGATTTATTTTTCTCCATTTGATTTCATATACTGAAACAGTATCCTATCCAACTCTCTTTTTCTTAGCCAATGTGCCCTTTTTTCCTGTCATAAAGATGAGGGCAGAGATTTATATAACACAGATATCCAAAACATATACATGGATGCCAATATGGGATTAAGAACTCTAGTCTGCATACCTTTTCTAGCTTCTTGATGTTAAGGCTGTCTCTTCATATAGTTCGACATGTGTGGGGCATCCTCCCTTCAAATTTAGATTGCCTTCGTACAGAAAAGATTATGTTCTTTGAATGGCGGGCACACAACATCCCGGTGCTTCCTCTTTTAACACTGTTTCCTCTTCAACATATGGGAATCAAAACATTGTGATGAAATAATTCTGCCTATTGGGCCAAAGGAATTGATCAGATAATATGGCAGGGGAAAAAAGAACATATTATCCTACATACTTTTACATTTTCAATAATTGTTAAAGCAAAATGTGCTTGAACTACTGTCAGGCATTCAGAGTTCTCTCCTTAATATTACCTAACAACTGCACACTTAGTAGATCCTTCTTAATTAGACAGAGTGACTATGCTCTGTGTGTAAATTTTATATAAGGTAAATAAGAACACATTCTTCCACATACTTCAACAAGAAACACTTACCTTTCTGAGGTTGCTAATTATGGAATGAGTGACAGATTATGTTGCACAACAGATGTTCATTTTCTGTTTCTCCTAAGACACAATCAATTCTACATGTGATGAATGTATTTTAGCTAGCTGTGTGATTGGCAGAGAGAGAGATGTCCCAAAGTACAAAAGTAGAATGCATGTTTTGCACATGTAAGTCATTGGCTAACAATGTTATCTGGTTTTTAAAATAAGAAAACATATTTTCCATGATTCAGCCTAACATAAACATCTATGGGAATAATAACAATGAATTCGGTAGGACTTATTTGTGAACAGGCAGAAATAAGATGGTGATAGCAATAGCAATAGCACTTATACTTATATACTGCTTCACAATGCTTCACAGCTCTCTCAAACCAGTTTACAGAATCAACATATTGACCCCAGCAATCTGGGTCCTCATTTTACTGACCTCAGAAGGATGGAAGGCTGAGTCAACCTTGAGCCAGTGAGATTCAAACTGCCAAACCTCTGGCAGCCAGCAGTTAGCAGAAACAGCCTACAGTACTGCATTCTAATCACTGGGCCATCACAGCTCTTAATGTTAAAATCCTACTCTTTTCTTGCAAAAAAACAAACACAGAGATATTAATTTGAGGTGGACTGCTTGGACTACCATATTAGGTAAGAGATATTCCACAAGGCTATTGTCTAATAAACAACATGAGACCAAAACATATGTGAAATTACATTAGTCGATTCATTTTTAGTTTTACATTTTTGCTTTTCTTTTGTAATCTGGATTATTCAAAACATTTATTTAAAATGGAAAAATCACCAGATCACTTGTTTTCATTTTATATTCTTGTTTTGCTTTGAAATAACACTGAGCAAATGCAAAACAGGATATATAAAGTATAGGAATCTGTTTTACAACAAGCATTGTTTTTTTTCTTCAAACAGGCAACCTTGCAATTTCTTTTACTTTCTTAAGAAGTCTTTTAAGTGCTATATTGGTCTGACACGACATATTCTAAAACTTTTTATTTTTCCAAATGGTGGTATAGGGAACACTAGGTAGAGAAAATGGAGCCTCCAACTATCTTGAAACTCATACATAACTTTATCAAAGAAGCTCAATTTCAGTACTTCCATATGCTGGACTGGTAAATAGGTAAAAATGGTAAATGGAAATATGCTGTATTAGTGGACAGGACCAGAGGTAGAAGAACAGTGAGCTGCCTTGGTGCACACAATCAAGAGCTATGGTCTGCGCTGAACTGCAATTGGTGCACACAAGAGCTGAGAGCTGCTAATGTCTTTTAAATTGCAAATAGGGAATAGTATTGGGGAGGGACCGGGACAAAAACTAAATTTTATTGAATTTATCTTTAAATTCATCTTGTATGGAATTAAAATTATAACTAAATGCAATAAATGCAGATTGTCTCCCATGTACCAAATTCCAACCAACCAGAGGCAAAGTGTGAGTGGGTCAGAATACATCTAAGGATTTGGGATATATTATTCTGATTGCGTAGCTTATGGGCAAGTTCTTATTAATGTACTGTTGTAAACTTTTCAGTAGCTCTCTATAGCAAATCTTTTCACAATGCCACTATAGATAAGTGAAAAGTATAACTTTCCTAGATATGAAAAGCAGTCTTCACCTGTGTAAATGATGTATTGTCTTCTCCCAGATCAATTTAGCCATTGCAGCAGGTTCTACCATCTTCACCATCCATTCCTCCATTGCAGCTAATGCAAAAATCTTTCCATCTTTCTGTAAAAATTATGTTGCTACAGTTATCATATACAAAAACAAAGTTCCACAACATTTTTCCAACTGTTTGACCATCAATTCCAAAATAAAAAGTCTAGTTTTAATTGTATATTTTCTTTAAATCCTCTGAATCAGTGTGTGTATTTGAAATATATAATTTTACTATCTTTTTTATACAGACACCAAGCATAAAATGTCACTTCTTGTTGTTCAAAACATCAATTTGAAGAGCTTTTATACATTCTAGACAATTTCTTCAGTGACACATACCATAGTACATAATTTTATTTAAAAAAACTTTTAGATTATATAATATAATTGTATAATATAATGTAATTTTAAATCCTTTCTGCCACCTATTTCTGATTGTTCCATCTGATTGTTCAGCTCACTTTATCACACTTTCTTTCACTTGTTCTTCTGTTTCAAATTTCAATAAAAATGGATTCATTCTAGCAATTACATGTCAATCATTTGTACAGAGTTCTATTTTAAATTCCACCTTACATTGTTAAAAACCATAACATATTTTGTGCATGTACTTTAAATCTTTCTAACTGTAAACAAGAAACTCATTAATAATTATATCCTTTGCCACTAGTTCTTCTCTTGATCTTATTTTAATCCCTCCTGACAAAATCTTAATAACTCATGATAAGTTAACTATTTGCATTTGCCTATTATTTCTCATCTATAAAACATTTCTTATGCTGAGAGCCAGAAAGTGTTTTCAGGCACAATCTGGATTTGTATCTATTCCATATTATCAATACAGCATGACTAACAATGATTTTTAAAATTCACATTCACTTTTACCTTGTGTACCATAAAGTTCACCCTCAAAACAGTTATAATAACCTGATAATCTATCTTAGATGTCAAACACAAGGCCTGGGGCTGGATCCGGACCACAGAGTGCTTAGATTTGGCCTGTGGGACTGCCCTGGAAACAACAAAGGACTGTCCCGTGTTGCCTCTGCCAGTGAAAATGGAGCTTGGGATGGCTGTGAGCGGCCATCCTGAGCTTTGTTTTCGCTGGCAGAGGGTTTCAGGAGGCCATTGCAATTGAAAACAGAGCTTGGGGGCCTGTTTTTGCTGGCAGAGTGCTCAGGCCACCACAGGAGCCCTAACATGAGTGATGTTGAGCTGGCCAGAGTCTGAATCCGAGGAAGAAGCCAGACAGTTGACAGGGAATGGGAATGTGGCTCCATTAGCTTTGGAGGAGGCTGGGGAAGGGCAAAGTCCAGCTGGGCAGAGCAGGGAAGAGATAAAACAAGGAAGAGGGAGTTCAAAGGAAGAACCAGGCCCACACCCTCTTCATCTTAGGGCATGCAGGGAAGAACAGAGAAGAGAGCAACATGGGTTGCATGGCTTACAGGGAAGGAAAGGGCTTGATTCCCTTCATTAGGCACAGCTGGGAACACTGTTGATAAGAAAGGCAGGCTGCGTGCGGCAGGCAGTTGGGAGCAAATGTGTCTTTATTTTGTGTAGTGGCTTATCTGTGTTCCTGGCATCTTCCCAAACATGTGAGTTTTTCCATGCCTTCAAGTCTGAAATTCTTGCTCTTGCCCTGCCAAACTGATTGCTTCAGTTTGGCTTGTTTGAACTTTAAGTTACAGTTTGTGTTGACCATGTTTTGGACTTAATTTTCTGCAGTCAAAGGTTGTTCCTGGGAGAGTTTTTCTCCAGTCACAAGGTAACCTGGACATTGGGGGCAAAGTTGGAGATAATAAAAGGACTCTTATTGATTATCTGACTGTGTTGCCTTTGTGCCACATCCTGGGATCATCACATTTCCTACGTAATCCTTGATAAATTTTGCTTCTTTAAATATTTGACTGTTATTTTTTTCTAGAGGGATATCACTTCTTTTATATATATTGAAAAAAAATTTTTGATAGCCATATTGTAATAATACTAATCATAATAATACAGTATCTCCCTCTTTTAATTTCGATAGCATTTTTCTTTTTCTTTTTGAAATTTATATGCTAGCCACTTTGCTAGCAACTTTTTTGCTATATATAATTCATTTTTATTTCAATTTTTCTAATAACAGAAAATTGTCATTGTAAAAACTTAATTTGCTGAGAAATACTTTTCTTTCCTGCCATTTTTAAAAATTCTTTTTTTCTTTTGATTTCATCCCAAATAGTTTGTGTTTTATCTTGATTCTTCTTTTTAACTTTTCTATTATGTTGTATAAAATAATTTCTAATAAAAGCTTTGCTTCCATCACAAACTATTCTTAAATCAGTGCCTTTCCTTGAATTATTTAAAAAAATTAATAATAATTTATGTTTACAATTTTCCACTATTGCTTCTTTCTGTAGCAACATTTTATTTAGTGTCCATCTTAAAATATAGTTTTTCTTTTATAAACTAAATTCATAGGATTATGCTCTGAAATAGTCTAAAATATCTCTACTTTAAAAAAAAACCTGTAGTTGTAGTCCTTTTAAGAGCATAAGAGCAACTTTTTAGATGAATTGGCAGTCCTTTGTAAACTGCTTGTAATTGCATTGTAGGAATCACACTGAATATTTATGACTTAATATAACTACAAATATTTTTGGTCTGAATGTTCTTAAATAAAAGTCTGTATCACCAAGATAAATGGGGCAATATTTTGGCTGTATACAATCCTAGCTAGCATTTTTGGGGGGAATCTGTTATCTTAATAAAAAATGATGGCCCCATATGTTATCATTATTTCGATGAAGGGTTTTCTGCCTTTATATCATTTTATTATGCAGATAGTATGTAAAATATTCAGAAAGAGGATGACTTTCCCCCTTCTTTGCCTCCTTTCCAATTGCTGATCAAGAAGTTGGAGTGAATTATAGCTGGCAGCTGATTTGGAAGTTTGAATAATTTAAATCTTTTTCCATCCTCCATTTCACATTCAGATAGACTGGTAATGCAAAGTTCTAACAGAAAGCAGTGGTGGGAAATGAAAAGCAAACACTCTCTTTCACAAAAATACCTAAGCGAAATAAACAATTTTAGGAAATGAGAAACCACACTCCACTGTGATTTAGGTAATGAGTTTTTAATATTCTTGTGTGTTTTCCATAACCCTGTCATGCAGTGTCATGCTTTGAATGGCTTATCATTCCACTGTCAACAAGTCTTTATACCAAATACATTTGCTATCTGTAAAAAATACTCATACTTTGTAAAAGTCCTAGGAAGACAGCAGTCAGTCACTGTTGCTTACAAACTAAGGTATGATTGAATATTTGTTCTGCGATGCTTTTGAAAAAAAAGCCAAGCTTTTTTTTATCTTGGATGCACAAAATTGAAACATACATCCAGAATGTTCTACCCTGTCCTTTACTTGCAATCTCCATTTGGCATTTTGCAGGAGAAACAGTCCCATGCTGCCATTCCTCCAAATCCCCCAAATCTTTTATTCATATGTTGTTAGTGTGTGTGTGTGTGTGTGTGTGTGTGTGTGTGTGTGAATATATATCACATACACATATACACACACACATAATTTACTACCTCTGGGGAAAAAAGAAAGAGAAACGTTTGAGTAATCTATTTTGCAGGCAAATTGGTTTGGTGAGCAATACTGGAAATGTTTCCATGGTGATCTAAGCCAAAAAGACATCAAAAGTGCACTATGGATGATGGAGAGGCCTGCTGGTCAATGATTATGGTTCGCAAGTCATTTTCTTTCTATTTTTATGTACAAAAAATGTGAAAGAAGTGCCATGCAACAATCCTTGTCAATAAATCTTATTAGAAATATTATCAGGTGCAGGCAAACTGATAGAACTCTGTCTACATAGAGAACACTTTTCTCACTGCAGAAGAGGATGATCAATCTCATCGTATTTATCCTGATATCTGTTCACTTCTCTTTCCATATTAAATTACATTGGGAGGGGAAATAGGTTCCACATATTGATTATTTGCAAATCTTTGAGGCCAAGTGCCTTTCAGCTACATAACATTGCTATTCTGGAAATCTATATTCTTTACTTATTCATTTCTTATTGCTCAATCGTATATGCATGCCACCTATTCAAAAGTTCTCCCTCTATATCTGTTACTAGCTGCAGGAAAAACAAGGCATTTAGGGCAGGAAAATATCACTGTAAGCTTATTTGAATGTCTCATTTGGCTTTTCACCTTGATTAATCCTTAGATTATCAAGCATGCCTTTCTGTCCAGGTGAGATAGCTACATTGGTGAAATCTGCCAATTTTGTTCTTCATCACTGCACACAGTGATGCACCAATCTTGTTCCTGACAAGCCACAGAAAGTCTTGGCCAAACTAATGTGCGCATTTAAATGTAGTCTACATTTAATTTCCTTGTTTGACCTGTAGGCTAGTCCAAACAGCTATTGAATACACCTTTTGGTGTATTCCACAGACAAACAATCATGATTCATTATAGTTCGCTTTTATTCTAGCAAAAAGAAACTATGAGGTTTGACTTTTGTCTTTTTCTAGTCAAACCCCTGTTTTAGTTTTTATTGTTTTTTCCAAAGTTGTGGGGAGTTCACTACAATTGGAAGATGTCAATTTATAGCTAACTCAGAAATCAATATACTGGCTTATCTCCACTATTGTTTTAAGAAAAAAAAACAGTAGGTGATATTTAGGACACTTTCTTCTGAAGGAAGAATACAGATGGCTCTTTACAAAATAACAGGTCACTGACTGAAGGTATCAGTCTCTGTGTAATAGAAACTCCTTCTACAATTTCATTCAAATAAGAATAATCCTAAATTTAATATCAGAGCTTGTAGATATGGCTTAATATTACAGCTTGTACAAACAGAAATCTATACTTACTTGCTTAAAAGGAGGTAAACATCCATTTTAACTAAAGCTTTTAATCCTTTTGAGAAGTCTAATTTTTGGCAGATAATGTATTTCAAAAGACAGTAGCAGTTCCTGAGCATTCAAGTAATTTATAATGTGGGTTTTTTGGCAGCAGAGACATTGTTAGACTTTTTTCATGCCATCTGTTTTTTGTTTTGTTTTTTCGTTTTGAAACTATGAATTTTCTCCCTCCCCATTCTGCCATCATTTCTTCTCAAAGACATTTCTTCTCAAAGATATTTTGTGGTATTTCTTGGAAAATGTACCACTGTCTCTTCACTATTTCTATTGCTTGCAGGGTTTCTTGGCATGAATAGGCCTTGACAGATGACTATATCAGAGATTGACTATATCAGAGATTGGCAAAAACCAGTGTACAAATGAACATAAATAAATGAACACCAGTAGTTTAATTCTATGTGACATGCAGAGTCTCAAAAGAATAGTTGGATTTTAAGGAGCCATAATTCTCAGCTCTTCATTTCAGAGGACCCACTTGCTTGCCAAAATTTCCAGCTTTCAAGTAAAGTGCAGTAAAAGCAAATCTGTGACCCTTATAAAGCTGGTGATGCAGCTCAAAATGTTCTGGCGCTAACCTACCAGATAGTTTCTTAGTATAGAAACTTGCTGCTGCCTTTCAAAGTTTTTAGCCAACAACACTATACTTGTGCTTTACAGTTTGTGAACAGCCCTAGAGACAAGGTACAGAATAATTATTTATCTGAAGAAAGTTTTTTCCCCAACATACTTGTAGTAGACATTATAGACAGATTTAACCATAGTTTCAATTGAGAAAATGTGAAAATCCTAGACCAGGCCAAATCCAAAAATGACAGTGAATTTCTAGAAGCCTAGCACTCTCACAAATTATCCCTTGATAAATGCATAGACATTAACAACATCTACAGACAATACAAAAGAGACAATGAACCATCCTAAAAGAAAACAAAAAGACCCAAGCACCTTTCCACCAGCAATTAGATTAACCCAAAGGTTAACATCAAATCAACAATCAAGTAAACAATACTGTAGTCAATAAACTGTCAAAGAGCCAACATTAAATAGCCCAACCAAAGAATCTCTAAGACAACTCCACCAACACTGATAGGGCAAGCCACCAGAATATAAACTGACAGCAAACCACACATCTTACTAGCACTGGTGATGTTATCTAGTTTGGGTAATGAAACTTCTGCAAGAAAACAAGCAAGGTCAGACAGCACCTTCACTTCAACCCTGAGCTACAAATATTCTCCTTTATTAGACATCAGTCTTTTGCTCATGGGAACCATGGAACATATTTTCCAGTAAGATATGTACCAAAATATAGGGTTTTTTCCATATACATAAAATATATTTACTTGGATATGCACACCACAAATAATATTTAGTGGGACAAATAAGATTCCATTATAGCCTATTAGTCTCAGCATAAACTATGCCTTGTTTCAACCTTGAATAATCACAATACTCTCTATTTTTCATCTTTCCCTTTTACCAATGGAGAAGTTAAATCCACAAGTATGTAATCCAAGCTGCTTAGTTTGCTTTCAGAGATTTAAATTTGCCTTTCTTGTGCAAAGCTAATTTAATACCATTCTCCTAAAATATTAGAAAATATACAAAATACCAATCCCAAATGAAAATATTTATTCAACCTTTTTAAATTTCATGGTAATGCTTGGGATAAATGTGACAGATCTTACATTTCTAAATCTGAACAGTGCACTAAAATACTTTGTGTTGATATTGGTCCTGTTGAACATAATAAATATGTTGCTTTGTGATTTATCACCCTTCCCCTCTTCAAAAAAGTATTTTCTCTGTTACTGAGAAAACTGAAAGATTGAAAATAGGATACCTAGAAATCTTTGGGAACTACTATTTTGAAATGTGAAGCATTTTCTTTGGAGTTATTTTTAATTAAATTCTAACAGGGAACAATGGAACTCTTTTACCACATTAATACACATATTTGAAAAAAAAACAGAAAGTAATGCCAAATGAATAAGGTAGGTGTCAAAGAGGAGCTACTCATTCTGGAATGTATTATTTATTTATTTGTTAAGTTATTTGGAGATTGGGCTGAGAAGATATAGGTGGCCCTAAATAACTCAGTCAGCTTCAGTTGACCAATGATAGCCTTGAATTTAAGTCTCTTCAAGTCTTGTCCAACTCCTTAACTGTTACACCATGTTATTAATATGTTAAACATGTAATACCAAAATTAGAGCTATTCAACTGTGCAAGAGTAAAACTTGCAAATTGGTCACTGTATACATATTTCCAAATCCTGATAATTGCTTAATAGATCCTAGCAGATATTAACATCTACTAAATCTTAGCTGCCAAATACTGTCAAATACTGACTGTAGAATGTCATGAACTAACTGCCAAAATACATTTAAAGGCCTGCTTTGCTTTAACAAAACTTTGAATGAGCCTTGAGGGTGCTTTGGGAAGAAACAATGAGGATCTCCTTACTTGTGTGAGATTTTCTTCTGGAGGTTGTCAGATCCTCCCAGTCTTTTTTTCCATGGAGTGCATGCTATAAGAGCAGCTTAAGAAGATCTTATAGGATCTTCCATAATGAGATTATTCGCTTGTGAGAATAATCTTGGAAGACAGAAAGAAGAGCTGCAGCCCAGACAACTGTCAGAGAAGAGATATCTCAGCCCACAAAAAGAATGGAGGTGTTGAAAACATTACATTCTTTAGTGAGTAAAGGTAGGAAAGGGGAGAATGTTTTCACATTTGCAAGATTCTGTTAGTGTAACCTTATAAAAATAGTAGTGTTAGCATTCATTATTTTGTTGTCTTGTCTTGACTACATCTAAGGGCTGGCATGTGCAAGACTGGACATCCCGAAGACCCTTGGCACTTCTAGAGTTTTGACCAGAAAAAAGTGGGCTGAGATTGCTGCCTCATTCAGCACTATCTCTTCTAGCACCAACTGATGAACACTTTTTGTCAGTGTGTCATGGAAGATACCATGACAATAGTGCTTACTTGTTTTCCTCCAACACCAAATGGAGTATAATCCACTTCTCTCCTTCCAGCACTTGTTGATCAAAGCTTCCTGAAAGAGATCAACTGGCAGCCCTAGTCAATCCTGGCAAAGCTAAGCTATTGGCAGCAGATATCAGTCCATCCTAGAGAAGGCAAAACATCATTCATCAGAATCCACTTAGTGGTTTGCAAAAACTTGTCCATGGGTAGATGAGCTGGTAGTGCTAACCACCAACTTCTTCTGGCTCCAGACCACTGAAGCTCCTGGCCAACTTGTCCCAGAGAAGAAAATCAGGATCACTGTCTGTTTCTTGTTCTTAAAACTGGTTTGTAAAAATTCCTGGCCAGCATAGGAGAAAGGTAATAGCCATCACTACCTTCCTGCTGAGCTGCAAAAAAAAAAAAAAAAAAAAACCTCCAAAGCATCCTGAAGAGAATAGTCAACCCCGAGAAGAAAAGCCAGTGGCACTACCCACTTAACTCCTAGCATGATTACCCATATACTATATCTTGGCCAGCATATTCTGGAAGAAGTAAATTATTTGCCCTGTCCAGCACTGCCTAGCCAGTGGTTGGGGTGTAACCAAGAGTACATGTGAAACTCGAAAAATTAGAATATTGTGCAAAAGTTTATTTATTTCAGTAATGCAACTTAAAAGGTGAAACTAATATATGAGATAGATTCATTACATGCAAAGCAATATAGTTCAAGCCGTGATGTGTCATAATTGAGATGATTATGGCTTACACTTCATGAAAACCCCAAATCCACAATCTCAGAAAATTATAATATTGTGAAAAGGTTCAATATGCTAGGCTCAAAGGTTCCCACTCTAATCAGCCAATTAAGCCATAACACCTGCAAAGGGTTCCTGAGCCTTTAAATGTTCTCTTAGTCTGGTTCAGTAGGAATCACAATCATGGGAAAGACTGCTGACCTGACAGTTGTGCAGAAAACCATCATTGACAACCTCCATAAGGAGGGAAAGCCTCAAAAGGTAATTGCAAAAGAAGTTGGATGTTCCCAAAGTGCTGTATCAAAGCACATTAATAAAAAGTTATGTGGGAGGGAAAAGTGTGGAAGAAAAAGGTGCACAAGCATCAGGGATGACCACAGCCTGGAGAGGATTGTCAGGAAAAGGCCATTCAAAAGTGTTGGGACTTTCACAAGGAGTGGACTGAGGCTGGAGTCAGTGCATCAAGAGCCACCACACAGAGACAGATCCTGGACATGGGCATCAAATGTTGTATTCCTCTTGTCAAGCTGCTTCTGAACAACAAACGATGTCAGAAACGTCTTACCTGGGCTAAAGAAAAACAGACCTGGTCTGTTGCTCAGTGGTCCAAAGTCCTCTTTTCTGATGAGAACAACTTTTGCATCTCATTTGGAAACCAAGGACCCAGTGTCTGGAGGAAGAATGGAGAGGCACACATTGCAAGATGCTTGAAGTCCAGTGTGAAGTTTCCACAGTCTGTGTTGATTTGGGGAGCCATGTCATCTGCTGGTTTTGGTCCACTGTGCTTCATTAAGTCCAGGGTCAATGCAGCCTTCTACCAGATTTTGGAGCACTTCATTCTTCCTTCCACAGACGAGCTTTATGGGGATGCTGACTTCATTTTCCAGCAGGCCTTGGCACCTGCCCACACTGCCAAAAGCACCAAAACCTGGTTCAGTGACCATGGGATTACTGTGCTTGATTGGCCAGCAAACTCGCCTGACCTGAACACCATAGAGAATCTATGGGGCGTTGCCAAGAGAAAGATGAGAGTCATGAGACCAAACAATGCAGAAGAGCTGAAGGCCGCTATTGAAGCATCCTGGTCTTCCATAACACCTCAGCAGTGCCACAGGCTGATAGCTTCCATGCCACGCCGCATTGAGGCAGTAATTGCTGCAAAAGGGCCCCAAACCAAGTACTGAGTACATATGCATGCTTATATTTTTCAGAGGTCCGATATTGTTCTATGTACAATCCTTGTTTTATTGATTGCATGTAATATTCTAATTTTCTGAGATTGTGGATTTGGGGTTTTTCATGAGCTGTAAGCCATAATCATCTCAATTATGACAAATCACGACTTGAACTATCTTGCTTTGCATGTAATGAGTCTATCTCATATATTAGTTTCACCCTTTAAGTTGCATTACTGAAATAAATGAACTTTTGCAAGATATTCTAATTTTTCAAGTTTCACCTGTAATAGAGGAGTTTCAGCCTCCTAGTGAGAACTGTAGACATGGCTGGCCTTGCAAGCTGCATGGTATTGCTAAAATGCTGCTGGTGTTCCCATAGTCCCCACTTTGAATTTAACCAGTTCTGCATTTAACCAAGATTTTCATAGTTTGAGGCTCCCTGAATTGCTTCATTGAAATAAACTGTGATATTTTTTGACTTCAGGAAAAGATATCAGGTACCCTCTCTGGCTTGAAAGGTTTCATCAAAGGGAATCTTGATCACTTCAGAGTAAAGGACTGAATGTTTATGCCACGTGTGATGAAAGGCATATAAATCCCTTTGCTGCTCATAAAATATCATGTTCCAAGGTGGATATGTAAATGGTTATATTGGGATTTAGGCCACATCATAAGTTCTATGATCAAACATTCCAATTTCTTTGTTTCTGATATGTGTCTCACTTCCACTCCTTTTTAGAATTCCAAAGATCCTTTGGAACAAATGATTTATTTCTCCTGTGATTCTTTCAGCATCCTTTTAAGATACCTTTATGTCCCCATGCTGTTGATGTACTTTGTCCTATTTTCTAAATGAAAAGATTAATGCTCCTCACTCCTGATTCTTGTCATTCCCTCTGCAATCCACACATCGATACTTCTTGAGACCATCTTCACTGTGTAACTGTCTGATGAGCTGAATATTTTTTGTAAGTGACTTCTGTTTTCAAATTAGAGGCTATCCAGTTGAAAGCTGTCATACTTTCTAAACCACTTGGTAGGAGCATGGAGGTCACAGGAAAGTAAAGATCAATCCTAATAGCTGAGCCTTTTGAGGTGGCATGTGAAATATTTGTAATGAAATTCCATTTCTTATGAACTCACTCATTTTCTTTCTCACAACTGAGCCCAGGTTCATTGCAGTTCACCAATCTTTCAGGAAATGTGACTGTGTTACCTGTCACTGAGTTCAATTTGTGGCTGTTTTCTGAGTTTGTGCTCTCTGACAGAAATGCAAGCTTAGTCAGCCTCTAGAAAGGCTGAGATCTCATGTCAAGAAGAACTGAACAATATCTTAAAAGTGTTCTTAATGAATTTTTTTTTTGTTCTCCAACAAAGAAAATGGATCAAAATATTCCTTTGAATTTTCTTTCTAAAGGGCACCTGAATATTACAAAACATCAATCACCAATTTCAAATATATATGTTCTGTAGAACGAAGGCATATTATTGTAAATTAGTTCTCACAGCTTCCATTTTCTATATATCTATATCATCTATATCTATATCTATGTTTATATCTATATCTGTATCTGGATTATATCTAGATCTATATCTGTATCTGGATTAAACTTTACAAGATTTATCCATTTTAATTCCTACTACCACTCTTAAGCCCTGTTATTATAGTCTGTTATAATTAAAGATTTAGTAGAATGTTGTTATATTAATTTATGTAGATAATATTGCACAAGAAACCTTATCAACATATATTGGCAGGGGTGGGGTTCAAATCTCTTAACAACCAGTTCTGTGAGTGTGACCTAATTTGTAGGTTTGGCTTGGTGGTCATGTGACTGGCTGGGTGTGACTTGCTGACTAGGCATGGCTTGGTGGTCATGTGACTGCTTCGGTATGGCTTGTATGTAAATATTATAAATATTTATGTAAATATTGATTTTTTTTATTTAAAAAGAGCAACTTTTACCCAAAATCAGGCAAAGCAGGCAGGCAGATTGAGTTGCTCACAGAATCACAGATTCATTCAGAGATCTATCTTTCTGCAATCAGCTACCTGAGTTTATCACATAAAATTTGCTTGCAAGCAAACTTATTAAAAAACTCAAAAAAATAACTCACAACACATTATGTATGTAAATATTGAATTTTTTTATTTAAAAAAGAGCAACTTTTACCCAAAATCAGGCAAAGTAGGCAGGCAGATTGAGTTGTTCACAGAATCACAGATTCACTTAGAGATCTATCTATCTGCCATTGGCTACCTGAGTCTGCATTAAAAAAATAGAAGCTTCGGTCCTAAGGAAGGTTCAGCTCTGCTTTTAGATAAGCAAGAAATGCAACAATTTCCTACTTTCTAGCTGACCTAAACATCCCAGCACAGCAGATCAGCTGATGGTTGGGTGGGGGGGAGGAAAAATAGCAACTTAGCAGGAAAGTTTGATGGCAGGCTTCCAGGTAAGGAGTGAGTGGGTGGGGTGGGGCCAGGCAGTGGTGCAATTTGCCGTTTCTTTGGCAGGTAGAATCCCACCTCTGGTGAGAATGCATTTTGCACGTGTGTGTAAACCATTTCCAAAACATCTCAGCTGTGCTGCCCAGACAGCTGACAAGTGCTGAGCGCAGACGCACAGTGTTTGAAAATCCTCTTCTTTCCTTCTTTTTCAATCTCAGCTGTGCCACGCAAAGCAACTGAGGTTGAAAAAGAAGGAAATAAAGGACAGCCAAGAGCCTGGGCGAGTGGGTGGGCCAAACAGACAGCAGAGACTGAACTGGTTCGGTGTCTGCTGCTTTTCAGAGTTACTGGTTCTATAGAACCATGCTGAACCAGTAGCAACCCACCCCTGTATATTGGCCATTTTTGCTGTGTTAGAAAAAATTCATTGTGTTACAGGAATCATTTCTACACAAACATCTTCTCCTCATCTCCCATCCCCACCTTAAATAACAGCTGTTAGAGTATATGCAATAATAAAAACAAAGCACCTTACTTTGTATAGCTGATGAAATAAAAACAATTCCACATTTTTCTAAGATAGAAGAAATCCTTATCAAAGGGACTTCATAAATACATCGCTCACATACTTGACAATTGAACCTCCTTGTCTCAACTTATGAACATCTGAAAAACTGGAAATAAACTAAAAATAAGCCCTTATTTAGACAATTCTCTTGAATCATAACTACTTATGATTACTTGGACTGCCATTTGTCAGAAATGGTGTAGGGTCTCCCGCTTGGGCAGGGGTTGGCCTAGGTGACCTACAAGTTTCCTTCAAACTCTGATTATCTGTTATACTTCAGTTTTGAGAAGTTTGAAATATTCAAGTTGTAAAATAGTCTGAAACTAACAGTTAAGTAGCAAAAATAATGGAGAAGATAATCAAATGGAACAAGGCAAGAAAACTAACCTTCTCCAAAGTGATAGCTTCCAGAACAACTCATAGAAAGCTGGGTAGGAAGGAGGGTCCTCCCCACGATTTTAACTGAAGCATTCCTTCTTTATCTTAGAATGTTTCTTTTTTCTTACCTGGAAAAAACATTAGACTTTCAGCTTTTATTTCTGACTTCACAGCAGTGCCAGTTCTTGAAGGAAGAACAAAGAGGAAGCGAAAGATGATGATAATAGAATAGAGATTTTGCTTTATATTAATTACTGCTAAATATATGATTATTATTTTTAAAATCTTATTTATGTTTGCATTGAAAATTAAAAGCCAATCTATCAACAATCATTTTCAACATGTGTGTGTGTGTGTGTGTGTGTGTGTGTGTGTGTGAGAGAGAGAGAGAGAGAGAGAGAGAGAGAGAGAGTCATAATGGCTATTATGAAGTCCCTTAGCATGCAATTTATTAAGTTGTTGTATAAAGGTACCTCTTAACAATATTTTTGGGAGGCCTGTAATAACAAGTCTGTTTCAGGAAAAGTTTTTTTTTTTTAATGAAAGTATATTTAAAAAACAAGACTGTCTCATGCATGTGGACTCATCCAACTGAGATTTCTAACCAGAAAAGAAGGAATAGAGGAATACATGCATCTTTTAAAATGCCAACTTTTTAGAGAAATCCCAGAGATGATATTTGTCTATTTTTATATTTTTCAGTCATTGTTGTAACATTACACCCTGGTGGATGAGGAAACAAAGGAGAGCTAGGAATAATTCAGAGGGAACATTAGCTCTTCTGCCCCTATCATTATTTCTGCTTGAAAAACTATAATGGAATCCATCTGCATTGTTCTAATTAGTTGTACTTTTCATTAATAATAGTCAACTTTTTAATGAGGTTATATTGGTATGGTGTATTATTTTGTGCCGGGGTAGGTCTGGAAAATCTAATTCAAATCCCTACTGAGCCAGGAAGCCTACTGTATGAACTTGGGAGTATAACTATTTTTCATTCTTCCAAATGAATTGTTCTTTCTTTGGTTTTGGTGGAGAGAAAATAAAAAATATAGGTAAACATTCATTAATATTTTGCTGAAAAAAATAAGTTTATTTGTGGGGGAAGAGAGTCTTGTTTTATCTTTTTAAATGGTACCTCTTTATAAGTTAATGTACACTGTATATGTACACTGTATATTTTCACTATTTCAAAATGTGGACCTGGAACTTCTCTGTCCTGTGAATGCCAATTATATAACCCTGACTTCAGCCATAAAAATAAACCAGGAATAGGAGTCAAATGAAAGCTTAATTAAACATGCAATGCATGAAGACTCAATTCATTTACATCTTTAAATGCATTAAATAATTGTACCTGCTGTTCACTACTTATTGCCTAAAGTACATTGTAAGTGAAGCAGAAAAATGTATTTGGTGTTGTGATACACAATAACATTACAGTTGCCAGGAATAAACAGTCATCCATTGAATAAGAATGAAACATAATCTTTTTTCAACTGTGTCCTTTCTATCTACACTATGCACAATTCAAAAACTTTACACTTTTGTATGTTTGTTTAGTGAAATGTAACAATTCACTATTTCTAAAACTTTGTCTTAAGGAACAAATGATTTAAAACATTTATTCTGAAATAAAAATGTTAAGATATCATCAAATTGTGGTGATTGTAGATTGTTGTTTTGGGTTTTTTTTTCTTTTTTTTTAGATTTATATATTTCGTCCTCAGGTTCAAGGTTGCAAACCTAGGAGTCACTCCTCCACTGTTCTCCCCAACAACCCTATTGAAGTAGGTTGAACGTGGATCATTCTTAATCCTCAAACCACCCTTAGCCACCATATTATACTGCCTCTCATTTTTTATTTTTTTTTTATTTTTTGCATAGACAACTAACTAAGAGTAAAAGATCCTGGGGAAAAAAGAAAGAAAAATGGAAAATTATAGCAACTGGACTCCAAGTTAGCTCTACCTCCCACCATGATATTCCAAATAAAAATAGAAGGCACCAATGTAATTCAATCATATTCTGAGAAGCTTTCCTTTCTTTAGAACAAGCTGTCAAACTCCCAGCCACGGGCTGGATGCGTCATGTGCAGGCCATATTCACACCCAGTTTAGCGAAGCGGAAAAGAAGTGATACATCACGTGGCACCACTGTGATGACACGAGTTTGACACCCTTGCTTTAGAACATATATTTCAAATACTATGTCACTTGCTGTATTTCTTATATTAACTCACATATTGTTACATTCTGTAATATATTAATAGATCTTTTCATTTTACCATGTATGAGTTCTGTTTTAAAAATATTGTTTAAAGGTTTCCTTCCTCCCTTCCTTCCTCTTAAGTCATTGAATCCTCCTCTTCCCCCCCAATGATGGGTTAAGTTATGTTTTATTAAATGTACATGAGTTAGTGGCTAATTTTTTGCTCTACATTTCTAATAAATGGATCTTATGAAGCTGATCTAGTAGAAGCAGAAGCCTGGCACTTTATTAAATTCATAACTGAACTCTTACTAGAGAAAGAAATGATCTTACATTTCAATCTGCAATAAAGAGTTTCTGGTGCATTTGTTAAAATGGTATTAAATATTAATTTGAATTGCCTGGTGTATTACAGTCCCCCATTTGCATAGCATATACAATATATGTTCAAGTGGGAGAGCAGCAGTTAGGCTGGGATGTGAATCAGCTTTTTTCCCAATAAAAAATAATAATAATTAAGCTGGAATTTATGCTTTCTTACAGTTCATTTGGGTAAACTTCAGAACACCGACTTTAACATTTACATGCCTCAAATTTTGAAACAAAAGTTGATGATTAAAAAGACTACCTACCTACTAAAAACATTGATTAATACCACTTTCCAAATGTAGAGAGTTCTGTCAATGTAGTACCCATATTTTTTCATGTATAAGACACTACTTTTTCTTTAAAATGTTTACTTGAAAATGGAGGGGTGTTTTATACACAGGAGACCAATTAGAAAAAGTGTGACTCATCCCTGTCCTCCAGCTCTGCCAGACGAGCTTCTATATGCAGCTCTATAATTCCTCTCTATTGTAGTTGTTTCCTGCATCACATTGCCACTTTAGGTTTCATCTCCATTATTCCTGTGATGCATTTACTTTTCTTATATTACCCACTCTCTAACAAGATGGCTTCTGCACAGTGATGGCTTATAGCATGCTTACTTACTCTACATGATACATGAGGGTGTCCTATACATGGGGGCGCCTTATAGATGGAAAAATACAATTCTTCACTTCTACTGTTAAAACACACACAAAAGAAAAGACTACCAGATCTCAAAGTACATGCAACTATCCAGACCTAAAATTAAGCATTAATATTAAGGGGAAATGTTATTTAAGGGAATGCTTGCTTATCAGAAAAAAGCTAAAGGATCAGTTAGATGTTTCCAGATAAAACTGGAAACGTGATGGAAATGAGATGACAGTGAGTTGCTCATTATCTATCAGAGATAGTTCCTAATTCCTGCTACTGCTCTTTGTAAAATCAAGTGTCTGTATTTTTAGTTCACCTATTGCTTTGTCGACCATGGAAATTCTTATCCTATAAATTTCTTTTTTTTAAAATATAGTTTATTAATTTTTACAATTAAAACCAGTCACAATACATACACAAATAAGCAAAAGAAAGAAAGAAAAAAAGAAAGAAGAAAGAAGAGGAAGAGAGGGAAAGAATTTTGAGAAAAGAAAGAAAGAAAGAGGTTACAGGATTAAAAGTATTCTTATTTTAACAGTTTGCAAGATCTTCTTTTATTTTCATCACCTTAACTTGTGTCATATAACCACACCTGTTTTTAACTTATATCGTTACCTCGTTATTATGTATTGATACTTTTCTTTTATGCCTTATAATATATTATTTATCTTTGGTCAATCCAATTATACCAACAATTCCAGCTATCATAGTATAGTGAAGTGTCTTTGTTTTTTAGCGCCAAAGTCAATTTATCCATTTCTGCGCATTTTGAGATTTTTTCAATAATCATTTCTTCTGATGGAATTTGATGTTGTTTCCAGTGTTGAGCGAAGGCTAATCTGGCCGCTGTTAAAATGTGTATTGTTATGTATTTGGTTTTTTTTGGAAATTTGCTTATCAAAAATCCCTAGTAGGAAGGGATTTCTTAATAAATCAATCTTTTCTTTTAAATATAATGAACATCTGTTAGCACTCATTGACAGCTGGACTAAGCCAGTGGTGGGATTCAAATTTTTTAACAACCTGTTCTGTGGGCATGACTTAGTTGGTGGGCATGGCTTAGTGGCCATGTGACTGGCTGGGCGTGGCCAACTCAACATCACTCACATTGAGGCATGCATCTCCTCGCCTGGCCTCTCATGACTGTGGGGATGCTGCAACAGTCGTAAGTGTGAAAAATGGTCATAAGTCACTTTTTTCAGTACCATTGTAACTTTGAATGGTCACTCCACACAAGCGAAGTACCAGCAAAGAAGGAAAAAGAACTCCAGAGAAGTTCCAGAGACAGGAAGTCTAGTCCTCCCAAGAATGTAATAAGAGTTAATGCAGAGGCAATTTCTGTAAGCAATACCAGAATATTTCCTTCCTGCCTTCCTTACAGGATTAAGGCCAATAATTTCTTCTAACAATCGGTTTTCTGAACTGCTTAGAATGTTAACAACCAGTTCTAGAGAATAGGTGTGAACCTGTAGAATCCCACCCCTGGGCTAAGCCTACATTTTTGATCCAAGACAACTGTATTATAAGCATGAAAAGGGGCTAGTTTCTACTAAACTACTCAATATTATTTTAGCATTCTGCCTGTGTTCAAAAGCACATTCCCCCTAATAACAGCTCTAGCATTATCACTAAAGCAGCAGATGATTGCAGTGAAGATCTATAGAACTATATAATTGTGCATCAACCCTGTATGCATGTAACAATCCCCAAGCCAGAGAAGAGAACAAAAAGGCTCTCTTCACCCTATTAATATATTCATCATCACTAAAATTGTTACATAGGATGTGGCTTCACTGCAGCATAGCTTTAAACACTGATTTCCAAGATAATAATTAAGTCAAGGTCAAAACTGTTAAGAATGCCATTGCTATTGCAATGTTCACATAAATTATTCTCCTTATGCTTGACATCAAAGCATCAGAATGAAGAAAGCAGCTTGATGATCAGAACAAAACTTGTATCCTAATATATCTGTGTCATGTGCAGAGCCTGCTTTTTTGGACAATAACAACATCACTGTCATTATTCTTGCGCTGACCCTTCCTTTATTATTAGGTGATAGTTCCATTAGCAGGAGAATAACTATAACTGCTGTTGTCCCAAAGGTGCTTTTTCAAGAGGCAATTGGACTTTCTTGTTTTTCTTTGAAGACATTTTCTTCTCATCCAAGAAGCTTCTTCAGCTCTGTGAAGCTCCTTGGATGAGAAGCGAAATATCTTCAAAACAACAACAACAACAACAACAACAACAACAACAAGAAGAAAGTCCAGCTGCCTCTTGAAATAAACATCTTTGTTCATGTTCCATCCATGACCTCATGTTCCATCTGTTGTCTATAAATAAATCCTTAAAACTAAGGGTTAAAGGAAACTCATGATGCTGTAAAGTTTTGAGTAGCTGAAAAGCAGATAATAAGCATTTTCTGAAAGTCATCAGAAAAGCAAATATGTGAACCCAGTGTCCTTATGAAAACACAGGTTGTGATTGTAGCAAGATGGCTATTTTATTATGTTTCAGAGCCTGTTGGAAATAATTTTCTTGTAGTCTCCTCATGGGGAACAATTTTCTGGATCATTTATGAGCAATCTCAAGTGCTCTCCTTGTCCTGACAGGGATTATGAAAAGCAAGTTTATTTACTGATTCTTCATTCCAGTGTTTTTGTTGAATCCACTTTTAGTGAAGCTGTCTTCAACTTGCCATTTCTTCTACAGAAAACCTGGCCTGAAGGGTACTGATGAAACGCCAACATTTCTTAAAGCCTACTAACTGAGAAGCCAGGCTAAAATAGGGGGAGGAAAAATACTGTATTTAACATCATTTAATAAAGACATACATAAATGATGCAGATATTTGAGATTTCTTGCTCACTGAAATAGGCCATTCTTTCTAACATTTCAATTTTTATATTCCAGTACAGTATGTTTTCCTTATTTGCTCTTTGGTTTGATTTGGTTGCTCATACTGTTGATTATCATCAGTTCAGCTAATCTGGGTGATCCACAATAGAAATAATATAATTATATTCCAAACATACCATGGGACCGGCCAACAAGAAAATCATATTCTTTGAAAATGTTGCAGAAATGGGTTCCTATTCTAAATTTGTTTATTTTATCCAAGCTCTCTTCTGCCTTCCCTATCCCACTATATATCCATTGTCATTAGAAGAAATATCTTCTTCTCTTGCCATTATCAGTGTTCTTAAATTACAAGGTGTCCATCATAGTATCAATTAGTCCACCCATTAAGATCATCATGAGATGAAGATGTCCACCTCCATAGTACATTTTGTGTGTTTCATGTGGGAAAAGGCTTCTCTTGAGTTACTCCCAAATTGTGCTTAAAGTCTGCTTTTTACATTTCGGGTAGGGGGAGTTATCTTCAAGACATTCTTGATTCCTGGCAACTGCTTGGACAAGTCTCTGCAGTTTTCTTGACAAGGTTTTTCAGGAGGATTTGCATTGCTGCTTTCTAAGGGCTGGGACACAGTGATTGACCCAAAGTCACCCAATTGGCTTTATGCCTAAGGTCTAGTGTGTTGTCTTAACCCCTTACTGACTCTACCATTAAAAGGAAAGCCATCATCTATCTATAACCATGTTTTAATGGTAGGTTTTTAATATTCTCCTCCATTTTATTCTTTTTTATAGTCTAGCTACATTTTATGTCCTAGAGCCAAAATGCTGCTAGATAAAGGTGTTGTTTGTTTAATCAAGTAAAATAACTAAATAAACATAAATGACAAGTAAATAAATGATATCCAATACCATGGATTTATCTGTCAATTGCTGCTCCAAATTTGCACTGAAATGTAATTTTTACTATGTCAGAGGAAAATATGGAATATGTGGAGAGCAGTGATTACCTATATTTACTGTTATTTTGATTAAATATAAATCAGATGATTTTTTTTTTTTGTTTCCTGATAATGCTCTCTGTTTTCCCTGATTCTATTTTTAATGTTCTGTCTCTCTCACACAGACACACCAACATGGACACTATCATATTTTTCAAACATAAATTAACAACCTGATGTAATTTGGTTGTGAAATATGGGGAAGCTTAACAGAAGGACCTTTTTGACTGGCCAAGTGAAGTCTTTTTTTTTCCTTCTCACATAAGGCTGATTCAAATGTGTTAGCCATTTGTGACCCAAGACTGTGCAGCCAAAATAATAGGATGTGTTATGTTCTTGGTGTTTTTTCAAACCCAAAGACTCTGCTCTGTACTTGCCATTGGTAAGAGAGGAGGCGAAGTTCATTTGATTCATCGGTTCCAATCTTATGCACATTTTTCAAATGGTTGAACTAATCACAACATAGCAGTCCTTTGGCTTTAATTATTAAGTTTTCTGTTCTAATTAAAGAATATTCAAGCACATTGAACCACACACATTATGAACACATTGTGTTTTTATTTAGGGATCAAGGCAGGGGAAGGCATATAGCTTGCATAAACTATTGTAAACACAAAGTGTACTTTCAGAAGAATGTTCATAAAGTGGATATAAAATTTCACACTCACAAGATTTTTCATTTGTTTTTTTGATAAAATATTAATGTGGTAATATGTCCAGCGAGCCTGGAGGTAGGTATTAAGAAGGGACTGAGTTTAGGGTCTTTGCACCTCAGAGAGTAGCACAGCCCTGATCTTCCCCAAAAACCTTGAAGTCTTATCTTACTATTCCCAAGCAATGCAGTAAGTCTTGTAAGACTCTTGTAAAATAGGTTAGTAGCAATAAAACAACTGTTTGAGCCTATTCATGAGAGGTTCTGGTTGTTTTTTCATGACAAATAGGAAACGGACATAGGATTGTAGTGGAATGAATTTACCTGAGGGGAGAAAAAAGTGAAGAAAGCAAAAGAGTCTGATTCATTCAATTGTAGTAACATAATTTGTTTTCAGTGTATGGATTTTATACCAAACCAGCATTTAATGTTTCATGACTTGAAAATCATTTTAAGAAAATTGAAATGCATGAAGTTTAAAGATAATCTTAACAAGGTGACAAATATTTCTCTCTTCATAAAGCAGATAATTAAACAAATATTTTAAAGGTTTCTGAGGTTCTTTTTCCAAATATCCTTAACAAATTGAAAAGGGCACAATAATAAAAGTAGGTGATCTGAGGAATGAGTACAATAAAAAGTAATTTCTATGAGACACAATAAAATGAAGATTGAGGGCTGAAGTGAAGCTTTTTATTAACCAAGAAAGGTACACAGAAACCCAATGAAGAACACTCAAAACACACAGGGATTCATTTATACACCACATCAATCATTTTTTTTTCCCAAGGGAAACTAAAAAGCAGGAAAAATGAATTTTGTGAAAAAGTCTACACTGTTCATATTAATATCCTTTTATTGACCTTTGAGCAGTGTTAAAACCAATTTACTTCTTTGACCACTTTATACCAGTGAGAAGGTAATGAACTTCATAAGGAAAATATAATAACTTTTTAGAATTTAATATGAACTATTTGATAGGAAAGTGCAAGATTCCCCAATATAAAAGATGTGTAGTCTTTCAATTTCCCATAAATGAATTGCTTTTTTAGACCCAATAGTAAATTCCATATAAAAGTAATGACTTAAGGGAATATGAATGCTCCATAATATGAAAGATACAGTATTCTATGAGCATAAATGAATATAAACATGTGATCTTTAGAACATGTGTATGAAGCAATAATAATTTATATGAAAAAATGCTGCTAGAATTCCTTTCTATATTGTCAATATTGTGTCACAATCATGGACAAGGAGGAAAGGGGAAGAACAACTAAACTACAGCCCAAAAAGAGAAAAAAGAACCTAAAATAAATATGAATGTATTTAAATGAATTTCATAGCAACAACTTCCCATTGTCAATTAAAAACAAACAATGTTTCTGAGTCTTGAGACTAAAATTTAACCATTTTCAGCTACTCATTCACTGGCTAAATTGTACCCTTGTGATTTAAACCACAGTTACCCAATGTGGTAATTATTGATCACCAAGGGTTTATGGGAGTATTCAAAGGATTGATAAATAAAACCCCAGGGTCAAAATATTCAGTAAATGTTTGGAGGTAAATAGATGATCAATAAATGATATAAGGTTGATTGGGATAAATTAATCATTTGGGGATCTCTGTAGAGCTTCACACCAGTCTCTAGACCTGAAGGTAAGGGGGCTAGCAGTGAAAACAGAATTACCCAGTCTTGGAGGGTATTGTCCTTACATATTTCTTAGATTTATTTTATTTTATTTATTAGATTTTTTTATCCCACCTTTATTTCTTTAATCAGTAACTCAAGGCAACAAAATAGACTCTTATTATTATTAATTTATGATTGGTCACCCAATCACCCAGATATTTACACAGATTTGGCATTTTTGTCTACCTATTGAGTCCTTTCTAAAGACCTGGGATCATTAAAACATCTGAAAACAGCCATGCTACATACAGAATACAGATAGAATATTTTGCATGAATGCCAGTTTGGTCAAGTGGTTAAGGCACCTGGCTAGAAACCAGGAAGAAACTATATGTTCTGGTTTACACAAAGTCAACAGGAAGATGCCAGAAAGAAGAAAGTACAAAAACAATGTTTTGCATATTCCCATAAAGATTTGTCAGATAGCTGTAAATGGTTATGAACCAGGTAGCATCAAATTAGGATAATTACCTCATATCTTAAAAGTTAGTGTCCTATTCAAGATCTTAAGAGGTTTCTAGATATGGCCAAATCTAATGGAGTGCTTTTCATCTGGTACATTGCCAACTGCTGCCCTTTAATATCTCCTGAAGTCAAGCATGTATTTTCTGTCCTAAGGCCATGTAACTACTTTGTGAGAACTAGAAAAAGTGTAGCTTGTTTAAACTGCCACTGCAAAGTACAATACATCCATCAAATCTGTAGTTCTCACTTCAGATATGAATGTACCCATTCCCAGTAAACAGCAAAAAAAAAAAGCCTTCCTAAAATAGTATAGATTTTTCCCTAACTGGAAATTTGTAGACAGGAACTTCATGGTCAACTGCTGGGCATGATCCTGTGCTGAAGAGGAAGTTGCCAACTCTAGATGACCCATAAGCAAATTCCAACTAATACACTTGATGATTTTGTTAAATTCTCACAGGATGCTTTTAAGCAATGTGAAATCAGAATTATAATGACTCTTAAAATTGTTTCAATGGTATGAATGAAAGCATTTATAAATGACATGAAACCATTTGTGAGCAGAGAATGAGATGCAAAGTATCTCTCTTTAGTCTGAATTCCAGATGACCTGGTTTTATACTGAAAGGCAAAGAAAATGATCTTCACTTGCCACAGGAAATGCTGACTGTGTGAAGTTCTGGGTGACTGATTGGTATTATTAATATTATTTATTCATAACATTAGGATTCCTATACATTCCCAAGCCAGTTATCAGAGGGAGATAATTTTCTTGTTTCAATGGAATAGAGAAATAGAGAATAAGATTCCTCTCTATGTCTCAGAGGGGAGGAGGGGGAGGGAAGGGAGGGAGGAAGAGAGAGAGAAATAGATATTTTCTACTAAAGTCCCTGAAATAGACATCCTGTTACTTGAGCAGAAGTTAAGTGAACCCATAGCCAGAACTAAATATATCTAAGCAGTTGAAAGAAATATTATGCCAAATCACTTATAGGCTTTGTCAAAGTTTAATTTCTCTGTCTCTGTCTCTTAGTCTCTGTCTCTGTCTCTCTGCCTCTATCTATCATCTATCTATCTATCTATCTATCTATCTATCTATCTATCTATCTATCTATCTATCTATCATCAAAACACAAGGAGTTAAGTAGTTTAATTCAATCTCATATAGTTTTTCTTCTAGGGAGATAATTGCTTGTGCTCACTTCATAGCCATCAGTCAGAGAAAGATATGTCAGTGCCCTAAATATATCACCCACTTCATTCTAACACTTTGAGTCACAAAACACTAAATGGTATTTCAAGTGCAATTTTAGGAGTAAATACTCAGCATAATGCGTGTGGAGCTGCCATGCATTTCCATTAACTTGAATGGTTGCTTTGCAGCTAATCCCCACAGAGGTATCCAAAATTACTCTATCCTTGTAAAAATATAAAATATTAGGGCATTAATTTGACCGCTACCATTAAATACAAAGCTGAGCACAGTGCTGAAAATCAGTGCAGGCAAAACAAGCTACTTTATTTGGTAAGGCGATGGTTTCAGTGGTGGGGTTTTTAAGTGCCCATAATATATCTGACATTCAAGATGGGAGCATCACTGCATTATATGTAACACTACATGATAATGAAATAATCATGTTAAAATGTGCTCAGCTGTCATTGGCTTCAAAAAAGCAACCAAGATGGCAAAACAGATGTGGATAGAAATGGGTCTTATAGAAAATTAGTTATTATAAAAGCTGGTACTTTCCTGAAACAGGGATTTAAACACATTTTATTTGTCAGTTATGGGAGAGCCTTATCAACACAGAGAAAATGTCAAAGACTGATCAACCAATTAAATACAGGTTTGCTAAATGGAAACTACAAGCAAGCAAAGCATGAAGCAACACAAATGTCTTTAGTATAAGGCTTGGGGATTTCTTTGTTTCTTAGAAAAAAATGAGAGAAGGGAAAGTTTTGATATTGCTTAAAATGAACATTCATACAAGTTAGGATAGCAAGCAAAATAAGAATAGCTTTTGATTCATGCATTATATGTATAGAAAATCTATAAAATATTACATTGTCAACTGTAAGAGAAGACAGCAAGGTTCACATTATGCCTTTTGAAGACAGCAAAGTCCACATTCTGGACAGAGGGTCAAAGAGGTGTTGCATATTAAAATTGAACAGCCTTCTCTCAACAGTGGGGGAAGGATACAACACCAACTATCTCCTACTTACAACACAGTCCTTTCAGCAGTTCCAAGAAGGTTTCACATCTATTTACAAACTGATTTGGGTGACCCTGAGGGTATATATAAACCCCCAAGTACCTAGAGCAGTGGTCACCAACCAGTGGGCCAGGGACCACTAGTGTCCGTGAGAAAATTTTGGTGGTCCGCAGAGAGATGTCCCCCCACAAGCACTCCCCCAAAGCAATTAATCCAAGCTGTGGGGGAACACAATGCCCGCCCTCCCACTGGCCCCCACCCTTTGGCCGAGCACAAACCTTACCTTGAGTAGAGCCACACGAGCTGGAACTGGAAGGTAAAACCAACAGCGGAGGAGGGAAATCCGCCCCGGGGTGGCTTGCTGGTGTTGGTGGGAAAGTCGGTCCCATATTCCAGAGCTGCAGTAGTCACAAGAATGGCTATTTGGTCACCCCAGAGCAGCTCCTCCAGTCCATGGCAGGCCGGTGCACCCGGGTAGAGGAGCACCTACTCTGGGATGACCAAAGGGCCAGTCCTGTGAGTACTGCAGCTCAGGAATATGGGACCAACTTTCTCACCAACGTCAGCAAGCCACCTCAGTCAAAATTCATATTAGTGGTCCACGGGATTTAAAATTATGAGTTTGGTGGTTTCTGAGGTCCAAAAGGTTGGCAACCTCTGCTCTAGAGGACTCTCAGAGAGCTAGTGACTGACTTTCAGAGTGCTAAGGACAGAATAACGGCAAAGAATATAAATCCTTCAATTCCCCGTCATTCAAGTCAGAACAGAAGAAGCTTTTTGGATGACAAGTGAAATGTCTTCAAGGGAAAAAAAAAAACCAAAGTCCAGTTGCCTTTTGAAAAGCATCTTTGGGGCAGCAATCAGCTCTATTCAATAGTCTTAGATATAACTATGCTTTGGATATACTAGTTTATTTTGAATTGTAGCCAATTTGTCTTAGAAAATAGATTTCACAGCTCGTCTCAAAGGTGCTGGTTCAAAACCAATGAAACTTCTTGGATGAGGAGTAAAATGCTTTCTAAGAAAAACAAAAAAAAAAAGCACCTTTGAAACAACCATGACATGGATGACTGAGAATCTCCATAAACATTTCACAATTCTGTACCATGCTGGTATGTATACCCACTGGAGGTGTGAGCTTTAAGAAGAAAACATCATCTGATTAAAATTTTATGCAATGTATTGCTATATTATAATAAATAAGTTATGTCCTTGTATATTACAATACTCTTTTATATGGACAAAAGTTGGTTTTCAAATGGTCCCTAAAGTAGTTATCCAATTAAAGTACCAGTAATATGTAATTTATAACTCAAGTACTCTAAGTTTGCATTTCAATGAGGAAGAAATGAGAACAAAACTATTATTCACTTTCTTGTCTAGGACCCATTTACTCCTACAGAGTTCCTATTGGGGGAAAATATTTTGGAAGCTACTATTCTACACTTTCACCTATCTAGTTTGCTCTTACAAGTTAATTAGTTTTAATGAGACTCTTTTCAAAGAAACTAAAATACAGAATGATCATTTCCTGCATCATTTTTTACAACCACATTAAAAAAATACAGTTTGATATAAACAAAGGTAATGTAACTTCTAAGGGACCTGCATTTTCTGGCATAAGTTTTAGATGGGCTGCTTTTATCTGACATGTTTTTCAAAATGCTTTTGAATGCATTATCTCTGAGATGATGTGACATTAACTAAGCAGCCAGGAATAGGGGCTTCAGATGATGTTCTGGGCTTTTAAATAATTAAAAGCTTTAAGTTGATATTAAGGCTTAAACATTTCATTTCCCATGTAAATAGGGTAGAAAATGGTAATATTGGATTCGAATGGTCCTATTTTAAAGAATTATTTAAAAAATACAAACTGAGAGCCATAAGCAGCTCATAACTTGTGGTTTGCCCAATTTGCTCAAAGGAAAATCAATAATCAGAATTCTGATCAGGTAAGATTGAGTTGAAATCAGTTTTCCATAAGTCCCAAGTGAATGTCATGGTACAGAACTTCACAGGATCTAAATAATGCCCTGGAAACTATTGCAGCAGTGATATTGTAGCTATGCCACCATGCCCCATCTTCTACACTGAGGATATGCCTTGGAGAAGCATACAGTTTACAAGCAAATAGCAATCCTATCCAACTTTGACAAGAGTCCTGGAACCATACATACTGAAATCAATTAAATGCAAACTGAATTGTTGCTGAGAATAATCTAATTATTTCTTATGTTATTTTCAATTAGGAAAATGATTGTATTTTTTGAAGCAAATTGTAACATTCTTAATCTACTGTAATACAGTATCATATCTTCAATTGATGGAGGGTGAATATGTTGTTTGCTTGGCATGAATATGATATGATTTATATTTTAAAAATTAACTAGCTACTTCCTTCTTTTCTTTAAGCCCTTGTGTTTTGAGAGCTCCTGGATTAACCAAGATTCCTCAAAATATCCTCATATTGGCATTCACTAATCTCTCTCATTAGCATTTTTAAACCACTGCATTTGGAATTAAACATGCATGAAGCCAGTGCTCTCTGTGGCACTAATTAGGTTCATTAGTGTTTGTTCAATTAATGTTCTGCTGTAATCATGGGCAGGTATTGTTCTGGGCTTTTCATTACTCAAGTCGCTTTCACAAGATGTTAACTCAGATGGTAGATATGAAAAATCTATTTCATCCTTATCCATTAAGCAGAAAAACTCTAATCAGCAATTTTAGGAACAGAATGTCAGTGTAATAGCTTCCATAGGTTATCAAATATTACAGTGTAATGGCTGCTGTAGAGAAGGTGATAAAGCAAAAGGACTGGCAAATAGACTTCACATTTCCCACCCACATTGTTTTGTTGTGTTTTCCTTGTCCCCTGGAGATTCTTCTTTGATGCTGAGAAGTTTGTGTTTCCTACTCAAAGGAAACAATATCCACAGTGCAGTTCACTGTACTGAACAAAAACAAAGAGGAGATGATATGCACAAAGGCAAACTCTGATAGTACAGAGACCCTGAGAGTGGCAGCAGCAACACTTCTGTCAGATTTGTATACCAATGAATATACTGACCAAGAAACTTTTAACATTATTTATCTTATGTTAGATGGCCCATCATTCCTAATAATAAATTAATCAAATTACACCTTTCCTTGCTGCTACTGAAAAGCAAGTAGCAGATCATACCAGAAAAGTTAAATGAATGGTCTGAGGGTTTAAGATAATTGTGATAACACAAGGTGGTGAACTAATTATGAATGCCAGATGCATGTTGCCTCGCAATCAGATAGACCAAAAGAAGTATGATTCTTACCCTTTGTGGCAAAGTAAAAAATTGCTGCGTATTCTGATGCTGTTTTTTCAATCTTTGTGAAGCCTTTCTCTTCTGTTGCTTAGGGAATGGAGCTTAGCTAGAAGGCTTTGTCTGTGAATTGTTATTGAATTTAAGTCTTTCTGCTATGATTTCATTTAGCCTGTTTATTACTCAATTGAGTTTGTGGAACCCTTCATTTTGCTCGAAAATATTAGCTTTATTTCACCACTTCTGCCACCAACTTCTACCACCTATTCCCTAAAGTACTTTCATTTCAGTCAAACTGAGCAGGATGAAATATTTGCTGCTAGTTGTCTTGATTTCCATGTCAAAAATGCATGGTAGGTATGAATCTTTTGCAAAAATTAGGTCAAGTTCATCAAAGGGGAACATTTTATTTATTTATTTATTTTTATTTATTTGATTTGTCAATTGTTTACAAGATAATAAGTATAAGTGTATACATAGTTATGAATACATGAAATGGGTACATATAAGAAAAATAAAAGAAAAATAAAAGAAACAATAGGACAGGGACGGTAGGCACGTTGGTGCGCTTATGCATGCCCTCTACAGACCTCTTAGGAAAGGGGTGAGGTCAATAGTAGACAGTCTAAGGTTAACAAAAAGTCTGAATTAATGAACTCACTTGTATATTTTAAAGTTATGTAGGTGCTTTTAAACCAAGCACAACTACAGTGTTTATTAATATTTTAAATCATGAAGTAATACATCAAGATAACATTATTTTAAGCAAAAACATTTCAATCATCTCCAACCAAAGTGGCATTGTCAAGAAAGCCTTTTTTTTTCATTTTAGATCTACATTCATCTAAGACTTTATTCAATTATTTTTGAATTGTACTATTTAGTATTCTTGGCAATTTCAAAGGCAATGTATTTCATTTTATAAAAGCCCAAGATAAAGAAAATAATGATACCGGAAATAAAACCTTTTTAATAATTTCCTATCATGCAGGAAATCCTTAACATTTTTCAAAATAAACATGTATGAATTCAAAACGCACTGCCATAGAATCTGGTTACTTTGTTTTGTTTCTGTGTCTCCTTCAATTTCATTAACTGCAGTTAAATTACAATCGAGCTCTACTGTGAAGTGAAAGTTCTGAGTATTATGACTGAAAGCATCTGACAGATGACCAAAGAAATTATTAACAATAAGAAATCTATGAAGATTAAAATATATAACATTTATGAAAATATTTTTTCCTCTGTTATATAATATTATAAAAAATCATCCTTCATTACACTATAGCAAAGAGCACAGAGCCTGCTTAAGACATTTTGCTGCTTGGGACAAAGCACAACATGATATTTTCTGTTCATTCTGTGCTTGAAAGTAATGTGGAAGTGGTGTATGGTTATTGAATCAATCTTCTGTCACAGTTAAATCATTGAACTACCTTATATTAATCTTCTTCCACAAAAGGAAACACCTATATAATCAAGGATTGGTTCCTGGAACTGTGTATCAGTGTTGCTCAATCTTGGTGACTTTATGATGTGTGGACTTCAACTCCATAGCAATACAAGTTTAGTTTATAAATCTGAAATTCCTTTATGCTATATAAAGTATTTTAATATACACTGCTCAAAAAAATAAAGGGAGCACAAAAATAAGACATCTTAGATCTGAATGAATGAAATATTCTTATTAAATACTCTGTTCATTACATAGTTGAATATGCTGACAACAAAATCACACAAAAATTATCAATGGAAATCAAATTTAGCAACCCATGGAGGCCTGGATTTGGAGTTACACTCAAAATTAAAGTGGAAAAAAAACACTACAGGCTGACCCAACTTTGATGTAATGTCCTTAAAACAAGTCAAAATGAGGCTCAGTAGTGTGTGTGGCCTCCACGTGCCTGTATGATCTCCCTACAACACCTGGGCATGCTCCTGATGAGGTGGCGGATGGTCTCCTGAGGGATCTCCTCCCACACCTGGACTAAAGCATCCCCCAACTCCTGGACAGTCTGTGGTGCAACGTGGCGTTGGTGGATGGAGCGAGACATGATGTTCCAGATGTGCTCAAATGGATTCAGGTCTGGGGAATGGGTGGGCCAGTCCATAGCATCAATGCCTTCATCTTGCATGAACTGCTGATGGACTCCAGCCACATGAGGTCTAGCATTGTCGTGCATTAGGAGAAACCCAGGACCAATCGCACCAGCATATGGTCTCATTAGGGATCTGAGGATCTCATCTCGGTACCTAATGGCAGTCAGGCTACCTCTGGCAAGCACATGGAGGGCTGTGTGGCCCCCTAAAGAAATGCCACCCCACACCATTACTGACTCACTGCCAAACCGGTCATGCTGGAGGATGTTGCAGGCAGCAGAACGATCTCCACGGTGTCTCCAGACCCTGTCACATCTGTCACATGTGCTCAGTGTGAACTTGCTTTCATCTGTGAAGAGCGCAGGGCACCATTGGCAAATTTGCCAATCTTGGTGTTCTCTGGCAAATGCCAAACATCCTGCACAGTGTTGGGCTGTAAGCACAACCCCCACCTGTGGATGTCGGGCCCTCATACCACCCCCATGGAGTCTGTTTCTGACTGTTTGAGCAGCCACATGCACATTTGTGGCCTGCTGGAGGTCATTTTGCAGGGCTCTGGCAGTCCTCCTCCTGTCCCTCCTTGCACAAAGGCGGAGGTAGCGGTCCTGATGCTGGGTTGTTGCCCTCCTACGCCCTCCTCCACGTCTCCTGATGTACTGGCCTGACTCCTGGTAGTGCTCTGGACACTACGCTGACAGACACAGCAAACCTTCTTGCCACAGCTTGCATTGATGTGCCATCCTGGATGAGCTGCACTACCTGAGCCACCTGTGTGGGCTGTAGACTCTATCTCATGCTACCACTAGAGTGAAAGCACCGCCAGCATTCAAAAGTGTCCAAACCATCAGCCAGAAAGCATAGGAACTGAGAAGTGGTCTGTGGTCACCACCTGCAGAACCACTCCTTTATTGGGGATGTCTTGCTACCTGCCTATGCTTTCCACCCGTTGTCTATTCCATTTGCACAACAGCATGTGAATTTGATTGTCAATCAGTGTTGCTACCTAAGTGGACAGTTTGATTTCACAGAAGTGTGATTGACTTGGAGTTACATCATGTTGTTTAAGTGTTCCCTTTATTTTTTTGAGCAGTGTATATCATTGCTGATGAAAGAACATAAACAGTGCACTGCTGGATCAGACCCTTGACCCATCTAGTCCAGCTGTCTGTTTTCAGACTGGACAGCCAAGAATAGCAATATCATATAGATTTATATACTACTTCTAAGTGGTTTACAGAGTCAACATATTGCTCCCAAAAATCCAGGTCCTCATTTTATTGACCTTAGAAAGGTGAAAGGCTGGGTCAACCTTGAGCCGATCAGGATTGAATTCCTGGCAGTGGGCAGAGTTAGCCCACAATACTGCAATTTAACCACTGTGCCACCTCAGAAAGAACGAGGAGCCCTGGTTGACATGGGATAAGCCCAGTGGTGGCATTCAAATAATTTAACAACCGGTCCTCTGCCCTAATGATTTCTTCCAACAACCAGTTCACCAAACTGCTCAGAAAGTTAACAACTAGTTCTCCCGAAGTGGTGCAAACTGGATGAATCCAACCACTGGATAAGCCCATCATTAGCTTAGTAGTCATGAATTTCTGAGCTACTTTAGACAATGAAATAGATGCTAGAAGCTCAGACAGAAAGGTTGCCATACAGTGGGGAGGCTGATACAATGGCAGCCTCAACTTGATGAACAACAGTATCACCCTGAGGACTAGTGTCCTTGAAAGCTGTAAGAGACTCCAAAACGATAATTTCCACACGTCTATCGTTCCCCTTGAGTCTCAATTGATGTCATATCTGAAACTCAGCTGGGCACATTTCTGAAAGTATCACCACCAGCAGCCCATTTTGGATTCTTTCAGGTCTCCGTAATGCATGCTAAGTCAACCCTCCTATCTCATCTCATTGAATCACAGCCAAAAGCAAGACAATGTCTGGGACTGAAGTAGAGTTCAAGGAGCTAGAATATGAAACCCACATAAGATACTGGTCTCTGGTTCCCCAAGAGAGATCCACTTTCAATCTCCCATCATAACTTCCCATGCCCATTACACCTAAATATTCTGAGTGACTCTAGACTAGGGGTGTCAAACTTGCAGTCTGCGGGCCATGTGCTGGCCATGCCTATCCCCATTTTAGTGAAGGGGGAAAGTCATGATACATCACATATGACAATGTGATGACACAAGTTTGACACCCCTGTTCTAAACCCTTACAAGACATCTATAATCCCCAAAATACAGTTCTCCCAGTTTCCAAGGCTGGAGGCTCCTCCCATCTGCTATGCCATTCATCCAAGATAAGGGAAGCTGAATCTCCTGATGCACTACCAGGGGATTCAACTCAATAAAACAGTCACCTTCATTCTCAACCACTTCCTCACCAGATGGGTTGTACCTCCCTTTTAATAGTCATCCAATCTCCCTTTCATGCCCCTCCTTAGTGCTCACCAAAGGAAAAGAATCAATGATCCAATGGGAAAATTCTCATTGAGAATCAAAAGTCCACGTTCATGTGAACTTATCCAGAAAGGAAGCTTGCAGAATAAATAATCAGCCTCATAGCTATCATGCCATCCTTTTAGCTGACAGAAATAAAATGCAAAACAGCCTCTTGGAAGGGGACGTCCATAGCAGCATGCCACTTTGCTGCCAGTCTCCCCACCTAGAACCTTTTAACAGTCCTTGACTTCTTCATAGGCCTCAACAAAATTTGTCTTTACTGCATACACAATTTCATAATGAGGACTCCGTCTTGTCCAAGAAAGTCTTTTCACTTTTAGACCCATGCTTTGTAATGAAATGATCCTGAAAGGAATGGATTATTTTTTCTCCAAAATTCCAGAAAATGTTGCACATAAAGAACCTCAAAAGGTTCTGAGCATTATTTGCACAAGGCTTAGACAAACATTTAGGATTATTTTCTTTTATATTTGCCTGAATCTCACCCTGAACACCTTTGCAGTGTTATTACATTTTTGACCTACTAGACAGATTTATGCCTAGTATGTCACTATTGGAACACTGAAAGCATATTTTCTCTGTTGTAGCACCTGCCTTCTGGATATATGTTTCCCCAAGATATGAATGACCCTCCAACCTTGCTGGTGTTTTGAGGGGCCAGGAGACCTGGAGTCTCCATGTGGCCCATTTTGGATCCCAGGTAAATGCAGGGCCCACATGGAGGCTCAGGGAGGCAAAAAATGGGCCTCCTAGAAGTTCCAGAAGGCCAGAAATGGGGCCATTTCAAGCCTCCAGAGGGCCTCTGGAGCCCAGAGAGGCCACTTTCACCTTCCTGGAGGCTCGAGGAAAGCCTTTGGAGCCCAGGGAGGATGAAAACAGCCTCCTGCCATGGTTTAGGAAGCCAACTAGGCCACACCCACCATGGCCACGCCCACCCAGCAACCGGGCAGAGAACCGGTAGCTGAATTTTTTGAAGCCTACCCCTGGACATATCCAATCACACATTTGATTATTGTGTGAAACATAGAGAGTGCTCTCTGAAATATTTTGCTTTTTTCAGTATCCAGCCTTCTGACATTGATGATGTTCCCTAATTTACAAATAAAATATCTGCAAGAACACCACCAAGCTCAGAGAGGATCCCCACAGTTCACCCTTGAGCTATAAATATTCCCCTCTATTAGTACATTATTTTTTTCTTAAGTGTAATTTTCCAGAATATGGATTGATTCATTTTGAATATTTGGAGATAAGAATTAAATTGATCTCCCTTCAAAAAAAAAATAATAACAATAATAATGTATTTCATTTTTATAAAGTTTCTTAAAAATTGGCTCATGATATGAGAGTAATTCTATCCCCATCCTCCCAAAAATATATTTTGTTTGGTGAGGACATGTCTTCTCCAAGTCCACAGAAAGGAAAGCTTTTATTTACATCCAAAAGACTATTTGAAAATGCTCTCCATTTTTTTCCTCTGTTTTTTTCAGTTCCACTTGATGCATTTTTATCAATAGTTTCTGGAGGTAAAATCCCACTGCCACAGTTTTCCATTGTTCAAAGCAAGTGAGATATCTCATTTTCAGCGTTTTGGAATTTAATTTCCTGAAATTTCTGGTAATTTAATTTAATTACCATGTTTTAAAGCCAGTTATAAATTGGATGTTCCAACTTTAGTTCTCATTATCTTCAGTGTGCAACAAAACCCAAATCATGTTTGAATAAACTATCATGTTGGAATAAACTATCCAAATTTCCAACACTCTTACACTGTTCAGTAAATATGTGTATAAAACCATGAAATTCTCTGATATTGACTGTATCCTTGGCTCTTTTCTCCTTGTTGACCTCTAGATAAATATTCCTTTTTTAAATTATGAATTTGAAGAGGTTCACTTCTTCTCAACTAGATTAACTTTCAAATTTTATGGCACCTGCATTAATCAAACAGCAATATCAGATTAAATAAAAATATCATTCATCATCTCATCTTCATCGAAGTTTTGGGCTTGGCCCTGTGGCATCTGAATCTTGTGTTGTTTCTCTATAAATGCTTTCAATGCATTGGATTCTATTTCTTCAGAATTCTCATTAAGTACATGATGTTAAAGGCATTGCATATTTCACAATACATTCAGAAATTGCTTCAATTGCCTTCTGTTGTGATGACACACACACACATACAGTGAGAGAGAGAGATACAGAGACAGAGACAGAGCGTGTGTGTGTGTGTGTGTGAGAGAGAGAGAGAGAGAGAGAGAGACAGACAGACAGACAGACAGACAGACAGACAGACAGACATGAGTTTTACCAGGTCAATATTGTTTCATGTTTGTATTGTATTCCCAACTTCAAATTTCTTTAAAAAATTCAGAATAATTATGAACCAGTTTCAACAGTACCGCAAATGACTGCAGGTTCCTTCAAAATTCCTGAAGGAGAAAAAGAACAGGGGCTGGAGATATAAACTGCATCCAAAGCAATATCAGACAATTTTGAATTATTATGGACAAGTATGTAATTGGAGTCCATGTGTATTGGAGGTCTACTACACACACCTCCAAACATCTCCAGCACCAAAGGAGCCACATTGTCTCTTCCAAGGCCTGATGCTTTATGGCATGATGGAGGCAAAATGGCTGCCAGTGTAGCACAGGGAACTGAACAGTAGTCACAGGATTCAGACCCAACCCTATCACCAATAGCTTGCCTCTCTTTTGCTATTCTGCCAAGTCATCCCAACTAGAATAATTGTACCACCAAATATCATCATCTTCACAGCATTTCCTTGTTTCCTGCACACTGTTCTTCCTTTAATGCACTTTACTCTCCAAGGAAATAATTCTATACTAACTCGGAACATCAACCATTTTTACCTGTTTTGGTGACTGTTCCACACTGCTGAGAACAATCTATGTTTCTGTATTCAAGTATAAATATTTAACACTCTCATCTTCCTGCTAATCAGTGGTGACAGATAACAGCGGTAAAACTAACACTAAGACAGACACTTAAGTAGTATCTTACAATTTCTCAACACTTAACTTTCTAGTGTTTGTGAAGATTGAAACAGTAGATGAATTACATAAACAAATAAATAAATGTTCTTTTCACCTGAAAATATAATTCCTTTACTCTCGAGATTTCTTTTGCATTTTTTCTTGGCAGTGTTTAAAACATTTTATGTTTCAGATCTGGTTCATCATTGCAAGACTAAATAATCATAGAGGGACAGCAATTGAAGAATGGGAGAAGATGTTGCCACCGTAGTGCACCGGAACCAATCAGATTTGAAGCAGGAGTGGGATTCTACTGCTTCAGTCTGGTTCAGGTGAACCAGTAGTTCAGGTGAGCATTTGGCCCCGCCCACCCACCACTGCTCTTTCCTGTGCTTTATTTCATTGCTGATTCATGTGGCAAAGCAGTTTGCTGCACCTCAGCTTTATTCACAGGGGCTGCAGTAGAAGGTAAGTATTAGAGCTGAAAATGGGCTTTTTAAAACGCAGAGTGCACACACAAAGCACGCACTCACTGAACTGGTTGTTACCGGTTGAATCGCACCACTGATATGCCTTCAGTGAAATGACTGAAATGACGTTTAACAAGCAGACTGGATAGCAGATACAGATACAGATAATCAGAGTTGGAAGAGACCTTGTAGGTCATCTAGTCCAACCCCCCACCCAAGCGGGAGACCCTATACCATTTCTGACAAATGGCAGTCCAATCTCTTCTTGAAAGTCTCAAGTGATGGTGCTCCCACAACTTCCGAGGGCAAGCTGTTCCATTGGTTGATTGTTCTTACTGTCAGAAAGTTTCTCCTTGTTTCCAGGTTAAATGTCTCCTTGTTCAGTTTCCATCCATTATTCCTTGTCTGGCCTACAGGAACTTTAGAAAATAGCTTGACCCCTTCCTCCCTATGGCAGTCCCTCAAATATTGGAAGACCGCTATCATGTCTCCCCTGGTCCTTCTCTTTACTAGACTAGCCAAGCCCAGTTCCTGCAACCATTCGTTGTATGTTTTAGTCTGCAGTCCCCTAATCATCCTGGTTGCTCTTCTCTGTACTATTTCTAGAGTCTCAACATCTTTTTTATAATGTGGTGACCAAAATTGGATGCAGTACTCTAGGTGTGGTCTTACTAAGGCTTTTTAGAGTGGTATTAGTACTTCCCTTGATCTTGACTGTATCCCTCTGTTAATACAATTTAGGATTGCATTAGCTTTTTTGGCGGCTGCTGCACACTGCTGGCTCATATTTAGCTGGTTGTCCACTAAGACTCCAAGATCCCTCTCACAGTTATTGCTATTGAGCCTGGTTTCACCCAGTCTATATGTGTACTTTTGGTTTTTCTTGCCTAAGTGTAGGACTTTACTTTTCTCTATATTGAATTTCATTTTATTAGATATGGCCCAGTGTTCTAGTTTGTCAAGATCCATCTGGATCTTGAGCCTATCTTCTTGGGTGTTAGCTATTCCTGCCAGCTTAGTATCATCTGCAAATTTGGTAAGTTCCCCTTCTATTCCCTCATCTAAGTCGTTAATGAAGATATTGAAGAGTACTGGGCCTAAGACGGAACCTTGTGGCACCCCACTGCTTACTTCCCTCCATGTAGACTTAGACCCATTTAGGACTACTCATTTGCCAGACAGTTGTGAATCCATCTAGTGGTGGTGCTATCTATTCCACTTTTTTCTAGCTTACTAAGAAGTAGGTTGTGGTCTACTTTATTAAATGCCTTGCTGAAATCTAAATATATTAAGTCCACAGTATTTTGCTGGTCTACTACTTTAATCACTGTGTTGAAGAATGAAATCAGATTGGTTTGGCATGATCTGTTTTTAACAAACCTGTGCTGACTGCTACTTATTACTTTACTTGTTTCTAGATGTTGGCAGATCTGTTTTTTTATTATCTTTTCCAGTATCTTCCCGTGTATTGATGTTAGGCTGATTGGTCTACAGTTTTCTGGGTCTGTTTTTTTCCCTTTTTTGAAGATGGGAACCACATCAGCTCTTTTCCAGTCCTCTGGTAGTTCCCCGGTGCGAAAGATATGGTGCAGTGGTTCTGAGATGACCTCTGCCAGCTCCTTTAAAACTCTGGGATGTAATCCATCAGGGCTCGGTGATTTATTTTTTTATTATTTATTTATTTATTTGATTTGCCAATTGTTTACAAGATAATAAGTATAAGTGTATACATAGTTGTGAATACATGAAATGGGTACATATAAGAAAAATAAAAGAAGAATAAGAGAAACAATAGGACAGGGACGGTAGGCACGTTGGTGCGCTTATGCACGCCCCCTACAGACCTCTTAGGAAAGGGGTGAGGTCAATAGTGGACAGTCTAAGGTTTTCATCAAGATCAGACAGGTGTTCTCTTACTATTTTTTTTGCTTATTTTAACTTTTATTTCTGGTCTGTCTTTTACAGTTATGTTTTTGGTGGGTTGAGCTATAGTTTCTTTTTGCGTGAAGACAGATGCAAAGAATGAGTTAAGCAGTTCTGCTATCTCTCTGTTGCCTGTTACTTCCTTGCCATCTTCTCTCTTTTGTGGACCAACTGTTTCCTTGATTTTTTTTCTTGTTATTTATGTTGGAAGAAACTTTTTTTATTATCCTTGACTTTTGTTGCAAGTCTTTGTTCGTTCTGAGCCTTTGCTATCCTGACTTCATCTTTGCAGATTCTGGCTATCTGCTGATATTCTGCCTTAGTTGTATGTCCTTCTTTCCATTTTTTGTACTTGTCCTTTTTTTCTTTCAATTTGCCAAAGAGATCTTTGTGTAGCCATGCTGGTTTCTTCTTGGATTTCTTGTTTTTCTTTCTCAGTGGTATTGTGCTGGTCTGGGCTTCTATGATCATACTTTTTAGAGTTTCCCAAGATTCTTGAGTTGTTTTCCCCTTTAGGATTTTCATCCATGGAATCTTTCCCAAGTTCTCTCTGAGTTTATTGAAATCAGCTCTTTTAAAATCCAAGACCCTGGTGTCATTATGTTCTGTTGCTTGTGTTTGTGTTATGTTGAATTCTAGTATGACATGGTCACTCTCACCCAAGGTTCCTGCAGTTTCAACTCCCTCTATCACTTCTTCTCTGTTTGTAAGAATTAAATCCAGTATGGCTGTCCCTCTAGTTTCACCCTCTACCTTTTGGACAACAAAGTTGTCAGTTAGGCTGGTTAGGAACTTATTTGATTTCTCACTTGGTGCAGAATTAGTTTCCCAATTGATATCAGGATAATTGAAGTCTCCCATTACTATTGTTGTGTGTTTCCTGCATATGTTTGTTAGTTAGCAGTGATTTAGAAGTCAGAAAACATTGCAAGTAGCAAAAGGTTGCCTTCTTTGTGAGTTGAAGTGAGGTATTTTTATCTTCAGGAGATGAATATTGGGTTATCTTCCAGGAGGAACAAGCAGGATGTGCATATGAAATCATAATAAAATACAGAATAATGTTTCTAAATTGTGCTATATGCAACTAAATGTGAGCTTTTACTTATCAAAACAGCCTTGCTTGCTAGCTCTGGTCCTGCTTTGGTCACACTACCCTCTAATTCCACACCATAAAATATTTATTGTTGACTTTGGGCATGATAATGGATCAAAAGCTGAATTTTGATAATGTAGATTTTAAGATTTAATTATTAGGGGACATGTTTACATGTTATTTAGTTTTTAAACCAACAACATATCCCAAGGAACATAACAATGAAAGTGAAAATACTTTTATAGGTTTTTTTTTTTATTAATTTAAGCTATGTAGTATCATTGTCAAGGAAAGAATTTCAAAGTACTGGGGTGATAAAAATAGAAGTAAGCTCAAAAATAAATTATCGAAATAGTACATTCTTGGAAATACTGAGGGTCTATATTTACAACATAATAGAAGTCAGAGTTCTAGGCCTAGTTTGCATATACATTTACATTTTTTGTTTCTTCAAAATGATTTCCTTTAATTACTGTTAAATTGCCTTGGGCTACATTCCCTTTTCTATTACACTATAAAAATGTCATAATGTATCTTTATTCCTGTTTAAGCAGCAAGATTTCAAAAATACAATTCAACAGAAAATTTAAAAAAATGTACTAATGTTTCGCTTATTATACCAGTTTCAGATGTTTATCCAAATGTATGAAGTCATATTGTTAATTTATGAGTCACTGGCTCAGTTATTGAGAATTTTTAAGTCCAAAGTATAAAACAATTTGTGTCGTTGTAGTCAAAGATATGTACAAGCTAATGCATTTCTAGACATTGATTTTGACATCTGAAGGCATATTTAATACTTGTATAAAGCTGTGAAATACATAATGCAGCAGTAAGACATCATTTGTCTACAAAATTTACTTTTCCTCACCATTTATGTATATTTTTATATAATTTGATATGATAAAATAAAATAAATTTCATTGTTTTTTTCTATATACCTTTTTCTTGTGAATTTAAATGCCATAGAACTTATCTTTTTAAGTATGTTTTGTAAGACATCAGTTGATTTTTATAAACATTTGACCACTATTGACCAAGACTGATCTCAGTGACCACTGTTGAACTTTGTTGACCACTGCTAATTGATGTTGACTTTTATTGATGAATATTGACCTTGGTTGACCTCAGGTGAATTAATGTTGATCTCAATTTGCCTCAGGTTATGTCAATTTTGGTTGACTTGGGTTGATATCACTTTATCTATGTTGACTGGTTGATCTCAGTTGAGTTCAATTGACCAATGTTGCCCTATTGTGCGGTTGGTTTTTTTAAGTGCTGATCTATGTCGATTTATTTAGGCTTAGGGGTTGGGGGCTAGGGAGTTGGCGGTTATCTAATAATGTGTATTATTGCTTATGAATTCTATTCATTTCTGCTGTCTATGCTACACTATAACTGCTTTTGTATATTGCCATATTTAAAAGGAGGGCAGTGGGAGAGAGGATGGAACTAATCCATCCTGCGATGAATTTCTTCTTCCTTCCGGAATTCTTTAAAAATGCCAAAATATTGTTAAAATGATTAACCACATTTAATCTTTTACATTTCTAAGATCAGTACCAGTAGTATCTATAGCAGCGTATAGCTATTATTAGAGATAGGAAAAATGTAATATTGTTTTAAAGTTGCATCTTAAACCTTATGTAGAAAAGAATGTATGTATTTTTAATCCTTGTTATGTCTAGATCAGGGGTCTCCAATCATGGCAACTTTAAGATTTAAGCTTTTCTGCCTGGGGAATTCTGGTATCAGTTTTGAACAACAGAATTTGAAGAGTTGCTTGTCCCCATGCAAAAGTTCTGAAGCAAGGAGGCCTAGCACAAAGAACAGTTAGACTTTACTTTTGTCACAAACCAACATAAAATACAAACAAGTACCATTTTAATAATACCATTAAACTTCTGAAAGATAACTAAAATCTATGGATGCTAATAGAATGCTATAAAATTAAAACACTACCTCTGTTAAAATGATCAATTTTAATACTAAGACTACAGGTTCAAAGGGGAGGGAGACCTCTGAAAACAAAACAAAACAGAATAAAAATGTAAAAACAGTTAAATATTTAAATAATAATAAAATAGATATCCTTGGTAAACTTACCCATGCCCATTCTCCTTAATTTATCTCTCTATAATTTTAATTGCTTTCAGGGAAATTTAGTTGTTGTTGTATGATAGATAGGACTTTTTTTTGCAGTAGCTCTTACAGAGATCTGAGATTGTATCTTTTTCTTAAAAGTCTGATTGTTCCATCCACCTTTACATCTTCTAATGCAACATCTTATAATGGATGGTTTTAGCTAATAATAGTTACACCACTTTGTTTAAATTGATTTGTATTATGGAGCATTTGGCCCTAAAACAAAGTTATTTTAGTTTAGATAAAAGGTAAGCACGAGATATACCGGAGAAGTAAATTCTCTACTCCCTACTTATTTCTGGTTTTTTTTCTGTTTTTTTGTTTTTACTAAGAATGTTAAATAGATGGTTCTTAATGCAACTCAGAATAAGGTATTTATCTTAAGTAAAATGCATCCTTGGATTAATTTTCACAGATTAATTGAGCTTTAATTGTCAGGAGATTCTGAATATCCCTCTTACTCAGTAAGTTAGTAATTGTGTGCTCAGTAAGCACACAATTAAGACACAATTAAGAGGAAAGGTGAGGTGAGAAAAGGTGAGGCAAGGCAGAAGATAGGCATTAAACCACTGGTAAAATATATAATATAAATATATTAGAATTGGAATTGGAATATTCTTTATTGGCCAAGTGTAATTGAACACACAAGGAATTTATCTCCAATGTATAAGGTCTCAGTGCACATACAAAAAAGTGATTAAATTATAAGATGCAATCATAAATCATAACATACAAACAACAAAGTGATAAATCATAAAATACCAATAGGAAAAGGTAATAGGAAAGATGAGAAGGATAATAGTGATACAGCCATGGTACATGGGCAAATATATTTAGTTATAAATTGAACTGTTGTCAGGGTTCCAAGTAATACACCCATAGCAAACAGAACTCTGAGGCAGGTAGGTTCCTCAAAGAATAGTTTTATTGGACATATCATACTGGCACAATGTGGTGAAAACTGACTCTGAATGTTCCTGCTATTTTCACCTAATTAAAAGTAATAATTTCCCTCTTTTTCCAAACAGTCACATGATCCAATCAGAGTGTCATCCAGTTGCCTGGTAACTCCTCTATCCAGCCACTTGTGGGAATGTCCTTCATTCTCAGTATTTTGTTTTGGCTACAAAACCTCAGCTATCTCAATTCCTCCCTATCCTTCAGCTCCAGTGTGACAACACTGAAGCCTCAAAATGGCTCTGGTCAGGTCAGCTTCAGAGTTGACAATTGTGGCTTTCAGCAGAGTGATGGCATGTGGGAAAAGAACTGTTTTTGTGTCAAGTTGTTTTGGCATTCAATGTCCTATAGCAGAATTTATGCCCAGGATGTAAGGGGATCTGTTGGTTTTTTGCTCAGCCCTCTTTCTAGCTTGTGCAGTATATTCATTCTCAATACAAGGCAGGGTGGTTGCAATTGTTTTTTTTTCCTGCAGTCCTAACTATCCATTGAAGTCTGTACTTGTCCTATTTGATTGCTGTACCAAACCAGACAGTTATGGCACAGCAACCAAACATACATATTGCAATAAAGCAAAAGGAAAAATCATATACATAGATATGTGATAATCTGTGTTTGATTTGCTCCCTAATTTAATAAATAGCCTCTTTTGCTCTAAATAACAATTAAAACAAATATGATTTGGACTCAAGGTAAAAGGTTCATTTATCATGAAAAGTGCTCTATTATTGTACTGCATTCAGAGACTTAAAAGTAGAAAGCAGCCACTTTTCTCTATTCATGAGATACCAAAAACTTATTGTATTGAAATATCGTTCTATCTTACCAGTAATGATAATCACAATTGCAAAGTCAAATTTGCTTCATATCTTGTCCTTCTCATTTTTTTCCCTCAATGATAATTCACAGCCATTCTAAATTGGCAAAGAAGATGATTTGTGACAAAGGAAGAAAACAAGGAACAGTCAAGGAAACAAAAGGTACTGTTGTTGTTTTAAACTTATTTGGTTTTTTAATGGCAGACTTCAATATCTCTGCTAAAGTGGTATTGTTCACCCAGGCATTGTCCTTAATATCTCTCTACAGAGTCCATTGGAAAGACTAAATAAGAATAGAAAAGAGACATGTTAAGGCAATGTATTATATGGCCAATACATATAAAAATAGGCAAAGCAGATATGAACAAGAACTGTAAATAGCTAAGAGCAAGACAATTGAAGAGACAAGAGGGATTAATTTTGGCTGTACAAGACCAAGTCTTAAGAACAAAAGCATACAAAACCAGAATTGAGAAGACAGCAACAAATAGCATATGTGACTCTGCAAAGAGGTTGAAGAAACAGTGGACCATCTGGTTAGCTGCTTCCAAAGACTGCATAGACTGACTACAAAGAATGGCAAGACAAAGTAGCAATAATGGTGCTTTGGAAGATCTGCAAGAAGTACCATTTATCTACAAACAAGAACTGGTGGTACACAAAAGAGAAAGTAATAGAAAATGAAGAAATCGAAGTTTGGGACTGTAGAATTCAAACAGACAGGCAGGCACCTGCCACATAACATGCCAGACTTAAATGAAAATAAGAAAGACCAAGGAAAAAAACAAAACTTTGGTTAGTGTACATTGCAATACCTAGATACAGCGGAATAGAAGAGGAAGAATTGAAGAAACATCATAAAATATGAAGACCTGCAAATGGAAGTAGAATAACTGTGCAATGGAAATTAAAGATACTACTAATAATAATAGCTACCGTTTAACTAATCCAAAACTTGTGGAGTACTCTTGAACATCATCAGCATTCAGAAAATCACTATAAGTCAATTGCAAAAGGTAGCTTTACTGGGAACAGCTTGCATCATGAGACAATATCTTTAATCTAACTAAGCAACAACACCTGCCATCCCAGGTCCATGGGAAGAACTTGATAGAGGGACAAAAAATGCCAAATCCAGTCCAAACATCAAAATGATTTCTACAACCCAAATAATATTACATAGATACAATGCTAAACACTGATTGCTTTTCTTTTAATTTTGATCTATATACTATTGTTGACATAATCAAAAATAAAGTCAAATAAAAGCAGAGATAAATAAAATTTCAGGCAGTTAAAGTAACAAGTTGTCCAGCAATATCGAGACTGTAAGCCACTCTGTATCATTGATTAAGTTGGGCAGCTATAGAAATTGAATAAAATAGAATAATAAATAAAATAGAATAATAAATAAAATAAAATAATAAAATCTTTGTGCCAAATAAACATTTTGATCTACAACCCGAAAGCCTCAAACCATTATTTTCTGACCAAAACAATTTCTTAAAATTTATAGCTGAAATAAAATGATTCCTGAAATTTTTACAAGAAAACTTTGAAATAAAAATTGCTTTTCTCCTTGTAATAAAGTTAATCAAGGTGTAAAATAATATATCATATCTGAATTCAGTACAGTTGAAGGCTTTATTTTTTTAAGTTAATAGTTATTTTTTAGAAACCAAGTAATGAAGCTGAGGCAGGTTTGTTTTATTTTCATTTATTTATTTGTCAAAAGCTTACAATATAACAGAAACAAGAATAAATATAAGTTTAAATACAAGAAATAGGAACTAATAATTGGGGACAATAGGACAGGGATGGTAGGCATGATTGTGTGCTTATGCATTCCCCTAATAGATGTCTTAGGAATGGGGTGAGGTCAACATAGGTTAGTTTGAGGGTAAATTTTGAGTGGGGGTTTGAGCAGGTGACAACAGAATCAGGTAGTGAGTTCCAGACATTGACCACTCTGTTGCTAAAATCATACTTCCTGCAATCGAGTTTGGAGTGGTTTACATTTAGTTTATATCTGTTGTGTACTCTAGTGTTGTTGTTGTTAAAGCTGAAATATTCATTAACTGGTCAGATGTTGTAACATATGATTTTATGTACTATGCTTAAATCTAATCTTAGTTGGCGTAGTTCAAGGTTGTCTAAGCCAAGAATCTCAAGTCTGGTGCTGTAGGTTATTCTGTTGTGAACAGAGGAATGTAGTACTCTTCTGGTAAAATACTTCTGGACTCGCTCAATTGTATTTATGTCAGATATACAGTGCTGATTCCAGACAGCGGAGCTGAATTCAAGTATTGGTCTAGGAAAGGTTTTGAATGCCCTAGTTAGCAAAACAGTATTACCAGAGGAGAAGCTTCATAAAATTAAATTTACAACTCTTAAAGCCTTTTTGGCAACACTGTTGCAGTGAGCTTTAGCGCTTAGATCATTCGATATGATAACTCCAAGGTCCTTGACAAAGTGAGGGTCATCAACAAGGTGATATCCACCTAGATTGTATTTGGTATATAGATTTTTTTTACCAATGTGTAGGACGGAGCATTTGTTGGTATATATTTGGAGTTGCCAATTGTTAGACCATTCAGACACATAATCAAGTCTTTTTGAAGGATGGTAGCATTGACGGTGGTGTTGAATAGTTTAACATCATCAGCGAAGTGGATGCAGTTACTAATAAGGTGATCACAAAGGTCATTTATATAGAGTGTAAAGAGTGTGGGTGCTAAAACGCTCCCTTGAGGGACACCACTGATAACTGGTGCAGCGTTTTATAGGGCGTTTCCTATTTTTACTATTTGTTGCCTGTTTGTCAGGAAGGCAGTAATCTACTTGTGAAGGGATCCAGAAATGCCGTAAGAATTTATTTTTAATAGTAGTTTGTCATATACCATTGAGTCAAATGCTTTGCAGAAGTCAATTACATCTATTGCTTTACCCTGGTTGAGAAGTGTAGTCCATATGTTTTTGCAGTGTAGAAGTTGCAAATTGCAGGACAATTTTTTTCTGAAACCAAATTGATCGTTGGAGAGAAAGTTGTTAAACTCTAGGTGGAAGGTAATGCATTGAATAATAATTGATTCCATAACTTTGCACATAACACAACACAATGAGATTGATCTGTAGTTATCAACCAAGCAAGGGCTACCTTTTTTAAAAAATAGGGGTGACCGTTGCTAAAGACCATAGGTTTGGTAAAGATCTGGTTCTGAATGGTAACTTATATATTATGTTAAGTGGTTCTGCTATAGTGGTGGAGAGCTTTTTTAAGAAGAATGCACATAACCCATCGCCAATAGATAAGGATGGTTTCAGGTAGTGCATTTTCTACATTATCTTCAGTAAAGTCAATTTGTAGATCATTGCAGTTAGTTATCGTACGATTAGGAAATGAGGGACATGAACCATTCCTATTAACAAAGACTGAACTGAAGAATGTGTTGAAGAGGTTTGCCTTAACAGCTTCATCGCTACAGTCTTTCCCATTAGGACCTTTTAGAGGTGGGATGGTTTTTGAGTCTTTAAATTTGGTGTTTACAAAGTTATAGAAGGCACCGGTGGATTTTGTGTGTAGAGGATTTTCCTCTTGCTTGCAGTGGTGTGTTTTTTTTTATAAAGACTTTTTTTTATAAAGACTTTTTTATAAAATATAGCAACTCCACCTCCTCTACAGATTTCACGATCAGACCAATAAACTTGATATTCTCTTACAATGGCAATGGAGTCTGGGAAAGATGCATTCAACCATGTCTCACACACAAATATAATATTGAATGTGGCAGTGCTTAGTAAGATAAAGAATTCAAGCATTTTATTTGTGAGGCTTCTTGCATTGAGTAGTTTGTATTTAAGATATGAAGAAGTGGGTCTGGAGGAAGTAAGGGGCATGCATTCCTAATGTTGGATGTTTGGGTGATGGTTATTGTGACGTGGGTTGTGGCTCTTGCTTTTGATACAATCAGCACAGTTGTCGATGTATAAATTAGTATTACCTAAATCATGTAGTCTTTTAAGCTCAGAGCGTAGTTCCCTGGATTATACATGTTGTTGTAAGATTAGATCAGGACAAGAACGAAGGTTCTTGTGGTTGTTGTTGCTCTTTGCAAGTGAATTTATTGAGAAGATAAATTTGCGTTTGCTTGATTCGTTTTTGCAAATGACCCTGCAGAGGCGTGGGGACATCAAGCCATCTATATTTTTGAGCTTGGGACCGACATGGGAAATATCAAGTATTTCATCAGGGAAGATGGTTGATGCTTGATATTCCCTGATGATGTTTCGAATGTTAGAGATGTCATCATTGTCATTGACCTCTAGACCAAATGATGGCATTTGGTCATTTCCGTTCACGCTCAAGAACTTCTTTAATGAGGATGGGGATATCAATATTTGAAGGATTTGTGGTTTTTTGTGGATTGGGTTTTGGTTGCAGTTGTTGGGTAGAAGTATGGTTTGTAGATGTTTAGTGTTTTTTTTTTTTTTGTGTGTGTGTGTTGTCTCTTTTATTTCAAGGTTTGTCAATCTAGTTTGTATAGTGTCCAGGGATGCAACAATGGTGTCAAGGGATGTTATATGTGTTTCTATGGTATCAACTCTTTCAAACAGGGTAATGTATTTTTCTAGTTTGGGTCTGTACGGTAGGCAGACACATGGAAAAGCATTGGTGGATGATTTTAGGAATAGAGTCATTTGCTTGGTTAATCCTAAGCAATTATGGTGAGCATAGTTATTGCAAAGAGAACATTTGATGTAATCTTCATTCTCCTTTAAAGATTCCTTGCATATAAGGCAAGAGCAAGAGTCTTGTGGTTCTTTAGTAGGAGTTCCTTTCTTTTTAGGTTGTGGTTTGACGTTGGATTGTTTTCCTGGCATGGTGGGTTTGTTGAGATGGATTGTTGATTGGGTTGTCAATTGAAGAAGATAATCAATAAAGTAATATCACATCAAACAGTCAATTATACTAAACACACTAGTCAATTAATTTAACTAATCAATAATCACTCTAATAATTAATTATACTAATCACTAAATACACAGTCAATTAACTGCACTAATCACTAATTTATACTAAACATTCTGATCATACTAATATTCAAAACAATTAATTAGCCTAAATAATAACCATTAGACATGAATAATTTGTAATAATTTATTAATCACTAAAGATAAATAATTATAGAATTAATTAATTAATTAAGATCAGTTTATCAATTAAACAGAGTTATATTGAGGGAAAAATATTAGGGCAGGAAGAGAATAATTGGGGTGTAGGGCAGAAAGAGGAGAAGATTAGGTTTGGGTGGCTACTGGGGGGAATATGAAGAGAGGGTGTATTAGGCTGAAAAATGTAGGTGAACGTCTTTTGGCAGAAGGCTACTCTTTTCTTGTCACTTCAGATCATCACCTAGCCAACTTAGGGATCAGGTGTGTCTTTTCACGGATCCCCTTGTCTTGGTCAGCGATCTTGAGAATTAGGCCACTGCTTGAAAAAGTAGGTCTGCGCTATGTGAATAGGACCTCCGAACAGTGGGGTAGGTGATAATTTAGGCAGCAGTTGGAAAGTCAGCACTCTGGGATCCGGCCTTCAGCCATTTTAAACATTCCTTGAAATTGCTCTTTTAGTCTTTTTTATGATGTGCTTAAAACGACCAATGAATCTGGAATGGGGAAAAAAAACAGATTGGCATGATCTATCAACAATTTTTCTTTTTGTGATGTAACATAGACTGTGTATGGAATGGTTTTGTTTCCATACAGTCTCATATGCTTTTATCTGCATATAGATAGACTACATGTGGGGAAAAAGCCTCACCACCATTGCCTGTAAACCACAAACCAAGAATATTATTATTCATAGAGATCAATAAACTTAAATCAACTCTCTAACATTGTGGCCCCATACTTATATGAAAGCAAGGCAGATGAATCCAGGGCCAAGGATATTACAGCCGCAGGAAGCCAGAGTAGTAGATAATTTAGTCATAGCTGAAGCCCATCTAGTATTTGTTCTGCCCCTGGCAAACAAAATCACAGGATGGCTATCAGCTCTATACATATCTGTTTTTTTAAATGATATAATTCAGTGATTCTCTTCCAGCATTAAAACAAATACAGGTAGTCCTCAATCTAAGACTGTAATGGAGCTTACCAATTACAGTTGCATGTTGTAATGACTGCTAAGTGAGACAGCTTCACTTAATGAGCTCCATCCCCTGCTCTTCCTGATGCAGCCATTAAATGACCAAGTGAGTCAAAGCACTGCCTTAGGAGTGGGAAGGTTCATCTACCCAACATTTGATAATCCTGCAGAACTATTCTGAAAACATTCTATCTTGGTTCTCTTGCATGAAATGATGACAAAATATCAATTCTACATGCATTAGACACTTCCCTTGGAATGATTAAATAATATTGTTGCTTCAATATTGTCAGTAAAGCATTAAATGCTACTCATTATCCAACAGATTTCCTTGATTCAATTTAACTATTCGTATTGCCACCACATAAATTGGAACTGATCTTTTAATCTTTCAAGGCTTTGCAGTGGAACATGGATGTTCATGGAAGAACTCCACAAGAATTTCATCATAGCAAAAATAAACATTGCTGTGTTCAAAAATGACATTGTCATGATTCCAAGAAATACAGGTATGCTCTGTTTATAAGAAGGTGAGTTGTCCCCCTTCAGTGGCACAGTTCCCATACAGTCATGTGTTGCTCTTAATATACATAAAGCACAAAGACAAATTGTAGAGAATGTGTTGGTTTATCCAGGGAAGCTGGTATTCCAGAATGGTCAGCTATGTGTTACTTAAAGCCAAGGAAAAAGAAGTTAAAGAATGGCAGATCAACCACAAATGTCATTAAATGTGCCCTTTATTAAATGAAAGGAATCTATATTTGTCTTGCTTAATACAATGATATTTTTTTCATTAGTTTTAAAACAAAACAAAACAAATAGCAATCTGTCCATGGTAATTCTGTTTCTCTGTTTAGAGAAAGAAATAACTTTGAAAGGATGGCTAGTGGTTGTCTAGTCTTCTTTATTTTTGATTCAGTTTTGAGGTTACATTTCTTTGTAATACTTTGTATCTTTCTACAGTTAGAGAAGGCAACAAATAGAAAAAGAGGATCTAAGATTATAGATGGTTTGACTACCTCAGTAAAGAAAGAAAATGTGGAATTTAGAGGAATTTCATTTATAACTGATATTGTTTAGAATCCCTTTCAAGGGAAACTGAAGTAGAATGATATAATGAATTTCTTTTGTTCCAGTGGAAATGGAATGAATTAGATATCACTGTGAGGCTAAGGTACATAATTTAGGAATATTTTCCACTGTGATAATGAAATATTCATCATCTTTTGAAAGGCAACATTTGGCCGGTTTTTAAAAACTAATTTATTTCATACCTAAATGCATACTTTACACACTTGTCTCTTGCTGGCATGGCATAACACTGTTGTCATTAATATTCATTTTATGATAGACAAGAATATAAATGCTTAATTCTTTATGGATTTGCCAGTAAGGAACGTGTATCAATTTAGCATATTGCCATTCTAAATTGTTGTATTATGTTTACACTGTGGTATCTCAATCTTTTGGATTCTGTGAAAGTCTCATTATCATTATCAATTTTATCTGAGACAGAGAAACAGAGAAGCAGAAACAGTTTTTTTTTTAAAAAAAAAAGATTCCTGTGATAACGTGAATTTCAGAACTCCTTTATATTGAGGATACAAACCTTCCTAATAAAACAGGAGAACATCCCCTTTTCCAATCAATATAAGAACTGTCATGCTCTTAACTCTAGTGTGCTTCAGTTATTGTTATTGTTATGGCAGTTGCTTTATTGCTATTTCCTCTTTTTCTTTCAGAGTCTTCATTCCCATGATAGTTTCAGGCTTTTATCCTTCTAGGCTACTTCCTATTCCAATCTCTATATTCCTTGATTTTTTTCCTACCTCATAATCCCTAACATCCAGATATTTCTGACTGGTTTTTCTTCATTTAAATCTGTACATTTCAGTTAATGAAGTGGACATGTTGAAGTTTGAGGTGAAACAACAGATGGCTCACACTTTCGCTGCAGGCAAAATGCACTGTAGGATTTTGAGCCAGAAAACTGCACAAGTACTTTTCAACAGCCATGACTGGGAAAAAATATCTGGCATTTCCCTGATGATTTGAAGCAGCAATCTGTTAGGTAGATAGCTTTCAACATACTCAGGATGTGACGCAAAGACTCCAAATTCCTAAAGCCCAGAACTGGACTTTTCATCTTTAGTGCCAGATGGAGTACACTTCTATTTAAGGGACTTTTCTGAACACATGAAGGAGAAGTTGTGGCCAGGAAGATTTTCCTACAGATCTGTCTTGTTAACCAACTCTGTCTCTTTCTGGAATGTGAAAGTCATTCACATCTTGCTCACCTCACATGGGCTTTATCAGGGACTTCCAACTTGGAAATTGCAGCTGCTTCAGAATACAATGGCATGGGCATTTATGACATACGATGCTATCCCATATATACTTCTTCTGAATAAGCTGTGCTGGCTTCCTATAAGCTTCCAAGTGCAAATGAAGACACTAGTAATCATATATAAAGCCCTTGATGACATTTGGTCAGGTATCTGAGGGAGATGCATCTCATATAAATGCTATGCATCCTGCTTGATCATATAAAATTGTCACCCTCTTAACCATTGATTAAATCTGACAGGGCCCAGGAGGTGGTCTTTCTCTTTAACAATGTGTGTGCTCTGGAATAGCAACTCCCTAAAGATTTGTATTGACCTTATTTTGCTCTTGCTCAAATGGACCCTTGAACCTGGACGTTTCTCCAGGTTTGTTGGTGATGAGAACCTGGTAAGACTCTTGTATCTTTGAGATAGTTTTAGTGTTATTTCATCCAAATGTTCATTATTTTATTTTCTTATTATGATTGCATGATGTTCTTGGTATTCTATGCCACCCAGAATTAAAATGGAATTTGATTGATAAATAAATAAATAAATAAATAATACATAAATAAATACATAAATAAATACATAAATAAATACATAAATAAATACATAAATACATAAATAAATAATCCATTGACAGCTATTCCTTCCCATTGATATACATAGGAACAAGAGGCATGATGACACACAGAGTTACACTTCACTGTATGCTGCTTCTACCTGCATCTTACACCTTGCTTATGTTGGACTATGTCTGAGGCCTTTGTGCAGGTCTTCACATCAGATCCTATGTAGTGTGGTAGATACCTACTTCTATGGATCTACTATTATTACCTGATGTTGTACTGCTACAATCATAGTGCCATCTTTTAGTCTAGCTTTTTTCAGACCCTTTTCTAGACTGTCCTAATGTCAGCCAACCAGCTATCTGTTTTGGTACATCCCATCATACATGTCCTCCGCTTAATCTTTCTCTCATGTCTGCTGTTGCCTCAAACATGCTCTCAGGAGCTAATCTTTGGATGCCATTTTACTGATCTAATCCTGCATGCTCTGGACTTAATCCAGGATGGTGACTTTGTCATTAACCATACTTTGTCTGTTATACAGTTTCAGGGTATACAGTCTCTGGAATTGGGGTGAAAACCTCTGTAAACTCTGATGAGCTTCTGGGTCTTCACATCAACAACCTCTGTATTCTCCTTTGGTCATTTTGGTCAGCTTATTATACAGGCCAGGTATCTGATGACTAAAAGAGCATATACTGTATATAGATAGTGCTTGTTCTTCCCATTGAGCTGACTCATTATTGCTCACCTAATTTCACCCTGATAAGAATGGCTTGCAAATTTGTTCTCATTTCCAGTGATGAACACTGCATTCTTTTAGGTTGCCAGAGGGGAAATGGTACCTTAATGCCAACACAGAGGGGAAAATGCTACCTTAATGCTCTCTCACTCACGAGTCATAGAATGGATAAAGGCAATGTCTTAACACACAATTAAAAAAGAATATATATATAGAGAGAGATGGGTAAAGAAAAATAAGAAATTCAAAAAAGAAAAGAAGGAAATTAAACAAGCCAAAATAAGAAAAAAAAGGAAAGCAGTAACACATTACATTTATAAATAAAATCATTCAATTTATTTTATAATACATTATTAAATCTTGACTTGGCACAGTATGATTGATCTTTCCAGTACACCAGCAGAGAGCAGGTAATTGGTAGAAGATGAACAAATATCATCAATTGAATGCTGTAATCCTGGGATTTTCTTAATGTGGAAAAATAATATTTGCCTGGTAAATCCAGAATAGTTCATATAATGATCAATCCTAAATCGTTAATTTGTACATCAAAATAATTCAAATCATTAAATTGTAATGATTTTTTGAAACACCATATTAATAAACATAAGGATATTAAGCCAAATGAGACAATACTATGACAAGCTTTAAATAGGCCTGAAAATCGTTATTTCCTTTTAAAGCTGTTTCTATCTCTAAGTAGTATGCTGCTTATTTCAATTAGCAGGGCTGAATAGTTTTGTTCCATAGAAACCAATCAATATTTTTTCCAGTTCCTACTCTATTAGAGTATAATATTAATTATCTGATTTAAATCCAGAAATTTCAGGTTCAGAGTTTTTTTATGTACATAAATTCAGCCTTTCTAAAAATATGCTATAAGAAAATATTTTTTACAGCAGTAAACATTTCACTTTTTCATTGGGAACCTAAACCAATTTTCACTAAAATTGTGGGCTGATCTAAAAAGCTGATCTCCTTTAGAGGAGGATGGGGAGAGATTCTTATATTGTTTCTCTTTTTTTATTTCAGAGCAATAATAAATAAAATGAAAACATCTGCATCTAGCATTGTATGCAGAAACAGCTAAGAAGAAGTCATAAGATAGGGAAATTCCTACTTAGCTTGAAAAAAATCTAAAGTAATACATTCAGCATGCTGCCATAACAAAGTGGATGATTTTGCCACAGTTCATACTATAACTTTACCTAAGAATTAGGCACAAGTGTAGAAAGGCCTGTGACAAATTTGATAACTGAGCTAATGCCTGCCAGGATTGAAATTTGTTACCTTCCATGCAGAAGTTTTTAATGCGAGTTTTTCCAACTTTTGGCTTGTGTGCGCTGTATTGAGTGAAGATGAATTGTCTTGGGCCACATATAAAATATATAATATAGTATATGCATGTATGTTGTGTGTAACAAATAACAGAATAATAGAGTTGGAAGGGACCTTGGAGGTCTTCTAATCAACCCCCCTAACCCTATACCATTTTAGACAAATGGCTGTCCAACCTCTTCTTTAAAATTTCCCGTGTTGGAACATCTACAACTTCTGGAGGCAAGCCATTCCACTGATTAATTGTTCTGTCAGGAAATTTCTCTTCATTCTAGGTTTCTTCTCTCCTTGGTTAGTCTCCATCCATTCATTGCTTTTTGTCCTGATGTCAGATGCTTTGGAGAATAGCTTGACCCCCTCTTTTCTTTATGTATTTTATCTCCTCCAGTCCCTAATCATCTTTGTTGCTCTTCTCTGAATTCTTTTTAGAGTCTCAACATCTTTTTACAAGATGATAGATAGATAGATAGATAGATAGATAGATAGATAGATAGATAGATAGATATGATAGAGATATCTATCTATCTATCTATCTATCTATCTATCTATCTATCTATCTATCTATCTATCGATATAGATATAGATATAGATATAGATATAGATATAGATATAGATATAGATATATACATATATGCATATACACAAACACAGGAACATACATACATACATATATAATAAATTTACAAACTACATTACTAGTTGTCCAGGGCCATATATAGTATAATCTATGGGCCACAAGTTGAACATGCATAATTTACTGGTTCAATGGATACTCTGGATAAATTGAATGCACATATATGTACATAAAAAGTTCCAGTAATATGATCCCATCATACAGTGGTGTATTTATTATGTATTTTTAGTATTATCATTATCTCCTATTTACAGAGCAGAAAGCCAAGACCAGCCTTTACAATAACCATATTAACAGTTTGCTGCGTAGGCCAAATTTGCTTTTACCAGCCTGTTCCCCTAATGGTTTATTTGCTATATGTTGAAACAATATCCAAATGTTTAACTAGTATATATAAAACAGTGGGTTTTTAGGCTTTTGTAGGATAAAAGCAACATTCTGAAAGTATCCCAAACTAGTATTAAGGGAAAAGTGAAGTTGTAATTCTGTACCTGATTAAAAGTCAAACTACTCTGATTATATTTGCTCTTACTTTTCTGAGTTACTAGTTCTTTGTTATTTTATTTATCCGAGAAGTAACAAAGGAAGAAAACAAGATAAATATACATACACTCCTGCCATAAATGGGCTAATTTAAATTTCTAAACATCTTTGTGTAGCCTTATATACAGCATAATAGATGGTGGTAAACAAGTCTGGATATAGTGCCTCTCAGAGTGTGAGGTATGTGTGTGTAAAAACATGGGGGGGGGGTGGCAGGTGGGAGAAGGAATGAAGAAAATGCTTGAATGCTCTTAAACATTAAAACAAAATGATGGTTTTCTTCCTGGCACACTCACAAAAAATGATCATGCCATTAGAAAAAAGATTTAACATAGTCTTCTATGACCTGGTTCCTTTCATGCTTAAAATGCATGCTCTTAGTCACTGAAAGCATGAGCACTTTTAATATTAATTTCTCCTTCTCCATATTTCTCTCTCCCTGCATAGTTATCTCCTCTCCCCTTTCTGCCTTTGAATCTGTATGTCTCTCTCAATGTGTCAGAAGCATACCTGCCAAGGCTATACCTTTGTTTGAAAATAAAGACCAAGGGACAGCTTCACCAGATACCACTGAAATAAAAAAAGAATACCCTGTCCATTTGGTAAAAAGAAGATTCTTTCTGATATGTGAATGATACCCAGCAGATTTTCACATCTAAATTCATATCTGGTTATGGGATGCTGTAAGAACATTCTACAACCAGACAATTTTCTAGCTCCGGCATGAAATCAGTCACAGCTTGAAAGAAAGAAAACCTATTGTGAGAATATCAACAGCAGTTCATCATAGAGCTCAAAAAACAAACAAAAAACAAAAAACCTGTCAGGTCCAAAAAAGAAAAAAAAATCAGCAACTCCATCAGGATTTTGGAAACAGAGTAGGGCTCAAAATGCTGCTGTGAGAAGAGAGGAAGAGACACAGAGGCTGATCTATCTATTCAGCTTCAAAGAAACTTTGGCAATTCCTGAGATTTACATTTTGAATAAAGGACTGTCCATCACTGGGCATAGTTTAGCTGAGAAATAACTTTCTTCTTTCCAAGATACGTTAACAGCCAAGGCCAAAAGCATTAGCATGAAAGGGCCTTGCACTCAGGACACATCTAAGGACTAACAATAAAAGGATTTGCTAAGCAAATTGGCAAAAAATTCTGATAGTTATCAATTACACAGCATATATCTCCCAACATTGAAACACCTGGCACACATGACATAATTTGAGAGGTTATTTTTTGATAATTGAAGCACTTTTTATTCCTGAATTATAATGGGCTCTGGGTATGTGTGTGACAAATTAGTCTATTCTTCTGTGTGTTTGTGTGTGTGTGTGTGAGAGAGAGAGAGAGAGAGAGAGAGAGAGAGAGGGAGGAGAGAGAGGAAAGAGAGAGAGAAAGAGAGAGAGAGAGAGAGAGAGAGAGAGGCTCTCTTTTTATCATCAGAAGAGTTGTCTCTTTATAGATGTTTGATGTTTGAAGAACATCTGAGTGGAGAACAAAGAAGCCACAGAGTTTCAATAATGTGTGTTTGTGGATTAATGTAAAAGAAGTGGTTACTGCTATATGTTTTTAGCTTTTCAAGCAACAAAAGACCAATGGAGCAATAAAAGCACTGTCATACTAAAAGGTATATATGAATTGTCCTCCTTCAGTGTGTTGATATTGGTGGGTGTAGGGCAGTGGTGGGATTAAAACATTTTTACTACCGGTTCTGTGGGCATGGTTTGGTGAGTGTGGCAGTGGAAGGATACTACAAAATCTCCATTTCCACCCCACTCCTGGGGGAAGGTTACTGTAAAATCCCGTTCCCTCCCAACCCCACTAACTTCCTTTCCAGCTCCGTTCTCCTGTGCAGGGCAACAAAAGAAGACCAATCCAATCAACTGGGACTCAGGAGGCAGAAAATAGATGGGGGTGGGCCCATTCAGAGGTGGTATTTGCTGGTTCTCTGAACTACTCAAAATTTTCACTACCAGTTTTTCAGAACTTGCCAGAACCCGCTGAATACCACCTCTTGTATAAGAAAAAGTAGAGGGAGCAGTTGTGCTCCTATCATTGACATTTAGTTTGTTTATGTGGGATCTGTCAGTGCCTCGCACATAAGCCATAGCCATGAGATAAACAGATGGAAGCAATTCTAAAGTAGTTAAGTAATATAAAGATACATTAGAAAATCTTGATTGATGATGGGTCAAAAATAGCCTTTTAAAATCCTGCAATGTGTTGGTGAAGAAATGAGGTAGATGATTCCTCTAAATTCCTCCAACAAGAAGAAGAAATTCTTCACTATTTTTTTAATGGTATAACTCCACAGTTGTAACAGCAACTTTGATATAAAGGTCTTCATGAGGAATTTCCAGGGAATTAAACCCTGTATCTCAGGGTCAAGGACATCCTTGATTCTTTTGGTTTTCTATTTCTTCTGATGTACTTGAAAAAACTTTTTGTTGTTATTGTTTTGGGCATTTGTCAGAAGCTGCATTTTAGTTTTTCAATCACAGACACTAGTTTCTAGAGACTGCCTTCTAATCTTCTTTGGTTCTTTTGGTTATGGTCCACTCCCCTCCTTCTGTTCTGATCCATTGATATGGATATGGATCCATTGATATGGATATCCATTCTATGTTTCGTTTTATTTTATTTATTTATTTATTTTGATTTGTCAATCGCTTACAAGATAATAGGTATAAGTATATACATAGTTATGAATACATGAAATGGGTACATATAAGAAAAAATAAAAGAAACAATAGGACAGAGACAGTAGGCACGTTAGTGCACTTATGCATGCCCCCTACAAGCCTCTTAGGAAGGGGATGAGGTCAATAGTAGACAGTCTAAGTTTTTGGGGTTTGGGGAAGAAACCACAGAGTCAGGTAGAGTATTCCAGACATTGACCAGTCTGTTGCTGAAGTTGTATTTTCTGCAATCAGGTTTGGTGAGGTTAACCTTGAGTTTGTATCTATTGTGTGCACTTGTGTTGTTATGGTTGAAGCTGAAGTATTCATTGACAGGTAAGTCATTGCAATGTATGATGTTATATACCATACTTAGATCAGACTGAAGACGGAGTAATTCAAGGTTGTCTAGGTCTAGAATTTCAAGTCTGGTTTCATAAGGTATTCTACAATGAGTAGAGGAGTGGAGAACCCTTCTTGTGAAATATTTCTGGACTTTCTCAACTGTGCTAATATCTGATACGTAATGTGGGTTCCAGACTGATGAGCTGTATTTGAGTATTGGTCTAGCAAATGTTTTGTATGCTCTACAAAAGAGCATCTTTGTATGCTTTGTGTGATATTACCACAGAAAAAAACTATGTAGGATTAGGTTAACAACTCTTAATGCCTTTTTGGCTATGTAGTTACAGTGGGCTCTAGCACTTAGATCATTCGAGGTGAGTACTCCAGGATCCTTGACAGAGTTTGGATCATCAACAAGGCCTTGACTATTCAGCCTGTATTTTATATTCTGAATTTTTTTGCCAATATGAAAGATAGAGCATTTATTTGTTGAGATTTGAAGTTGCCATTTGTTTGACCATTTTGATATATAGTCAAGATCTTTTTGAAGGTAGCAGTATTGTCTGTGGTATTGAATAGCTTTACATCATCAGCGAAGAGAATGCAGTTGCTCTTAATATGATCACAGAGGTCATTTAGGTAGAGTATGAAAAGAGTTGGTCCTAGAACACTGCCTTGGGGGACACCACTATTGACAGGTACAGAATTTGATAAGACACTCCCAATTTTGACCATTTGTTGTCTGTTTGACAGGAATGCTTCTATCCAGTTATGCAGTTGTCGAGAGATACCATAAAATTTTAGTTTTAGGAGTAGTTTGTCGTGTACCACTGAATCAAAGGCTTTACAGAAGTCTATGTAGATTGTGTCTATTGTTTTGCCCTGATCGAGTTGTGTAGTCCAGGGGTCCTCAACCACCGGGCCGCGGACTGCACCGGGCCGTGGAGCACTCTCTACCGGGCCGCAAAGAATTTTTTTTAAAAAATGGCGTCTTTCTTCACCTTCGGTGAATGCTGCTGGGATCGGGATCAAGGACACAAATGAAAGAAGGGAGGGAGGAAGCAACCGAAGCCTGTCCTGCTCTCTGGGTCAGCTCTCTCAGTCGCTCTCTCGCTCCTCCACCAGCACAGGAAGAAACTGCTTCAAAGAGCGGGGAGCTTTTCCTGCTGCCACAGCTTCCCAGCGCCCGCTTCTCCCCACCCCGTCCGCCCGCCCGCCCGTGCGCGCGGGTTCAACCCAGTGCTTCGTTCTGCCTGCCTGCCTGCCTTCGTTAATGGTTGAATCGGAACAGCTTCGGCTGAGTAAAAGAGGCGAATAGTTATTATTCTCAGCCGAAGCTGCTCCCAAACAACCAGAAACTAAGGCAGGCAGGCAGGCAGGCAGAACGGGACACTGTGGATTGAAGCGCACGCGCGCACGGGTGGGAGTGGGGATGAAACGGGCGCTCGGAATAGCTGCGGCGACAGGAAAAGCCCCCCGCTTCTTTGAAGCAGTTTCTTCCTTGGATGGTGGAGCAGCGAGAGAGCGAAGCCTCCTTCTCTTCTCCCCGGTCCTTGCAAAAATTTTCTGCTTGAAACCGGTCCCTGGTACAAAAAGGTTGGGGACCACTGGTGTAGTCCATATGTTTCTGCAGTGTAAGGGTTGCACATTACAGGATAGTTTTTTTTTCTGAAACCAAATTGTTTATTAGAGAATAGGTTGTTTGTCTCTAAGTGGAGGATAATGGATTGGTTAATAATTGATTCCATGACTTTACAGGTGACACGGCATAAGGAGATTGGTTTGTAGTTTTCAACTAGGCTGGGGTCTCCCTTTTTGAAGATGAGGATGACCGTGGCTAGTGACCATAGGTTAGGCAAGGAGCTGGTCCTGAAAGATTTTTCAAAGATTATGCTTAGAGGTTCTGCTATGGCAGTGGATAGCTTTTTAAAGAAGTATGCACATATTCCATCCACTCCAATAGATAGAGATGGTTTTAGATTGCGTAGTGCTTTTTCAACATTGTCTTCTGTAAAATCGATATGTATTAGATCACTGTAGTTTTCTGTGGTTCAGCTAGGAAATACTGGGCATGATCCATTGCTGTTTACAAATACTGAGCCAAAGAATGTGTTAAAGATGTTGGCTTTAATGGTGTCATTGTTGCAGTCTTTACCATTAGGTCCTATCAGGGGTGGGATGGACCTTGAGTCTTTTAGTTTGTTGTTTACAAAATTGTAAAAAGTGAGGGTGGAATTGGTGCGTAGAAGATTTTCCTCTTGTTTAATATGATAATTGGTGCATTCAGTCTTTATCTGGTGGCATAAATTTTTGTATTGGCTTTTGCAGTTGGCAACGTGACCAGATTTGTTTTTTCACCAAAGCGATTTCTTTTTGGATTGAAGCTTCCTTATTGTTTTCAGTAATCTGCTTTTTTTTGTTGTTGTTGTTTTGGGAATTGTTATTGGTACATATAGATTGATGACTCTTTTGATTTAAAGTAAAAATATGTTGTAATGATCTTCAACAGTATTGCATCCAGTGAATAGAGATTGCCAATCAAGGGATGAGAGATCGTTGTCTATAAGATCATAGTTGCCTTTTTTGAAGTTATAATTGGGGATTACATCATTGTGATGATTTTTGTGTGGGCATATGTTGAGACAAAAGTCAAACATATTGTGGTCACTGTTGGAAAGGGGTTCTTTAGTTTGTATTCTGTAAATTAAATTCAAACTATTTCAGAAGATGAGATCAAGGCAGTTGTTAAGTCTAGTATTGTTGGTTACTAGTTGTTCCAGTCCCAGATTTGTAACAGCATTGTATAAGGTTGCATGTATGGGTTCAGCTGTACATTCATTTAGGGTCCAGTTAATATGAGGTAGATTGAAGTCACCAAGAAAGATAAAAGCATGTGGGAGGATGCTGCCCATGTTAGTAGTGAATTTAGCTTGTTTACATGTTCGATGCCATAATCAGGTGCTCTTTAACATAATAAGAATTGAAATGTGATATTTAAGGACAGTTCACAGATGATGGTCTCAGGAAGAGCAAGCTCCTGGGTAACTTGGATGTTTTTTAGATGTAAGGACATTCTAGCAAAAAGTGATTGTTTTTCAGTATTCTTTTCCTTCCTTCCTTTCTTTCTTCCTTCCTTCCTTCACTCCCTCCTTCCCCCATCCCTTACTACTTCTGTCCTTCCCTTCCTCCCTCCTTCCCTCTTTCCTTCCTTTCTTTCTCCCTCCCTTTCTCCCTCTCTTCTTCTGTCCCTTCCTGAAAGAAGAAAGAGAATCAGGTGTGGGATTCTATTGGTTAACACCGGTTCGGGTGAACCCCTTCTTCTGATTATCATCTGTCTCTGAACTGGTTCACAGTGATGAGCAGGGGTGGCCCACCCACCCCTGCTCTTTCCTGTGCCGTATTTCCTGATTTGCACGGCATAGCGGTTTGCTGCTCCTCAGCTGTTTGAGTCACAGAGGCTGCAGTTAAGGTACGTATGGGCTTTATAAAAATGTGGAGCGTACACGCAGAGGGCGCGATCATTGAACCTGTTGTTATACCAGTGGAATCCCACTTCTGGTACTAACTAAACAAATAAAAATTGAAACCCATAAAACAAAAGGAAAGGGAAGAGAAGGGAAGGGAAGAGAAGGGAAGGAAAGAAGAGGTGCCACAAACTTCCAGTGCACTTTTAGAAGAGAGACAACATTGCTTAAGCTGACTTTTTTGTTCCTAAGATATCTGTGTTGCTATCCCCCTCCATTGCTTAGGCTTCTTAGAAAAAGAAAAGTATTTTGCAAAAAAATTCAAAAATTCTACTTCTGGCAACCTGTTGGTGTATCCATGTGACAGCTACAATTTTCCCCCATTCTACCCTAGAATATTAAGTTTGTGCCATTTTTAAGGGTTCAAAAATGGTGTTGGACTAAATACACTATTGCTTCTCTGGCTACCCTTGAACAAAATAAAATAAATGTTGAAGGAAAAAAAAAAAAAGATGTGCTTCTGATGTTATGTTGCTCACCCACAGCAAAATGGTATTTTTGCTTTAGAGACATTTGAAATGATTCCTTTGCTCACTCCCTCACAAATAGTAAAAAACTTTCCCATGATCCATTTGCAAATGTCAGGAGGTCCTTCATTCTGCTGTTTTCCTTCCATTGATGTACCAGAATAGATAGGTACCGTGTTTCCTCACATAATAAGGCCGGGCCTTATTTTTTGACCCCGAAAAACCGGCTAGGCCGTCTTTTCGGGGTGACTTAATTCCCCCTTGCATCCTCGGGTGGGCAGGCGGCGACAACTTGGATGTTCGGGAGACCTTCCGCCACCGTTAATTTCCCTTCTCCTTGCTGCCGTAGTACAGCAACGCCGCGGCGTTTGGCGCAGCCACGTGCAGCCAGTCAGGGCTCCTCCCTGCAACCGGAGCCCTGAGGAGACACTTGGCTTCAGGCGCTCCTGGCGCCTTCCCTTTGCCTTCGATGGTAAAGTGAATTATTTTAAAAACCTCCGCTCATCCTATCAGGGCCGTGCGAGCTGAGCAGAGCCGGGAAAGCAAGCTGCGGGTGTTTCCTGGTTCTGCCCAGCCCGCACGGCTCTGCCGCAGCCCTGGCAGGATGAGCGGAGGTTTTTAAAATAATTCACTTTACCTTCGAAGGCAAAGGGAAGGCGGCCACAGGAGCGCCTGAAGCCAAGTATACCAACAACAAAGGCAAATCCTCAAGGTGGGCTGGAGGGAGGTGGCTACGTGCCCCCGGGCTGCTTCAATGCAAGGTCCTGACTTGCAGCATCCTGCCGTTGCCGCCGCGTCCCGCCACCGCCTCCCTCTCCGACTGCGAAACTCGTGTGCTTCGCCAAACGCTCCGAGCGAGGCGAGCTCTTACATAGCTCTTACATCTCTTACATACATAGAGAGAGAGGGAAAGACGCCGGCGTGCTCGAGAGGCTGGCTCTTTTCTCTATCCGAGGCTGACAGGAAGTGCCTCCAGGGCCGTGGCAGGCAAGCCGCGGGTGTTTCCTGGTTCTGCCCAGCATGCACGGCTCTGCCACGGCCCTGGCGGGATGAGCGGAGGGCCCGGCGGGGAGGCACTCATTGCCTTGGTGACATTTCGGGTGCCTCCGCCGCCTCCTCGCCCATCGCAGGTGGCGGTGGCAGTGGCAAGCGGCGGCGCTTCGCTGAGGGAAAAGAAGACAGCGCAGCCACCTTGCTTGCTTTCCCACCTGCCCGCCCCAGACGGCCTCAGGAGCGGGCGGCAGTGGCAGCAGGCGCGCACTCCCTGCCGCGCGAAGGGAGGAAAGGCGAGGAAAGAGAAGGAGTGCGGCAGCAGCGGCTGTCACAGTATCGCCTCATAGCGGGGCAAGGCTGGCAAGCTGAGGTGACCGCACCAGAGAGCGTCACTGCCGACCCCGTCTTGAGGATAAAGGAGTGGGATAGATATTCAGTCAGATGTCAGCCTCGGCTAGAGAAAAGAGCCAGTCTCTCGGAGCACGTCGGCGTCTTTCCCTCTCTCTATGTATGAAAGAGCTCGCCGCTCGGAGCGTTTGGCGAAGCACACGAGTTTCGCAGTCGGAGAGGAGGCGGCGGCAAAGGGACGCGGCGGCAACGGCAGGATGCTGCAAGTCAGGACCTTGCATTGAAGCAGCCCGGGGGCACATAGCCACCTCCTCCAGCCCACCTTGAGGATTTGCCTTTTGTTGTTGGTATCTTGGCTTCAGGCACTCCTGTGAGCCGCCTTCCTTTGCCTCGAAGGTAAAGTGAATTATTTAAAACCTCCGCTCATCCCGCCAGGGTCAGGCAGAGCCGTACGGGCTGGGCAGAACCAGGAAACACCCGCGGCTTGCTTTCCGGCTCTGCTCAGCTCGCACGGCCCTGATAGGATGAGCGGAGGTTTTTAAAATAATTCACTTTACCATCGAAGGCAAAGGGAAGGCGGCCACAGGAGCGCCTGAAGCCAAGTGTCTCCTCAGGGCTCCGGTTGCAGGGAGGAGCCCTGACTGGCTGCACGTGGCTGCGCCAAACGCCGCGGGCGTTGCTGTAACGCCACGGCAGCAAGGGAGAAGGGAAATTAACTGTGGCGGAACGTCTCCCGATATGAAGTGCTCCACCAACGCAGGCAGCACCATATCCGGGCATGCAACAAAGTACTTCCTAATGGCAAGCCCCCCGCCATCCCCCCATTTTGCATGTTTAATATGGGCCTTAATTTGGGGGAGGGGCTTAATTTGATTTTATGCCAATAAATCATGCTGGGGCTTCCTATTGGTGGAGGCCGTATTGTTGGAGAAACACGGTATTATCTATCGGAGTAAGGAAACTAGGGATTAGCAACCCTGCAAACAGTAATTAGGATGTGCATAGTTAATTCCAGGGACGAGAACAGCCTACAAGATGTTTATGGGGCAAGTGTCCATATGTGGTACTTGGGGGTGGATATGCCTTCTGGTTTTTGTTCATTTGCTTGATGACTTGCTCTCAAAAATACAACCTGCATAAAATATCTACTGCCATATAAGGTGCTGATTGATGAATCCAAGTGAACCAGCACTCTGAGACTTTCAGTTTCCTCAAAGAACTGCTTTATTGAATACATCATTTCAGCACAGATGATTTTAAAACCAGCTCTGGTTATTTCCCACACTTTTAATATACTTAAAGATTAGAGAGCTTCCTCCCTCCTTGTCACAGGTCACATTGTACAATTAGGTGTTCTGGTGTCTCCTTGGTAACCTCTTCCAGTGTCTGGCCAGCACCTGTTTGGATGACCTTGGTTCCCACAAGATAGAAAGTTGTTGATATCTGGTTTGACATTCCAAAGCTCCCCCAAAATGTGTCAAGCTGAGAAACAGAGAAAATAGGCTATGATGGGCCTGACCCATTTCAAAATTGACAATGCTAGGTAACTGTTAAAGACTTCTGACTACTTACCTCTCCACCATGACTTAGAAATTATTATTCTGAGTAAAATAATAATGGCCAGAATTTTTTTTTGGTCTGGTGGAATTGGGGAGGGAGGCAATGAGAACAGGATGCACAGATTGGGTATAGACACTGCATCAACATCAGGCGATGCTGATACTCCAATTGGCAACTGTCCACAGAAAATATGCATCTTCTTGTGGCAACATATCAGCTTTGACTTTCCACAAAATGAAAATTAAAAACAAGAATGGCAAAGGCAGAACCAGAACTAGGTTTATCTTAATTAAATTTAAATGTAAATGTTAAATTAATTAAATGCATTTTAAGATTGTTGCTTCCCATGTATTGAATAATTTCCCCCTTCCATCACATTACACAATTTAATTTGGTGACAATTTTTGGAAGTCCTGGGACTTAGGCAATTCTGATTCAAAACAACAATAATAACATACCTTTGCCTTTGAATATTTTCTTCACAAAATTAACTTTGGAGAAAATGATCGAGATGACAGCATGTATCCAATAGCTCACACCTCATTGGATTGTCAGTTTGGGAAGGGGGCAATTTTGCTTGGATTTAATTGACTCTTTTGTCTGCAATTTCAACTTTATCGAACCAGTCTCTGGTTTGGAATATCACAATACTAAATAACACTTTTCCCTCTCATTATATACAGATCCAGCAGTATGCAGAAGTGACAGAAGTGGGGAGAAGCTCATTCTATTTTTTGCTTTCACACTAGACAAGTGTTAAAATATTAATTACTTTTTTTACTTCATTAAATACTCATTTAACTCTAATCTGGATTCTTTATGTAGATGCCTGTTAACAGGTGAATGGCTGAGACATTTCATTTCCCCATTCCAGCTGAGTTTATCTTGAAACTTTGTGGGCTCGTGGATACTTCAAGATGTGGCGAGGGGGGCTCAGAACAACAAAGCTCCTATGGGGAATACTTCACGTAGGACAGATCACTCAAAAACCCTGTTTGGACCAGATCCAATGTGCTCTGCAAGCTGTTCTGGGTAGAAAGGGATTTTTTTTTTAATTTGCAGGGACATTGCCATTAATCTACAGGCTGAACAAATATCCATGAAACTCTTTGGAGCTGCCAAATTACAAAGATTACAAAGTCCAAAAGCATACCAGCAACTTTGAAAAACAACACAGGACTATTATCTGGCTAGTTTCAAACCAAACTGTCCTATGGCAAGAAGGGACTTTATGCCTCCTGATTGATTTTCTTGCCAGGGTCATCAACTCCTCTGTGGGTCTAATTGGAAGTTATTAGAGCCATGAAAACTGCTAATATTATTTTATTACCCTCTCTTCTTTGTAACAGCTGGCTAGATTCACTGCCCAACATGAGAACAGCAGTCTTTGCATTGCCCAACTTTGTATCATAAAGCACCTTTTGCTTGAAGAGATGTGCAGAGCAATCTGTAGAGCAATGACATCACACAACACATTTTTCCCCATAATATATTTCGAGAAGAGAATGGGGACAATTTAAGAGGATGAAAGCTGCCTCTCTACTTTTCTTATAGGGAAATTTCAGATAGCATGCCAAACTCATGAATTAACAAAGCATGCCTAGATATAAAGGATAAAAAGATGTGGAGTAAGTAGTTTTGATGTAAATTATATTTAATTCCATTTTTTCTTTCCTGCCTTTCAATTCTTTTGCCTATTACTTCTCATCTTTATCCTGAACTTTACATGCAATTGCTTACTCTGAAAGGGAATAGTGTGAGACACATTTTCTGGATGGCAAGTAATTGCAATGTACTTGATTAAATGCCAAAAAAGGGGAGAATGTAGTATTTCTTTTAATGGGAGTATCTATTTTGTAGGGTAGATAAAGAAAAGCTGGTAACATATTTCTCTTCCCATTCACTCCAGCAGCCACCTCTCCAGTTTTAGAATAGCTTAGCTTCACAGCTACTGACTAATGTAAGAAACTCTAGCTCCCAATACAAGAAATTCACCACAGATTGGAATACTGCATCCTGTTCTGATCACCACAGTATAAAAGAGGTGTTGAGACTCTGGAAAGAGTGCAAAGATGAGCAACAAAGATTATTAGAGGGCTGGAGGCTAAAACATATCAAGAAGGGTTGCAACAATTGGGTTTGCCTAGTCTAGTGAAAAGAAGGACTAAAGGTAATATGAGAATAGTGTTCCAACATTTGAGGGACTCCTACAAAGACAAGGAGGTCAAACTATTTTCCAAATAGTTGGAAAAAAGCAAGATGAGAAACAATGGATAGAAACTAACCAAGGAAGCATCCTAGAATTAAGGAGAAATTTCCTAATTTTGAGAGCAATCAAGCAAAGGAATAGCTTGCCTTCAGAAGTTGTGGGACAACCATTTATCTGAAATTGTATAGGGTCTCCTGCTTGAGCAAAGGTTGGACTAGAAGACCTCTAAGAATTTCACAAATTCAAATTCTTATCTTATTACAACAGGAGATGAACATCTAATAATGTGATACACAAGAGAAGTTTCTCCTGAAAGGGAAAACAGCAAAGAATCCTAACAGATGGTGGCTACTGCTTGAAGAACTGATCTGATAAAGACTTGTCAGCAGCAGAAAAAAAATATTCAATCTTTAATGTTGAACAAATTAATAAACAGCTGTTCATATGCCATTCTGCATATATTACTTATGGGAACACAGATATCAAAGGCCATTAAAATTGCTCACTGTTACTTTAGTGCACCATGAGTCCTTTCAGAACAGTAATGGACCATGATCCATATGCCAGAAAAAAGCATGTTCAGCTCCATCCAGACTTTGCATCATCCTGCCTACTTTTTAAATCCTTCCTTTATTTACTTATATATTACTCTTTTATCCATTTTCCTTTTTTTTATTTTTCTTTAAATATTTTAACACATGTTTAATATAGTTGAATATAAATAAATAAATACCTCCTATTAAAAAGCCACTGACTGAAATCACAACACTCCAAACTCAGGACTCAAATCCATCTTGATATTTTTTACAAACGAGAATGTTGTTCCATTTACTCTAAAGCTTTGGGCAAAATTATGCCTTGATTCCCAGGAAAAAAATGAGGAAGAACAAGATAATGATTCCCACTATTTTTTCCCCTACCACAAGGTGGTGGATATTAAGGGAATATACCTATCATGTTGAAAGCCAATCTGAATACATGTAATGTTCCTGGAAAAGGAATCAATCTGCTGACCTGGGGAAAACCTTCAACTGGCTTAAAGTTGACTCGGTCTTCCATCCTTGTGAGGTTGGTAAAATAGGACCCAGATTGTTGGGGTCATTATGCTGACTCTATAAATGGCTTAGAGAGGGCTGTAAAACACTATGAAAAGGTATATAAATCTAAGTGCTATTGCTAAAGAGAAGCATCATTTCTAACTGGAAATATTGAAATGTGCAATCTGTTTTGGATGACTTTGGTTGCTTTGATGTCCAGACCTTTCATTTTCCGTGTCGACAGAGAAAATAGCTGCACTGTGACTGCCAAACTTCTCTGCTGCTATAAAAAGAGGAAGTGAGGAAAGCAGACATATTACACAGAACAATCTTTCTCACTAAATGTGTGGATGACCTAGAGACTACTTTCCTTTTCCAATATTTACAATAATCACATGGGGCTGCTCATTGCTTCCCTAGCCAATTAAAAAAAAACAACAAGAAGATGAATCCTGCTTCAGTGGTAAAAACTCCAAACATTTGGTCTTACCTGCCAGGGCAATCTATTATAAAATGTCCTCCTCCACCATAGGAACATGAGGTTTGGGGGCAAGGAGCATTCTCAACATCTTCTATGATTGCCATTTCCCAGATTTTGCTCTCTAGCCATCCATTAGCTAACACCTTCAGTAAATAAAATTTACCATTGGTACTTTAAGTGAGAATTATCATTTAAATATGGAATCTCTACTAACTCTCAGCATTTGCAAATTAATTTCACTCATTTTCATTGAAATCAACAGTTATGTCTAAGGAACTGTGTTTTCTGGTTGTGGTAATTTTTATTTCTGAGGCAACAGGGGGAAAAAATAGTCTCCTTACAATGTAACTGGAATGCTGTGTTACCTTGAACTGATTTATAAAGAGAAATAAGTACTTAAAAAATACAGAGTGATTCATCCAATGATGAATGCAGCATCCTTCCCGCACTCTGTTCTGTTTTACTAAAATAGTCTTCCTTCCTAGTCTTACATTCATTTGGCAGAATACTGGATATGAAGTTATTTGCCTTTATTCCGACAGCTGCTCCATTTTGCCAATATGTGGATACATAAAAACAAGTTTCTAATCTTCTGTACTTGCAAAGAGAATAGAAACATTCTACCACATATTCTGATAGTAGATAATTATACAAGGAGCTTATCTCTTATATATTTTATTATTTATTTACAATATTTATATAGCTGCCCATCTCATATCAAAGCCTGGACAGCTCCAAATCAACAATTAAATCCACATATAGTTTTAAAAAAAACCTGGCACCATAATAAATGTAAACAAGCAGCCCTTCATAAAACCTCACTCTAGATCTCACTCTATCCCAGTGCTTGGGTGAAAAGCCTGATCTTAAGTGTTATCTAGAAGGCTAGGAAGATCAGGACCTGCCAAACTTCAGAGGGACTGCCGTTGTATAGCAGAGGCTGCCACAGAAAAGGCACACTTCTTAGATCCCACAAGATGGCAATGCTTAAGGGAAGGAATTAGGAACTTGCCTATCCTATCACATCTGTTAGAATGGGTAGTTCTTAAGAAGAAGTAGTCCTGCAGATAATTTGGCCCTGTTCCATATAACCAGCACCTTTAATTGCACCTGAAAGGAAACAAGGAGGCAATGTAATGCACATAATAGAGATGCAACACTGGTAAATGTATGGGCATCTATCACTATGTACTCCATCACATTCTGAACTAGTTGTAGATTATAGATAGTCTTCAAGGGCTTCCTCAGCAGTAATCTATATGTGAAGTGACCAAGCATGAGCAAGGTCTCCTGGAAGTGGTGCTCCAGACAAATCTATGCGTTGTTATTCTAATAACAAATGTGGGAAAGGAGAAAGGAGTGTTTTTACAGAAATTGTAGAAGGACATAATAATCTTTGAAATGAATACACTATGTAATTATCTAATCTCATAAATGTTGCTCAAGTCTAAAACTGCACATAGGAATGAAGGGATGGAATTTGCTGGCAACCAGAGACAAACCCTAGAAACTAATAATTATTAGAGATAAATTGTAAATAAGGGGAAAATATATTCACTTTAGGTGTCTCAGATAGATTGTGATGGCCTGAGTAATCAGCCAATGAGGAAAGGGTGGGAGGCAAACCTGTGATGGTGATAGGGAATATAAAGAAAGTATATTGATGGCTTAAGGTATGCCCATTGTACCTGCATTTACCTCTTTGCAAAGAAGTAAATAAAATTACCATTGTTTTCTTTTATGTTAAGTTTTGGCTTGCAATCATTTCAAACTAGATAACGAATCCCACACAAATATTTTGGATTCATACACATTATTAAGAACACTGACAAAATGTCACCACCATGTTTTTGTCTCCCACTTCCTTCCTGCTCTTCCTTTTTCTTACTAGAGACATCTTTGTGGTTTGCAATCTCCTTTTCCCAGTCTAAACCAGCATTCCAATGCACATGCCCCTTGCAACATAGCATAACTTACTTTATGCATTACTAATTATGTTGCAGTTCTCTTCTTAAAAAGATACTAGTGTCCACAGTTTGTAGGTCATGTCTACAACTTATTTAAATAATTACCCTGCAGAGTTAGCAAAAACTCAAAATATGTATGTTAATCAATCAGAATTTATTTGTACTTATGCAACAATCTCCTGTGCTGACCTCAGTATGCTGTTTTTGCAATAAGTATTCAGTTTCTTTTAAAAATTTGATAAACATAACCACAGTTAATATAATCTAATTCTAATTACTTAAATATTTGATACAGATACAGATAATCAGAGTTGGAAGGGACCTTGTAGGTCATCTAGTCCAATCCCTCGCCCAAGCAGGACACCCTACACCATTTCTGACAAATGGCAGTCCAATCTCTTCTTGAAAGTCTCAACTGATGGCACTCCCACAACTTCTGAGGGCAAGCTGTTCCATTGGTTGATTGTTCTCACTGTCAGAAAGTTTCTCCTTGTTTCCAGGTTATATCTCTCCTTGTTCAGTTTCCATCCATTATTCCTTGTCTGGCCTACAGGAGCTTTAGAAAATAGCTTGACCCCTTCCTCCCTTTGGCAGCCCCTCCAATATTGGAAGACCGCTATCATGTCTCCCCTGGTCCTTCTCTTTACTAGACTAGCCAAGCCCAGTCCCTGCAACCGTTTGTTGTATGTTTTAGTCTCCAGTCCCCTAATCATCCTGGTTGCTCTTCTCTGTACTTTTTCTAGAGTCTCAACATCTTTTTTATAATGTGGTGACCAAAACTGGATGCAGTACTCTTGGTGTGGTCTTACTAAGGCTTTTTAGAGTGGTATTAGTACTTCCCTTGATCTTGACTGTATCAAGGGTTCTCAGCTTCTTTGTTTTCAAATGGCTTAGCACAAAAGAATGATCTCAGCTGTTTTATATGTGTGTGAGAGAAATACATAAAATGCAGTTATTTTTGTGCATGAACCATTTTAAACTGTTTTAATTCTAGTTTTAATAGTACATTCTATATTTGTTCAAGCACAGCATAGACCCACTGCATGAATACCACACTTAGCAAAAAGATGCCTTTCCTAAATCTGATTATATGTTGATAATGGAGAATGTGCAACAATAGCATGAAAGATAAAAGCTCAATAAAATGCATGTTCTATTACAAAAGTACTGCCTGCAGAGATAGTGATCAAACATTTGAGTTGTTAGAATACATGATGGTGATGTAACTTGTAAAAATGAAAGAATACCATACGAAGACCTAAACTGTGTCTGCTCTTAAATCACAAAATATTTTTTCTAGCCAATCTACTTCATTGACAGAGGTTTCAGGGCAGTCCAGAGAAAATACTTTATTTAAATGAAATATGTCACTGAGTTATGATAACAGTGCTTTGTATTTGTTTGGCTATAAACCATGACAATACTAAAATATTGGCACAAAATAAAATGCACAAATAGTACTTGGCTGGGTACCTATTTTGTGGCTCTGACTGCAAGTCATGAGAAAAACCATCAATAAATCTAACTGGAGTACTGTTTATCAAATCAATGAAGCATATCATTAAAATTAGTCTACCTGAATCTGGATTGAAATATTTGGTCTGCCAGAAGATGGGAACAAAGAGGTAGGCAAAACTGTTCATTTCTATCTACTGGTTCTCTAGAGTTTTGCAGCTCAAATTTTATCCAGTCTAGTTTCAGATTATTCAAGAAAGAAAAATATATTCTGCTTACAGATTTATTGCCACAGGATGTAATCTCTATATAATGCACACTTGGGAAACAAAAGGGTAGAATTCTTTGCATCTTCAAATAAAACTACACAACATCCTGCTGAGGTGCCTCTCCTACTCTGTGTTGACTATGCCAGACTAGATGGAAAAATGGTTAAAGGAGCATATGACAACTTTTTGAGTTGCAAGGAAGCTTTCAAAAAAAAAAAAAAAAAAAACCTACTGTAGACCAATTCAAGACTTGAATTAGTAATGTGTTTGCAATGATAGCTAAATGGATCTTCCATTTCTAGGAGCACGACTCTGAATAATAGAAGGCAAAGGAAAATGAGGGTGGGTTCTCTTAATTGATTCCTGGAGGTATCTTGCTAACCATTTTTGTTTTTTTTTTAATTTTTTTTAAAAAGATGTTTGAGTAGCTTTAGAAAGGCTTCTGCATATCTTTTTTTGTTCTTATAACCCTACTGTAGTTTTCATCCTCTGCATAAACCTGGTTGCCCTAAGGCTTTAAAGAAACGAGCCTTGTAGTTTAGAGAGCTCAGAAAGGAACTTCAGCCTTTTCTATAGCGCTGAACTTTTTTTTTTTTTCTTGAGAAAAAAAGAAATTCCATTTTATGTTTTTAAAAGCCTCATTATTTTCAAATAGGCAGTGAGACAAACATGCCTTGAGAAGAAATGAGTTCATGACTGTCACAAAATGTTGGAAGTCAGTCAGCATGGTAATGAGTCAATTTCAGTGAAAATGATCTCATTAATGGTCTCTTTTTGCTGACTCCCAACTGATTCATGGATGCTTTGAGTAAATAAAAAGAAGGCAGGGTGGGAGGAAACCAAGGAAGTGGCAAAAAGGGATGAAATCTGAAGGAATAAGGATTTGGCATTGCTCCCTCGGCCAATTAAAATCTCCATTCCTGTTCTCAGCAAAATAAATACATAAATAAATAAATAAATCCAAATCTACAAATAATGTTGAAATCAGCAAATGATGTAAGATATGACTTTTGCTAAGAGTTTTGGCTTGGCTTGGCTTGGTTTATATGTACTGCAAATTATGGAACCCAAGACTTTATGGAACAAATGATAGTGTTAACCCACATTATATTTTTTGTCAACTTTGGTAGGAGAATGGTCAACATAACTCAGTAGTACAGGCAGTCTTCGACTTATGACTCGATATTTCTGTTGTGAAGTGAGTTTTGCTCCATTTTACGACATGTTTTGCCTCACTAGTTTAGGGATTCACTGCAGTTGAAAAGTTAGTAACATGGCTGTTAAGTGAATTTGGCTTCCCCATTGATTTTGCTTGTCAAAAAGTTGCAAAAGGTGGTCACATGACCTTGGAACACAGCAATGGTCATAAATATAAGCCAGTTGCCAAGAATTTTGATAACTGATCATGGGGATGCTACAAAGGTTGTAACTGTGAAAAATGGTCATAAGTCCCTTTTTCCAGTGCCGTTGTAAGTTTGAATAGTCACTAAATCAATTGTTGTGAGTCAAGGACTACCTGTACAATGTAGACTTTTCATGTCAAATGTTCCAGGTTGTAATTAGACTTATTGAAATTATATAACTGAAATGGTAGGTAACCAGTGACGGTAGGTATAGAAAGTACTAAGCTAGAAGGCTTACTTGTCTCATCTTGATTAAGATAATTGAGTGTGGTACTCTAGTTAATCTCTTCTAATCTATGTTGATCTTCAATCTATATTAAAACACAAGTCATATTCATACATTCATTTAAAGTGGCTTATCAGGAGGCACTTAGACTATTAGTCTGTACAGATTCCCATTCATCCAGGTCATGGTTGTCCCAAAGCAGTGGTGGTATTCAACCGCTTCGCACTGGATCGGGTGAATCAGTAGCAAGAATTTGGCATGGGTCACTGAACCGGTAGTAAGTTCTGGCTGGCCATGCCCCAGATCCGGTCGCCCTTCCGCCCGATGCTTGCTTACCCGCCCGCCTGACATTCGCCTAAGGTATTTCTTTTTTTTCCCCCTCCCGACAATCAGCTGTGCATAGATCAGCTATGCCAGGATTCCCCTTGCTGAGGCCCAGGAAGGCAAAAAATGGAGGCAGGAGCTCAGACCCCCCTCCATTTTTTGCCTTCCAGAGCCCCAGAGGAGCCTTAGGGGAGCAAAAACACCCCCCTAGAGGCTCCCTGAGGCTAGGAAGCTCCCAAAATGGAGCTTGGAGGGGTGCTGTGCACCCCTCCCATGTTCTGTTTTTTCCTTCCTGAGCCTCAGAGTTTTAGGGGAGCAAAAACGCCCCCCAGAGGCTCCTCTGAGGCTAGGAAGCTTCCATAACAGAGCTTGGAGGGGTGCTGCGCGCCCCTCCTATGCTCTGTTTTTTTTCCTTCCTGAGCCTCAGAAGAGCTTTAGGGGAGCAAAAATGCTCCCCAGAGGCTCCGCTGAGGCTAGGAAGTTCCCCAAAATGGGTGAGGGCAGCAAAAAAGCAAAAAAAAAAAAAAAAAAGCAAGTCACATGACCATGCTCACCAAGCCACGCCCACAGAACCAGTAGTAAAAAAAAATTGAATCCCACCACTGTTCCAAAGGCGCTTTTTCAGGAGGCAACTGGACTTTCTTATTTTTTCTTTGAAAAAAGACATTTAATTTCTCATCCAAGAAGCTTCTGCAGCTTCTTGAAAGGTCATTGAAGCACTTGGGTATGTTTAGCTGCGTCCTCAGGGTCACCTGTATATTTTTGTATAGCTAAAAGTCTATAGAGATTCTCAGTCATCCTGGTCATAAGGTGCTTTTTTTAAGGAGGCAACTGGACTTCCTTGCTTTTTCTTTGAGGACATTTCACTTCTCATCCAAGAAGTTTCTTCAGTTCTGACAGGATAGTGACGAATGGGAGGGTTTATATTCCTTCCCTCCCCTATACAATTTGGGATGAACACCCTTTGAATGGTGTGGGAATAGGAATGGATTTCCAGAGGAACATTTGCAGACTACAAGAACCAGAAGCACTACTCAGGTAACCCTGAGGATACAGATGCTTCAACGACCCTCTAAAAGGATGCAAATTACCAACTGTCTGCAAGGAATATAAATCCTTCCATTCCCCACAATCCTGTCAGAGTTGAAGAAGCTTCTTGGATGAGAAGTGAAACATCTTGAAAGAAAAAACAAGGAAGTCCAGTTGCCTCCTGAAAAAGCACCTTTGGGACACCAAGACTATTCCAAACAATGTGGCAAAATGTGTAGATAACTTGGTTTTTCTTTTCAAGAGGGATTGGCTATATCAGTGATGGCGAGCCTGTTTGTTGTGGTGTGCCAAAAGCGTGTGCGTGTGTGCCAGCACCCACAATGCAATGTGCCCTGCCCCCCTGCGCATGCGTGCACAACACCCTGCCCCACCCCCTGCACTATGCATGTGCATGCCTCCCAGCTGGTTTTTGGTCCGTTTGAGGATGTTTTCGCTCTCCTGGAGGCTCGAGGGAAGCCTCTGCAGCCTCGGGAAGCTGAAAAACGGACCTTCTGGAAATACTGGAATTGCCCGTTTTCAACTTCCGGAAGGCCTGTGGAGCCTGGGGGAGGCTGTTTTTGCCCTCCCGGAGGCTCAAGAAAAGTTTCTGGAGCCTCGGGAGGCTGAAAATGGGCCCATTCAGCAGTTCCAGTATTTCCAGAAGGCCCATTTTTCAGCCTCCTGAGCCCGCAGAGGCTTCCCTTGAGCCTCCAGGAGGGTGAAAACAGTCTCAAATGGGCTGAAAATCAGCTGCCAGTGGTGGATTCAAATTCCTCCTTTCCTTTCCTTTTTCCTTCTTTTCTATTCCACTAGATTGCAAGAATAAAATGCCAATCAGTAGTTTAAATAGCCTTTCATACCTGTCTTGACATCTCTTGCTGAAGAATAAACTATAGGCAGAAAACATCTGAATGGAAATACAACATATTGTGCAATATTGTATGGGAGATTATCTCTAGATACATTGCAACATTGAATTCAGTGGTTTCTGCTTTAACAGTTTAAATGTTTTTGGATAAAGCAGAAGTTACTGTAAAGAACAAGAATTCACTTTGTAGAGGGAAATTCATAGATAGCAACCCCAAAAGTCACATTCTTAGTTAAACCTTTAAATCCTTCAAACTCTCAGTCTTACTGAAACTTTTTGATAATTTGATATTCCTACATATTTACTTTGAAAACTGGCTACAAGATTTTATTTTATTTTACTTTACTTTTTTTTTGGGGGGGGGGTATTATTATTTTTTGGCAGGAATTCTAGTTCTGTCTGCCAGAGTTTGAAGAAGAACTTGAATGTTGATGTTTAACAATGAGGATGAGGTTCTGAGCAACATGAACATGACTGATAATCGTCTGTGTTTTTTTCTTCATTTGCCAAGAATTTGTGAGAAGGTAGAAATATTCTGTCACTATTATTCAGGGAGAGAGAAACTTTGACAGCTAGTGGGAAGCATTAAAAAAGACATACTTAGTCTAGCATTAACAGCATGAAGGAATGAGTTCACTAATGCCTCAACATTTCCAATCTTCTTTCCAAATCTGAAATGTCATCATCATCTATCCTAATTTTAGTCATTTGATACTATTCTCAGTAAATTATGTTCTGCACGAAGATAGTTCATTAAAAATACACTGACATAATTCTTCTATATTATCTGCATACAATTAATTCAGAATAGATGCATTTCCTCTGCAGCTTCTTTCTATAACATGGAACATTAGCAATACATAGAACATCTATTCATAACTCTTAAAGTATATTTGGAATGTCTCCAGAGGGCTTCTTATTTCTTAGCTTGATATGTAATCTATTTCTTATTTTAATTTTGAAGTTTTCATATGGCAGAATCAAGTTAAATAAAATTATCAGAAGAAATCTGTGTCGCTATTTTTTTCATAGTAAAGAACAAACTAATGCGAAGGCAGTACACTTGATAAAATATGAAGGAATAAATATGCAAATTACCAAATTACCTTAAAGAATTTGAACCAGGAAACTTTTTTTTCTATTTGAGAAGGAGGAAAGAGGAAAAAGGAAAGAGGTAAGAAATATGTGCAAGATGCAATAGCTATATCTTAGCACAACATAATGAAAAAGATACTGGCTTCAAACCCTAAAAAAACAAATCAACCCACTCTATCACACTATTTTTTTAAATGCTTACTTCCAAATCAAGCCACTATATTATACTATATATATTTTTTAATATTGCTTACTTCGATCCTTCATGCTGAAAGTTACCATATTTTAAAATGTTATTTATTTATTTATTTTTAAAGAATACCTAAACCAGGTAATCTGTAGTAGATAAAATATCACTAAGCTCACAAGAATTCAGAGATTCACTGAATCTTCTTAAGATTCAGTGGAATAAATGTATCTTTCATGCAAGCAAGCAAAAAAAAAAAAAATACTCATTGCTTTCTTAATTTAGATTCTGCAAAATTAGAACACACATTTGTCTTGAAATGTTCAATTACATAATTTGGTTCCTATCTGATTCTGATTAATCCATCTAAATCCCCCTTTTTACCTTATGATAAATAGTAGCCTGTTTAATTTTGAGCAAATTTGTTTCTCTGACTTTTTTAAAAAAAGGATATTTCAGTTTTATAAAAAAAGGCAGAATTTCCGGATAAGTACGGAAGCACGTATAATCTATATTAAATAATTACTGATTTTGTTTTGATATTTCAATTTATAATAAAAAAAGCATAGGTGATTTTAAGAAGACACAATTTTCTCCACATTTTAGTTTTGACTCAAACATCAGCAAAGAGTTATGCTTAAATTATGAAGAGGAAGGAGGAAATGTAAAATCAATACATCATTGTGAAGAGATAGTTGAACCCTCCAAATAATTCAGGTTTTGCACATCTTCATTTAATTTTCTTGCCTATTATTTACATTATTTATTTCAATATTCTTCTACCTGAAACAAATTGGATTAGAAGGACAACCGGTAAGAGAGAGAAAGAAAAAGAAATCTAATAATGCAAATGAATTCCTATATTAGCAGCATGGCAACAAAAGGAAGGGAGACCCAGGGTGAGAAATATTCAGATTTTCTCCCTAAATGAAAAATAAGTGATTGAATTCAAGGTTTCTTAAGAACTTTTCACAATTGAGGGTATGTCAACATCAGATATTTCATGACTTACCTTAAATACTTTTGTAAGATAATCCTTTGCATGGATGGACTTTGATAACAATAAGAGAGTCGGGAGTGTGAAGAGGCAGGGGAT